>NC_083225.1:83044286-83659286 GCF_032191835.1 Heteronotia binoei
TTTTCAATTCCCTTCCTAATAATTCCCAGCATGGCGTTGGCCTTTTTTATTGCAGTTGCACACTGTCTTGACTTTTTCAGTGAGTTATCTACCATGACCCCAAGATCTCTCTCAGTTTCAGCCAGTTCACACCCCATCAACTTGTATTTATAGTTAGGATTTTTGGCCCAATGTGCATTACTTTGCACTCGGCCACATTGAACTTCATTTGCCATGTTGATGCACATTCATCTAGCCTCGACAAATTCCTTTGGAGTGCCTCACCTTCCTCTCTGATTTTCACCACCCTGAACAATTCAGCGTCATCTACAAACTTAGCCACTTCACTGCTTACTCCCAACTCCAAATCATTAATCAACAAGTTTAAAAGCGTGGGACCCAGTACTGAGTCCTGTGGCACCCCACTGCTTACCACCCTCCACTGCAAAAATTGCCTATTTATACTCACTCCCTGTTTCCTATTAATTAGCCAGTTTTTGATCCACAAGAGGACTTCTCCTTTTACCTCATGACTCTTGAGCTTACTAAGGAGCCGTTGATGAGGAACTTTTATCTAAAGCTTTCTATAGTCAAGGTAAACAACATATATTGGGTCCCCTTTGTCCACATGTTTGTTCACCCCCTCAAAGAACTCTAACAGGTTAGTGGGACAAGATCTTCCCTTACAGAACTCATGCTGAGTCTTCCTAAATAACTTTTGTTCATCAATGTGCCTACTAATTCTCTCTTTAATAACAGTTTTTATAAACTTACCTGGTATTGACATCAGACTGACCGGTCTGTAATTTCCTGGATCTCCTCTGGAACCCTCTTTAAAGATGGGGGTGACATTTGCTACCTTTCAGTCCTCAGGAACGGAGGCAGATTTCAATGAAAGATTATATATTTTTGTCAGGAGATCCACAAATTCACCTTTGAGTTCTTTTAGAACTCTTGGATATATGCCATCTGGGCCTGGTGACTTATCAGTTTTTTAAATTGATTACTATTTGGTAATGATAGAGTAAATATTGTAATTTTACTTGTATTTGTTATAGAGAAATGGCAGAAGTCTTTATATTTCTTAATTTCTCTCTCTCTCTCTGTATACTTTCTGTTTTTTTTTTAATTTCTCTGTTATAATTTTTTAATGTTGTGGGGGGAGGGAGAGGAAGCTTATTAGCATCTGGGGGCAGGAGGAGAGGTGCCAGCCAGATAACAAACCTTCAACCAAATGCTTGGTGGAACATCTCTGCCTTACAGGCCCTGTGGGATTGCATAAGGAATGCACTATTTATGTTTTTGTGATTGGTTCTCCTCATCCCTTATTTACAGGTCAGTAAATTAGAGATAGTCACCTGAAAAACATTAAATGTAACTTTGAATCTGCTATACTTGACTAAGGGCCACACTAGTCATGACACACTAGACATGATAGCATTCACATGCCTGCCATTAGGATGCTGCTGCCATTTAAAAGTAATTTAAAATGCCACAAGGAACTGATCCTGATTGGGCCCACCATGTGGTAGGCCAAGGCATTCTAGTTTTCCCCTTGGGCCTTATTAAGCCTCATAACAGCTGCAACACCAGCAGCTGTTTTGGCACTTGAAAAGTGGCAGGGTCCTCACAGCATTTTCAAATAACTTCAAAAAGGTAACAGCATCCTTATAGCCACCACAAGGGGGGCATGAGAGTGCTATCACATCTAGTTTGCTAATACTGTGTTTGCATTAGCATCCATTCACTTTAATTAATTTTACAAAAGAATAAATCTTTAGAAATGTAAAAATTTTCCTCATAAAAAATAAAGCCATGGAAATGTTTCCTCCCACATTGGTGCCGATGTCCTATTACCAACTTGAATATCAGAATTCATTTCAACAATTAACTATCTTCTGTTTTGTTCTGAAAAAGTAACTAAGAACATGACTAAGAAATAACATCTATCAAGACCAGGCTTCTTATAAGAGGCACATTACCTCATTATATTTTACATGGTCATGTCAACTAATATGAGCATGTTGAATAAGACTGCCTTAATATGTATCTAGTATAAGCCTAGTAAACTCCCTTTTCAAAACGCAACACAGTCTCTGGACATTTATTGGAACATTGACATTGCCTCATCATTTCCAGATCCAAAAGCCAAAATGAATGAATGTGACAACATGAAAATTGACAATATGAAACCTTGTTCTCATCCACCCCCAGGACTTTCGCTATCATAGTATGAGTCATTTGTTCGTCTCTTAATGAGGTGGAATAGTGTACTTTAGCGGTTCCTGTTTTTTCTGAAACAAAACAAGGGAAAATTGAATTGAAAAGAGATTTCCTGTTTCTGTTGACAAAAATAAGGCATTGCACTGCTGACAGTGAGCAAGACAGAGAAGTTTGGTATTTGCTAAAAGCACAAAGTGAAGAAAGAATATAAGAGAAACTCTGAGACATGGCTGTCCTTAGCAGCCTTAGGCACCAATGTCTACTACTGGTGCTGGGACTTTTATTAAGATCATCTCTTGTTCAGAGGCCAGTACATTAAAAAGTGTGTTATTAAATATGTGGTGAATGTAAAATGCATAATTACAACTCTATGGGGACTCCCAATATGTAGTACATACTAAATTTACTTCACAGTGGAAACTCCACACATTCATTCATTCATTCAAGTCACCTTCAGCCATCCCTGAAGAAAAATTAAAAACAGAAATCATTTTTGTTGTCATGATACAGCTTTGTTGCAGGTGCACTTATAATCAATTGCCTGAATAACAACAATACTAAATGCAGGAACATTGCCAGGCTACACCAATTTTTTTTCTCATTGCAACACTCATCACACTTTTTTCACTTCACATAAATTATTTCTCTATGGAGCTTGACAGTGATTGGCAATTTTGGAGTCAATAGTGTCATCATGAATTGCTGGGGGTTCCAGTCCTCTCTTCTTCTATTAAACCCATTGACCTCTTCCATTGCAGAAGCATTTTAATACTTTCATTTGTCCTTGTGCTATACCCAAGCTACTCTTCCAGGCATTAAGACTGTCAGTTTCCTTCCCAAAGTCTCTACTTAGCTCTCCTGCTAACAGCTACTTTAATTTCCATGGAAATTAGAGATCTTTGCTGCTGTTACTTAATGAAACTCAACCATTAAGGAGATAAAGACAGGTTAGTGGGAAGGAAAGAGTTGTGCAGTGGTGCATTATAGCAAAACATGTTTCTCTCAAAAGATGCAGTGAGTTAAAAACTCACACTCAGTGGTTAAGGTTGAAAAAGCAGGTTCTAAATTGATTCCACTAATAAAATATATCTTTTTTTTAATTTTTGAACATGTTATACTCATGCTCTGGGTTGGGGCATGTTTATACTCATGCTCTGGGTTGGGACATTTTTGGATATTTGGGGTGGAGCCTGGGAGGGATGGAGTTCAGGGACATGCCAGACTTCAGCAGGGTATGATGCCATAGAGTCCGTCATCCAAAGCAGCCATTTTATCCAGTGAAACTTATATCTATCTTCTGAAGGGAAAAATGTTCCACCAGGCATTCAGTTGAGGGCAGTGATGGCTGCATCTTGGCACTCCCATTTCCACTTCTGCTTCACCCCTTCTGCATGATAGTGGCACCTTCAGGATCTAACACTACATTGTTATACTTAGGGGTCTGAAATGCTTTTAATGTTATTTGTTCTGTTTTTATCTGCTACAACTTTACATTCCTGTGAACAGCCCTGAGCCCAGTTTTGGGAAGGGTGTTCAAAAATTCAAATAAATAAATAAATAAGATCTGGAGTCAATTGTAATTCCAGAAGATCCCCAGGTCCCACATGAAAGTTTGAAATCCTAGCACTACCCTATTCCCCAGTGTAATTACTAATTAAAGTGTGTCTTAAAACATCAAGGTGGCAAAAGCAGAGGTTTCCTTTGGAAACTTCTGAAAATATGTTTGACACAAAGTAAGGCTGTATTGTTAGCATCTATAATCAGGAAGAAAAACAGATGAATGATGAAAACAGCTGAAATGATGTCCACTAGAACCTTGTTTGAAACGATTGTGCACTTTTGGAGATAATCACAGTTTGTTTTCCCCCATCCACCATTGCATTATATTTCTGGTAGAGTTCCCAACTCCAGGTTGGAAAATTCCTGGAGATTTGAAGGTGGAACCTTGGGAGGGCAGCATTTGGAAGTGTGTGTGACAACAGCAGCAATATGCATGCTAAGGGCCATTGAGTGACAGCTGATAGAACTCACTCCCATTGGTAGGCTGCTTCAAACTGTCAATGGAGAGTGGTAGTTAGGCAGTTGAAAAAGTCAGTTATGGAGCTAAAGGAAGTGGAAGACTGAATGAAGAAGAGAGCAGAGGTCTTTTGTAGATGCTCTCAAGAGTGTGAAAAAAGTCACAAGGCAGAATCTAATGCAGAACCCATGAAGTGCGGTTTTGAGTCTTAGAGACTCAGGTGAAGAAGAAGACTGTAGATTCATACCCCACCCTTCTCTCTGAATCAGAGACTCAGAGCGGCTTACAATCTCCTATATCTTTCCCCCCCACAACAGACACCTGTGAGGTGGATGGGGCTTAGAGGGCTCTCACAGCAGTTGCCCTTTCAAGGACAACCTCTGTGAAAGCTATGGCTAACCCAAGGCCATTCCAGCAGGTGCAAGTGGAGGAGTGGGGAATCAAACCCAGTTCTCCCAGATAAGATTCTGCACACAACCACTACACCAAACTGGCGAGAGACTGGTCTCAGAAGTGAAGTATAGTCTCTGTATTCATCAATCAAATAAGCACATCTTGAGGGGGAAAACTGTCCCATTATGTAGCTTTGTGTCCAAAACAGGGGAAAGGCTGAAAGGCTGCCAGATCAGGCTTTCAAAAAGGGATTTTGAGGTGACAGTACAAGGTCCTCAAAAGGAGCCAAATGCCTAGGTTACTAGCCTGATAGTAACAATCATGCCGTCAGGAGAAGGTCTAGTGCAGACACTTTGGTCTTGCATCCATAGAGACAAAGCATAGGGCACTCAAGTTTGTGTGAAATAGTGAAGTGGGAAAATTAACTAGAAATAAAGTCCAGTCATAAAAAGTTGAACTAGAAAGGTACTTGAAACCTTTAGGGAAAGTGGAGGAACTTTCAGTCACTGTTTGCATTTGCTAAAGCCCAAACACCTTTGCCCACCTACCTCTCAGATGAAACACTACAGAAGTTATGGGTTAAACTGGGAATTTTATTTACACATAAGCTGATCTGCACCATTACATACATCTTAAAGCACGGGTTGCATTGAGCTTGCAAAGCAAGCTTCCTAACAGGGCAAACCCATCCTGGCTCAGGGCAGGGTCCAGAAGCTTCCAGACCCTACCCATCACTGCCCGCATGTCAGTGCATAGAAGGGATGGGAGAGCATACCCCAGTTCATGACTGCAAAGTCTTAAGGCCAGTCATATGCTCCCCCAACCCCAAAGAGGCCCCCAACCAGGCCACCCAGACTGCCAAGCCTCTAGGTAGCCCAACTGAGGACCCACCCTAATGCTGATATCTTGGGGTGCTCACCAGCTTGAAACCCCTTCAACCCATGCTTTTCCCGCCATCCCAGCTAGGGCCTAACCAGTTATACCAGACCTATCTATGCCTCACTCTCTCTGACCATGCAGAGTAGGCAAAAAAGGCCCCCTCAAAGCCAATTTGAGTGATGCCCCAAAAATTCCTGCTCAGCCCCATAACTGGTTACTAGCTTATCCCACATGGTCTTAACAAGAGGGCAGGCAGATGGGGAGCTTGTGCTGGATCAGAATGGTTGGAAATGGCGGCGGCAGCTAGACCTGGCTGGCCAACTCCTCCCTGATTGGTCAGTTCTCCCACACTGAGCCTGAATAGGCTCTCCCCCACCATTGAGATTTCATCCAAGGGAATGGAAGGCAGGCAATTGCCAGCAGCTGTGCAATAGCCTCCACCAGTTATGTACATATTAACCCCCTTCCCTGACAGTTTGTTTTAATCAACCAACTTTTGCTTAATCTTTCCCTTTGCCTACTGTGCCATTTTCTGAGGGATAAATGTTTAAAACAGAAATAGTGACAGGTGATTGATTTTAGGGTGTTTTTACATTCAGTTTGATTCAGAGTGTTAGAGTCTTCAAATCGCCTGCCACTGCTCCGCTTTAAATATTTTCCTTAAACATTTAAGCGCTTCAATTTTGCGGGTGGGTGGGTCTCTGATCAGAGAGCAGCCAGAATATCAGTGCTTAGTTAAATGTATAAGATTGCTTGGAAATTGTGTCAACACTGCAAAAACAATACAAATTTAAATTACTAGATGAGGCAAGCAATAATATGTAAAAATTTCAAGTGCTGTCAGTTCTCATGCAAATTACTGTGCCTTGTGACTTTTGGGGGAGTCTTTTAAAATGCATGAAAACTTCTACAATACAAGCTTGAAATGCCTGTAGAGAAAAGGCCAGATCAAAACTAGTGTTGAGAAAAACGTTGCAGCAGCAACTCCAAAACGCATCTCACCGAAACAAATGTAGATGCTTCAGGCAGCAACGATGCAAACCGTTTGTGAGATCGTTAGGTAATGTAAAAGGTGAGTTTCCAGTGTGGTGACAGAGAGTCACAAACTGTCAGTGTAAAAACACCCTTAGTGGAGTGCTGGTTAAATCAGTCACACCTGTCTCATGGCAGCAGCAGTCGGGATTCAACCCCCCCCCCCCCTTGTCATAGGAGGCAAGGGACCTCAGTCAGGTATGATGCCATAGAGTTTACCCCCCTCCCCCCAAGGCAACCACTTTCTCCAGAGAAATTAATCTGAGTTTTGTGGGAGATCAGTTGTAATTCCAGGAGATCCCCAGGCCCCACTTCAATGTTAATCAAAAACACAACAACAAGGTTATAATGACAATTAACTAACAATTGTATTATTAACCATAAACACAAAGAAACATATGTCCCTAATAAAGTCCTTAGAGTAGATACATATGGAAAAAGTCCAACATGAGAACGTCTTCTTCAAGTAGTGATTTCTTTAGTGAAATTTCCATCAATGAAATATGAATTTCCAAATGTTGCTTGAAAATCCCTGGACAGGTCGTCGACTTCTGCCCCACCTGTTTCCAATTCTTTTTCAACAGAGGATATTCCACAAATTTTAATAACAAATATAAGATTCTTGCATAACACTAATAGAGACCATAGTGTCCACAAAACCTTCACTTTTAGCAATTGCTCAAAAAGGCTCTAAACGGCCTTTTTAAAAGGAGTCTTTTAAAATGCATGAAAACTTCTACAATACAAATTTGAAACGCTTGTAAAAAAAGACCAGATCAAAACTAGTGTCGAGAAAAACGTTGCAGCAGCAGCTCCAAAACACATCTCACTGAAACAAATGTAGATGCTTCGGGCAGCAACTATGCAAAACAGTTGTGAGAACATTAGGTAATGTAAAAGGTGAGTTTTCAATGCGGTGATAGAAAGTCACAAACTGTCAGTGTAAAAACACCCTTAGTGGAGTGCTGGTTAAATCAGTCACACCTGTCTCATGGCGGTGGCAGTCGGGATTCAAAATCCGTCCCCCTTGTCATAGGAGGCAAGGGACCTTGTCAAAATGGCGGTGGCAGTCAGGATTCAAAATCTGCCCCCCTTGTCATAGGAGGAAAGGGACCTCAGTCGGGTATGATGCCATAGAGTTTACCCACCTCCCAGGCAACTACTTTCTCCAGAGAAAGTAATCTGAGTTTTGTGGAGATCAGTTGTAATTCCAGGAGATCTCCAGGCCCCACTTGGCAATTTTATTTCTGATAATTTAGGAATATACTCCTAAGGCTGCTGAAAAATACAGGTAAGATTGCTTTGTCCAACTGTCCTATAAGAAAGCTTGCCTAATGTATAATTGATGTTATGTATTGTGAACGTATGATCACTTCAGGAATGAAGAGGAAGTTACTAGATTGCAATTTAGATTAATAAATGTATTGAAGTAACCAGATTTTGCTTCCAGTCAGGGTTCTTTGTATAGATGCGTGTTTGTGTAATGTATTAATCTAACATCTGTATGTAAACTGCTTGGTTGGGCATCAAAATACATAAATAAAATCCATGTTTTTAAAAGAAAGATAATGTACTTCCTTATCCTTTTAGAACCCCTATCATTTTCCACACAAGTAACCAAATTAATTCCAGACAAACCCTTGGTGTATGGAGAACATCAACTGTCTATGAAGGATTAATTTGCATCCCATAGGGCCAAAAAGTCATGTGCTGAGGTTGAAACTAATTTGAAGCAGTGTCAAGAGAAGAGAAAGTGGAAATAATAATGTTCTGAGGATTCAGAAGCAAGAGAGGTTATGAAAACTAGGAACCTCAAATAAAGGAATTTCTTATTACATACAACATTCTTGTAGAATATGAAGGAAAAGTTCACTTAATCACATTCCTTTACTAGTCTTGAAATGTTCAAGAGATCCTCCAGATCCTTTTAAACCAATTGCCTATACCTACAGGCATACCCTTCCTGCTTATTTTAAAGCTTCAATCAGATGGAAAGAGAGTTTATGAGAGGGGGAAGAGGGGGGAAACCCACTACACTGCCTCTACTGCCATAGAACATAGAACAAACTGAAATAAATAACTTTTCTGTACACATTATATGCTATAAAAGACATCTCCCTTTCAGCTTTTATTTCAACAACTTCAGTGAGAGCCAGTCCAGTGATAGGAAGTGTGTGACCTCAGGCCAATTGCTCTTTCTCAGCTTAACAATTTCTATTTTATCTTAACCATATTATCAAACACAGGTATCACAGGGTTATTTTGGGGAGAATAAAATGGAGGATGAGAGAGTGATGTTACAAGCTTCTTTGAGTCCCCACTGGGAGAAAGGAAAGGAAAGGTCCCTTGTGCAAGCACCAGTTGTTTCTGACTCTGGGGGGATGTTGCTTTCACAACGTTTTCACAGCAGACTTTTTACGGGGTGGTTTGCCATTGCCTTCCCCAGTCATCTACACTTTCCGCCTAGCAAGCTGGGTACTCATTTTACTGACCTTGGAAGGATGGAAGGCTGAGTCAACCTCGAGCTGGCTACCTGAAAACCCAGCTTCTGCCGGGGATCGAACTGAGGTCATGAGCAGAGCTTAGGACTGCAGTACTGCAGCTTTAACACACTGCGCCACTGAGAGAAAAGCAGGATATAAATATAAACAGGGCTTTTTTGTAGAAAAAGTCCAGCAGGAATTCATTTGCATATTAGGCTACATCCCTGATTTACCATTGTTTCACACCGGGACATTGTTGTAAAAACAAAAAAAGCCCAGCAGGAACTCATTCGCATATTAAGCCACACCCCCAGAGGCTGCCAGCCAGAACTGCATTCCTGTGCATTCCTGCTCAAAAAACCCCCTGAATATAAAAATAAATGCTGTACTTTCACATGTGCTAATCTACCAGCTATATCAAAGTGATACAGGAAGAACTCTGTCCATTTTTAAAATGGACCCATTGACTCAGAAAACAGGAATGAGTCAGCCCCCCCTCCCAACTTGGAGGGCAATGGCAGAGTCCAGAGTGGTCCTGCCTTTAAGTAGGCCTTTATTAAACACAACTCCAAGGCAGTCTGGGAGGACAGACACAGCCACACCTAAGCAGTCAGAGGGTGGACCAAGGGCTGGGAGAAAGGGCTAAAGGTATCATAAACCTCCTCCTCCCCTGATGTGCTAAGATGTGTGTGGAGTGTGCTAAAAAAAGAAGGCTGGAGGGTGCACCCATTCCAGATTCTGACCCCAGGAAGCAGAGTCTGACAAAGTGTAAAAAATAAAGACAAAATAAATAACACTAGTCTAATAGTTAGAAATTCCTGATATTTTCTAATTCATAGACAGAGGAATTTAAAACAAAATTTAACAAATAGTGTTACACACCTCATGTTCAGACTTCTGAGTAATAGTCTCGCAATGATGGTGTAAAGATTTAAGTTGTAATAAACTGGAAATAATTGTGCCACATATACAAGACTGATTCAGTCTAATACAATAAATGGACATTCATCTTCCTCATCATGCATTATGTTATTAGGAGTTCTGAGCAAGGAAGGAAGAGAGGAACTCTGGTAGATCAGAATCAGCAGTGACTACAGGGGAACTGAAGTACTTTATAAGAGCAATATTATTGTGCTTTATTTTCATTTTGAGCATACCTTATCCTGAGAGTTCAGGGCTAATACAACATATTTGATAGTAGGAAAAATCAGTTAAGAGTCTTTAGCTGTAAGGGAGAAACAAGTGGGGCCCTACAAGAAACTTTCAGGACAGCTATCCCTTCCCCGCCACCTTTGCTTCCTCCCCTATTCCCTACCTCTCTCGCACTCTTTCTCCACCCCATTTCTTGCTCTCTCTACTCCATACATGTCACTTCCCCCTCTCTCTCTCTGCCATCTCATCATTTTCTTTTCTTCCTCCCCACTTTATCACTCTTTTTCTTTCTGCCCCCCTCCCTATCTCTCTCACTCTCCTTGCTCCCATCACACTCCCAGCCACCTGTCTGCTTTCTCCCCACTGCACAGCAGCAGTGGTGGTGGCAACTCCAGAAATCACAAATGAATATCCCAGCTACAGAAATCGATTCCCCATAGGATTGCCAGCTCCAGATTTGGAAATTCCAAGAGGTTTGGGGGTGGAGCCTTGGGACAGTGAAGCTTGGGGAGGGAAGCAAACTCACCTTTCTAGAACCATCAGCAGGGTCTGCAAGTCATTACAGAAGAAATCAAATAGAGTAAAAGGCAGAAGGGGAGTGAACTGGGGAGTAAGAAGCACTGTTTGAAATCTTTATAATATCCAAGATGCTTGACAGAATTTCCAAGGACATCTAACACCATGTGATGGAAGAAATGAAAAATTATCAGAAATAAAGTAACAAGGCTTGTATGTCTAATCTATAGAGGCCCAGGTCACTCACAACGGCTGCCAAGTCTGCCTTTTCCCATCTTTGGCAGATCTGGCAGCTGGTTCCTTACCATTCTTCTCGTGACTTGGCCACAGTGATCCATGCGACAATCACTTCCAGATTAGTCTATGTGGGCCTTTCCTTGCACCTGATTTGGAAGTTATAGCTGGTGCAGAATGCAACAGCACACCTGCTGTCAATGGGTCATATCTAGTCGGTCCTCTGAGAACTGCACTGGCTGCTGGTGGAATTCCGAATCAGGCTCAAGGTTTTGGTCTTAACCTTTAAGGCCCTGAACAGCTAGGGAACAACATACCTGTGAGACCACCTTTCCCCATATATCCCCTGAAGATCAGCTTTTTAAGATCAGCTGATTAATGTCAACTGGTAGTCCCCGGTCCAAAAGACATCTGGTTAGCTGCCACTAGGACCAGGCCTTTTTAGCTGTGGCACCTACCCTGGTGGAATGAGCTCCCCATGGAGATCAGGCCCCTCTGAGATCTCTTGAAATTCTGCAGGACCTTCAAGATGGAACTCTTTTGCCTGGTGTTTTGGTGAAGCCCTTTGCTGGGAAGCCAGATGCCTGCCTGATCTGATCTGTCCCTCCTGCTGCATGCTGCATGCTGTACGCTATATGCTAGTCTGTTGGCCCAGACTGCTTTTATATTGCAATCATGTTAAGTGTCTGACATTTAATCATTATTAGTAGCAGGAGTCATTTTGTAGAAAAATAGGTGGTGGAGGTCATCCAGGGATTGTTATGCAGCTGCACCTACTATTCAATGGTCAAGATAGGTAGGTGGAGGGGAGGAGGGAGAACCGTCAGAAAGGTTCAGGAGCTGTGCTGCTGTGAGCTCCTGCTGAGTTCAAGGCCTGATTAGTAGGCTTCAACAAACCTAAAAAATCTAGCCATCAGGTTTTACTGCTGTTATAGTGTAGGTTGTAAATTGTTTTATTGATGAATTTTTATGGTTTAATGAAGTTGATGTATATAATCTTATGCTGTTACCTGCCCTGAGCCTGCCTTGGCAGGATGGGTGGGATATAAATCCCAAAACTAAATTAAAATTAAATTAATATTTATATGTTGTTTTCTTAATGGCACTTTTGGCTTTTTCCAGTTGTAGATGCATTTACATAAGAACATAAGAGAAGCCATGTTAGATCAGGCCAATGGCCCATCCAGTCCAACATTCTGTGTCACACAGCGGCCAAATATATATATATATATATATATACACACACACACACACACACACACACACACTGTGGCTAATGGCCATGCTTGTGGCCGCCACCACCTCCTGTGGCAGTGAATTCCACATGTTAATCACCCTTTGGGTGAAGAAGTACTTCCTTTTATCCGTTTTAACCTGTCTGCTCAGCAATTTCATTGAATGCCCACGAGTTCTTGTATTGTGAGAAAGGGAGAAAAGTACTTCTTTCTCTACTTTCTCCATCCCATGCATTATCTTGTAAACCTCTATCATGTCACCCCTCAGTCGACGTTTCTCCAAGCTAAAGAGCCCTAAGCATTTCAACCTTTTTTCTTAGGGAAGGTGTTCTAGCCCTTTGATCATTCTAGTTGCCCTTTTCTGAACTTTCTCCAATGCTATAATATCCTTTTTGAGGTGCGGCGACCAGAACTGCACACAGTACTCCAAATGAGACCGCACCATCGATTTATACAGGGGCATTATGATACTGGCTGATTTGTTTTCAATTCCCTTCCTAATAATTCCCAGCATGGCGTTGGCCTTTTTTATTGCAAACGCACACTATCTTGACATTTTCAGTGAATTATCTACCTGCAACCCAATGAACATTTGAGGTTGAATACAGTATTTACCATTTATTGATGCAAGGAGGAACCCTAAGCTGATCTGTTCACAAAGTAATTCCCATTTTCTTTAATTGGACTAAGTCCCAGGAAAATGTTCATTGGGTTGCAGGTACAGCCGCTTCTAAATTGTTGACACTATTGTGTGCAACAAACACCATATGACAAACAGGACTGTGGACTCACCAAAGCACACATTACAGCAGACATGCAAATTGCCCAGGGTCCTTACATGGGTATTTGAGCAGGGAACCATTTTGTGATCATACATAAAGGCAAAGCTATATAGGGTTGCCAATCCCCAGGTGGGGGCAGGGGATCCCCCGGTTTGGAGGCCCTCCCCCTGCTTCAGGGTCTGCAGAAAGCGGGGGAGGGTAGGGAAATGTCTGCTGGGAACTCTTTTATTCCCTAGGGAGATTTATTCCCATAGAAAATAATGGAGAATTGATCCACGGGTAACTGGGGCTCTGGGGGGTAGGCTTCCCAATCCCCAGGTCCCAGCGGGGGATCCCCCAGTTTTACAGGCTTCCCCTCCCCCAGCCAGCTGGCCGGCGGGGGAAGCCCCACCTCCACAGCCATTATGCACCTCCATGAACAATTCCCATAGGGAATGATGGGGAATTGATCTGCGGGTATCGGGGGCTCTGGGGGGGGGCTGTTTTTTGAGGTAGAGGTGCCAAATTTTCAGTATAGCATGTAGTGCCTCTCCCCAAAATATCCCCCAAGTTTCAAAAGGATTGGACCAGGGGGTCCAATTCTACAAGCCCCCAAAGAAGGTGCCCCTATCTTTCATTATTTTCTATGGAAGGAAGGCATTTTAAAAAGGTGCGCTGTCCCTTTAAATGTGATGGGCAGAACTCCCTTGGAGTTCAATTCTGCTTCTCACACCCTTGTTCCTGGCTCCGCCCCAATGTCTCCTGGCTCCACCCCCAAAGTCTCCTGGCTCCACCCCCAAAGTCCCCAGATATTTCTTGAATTGGATTTGGCAACCCTACTGGGGGGAGCTGTTTTTTGAGGTAGAGGCACCACATTTTCAGTATAGCATCTAGTGCCTCTCCCCCAAATACCCCACTTTTCAAAAAGATTGGACCAGGGGGTCCAATTCTATGAGCCCCAAAAGAAGGTGCCCCTATCCTTCATTATTTCCTATGGAAGGAAGGCATTGAAAAGGTGTGCTGTCCCTTTAAATGTGATGGCCAGAACTCCCTTTGGAGTTCAATTATGCTTTTCACAGTCTTGATCTTGGCTCCACCTTTAATGTCTCCTGGCTCCACCCCCAAAGTCCCCAGATATTTCTTAAATTGGACTTGGCAACCCTGAAGCTATACAATTGAGGGCAACCTGTAGCTATTTCAGCTCCTGCTCTATTTTCATTGGTCATTTGGCCTATATTCTGTGCCTGTCTGAGACTACCTAGTGGCAGCAAGAAACAATCTAGGGTGTGTAAGAGACCCTGTGGTGGCATTAACAGAAAATATAGCAGCTGTAGCCTTGCTCAGAGTTTTGCTGCATTTCAGATGACAGGGTCCATTTCCAGGACAGACTCTGGCAGGCCTGTTTGCTAAATCTAGATGATGAAAAGGGCCTAACAGGCCCTTAGGAAATGCCATCATTTGATCTTTTCTCATCCTCTGCAATTACTTCTAGCTCAATGACTGGTTCTCATCAGCCCACACTCAGGCTTCTTCCTCAGAGTTAGCTTTTGCCGATGCAAGCTGCTCTTCCTGAAAGCCCCTTTCATTTCACACAAGAACATCTCACAAACCGGTCACTTTTTCCCTTTCAAAGGCACTCTCAGCTGGCCACTCATGGTTCACTGACACAGAAATACACTTGCCTCAGTATAGGGCCTCTAACACTTCATATACAATTCTTTTTATAAGACATGTATCTTAACACAACACAGTTGTGTGGTAATATTCAACAGCAGTGGAAACTCTTGCACAATAAATTTCATATATGTGTTACATTTGTGCTTGCATCTTTGCCAAACTACTAACATAACATTTTTTAAAAGCCTCTCTAGCTGGAGGCTGATCGAAAAGAAAAACCTTGTTGAATTCAGGCATCAGACCACCGCTGCTATTCTCAGTGTGTTAACTGTCTCTCTGAAGGAGGGGCATTTTTAATGCTTGCATCCTGATAGCACTGGAACTGAAGGGGCAGCTGTGATACTCATCTTTAAAGAGCTAATGTGGAGCTTGTAGGTCCTCATTTGCTTTGTATGTACACTGACTTGTAAAACGAACCTGATCAATAATGAATTGGCTACATTTTGATAAAAGACACATTTCAAGATCAAGCAAAAAGAAATGTAGAAACAGTAAATAAAATATTTCATAACACACCTAAGCAAGCTGAAGGTGCATGTTCTTATGTACATTTATTTTATAAACAGCAGGATTAAAAAACAAACATGTGCATCTCACTGTCTCTATAATTGGCCATAATTCAGTCATACTGTACAGAAGACTTCAGATAACTGGATACATGTTACTTAGACCCATGCCAGGCATAATCCATGACAGCAACAGAAAATCTGTGCAACCATACCATAGAAGGCTATCCAGAGACTTGGACTCACTAGGATGCATCTGGGAAGCTGCAAGGCATTTACAGTGGGCATAGCATTGGACTAGGATCTGGAAGTCCTGAACTCAAATTTTTACTTTCCTATGAAGCTTACTGGGTGATCTTGATCAATCATCCTATCTCATCCCAATAAGGTTGCCTACCTTCATGTGGGGCTTAGAGTCCCTTAGGCACTGCAACTGACCTCTAGATTACAGAGATAGTTTCCCTGTATAAA
The DNA here is from genome assembly GCF_032191835.1 of Heteronotia binoei. NCBI lineage: Eukaryota > Metazoa > Chordata > Lepidosauria > Squamata > Gekkonidae > Heteronotia > Heteronotia binoei. The sequence goes on from NC_083225.1 coordinate 83,059,845, forward strand.
ATGGCAGCTTCAGAAGGTAGAAGTCTATGGAATGACAAACTTCCTCCTATCACCAAACTGCTCTCTCCCAAGGCCCTGCCCCTAAATCTCCAGCCCAGAGTTGCCAACCCCATATTCTAAACTGCTTTACTGTTGTAAAGATAAAATGAAGATGAGAGAACTATGTCACTTTAAGTTCTTTGGAGGGAGAGAAGTGTAAATTTGTACTACAGACAGATGATGTAGAGGTACACAGTGCCAGGACATAGAAACTCCCTACTCTGACCAGCTAATTCCAGATCAGCCCCCAACCTGGTACATGACCTAAGTGATTGAACCCTGTAATCAAGATGTGTGTTAGTACAAGAAGTCTTCACCTCCTGCATGCCTCTCTCTATGCTTGCCACCAGTGGGAGACGCTACATGGCACAGGCAGATTTAGTCTATGTCTATGGGCAGTTTCATGGTTTTCTGGGAATTGTAGGTATCTAACCACTTCTTGATGGTGCATTTGATTTGGTACTTTTCTACTCATGTTTCAAATGTTAAAATATAATCACTTCCGCTGAAGTATCTTATCTGCCTAGACATTCATTTATGCTATTATGATTGCTACTTCTATCAGTTTTATATAACTGTGCTATTAATATTCACACTACTACAAAGGCCCAAGAATGGCTTATTTTGGACAGCAACTTCCATGGACTGAGGGCTCACAATGACATTAGTTATGGATAACGGTAATTAATTGGCAACTAACTCTAGAGGTAGATGGGTTGCAAGACTCTATTTATAGCGTGCTTCATAGGACAGGGGCAGAAAACATGCTGGCTGTAAGTTCTAGATACCATCAAAAATATCTCCAGCCCAAATAATTCAGGGTTAGGAAAGCCCTCTGCCTCAGAATCTTGAAAACCACAGGGGCAGCACAGAGGAACAGACTACATACTGGCTTATGTGAAATCAGTGCAAGAAAACTTCAAACATAGACACAGGAAATAGTAGCCTGAAAGACAAGTCCAAGATATTATTTTGACTAAAGTATATATTTCATAAACCCATAATCTGGGGGTACTTAACAGAAACTACCTTTAAATTACATTGACTCCATTTGAACTCTCCCAGGATCACAATGATTACACAGCTTTAGTAAGAGAGGCGAAAGATTGTCACATTAAATCTACGAAGACCTGGTTATTATGATAGCAAATTATGAAGACAAAAATTCCGTTAGTTCAAGTCTAATGAGACATTACTGTACATGCTATGATGAATGCTAAATTATTTCTGTGCAGATCTATAGTAGACGTGGGTACATCAAGCTGATGGCAAAATGAGATTAATGCAGGTCTGCAAAGTTGACATTATAAATGTCAAGATGATCACAAAATGGAGATGTTGCAAATGTGAGATGATTTCAATACAGGAAAATAATTAGAGATATGCATAGGATAAAAGTATAAAAATTAATCTACATCATGTTCCCACCCTAATAAAATGAAAAACAAAATTAAAAGACAGTATCAGCAGTAGCTGCAACTATTTTTTCTTTAGAATTCTGTAACTGTCATTAAAATTGAGCAATGAAGAAAAAATACATCCTAGCATCTCACTTCTTTGAAAAGAGTCACACAGTCTTAGAAAAGAGTTGACTACATTTAGATAAATCTCAGTTCTGGCATGCTGCAATGCTGGGATTTTTTGTTACCTTAGCAAGCAATTACTATGGAACAATATGTTCTGTAAATTTACATAACCAGGAAGTAGATGTTGATAAGGGAGCTCTAAAGTAATAAGGAAGAAAGAATTCTTTTCTCCTAGCTGGCTCAGTATTTCTCTTCTACTTCTGCTCCTATGTTTTCTCCCTCCAGTCAGCTTCCTCCTATTTCTCATTCCTCTCTTTTTATAACTCCAGCTCCACATCTGGTTCTTGACCTAAGTTCTGACTCCTCTGTTCCCTGCTGATTAGCTAGCTCCTGCTCTTCACAGCCATATTCTGCCTTAAACTACCTAGGCCCAGAGAGCCATTGCTCTCCCATTCAAGCCTGCTCATTGCCAACATGTATTTTGAGCATTCCTAGGGCAGACTACCAAAGCTGCCCTGTTGCTAAGGATTCTTTGGCAGCACCCTTCTGCCTCTGGTCCCACCCTGCTCCACCCAAGCAAGCCTTGCTGCTAGCCCCAAGGGCATGTCCTACCCTGCCAGTTGGGTTGTTGCCAGGTAGACTGTCACTGTCTGATTACAATGGGGGGTGGGTATGGATAGCAAACTTTTATATTTATGCAGGGGTCATTTTGTAGAAACAGGTGGTGGAGCTCATCCAGGAATTGTTATGCAGCTGCACACACTATTATATGTGAGGGCAAGAAAGTGAAACAGTAACAGGTAATGAAGAGAGGGCGGAACTGCTCAATTTCTAATTTTCCTCACACTTCTCTTCTGAGGGAAACAGTGCTCAACATGGCAAAAACAGAACATTTAAGGAGGGTATGAAGTTCCAACTTATGATCAGCATAGGGGTTCCTAAATACCTAGTTTCTTTAAATAAAACTAAGTCCTCAGGGCCAGATGAATTGCATCCAAGGGTTCTAAAAGAGCTTGCGGATGTAATTTCTGAGTCTCTGGCTATTATTTTTGAGAATTCTTGGAGAACAGGAGAGGTGCTGGAAGATTGGAGACAGGCGAATGTTGTCTCCATCTTCAAGAAGGGGAAAAAAGATGATCCGGGTAACTACCAACCTGTCAGCTTGACGTCTATACCTGGAAAAGTTTTAGAACAAATCATCAAACAGTCGGTCCGGGAACATTTAGAAAGAATGGATGTGATTACTAAGAGCCAGCATGGTTTTCTCAAGAACAAGTCATGTCAGACTAACCTGATCTCTTTTTTTGAGAAAAGTGACTACCTTGCTGGATCAGGGGAATGCTGTATCGTTTATCTTGATTTCAGAAAGGCTTTTGATAAAGTTCTACATACTATCCTTGTTAACAAGTTGGTAAAATGTGGTTTGCATTCTGCTAGGTGGATCTGTAATTGGTTGACAGATCACACCCAAAGAGTGCTTGTGAATGGTTCCTCATCCTCTTGGAAAGGAGTGACAAGTGGAGTGCCTCAAGGATCTGTCCTGGGACCTGTTTTGTTCAACATCTTTATCAATGATTTGGATGAAGGAATAGAGGGAATGCTTATTAAATCTGCAGATGATACGAAATTGGGAGGGGTTGCAAACACAGAAGAAGACAGAAACAGGATACAAGATGATCTTGACAGGCTGGAAAACTGGGCTAAAATCAATGAAATGAATTTTAACGTGGATAAGTGTAAAGTTTTGTATTTAGGTAGGAAAAATCCAATGCATGGTTATAGGATGGGGGAAACTTGTCTTAGCAGTAGTATGTGCGAAAAGGATCTAGGGGTCTTAGTGGAGCATATGCTGAACATGAGTCAACAGTGTGATGTGGTGGCTAAAAAGGCAAATGAAATTTTGGGCTGTATCAACAGAAGTATAGTGTCCAGATCACATGATGTGATGGTATCACTTTACTCTGCTCTGGTAAGACCTCACCTGGAGTATTGTGTTCAGTTTTGGGCACCACACGTTAAGAATTATATAGACAAGCTAGAACGGGTCCAGAGGAGGGCGACGAAGATGGTGAGGGGTCTGGAGACCAAGTCCTATGAGGAAGTGTTGAAGGAGCTGGGGCTGCTTAGCCTGGAGAGGAGGCGGCTGAGAGGTGATATGATCGCCATCTTCAAGTACTTGAAGGGCTGTCATCTAGAGGATGATGTGGAATTGTTTTCTGTGGCCATGGAAGGTAGGACCAGAACCAACAGAGAACCAATAGAGTTTCAAAAGAGTTTCTGGCTCAACATTAGGAAGACTTTCCTGACCATTAGAGCGATTCCTTAGTGGAACAGGCTTCCTCGGGAGGTGGTGGGTTCTCCTTCCTTGGAGGTTTTTATTATTATTATTATTACTTTAAATATCTATCCCGCCCTCTCTGCAAGCAGACTCAGGGTGGCTAACGGCATTCATATTCACAAGTTAAAACCAATAAAACATAATTACAATTTAAGATTTTAAAACCATTTCATGGTGCTGTATCACTACAATATAAGCAAGTTCTTCTTTTCTGACGGTGATCACCTAGTATTCTATATGATGTCGGGTGGCAGTTCTCACCCGGTTAGATATCAAAGGCCTGTCAGAACAATTCCGTCTTACAGGCCCTGTGGAAAATGGAAAGTTTCCGTAGGGCCCTTATGGCCTCCAGGAGAGCATTCCACAGTTCTTGTGCTGCCACCGAGAAGGCCCTAGCTCACGTCAAACGCAACCTAGATTCCTTTGGTCCAAGGATGGACAATAGATTTTTTGTCCCTGAATGAAGTGCTCTCTGGGGAACATGTGGAGAAGGGAGGTCCTGCAGATAGACGGGCCCCTGAACATAAAGGGCTTTAAAGTCAATACCAACACCTTGAAACGGACTCGGAACATAACAGGTAGCCAGTGCAACTCTTTCAGCACTGGCCAAATGTGCTCCCATTGGGGGAGCCCCATTAACAGCCGTGTCACAGCGTTCTGCACTAGGTGTAGTTTCTGAGTCAGCGTCAAGGGTAGCCCCATGTAGAGAGCATTACAGTGATCTATTCTTGAGGTGACCGTGGCATGGATCACCATTGCTAAGTCGTCATGCTCCAGGAAAGGGGCCAACTGACGCACCCACCGGAGCTGAAAAAAGGTGGCTCTAGTAGTGGCTGCTACATGGGCCTCCATTGTAAGAGAAGACTCAAGGAACACCCCCAAGCTCTTGACCTTAGAGGCTGGTATTAGTGACACCCTGTCAAGAGCCGGCAGAAGAATCTACCCCCTGGACCACCCCAGCACTGGTAGAGAACCTCCATCTTCGTCAGATTCAGCTTCAGCTGACTCAGCCTGAGCCAAGATGCTATGGCTTGAAGAGCCAGGTCTAGATTTTCTGGGGTACTGTTGGACTGGCCATCAATAGATAGAGCTGGGTGTCATCTGCATATTGGTGACATCCCATCCCATACTTCCTGACAATCTGGGCAAGGGGGCGCATATAGATGTTAAATAACATTGGAGACAGAACCGCACCCTGTGGCACACTATATATAAGTGGGTGCCTTTGGGATGATTCCTCCCCTATTACCACCCTTTGTCCCCTATCTTGGAGAAAGGAGGCCAACCACTGTAAGGTGGACTCCTGAATCCCCACACCAGCAAGGAGGCTAGTCAGTAGCTGATGGTCAACCGTATCAAATGCAGCTGACAGATCTAATAATAACAGCACTGCTGAGCCGCCCCGATCCAGATGTCGCATGAGGTCATCTATGAGGGCGACCAGAACCATCTCTGTCCCGTGACCTGGTCGAAAGCCAGACTGGAATGGATCCAGTACGGAAGTGTCATCCAGGAATCCCTGTAGCTGAGTTGCCACTGCCCGCTCTATAACCTTACCCCAAAAGGGAAGGTTTGATACCGGCCGATAGTTCGCCAATACGGCTGGATCTGCAGATGGTTTTTTCAAGAGGGGGAAGACCACAGCCTCTTTAAGAGGTGTCGGAAAGATCCCTTCTACCAGGGATCTGTTGACAATACCTTGTAGTGGCTCACGTAGCAATGCCTGGCTAGCTTTTATAAGCAAGGACGGGCATGGATCAAACTCACAGGTCATAGGGCGTACAGCAAAAAGGATTCTGTCGACTTCCTCCAGGCTGAGTGGATTGAATTAATCTAGAATTGGACCAGAAGACATGCTCGGTGCCCAAGTTCTTTCACTGTATCAATTATGGCGGGAAGCTCGCGTCAGAGCGACGAGACCTTATCTGCAAAAAAAAACTCACAAAAGCCTCATAGCAAACTTCCAATTCTCTAACGTTTGGTTTACCTTGAGGTAAAGTTGTTAGTGACCGAATTATACTAAACAATTGTGCTGGGTGCAAGGTCGCAGACGCAATCCAGGATGCAAAGTAAGTCTTCTTTGTGGCCTGGACCGCCATCTCATAGGTCCGCATAAATGACCCATAAGATGTTCTCGTAGCTTCATCACGAGTGTGTCGCTATTGTCTCTCTAGTCATCTTAATTGCCATTTCATCGATCACAGCTCCGGGGTATATCACTAAAACTTGCTAACCGCCTAAACGGGGTAGGGGTGGAATATCCATAGGGGCCTCAGGGCATAGTGGTCAGACCATGGCACTGCCTCGGCAGAAATCTGATCCACTACAACTCCTGCCGCAAAGATCAGGTCTAACGTGTGTCCGGCCCGATGCATGGGCACTGTTACATATTGGGAGAGTTCCAGTGCTGCCATGGAAACCACTAGCTCCGTTGCCTGAGTGGAAGCCTCATCCTCGGCATGGACATTGAAGTCATATAAGTCAAGGATGCTCCAATGCCCAGCCTGCTACAGCCTCCATCAGGGACGATAAGGCACTGGCCGGTGCGTTAGGCAGACGGTACACCAGACAGATTGCCAAACTCTCCCCAACAACCCACATCAGGCCAGCACACTCTATGCCCACGATCTCTGGTGGCAGAAGCACCCTGAAGAAGCAATCCTTCTGTATGAAAAAGGTCACCCCTCCCCCCCACCTGCTAGTCCGAGCCTGGTGAAGAACGGAGAACCCAGGTGGGGCTACTTGGGAGAGAGCAACCGTCTCCGCGTCCCGCACCCAGGTCTCCATCACGCAAGCCAGGTCCATGTCCTGCCTGATTAAAAAATCCTGCAGGACTGAGGTTTTATTTATGGACCTGGCATTGCACAATACCAGGGACGGAGGCGAGTGTTTCCACTTGGCCCCCATATTTGCTATCCTTGGGATGGGACACAGGCTGGAAGGGGAGCAAGCCCTCTTGTGTCTCAGTCTCCTTCCATTCCAACTTTGCCTGCTCCCACCGCTGTACTTTCCCCTCCTCAGGAGCACTAGAATCCCCTGACCAGACATCTCTTACTGCTTGTCTTCACAGAGTCTCAGATCACCAGCAGTGTGCATATCAACGTATCCTACTCCTCCCACGCACTTACTTAACCTAACAGTCTATCCACTAATATTTCCTATGATGTAACTAAAACTTATTCCTACCACTAATAATTTTATCCTAGCCAATTAATTTAAAAATCCCTCCCCCCCATCTATCTTATTAACTGGCAACATTTATATATTAATTCTATTTAGCAGATAAAATATTCAACTAGGTCCAAATACAATCAATTTTTCCAAAGAAAAAAATGAAAAAACCCCTCAGGTTAAGCAATAATAAATGGGTAGGGTCATCAGTTTAGAGGCACTGCAGTATACCAGATGATTCACTAACTAGAGGACAAGTTTTAAAGTGCTAGTGTTCTTAAAGTACTGGTAGGTCTTGAAAGTTAGAGCGTCTTGAAGTGTCTTTAAAATGCTGGTGCAAAGTGCAGAGGTAGCAGAGTGCAAAGGTAGCAGTTCTATCAAAGTGCTGGTGTGCAGTGCAAAAGCAGCAGTTCTTTTAAAGTGCTGGTATAAGGTACAATGGTGGTAGTCCTTTTATAAGTCCTAGTGCAAGATGCCAGGGTAACAGTTCCCAAAGACCAGTAGTAGCTCTCACGGGCCAGCGGGTTTCCCCTTTCTCCTCTGGCCAACAACCACCTTGTCATACGTCGCAGTGACCAGAGGGGTAGAGACTCCCTTTTGGGCTCCTGGACGCTCTGATGATACGTCTCCATCTGCATAACACTAGCCGCTGGGTCAGGCCAGCCCCTGTCCCCCACCGGGGGTCGGGGCATCCCACCCCGCTGGCTCTCATCACGCACCACCTCGAACTTTTCGCTAGTTCTCTACCAGCTCCTTGCTCTTCCCACCTGAAGGCCCAAAGTCTTCGCTTCTCTGCACTGCCACACCCCGTTGTTGCACTCTGCCGACTCACCGCTCCCACCGTTCAAATGATTCCGAGCTCTGACCACATCGGCAGCTCCTTGCCACGGGTCCAGGCAGTGCTGTATCAACAAACGCTCCACCGCCATGCACCGCTGGCTCCCTGCTAGCCTCGCCGACTCTCTGCCCCCACCGCCCAGTCAATTTCTCACTCTGGGCCACGGCGTCTGCAGCTTCCCACCCTAAGCGCAGGCCAGAATTGCCCCGCCGAGCGCTCCGTCCAGCCGGTCTCATTACCACACTCTGGGGCTCGTTTTCCAACTTCTTCCTCATGCCCCGTTACCAGCGCACCTCCGAACAAGTCCTCCGCTCTTCCAAAAACTGGCAAGTAATGTTCAGAGCAGGTTTTACGTTGTTTTCTCAGAGCCTCAGCACCCAGGTTAGATGGCCATCTGACAGCAATGAAGATCCTGTGAATTTAGGGGGAAGTGTTTGTGAGTTTCCTGCATTGTGCAGGGGGCTGGACTAGATGACCCTAGAGGTCCCTTCCAACTCTATGATTCTAATGGACAAGGAGGTGGAATGCTCAGGAGGAGGAGGAGAAACTCTCAGAAAGGTTCAGGAGCTGCGCTTTTGTGAATCTGAGGCCTGTATTTATGATAGCTTATCAGAAATTCCAGCTTTGCAAGCGAGAACTCCAGTAACAAAGTATCTGGAAATGGTACCATGCAAATAAAGTCAACAACCGGATGAAGAATTCAAGGCACTAGGCTAGTTTCCTTTCACTACAGGTTAAAATATGGCTTCAAGAGAACACGTCAGCTCTAATCAAAAACCTTTAGGAGACAAAATTTACTCATGAAGGTAGAAAGGCAGCACAGGAATGGGAGCTCCTCAGTGTATTGCATAGTATCATATGTGGGCTCAGTGCAAGTGAGCTCCTGTCTCTCAGTCAACGGATGTGGCATGTTTTTTGGCACATTTCATGGCTGATAAGAACTGCTAAACTGGTGAAGGAAGGAAGGAAGGAAGGAAGGAAGGAAGGAAGGAAGGAAGGAGAGAGAGGAATTTTCCCTCCCCCACAATTCTGCATATGACACCATCCTGTTAGATAAACATTGTGTTTCTTACATATGGTTTATCAAACAAGTGATAATACTTAATACTCAGCAGGTACAGTGTTCTAAATGCATCACATGCATTTATTTTGCTGTAGTTCCTACTACAGTCCTATATAAATCAGTATTATTCCCATACTAGATAGAGAATCTGAGGGTAAAAGAGTATGATTTGCCTAACACAAGTGTCCAGTAAAGGTGATATTCAAACCAGGGCCTTATTAATTTTTAGTTTAGTGCTTCAGATGTTCCCTTATGGTTTGAAGGAACCTGTTATAGCCTTCTTGGGACAGGACAGTGCCTCTTATGGAGACTACTTGTTAACCCTATTACATTGTCTTGAGATCAGAAGAAGAAAGGCAGTATAAGAATAATAGATATATAAAAATCCCGTCATGTAATTCATTCTCAGCTAAACAAAACCAGGTGTAAAATTGTATAGCCTGTCTGTCTTGGCTGCTGTATCTGTGATATTCAGCTTGCAAATGGCACTGGCAAAAGAAGAAACTCTTATGACTGAAATTATCTTTCAAACAGGATAGGCAACGTGTGACCTTTACATTGCAATTGAATGATTTCACTTGCATCTAGACAGAAAGAAAAATTCTTACTTTGCTGCAAGTTTATCACTGGGCACTGAACAAGTCTCCCCCTCTATTGAATGCAAGATTTTATTTTATTTTTTTGTAAAAGTAAAGATGATCTGCCTAGGAGGTGATAAATTATGCAAAACAAAAAAAGAATGCGGCTCTCAACCGGAGGCAGGTTGCACAACCTTGTCTCCGGGGGCCGTTTTGCCCCTTCGTAAGGAGGAGGAGCGGGCAGGGCATTATGGGAGGTGAGGGCGGAGCAGGCACGCCTTAACGGCTGTCTCTGCTTCTGCCTCCCAGTCTTCACCTCGTGCTCGGCCCACCATCCCACCCTTGAGGCAATGTGGGCGATAGCTGGTTGCTCTTAATTTATAGGGGACCGGGTAGGAATTTTTTCATATCTTCCTATTTGGCTGTTGAAAGTGGTGTTTTTCACCTACCTCACACTGCATGTAGAACGGATTGTTGAATCGGCTAGGTGTGGCTGGTTTAAGTAGGCTGGTCACTTCCAGCTTGGCTGGGTTTTTTGCCTAACTTCCGTTATGCAGCTTGGTGAGCACCAATACACCCCAGTTTTGGGACATGGGGTCTAGCTAAATCATTCCTGGCAAGTGCAGACCAGTTGAGTGATGAAGCCATCTGCCTCAAATTTGGATAATTTAAAGAAAATGCAGAGGCATCTTCAGAGGTATCAGCTGTCAGAATCCAGTTTGTGTGAGGACAGATGATCTGTTGGATATAGATGATAAAACCTTACTATTGGTTATTACACTTCATGCTTTAAGACCCAGCCTAAATAAACCTCCCTCCTTGTTGCTTGGTTGACTGCAATAAACACAATCACGGAAACTTTTCTTACTTCTCAAGCTGGCTGCAGAACAGGATCCTAAAGGAAAGAACAGGATCCCGAAGGACCTCCTTATCCATAAATGAAGCAACCATTCAAGAACGATCCCATAAATATTAAATAGTCAGTCAAACAAGTGTTGCTGTTTTTAAATCACCATGAGGAATTTTATTAGAAAGGCAGACAGACCATCAAGATATAACTGGGAAATTTGGCAGAAAGATCTAAGCAGGTATGGTTCTTATTTATTTCATAATGATGGCCATCAACCAAATTACAACAAAATATTAGCAAAACTTGCCTTTACAAATTGTCAGAAATTCCCTGAATATAAGGAATATAAATCCATTCCTTGAACATCCCATTTCTAAATCCACTATTTAATTTTGTCAGTCTGTTAATTCATAGGGTTTTAAATTTTAGAGTGTAATTTTGATAAGGATATTATCTGTGAATATACAAAAACTAACTGAACTATAAAATAAATGTAGTATACATTTAAGTCTTCCCTATGCAATTAAATTTATATAGAGCAAGAACAACAAAAGGTTAATTGCATTCCCAGAACTCATCAGTGGAGGAACTGAATCAATTTGGATTTGCTGCCTTTTATGTGCGTGTTTGAAGATGTGCAGCATTCTTTTTTCAAAATCAGCTCCCCATAAGGCAGGACTAAGAACATTAACAGCAAGGAAACAGAAGGACAGAATACATAGTTTCCCCATCCTGTATCTTATCCACACTGGCGCCTGCAAGCCTATTCTAAGGTAGACCAGCCCAATTTAATCCAGCATTCAGTCATTTTAGCATCAGCAGATGATACAAATGAAGGTTCCAGAAGGGGTCTGGGGGAACTGAGACTGCAGAGGGGGCCTATAAAAACTGCTAGGCAGGCCAGAGAGGGGCCAGCAGCCCTGCAACAGGGAAAACTCCCACCCCACCCCACATGCCCATCCAGGAGCTTGGGAGGCTGACTCTGCTACTCCCCACATTCCCAGAGAGAGGTCCTCAGCCACCCTTGATACTTCCAGAGCACAGCTAAGGGATCTTTGACCTGGGTGGGAGATCCAGAGGGGCCACAGCAGGAAGAAAGAAGAGCTGGAGAGCACCCAGGAGCATAGGAAGAGCACTCACACACACATGCTCTGAGTCAGCTCTGGCGCCCTCTCTGGTGGTAGTGGGGGGGGGGGGAAAGCAAGCAGGAAGAAAAAGCAACTAGATGTAGCCTTTAAAGTTGGATAGCTCGGAGAGCGGGCAGCTCAAGCGGCAGAGATAGAGACAATCATTAATGGAGAAGGGAGGGGGGGGGGAGAATTCCCCAGCTCCCTCTTCCCTGCTTTTGAGGCCTCCAAAAGACTTGCCCAGAAGTCGGAGCTTGTGATTATAACTTTGTGCCTTAAAGATTTTGCTAGCTACCAGTAACCCTAACATGAACACTATCTAATTGACTTACATAGACTTGATTTGACTTGTTTCTCCATGCAATCTTCCATTTTCCGGTGTGTGTGGAATTATAAGGAGTTTAAAAGACTGGCAGGCATTCTGGGTTGAGAAAATTTGCTGTGGTATAGCCTTTGATTTAAAACTATGACTCAAGAGAATGACTTTGAGAGAGCCTTTCTGTAATGATTTGAGGATATAGTTTTTTGAATAAAACTTTTCTGCTCTTAAAGATATAAAGATTTCTATGGCTGTGCTGTGCTGAAGGGTAGGTATCCATTCAGAATAAAATTTTGCTGGTCTTAATTATATACTCATGGAACTACTTGGTGTCTTCAGTGGATTACAAAAATAGCTATTTGGTTGACTTTAAGAAGATTAATTGCAAAATTCCCAGGCTTTTAAGTGGATTACAAAAATATTGGAGGATCTTGACTCTCAGCATTTTTTTTCCTTTTTTCTTCTTCTGCTTTTTAAATTTCTTAATGGATTTTAATGGATCATAAAAAGCTGGCTGGTTAAAGGGGATCTTTGCATCGGTCTCAATTTTTCTTTTGGGTTTTTTCTTTCCCTCCCCCCCCCCCCTCTTCTTTTTCCATTTTTTGGGCATCCAGCCCTGGATTACAATTGTTAGAACTCCTACATCCCTTTATTTTGGAATATCTGAATGGAGTTCTAAAGGATCAGTTTGGTTGGACCTCTCCAGGTGGAGAATATATTTTAGTGAACTGTTATTGTAAGCTAGAATGCTTTGTGTCTGAGTCATTGGGAGGTTGGTTTGGCTAAAAAAGTCTTATTTAATATATTGCTTAGTATTGCTTGGAGTTGGTTAAAGTGTTGCTTTAAACGAGAAGGTTCTGTTCCCAAACAAAGTACTATCTTTTTCATAACACTGACTTTTTTTTGTTGAACTGTGAGTTTGTTGATACAAATAGGAACATTGTGTTCCAAAATAGGTTGGTTAAGTGAAAACATCTGAAGTGGTTTAGGTCTGAGGACCATTTTGTTAAAGGAGATGGACAATAAAGCATCCACTGGATTTAAGGAGCCACAAAGGAAAAGAGAGAACAGAGAAGGTAGACCTTTAACCCCTTCACCTAGCTTTTCATCTGGCCCTGGAAAGTTCACACCTGCAACTATGCAGGGTGATATGAAGGAGATGCAAAGTACCCTTTTAACTGCTATAGCACTACTGACTGGTAAGGTAGACAATATAGGTGAACAGATGGCAGAGATTAAACAAGAACTTCAAGAGAATAGAAAGCAAACAGCAAAGACTGATAAAGCTTTGAAGGTCTTAGATGCACAAGTGTCTGATAATACTCAAAAGTTGGAACAACTGGAAAAAGAGCAGAAAGTATATGATAGCAGATGTCTTCAATTGGAAATGGACAGAGCAGCCTATATTGCGTGAAGGTCAGTCTCAGGGAATCCTTGAGATGTTCATCTGTCATGTTGGAATGCTGAGTACTCTTTGTCATTTTCAATGGGAAAATGCAGATTCACACAAATAAGTTGAACCAAAACAGGAGTGTACAGCTTCACTGCATCTTCTCAAGTTGGGAAATTTGTCTCTAGGCACTAGCTTCCAAAACGATTCTTGCTCAGCACAGGTCTTGAGAAAAATGTCATTTTTAAGGGTTACTATTTCATTTTCCAGAGATGCCTTGTTCAATCAGCAATTTTTACTGATAGCATCTGCAGTTTCCTTAATGTCCATATCTGCTTTGAATGGGTATGACAAGTACTCCACAACTTTTTCAATTCTTTGGAAGTCACAGAACCTTTTTTCAAATTCCTGGATAACAGAGCAGATTTCTGTCACATACTTCTTGTTCTGAAAAACAAAATTTGGATATTGTCCCAGATGGACCTGCATATTAGGAAAACGATCGAAAGCATTGTTTGCAAGGTCAGTCATCATTAGCTCAAATTTGCTCTTGTAGGATGAAACTCGCCAATGCATTTGTTTTTACCTTGTAGTTCAATGTTCATATAATTTAGTTTGACTGTAAAGTCAGGGAGAAATGCCAGATCCACTCCTCATCTTCCAACTCTGCTTTGTCATCTCCCCTCTCCTTCAAAAACCTTCTTATTTCATTCAGCAAATCATGAAATCTTTGCAGAAATTTGTGCCTACTTAGCCACCTTACATCTGTGTGCAAAATGATTTCCGCTGCACTTTCATCAAGAGTAAGATGGAAAAGCCGTCTTTGAAGTGATATTCCACAAATTGAATTTACAATTTTGAAAGTGATGTCCTTGACAGTCTTTGTATTGAGTCTCTTGCTTGCCAAAACTTGCTGGTGAATGATGCAGTGGTAAGAAAGGAAATCTGGAAAGTCATCATGCTGTCTACAGAGGCCTATGAAACTGTTAACCTCACCTGTCATTGCTCTTGCTCCATCAGTAATGATGGAAATAAGTTTATGCAAGATTACACTTATGGAAGATTACACTTTGTCACAAAAGAATGGAAAGAGCTGAATATTTCCTGACCGGTAGTTCTCCCTTTTAAAGAAATCATTCCAAGTAGTTCTTCTTTAACACTGAAGTCTTCAAAAACCATCCAGATAAAGACTAGTAACTGGGCTATGTCTCTTATGTCTGTAGATTCATCCAGTTGGAGTGAGAAAGCAACACAAACTGAAACATCCTCCAACACTTGTTCAGTTGTGTCTCCACACATCTTTCTATTTGCTGCATGATGGTGTTTCTTGACAATTGTACATCTTGAACAGCAGCTATGATCTCTTTCTTATTCTTAAATCCTTCAAAAAGATTTTCTGCTGCTTTAAAAAAACAATCCTTTACAAATTCTCCTTCATTGAAAGGTTTGCATTTCTTTGCGATCAGGTTGCTGACCTTGAAGGATGCCATAGTTGCATTGACCGAATGTGACCTTGACTTTGCCATCAACTGTTGCTGTGCAGCCAATTTAGATTTAAGTTCTTTGAGCTTCAGTTTACGAATTTCACTTTTGGGTGGAAAATCAGCATCAAACTTATTGCTATGCAGCACCGTATAATGACGCTCCAGATACCCTTTTTGGGCAAGGATACAGCAGCGTTGCAAAGTAGACAACAACACTTGTCTTTCACCATGATGAAGAAGTAGTCCATTTCCCATTCATCATGAAAGTGGTAGGTTTTGCTCTTTTTTGGAGCACTCATTTTCATTATACCGGGGTGGCTGGGGTGCTAAGTTAACACTGGCCCAAAATATTAAATACCAACAGGAACTGAAGACCTCTGGATGATGCCAAAACCACACATGCAGTTCTAAAAGTAAAAATAAGAATTCATCATACTGGCACCAATAATCAAATACCACCACACCAAACAATCATCAAAAAAACCTAAACACCTGTCTAGCAAACCATGAGACCAAGTGGGGCTAGTGATCTACCTCTGACCCCACCACGATCTACCTGTTGGACATACCTGTTTTAGGGAATGGTGGAATGGTTAAGTCCTTTGTTGATCCTCTAGCTTCAAGCCAAATGGGTGGGAGGGCTTGGTTTGGGTTGATGTAAGCAAGTGTAGCCTGCTGGAATCCCTGCTGCCAGATCAAATTCACCACCCACTGTTTACCTCAGAATAGTGCACAGCAGAGCACTAGCAGGCCTCATTTTGGGCAGGAGCTCACAGGAGTGGAGCTCCAGAACTTTGCATTTTATTGTGTTCTTTCTTTCTCTCCCCCCCCCACCCATACTTGCTTCTGGGCTCCATTGTTCAACCCCTCCCCCCTGTGCGAATTTTGCTGAACTCTAAGATTTGACAAACTTTATAATATTTCCCCCCACAAAAAATGGGGAAATAACCAAAACATATAAAGCAGACAGAATGAAATCTTCATCATGCCACTATGGCCACATAGGAGAAAGTAATTTAAAAAGTATGATGGGAGTAAAGTTTTATTATGACTATTATAATTCAAGAAGCATTTTAAGGTAGATGCTGAACTGATATAAGTGAGTATACCTTCTGGTGATGTCATGGGTGTGTGACATATGCAAATGAGTTATGCAAATGAGTTCTGGCACCTCTTTTTCTATGAAATGACCCCTGAGCACTAGTATGGGTTGATGAAAGGCAGTGCATTTTCCACTAGCCCAAATTCACTGAACAACCTGTGATGGTCATTTCCCCAAGAGATCCAAATGAGGTAACTTCCCCTCCTATCTCTGAGCCCACTCTTCCCCTCATCAACACTACTTCTGAGACCAGTCTTTCCCTCATAACCTCCCTTTAAGCCCTCTGTAAAAGTATTCTGGATCCCATTTGTTGTATTATAGTTCCTAATGTCAAAACATCATGTGTTTTACAAGAACATATTCCATATGGTAATGAAAATAGCCCTGTGATAAATATATTGGCTTTGAGCATTTTGTACTACCTTATTACGTGCCTGAGTTTGTACCCTGTTTTCTATAAGGATATCTTCCAGAGCAATCAAGCTATTTCTCAGCGTCATGATCTCCCTTAGAAACGGAGAACAACAAACTCAATCCTTTATTTAAACATGAAGATTTCATCTAAAATAAACATATAGCCAGAAACAGAGTGGGAAAAAACCCTGATCTGACTATTACAAAAATACAGCACAGAAACTCTTTTCTTTTAGATTGAATAGGGTATTTGGAACACAATCAAACTTGTAGTTATCTTTTACATTTTAAAATCCATTATCATTTAATTCCCTCACATCAACTGTGTACTTTTGAAGATAATCAAAGTCCCCCCCCCCCGCCGCCTTTGCATTGTACTTCTGATAGGGCTGCCAACTCTTGGTTGGGAAATTCCTGGAGATTTGGAGAGGAGAGGGACTGCAGAAAGGTATAATGCCATAGAATCCACCTCCAAATCATCCATCTTTTCCATGGAAAGGAACCTCTGTAATCTAGAGATCAGTTAGGCTTGCCAATCCCCAGGTCCCAGCAGGGGTTCTCCCATTTTTCCAGGCTCCTTCCCGCTCCCAGTCAGCTGGCCAGTGGGGGGAAGCTCCTCCCCCATAGCCACCATGTGCCTTTCCCCTTCAGAACTAGGCGAACGCTTGCCAAGGCTTCCTTTTTGGATGGTGTGTCTATGTCTTTAAGGCTGAATGGGGGCAGGTGAGCAGGCAGAACAATGTGGCTGCTCCCAGTAGCTGTGAAAACAACCCAGACCCTCCATTTGTTGTACAAGCTTTTCAGAGGTCCTTTGCATAGTAAAGGGTAAACTTGAACCTTTGATTTCCTTGTGATAGTGGAAGTACAGCAACTCATGAGTAAATTGCCCCAGTGAGACCACACAAGTATGGGATTGCAAACTGTTTTATTTTTGCTTGTGTGAGTGTGAGTGAGAGAGAGAGAGAGGATTTGCAGCTACTTGGGTGAGGAAATGAAGACTGTATTCAGGGGAACTGCACTATTATGTTTTTATTTATTTATTTTAGGGAAAGTCTCCTGGCTCCACCCCCAAAGTTTCCCGGTCCCACCCCAAAGTCCCCAGATATTATCTTAATTAGACTTGGCAACCCTAAGATCAGTGGAAATTCTGGGAGATATCCAAGTTCTGCTTGGACATTGGTAGCTCTAGCCTCTGCACAACTGGTTCAGAAGCAGAGAGGCTCAGTCTCTTTCCTTCTGTGGTACAGAGGATGACAACTCTTCTAGGACTGTTATATCTAAACAGACCTCTATTTGGATATTTATTAAAGGCAAAATTTATATATGTACAAAATTATAAGTGTACATGGCATATATTAAATGTACATGGCATATATTAAATGTCTGTGATGGTGATATGTTAAACCAGTATAGTTTATTTACATGGTTTTGATTTCACTTTAGTTATTGTCTTATGAGATTAGTTCCTGAGGAAATCATCAGCACTGCAAGATTTTCAGGGATTTATAATATGACAGAAAAGAAGCACATATATTCTGTGCAGGGACTGAAGGAATAACTCATGGTTCTCTCTCTTCTTCTTCCTATTCATATATTTTAACATTTACTATATTTATCCTGTTTTCTACCTTTGTACTAATTGACAGAAACCCTGTAATATAGCTTTGAGAAGATCTACTCTACTTGGAAAATTGAGACAATTTTTACAAAAGCATGAACATGTTCTGTCCTTGGGTCTTAAAAACAAAGCTTGAAAACTCAAGCACGTACAAGGCATTTATGAAATGATTGGCAAGTTAAAATGTTTCCCTTAAAATAAGACTATCCCCTTAAAAATATTAAACTATTTGCTGGAGTTGTAGGTTCCTATAGGAACCTTCTACCTACTAGATAGAATAATTATGGGTTTAAGACTCATATGAGTTGATTTCTTCTTCTTTTTTTGGGGGGGAGATTCAAATCATTGGTTGACAGTGCATGAATATTTGCTGTGCATTCAGTGTCTTTTTTGTAATTTACATAATCAGGAAAGCACTATTATTATTACAGCATTACAGTTCAATGAACAAACTGAACTCAGGTTAACTTCTAGATGGGGGAAAATGCATTTCCCTGTGTACAGTTTATTGAAGGGATTATGAGATGGATTATTTTCACATCAATGGGTTAATACCTATTCTTAATGTGAATAGGTAAAGCTTCTTTTTAACAGTGTCTAGACAAAAGCATGAGCATCACTATTTGGCAGAATATAATCACTAAATAACAACTGCTAATGTTCATAGCAAAAATGTGCTTAGGCGGCAATATTTTTCATTCTACTTCCTTTCAGCGAAAGCCAGTTTTCTACCTTTATTGAGATTAAGAACAAACATGACCAAACTATTTACAGTAACTGAACACAACAGGGACTATTAAATAACATTATTATTATTACTATTATTTAAAATATTTACATTCCATCTGCTCCCATTCCCTTAAAAAAGGTCCAAGGGAGCAGAATCCCATAATACCTGCATAAGAAATACAAAAACAACAAACATAACAATAGTCTATTCCCGTCATTATAGTCTGTGTGTAAAGTGCTGTCAAGTCACAGGCAACTTGTGGCAACCCTATACTTTTTTCAAAGCAGGAAACTAACAGAGGTGGTTTTCTTTTGCCTTCCTCTGCATAGTGACCCTGAATTCCTGACCCATCCAAATACTGACCAGGGCTGACCCTGCTTAGCTTTCATGATCTGGCAAGATTGGGCTAGCCTGGGCCATCCTGGTCAGGATCAAAACTAGCTACTTTGTGAATTTGCTATGTAAAAAAACACTGCAGTAGAAATTAAATTACAATTCTGTCTATGATATAGGGTGGATCCTTTACACAGGTAAATTGTCAATATGCTATCAAAAAGTGAGACTGTATGTGTAAACTAGCTTTTGGTATCAAACTAAGATGTGGTAAATAAACACAAGAACAACTGGGTCATTAAGCCACAGAGAGAGCCAGAATACAAATGCAAAGGTACGCTTCTAATGCAATTTAATTTGATGTGGTTATGGTGTGGTGTTGAGAGGCCATTGTTTTGTGGAGGCAGATAGATACCATTTTGAATTCAATAAGAGGTAGATTTAAAAAGATTTAATAACTAGATTGGAAGACACTTTAATTATTACCACAAAGATGCAAGACAGAAAAAGACTGAAATACTTCACAATAACTTCAACACAGATCCTCTAAATCATTTAAACAAGAAAATTAAACTGTGTCTCAAATGATCTGTCAAACTAAAAGATAAACCTATTCAATCATTTCTAGGGTAAGCATGGGAAACTTTACTGTATTTACCCAGCTATCCTAATTCCTTCCCAGGGAAGATACATCTAATACATTGATAGACAGTCAACATGTTTGAAGTACAAGAGCTAGTTGCTTGGCAGATAACAACACAACAAAAATTTGGCTCTCATATGTCAGGATGCCCTCCACACAAGATTTTCTCCCATTCCTAGTTTATATCAATATGGAGATAGAAAAGGTACAAACAGGGGTTTTTTTTTGTTTTGTTTTTTTAGCAGAAACGCACAGGAATGCAGTTCCGGCTGTCTTGGTGTCAAGGGGTTTGACCTAATATGCAAATGAGTTTCTGCTGGGCTTTTTCTACAAGAAAAGTCCTGGGTACAACAATATTAAATATTGTTTAGTGGTACTAGATGGGCCACATGGACACATCTGACATTCCAAGCAGCTCAGCTTGGATTTAAAGTACATATGACATGTGGAACTATAATACATTTTATTCTTGATAGTAGCCTTGGTAGGCATGCACTCAAAGAAGCAGGAAGCTATTTTGAAATGTCTCATCTTTTTGCCACATGAAGAAACTCAAATGAACTTTCACAGCATATACACACAATTTTTAAGTTACAGTGTACTTCTGATGTACTGTCTGTGCTACAATAAATTGCTTACTAATTGACAGAAGTTTGAATTCTAACAACTTCCAAACAAGCTCTTGCAAGCACTCTTATTCACATCCCAAAAAAACAATCTGTTTCCATGAAGTGGGGAGGGGGGATCAATCCCAGGCTCCTGCAGGCAAACCAAGCAGTCGAGTGGCTGACATGATGCCAGCCATGCCTGGTATATTTGAAGGGCTGTCCAAAAAAGGAGCTCCAGTCCATGATGCAATTTCCTAAGAATAGAAAATGTCTTCCTAGTTCAAAACAAAATCAGTTAACAGGCAGTCAAGAACATATCAAAACTACTATCTATTTCTGATTATACTTGCTGTGTTCACTGGCACTAGTTCATCCTCTATTCTAAGATAGTACCAACTAAGGCAACAACTGGGAGGCAAAAAGAAGACAGCTGTTTCCCTTTCTGATAAAAAACCCCAAGCTTTTATCCTTCCTTGTTCTCTCACTGAGGAAGACAATCCATACAGCTGGCCTTAAATCCACCTGTCTCCAGCTTGTCTGCTCTCATGTAATTACCCAGAAACTGGCTGCAACAGAGAGCTGGTAGAAGACAAAAATACTGGGCCAATATACTAAACAGAGAAAACAAAGTTTCCCACCACCAGAAGTGAGGCTAAGGAATAAGAAGAATTAAGTAATATGACACTGATCTCTGCATGGGTCAGCTTTATTTCTTCTCAGTTCAACTGCCTATTAATGCACTCTATTACCCCTATAAGACTAATTATTTTAGCATAATCTTCAGCTGCCCTGAGAATTGGGCTTAGTGTTTCATTTTTATATCCATCATAATGCAACCATATAGTAGATTGGAGTTGGACAACAAGCTGTGTATCCCTTGCAGTGTTGAAAACATACCATGTCTTATGTACCTTCATAGTATCACTGTCAGCAATATGCCTTAAGCAGTGTGTAACTTGCCTCTCCTACGTATTATATCAAGTCATGGTAGTGTGGGTCATTTTCATTCTCTCCAGTTAGGCCACAATGGTGAATCAATGCTTCCCTACTCTCTTGCTCAGTCAATGAAGGCTGGTTTACAAAGCCCTTATTTCTCAACCCCCTATGTTGACTGCAGGGATATTCAGAGCTTCTGTGTAACTTTTATAGTATCCAAGACCTTGTAGTGTTGCTGCTCAGTTAGCGCATGGATTTCTCTAGAACTCTCACATTAGAGAGATTCAACTGTCTTACTGGAAGGCTCTTTGAAATGCCACATGTCTGATCATATAACTGAAAAGCACGGTGGCCCCAAACCTCTGGACAGCTTGAATTTTTGGGGTTTTTTTTTTTAAAGGAGGAGATAAGAACAATATCATATTCTCTTCCTATCCAATGAGCTCTTCTGGTCAGGTTAAAATAATTGAAAGGCAGTATCTAAGCAAAGGTGATAGATAAGCAAGTATCAGAGCGCATATAAATCAGACATGCTCTTGGAAGAAAAAATCACAAAACTTCGACTGACTTGTTTTGGCCATGTTATGTGGGGGAATGCACTAGAAAAAAAGCACTTATGCTTGGATAGGTTAGCAGTGAAAGGAAGCCAGCCACTAAAGAACACAGAGAAGGAGAAATTGGATTTGTATCCCACCCTCCACTCTGAATCTCAGAGTGGTGCACAATCTCTTTTACCTCCTTCCCCCACAACAAACACCCTGTGAAGTAGGTAAGGCTGAGAGAGCTTTCACAGAAGCTGCCCTTTCAAGCTCAACTCTACAAAAGCTATGGCAACCCAAGGCCATTCCAGCAGCTGCAAGTGGAGGAGTGGGGAATCAAACCTGGTTCTCCCAGATAAAAGCCCACACACTTAACCACTACAACAAACTGGCTCTCAAAGTGGCTAGTCATTGTAAAAATAGACACCAGCTTGAGCATAGATCAACTCAAAGAAACAGTACAAGATTGGAAAATGTAGAGAGAGCTGGCTTATAGAATCATCAAGAGTTGAACATGACTGTCTTGTTAACAACATCTATACAAAAGGGGTAGGGGATCAGAAAGTTACACTAAGGAGCCAACAGTGGGTTTGGGGTTCAGAGGGTGAAACAGAAGCCTTTAGCTCAACTTATCTCACTAGTTTCTCAAGTGCAAATCATGAGCAAAAAATAGTTAACCACTGCAGTTATTGTTTATTGTAGTATCTCCAAAGAAAAAGGTAGCGTCCAAGTAAGGTGATATTTAAAAAAAAACAAAAACCTTCCGCTGATTTTTTCTTGGTGTGTTGGAAATAAACAGCTTTGATGAAACTAATTATGAGTTCAAATATTTTAATCCCTGAAGAAGGATTGCATCTTAATCACAAAACTTGCAGCAGTTCAAGCAGATTATCTCATTGGGGCCTATAGACAACACAGGAATCTCAGTATCTGAATTCTACTTCTGTAAGAAAAAGGTAAGTTTTAATGAAGTGAAAATAGCTGCATAGGATAAAAATCAATACTCCAAATTTGACCTTAAACAAGTAAGCCTAACCCAGACTAAATACTTACTACTACCATGGCATAATTTGATTTAGACCTACTGCGCTTATATGTATGTATTATGCTACAAAAAGGAGGGAAGGCAGCATCATATAGCCTCATCCTATCGGCTTTTGCAAGCTAAGTAGGGTTGGTATTTGGAATGGAGACCACCAGGGAAGACTGCAGAACAAGGCAATGGCAAACTACCTCTGCTTCTCACTTAGGTTGACAGCCTAGGGTTGCCGGGTCCACTTACCTGGCCGGTAGGGGGCTCCTGATAAACTTCTAGGAGATTGGAAGTGATGTGATAGGACTTTTGATAAAACTGGAAGTGCCATCCCCAACAGTAAAATCCAGAAGTGATGTCATCATGTTTCCATCAATGGTCTGGTTTGGGCGCAAAATTCTATGGTAAATTGCTCTCAAACCATATAATTTTTGCTCAGAAACTAGTGTCACCCCTAAAATCCCCAATATGATGACATCACTTGAGGACGATTTCATCACATTGGGGACTGCATTTTGGTTTTACCAGAAGTCATCTGCAAAGTTGGTTGGGGTGGGATTTCCCCCCCTGCTGGGAACCCTATGGCAGCTCCTTGCTTGACTTGGGAACCCCATGACAGCTCTTTGCTTGGGTTGCCATAAGTTTGCTGTGACTTAACAGCACTTTCCACACACACAAGATACATCCTGGTAACTTGTATGTGTTTTTTATTGAATGTTCTATTTTGTTGATTGTATTGACTCAATATGCATAATCCTTGTTGAGTTCTTGTGAGAAAGGTGAACTATAAACTATGTAAATAAAATAAATAACAGATAAATAAAATAAAGTATGTCCTGTAATTAGAAGCCTCAGTGCCTGGTACTTGTAAGATCACTGCCTAACAGGGCATTGCACAGTTTGTTCACCAGGCAGCAACTATAGTAGGGCTAATGCCAGTGTAATCTAATTATGTTTAACCCTGAAGCAATAACCACAGAAACTCATGCTAACATTGTAATCCACTTCCACAGCAACCCTAAAATTCCACTTAACCAGCCCTGTTGTTGGCTACTGATGATGTCCATATGGAAGATACCATTTCTCACATGGAAATGGACACACACATCCTCTGCAGAACCAGTTAAACCAGTTAAAATACATCTTCTTGCATGTGAATCTATGGCTCTGTGCATACCTGCATGGAGAACTCAGAGGCATCCTGACAGAACTGAAATCCCTGTTGGTGATCATGCTAAAAAGAGTTTTTCACTGTTGTACCTCATGGGCAAAAGACACGCAAGAAAGAATGCTACAACAATGAACAGCATTGTGAATGCTCTCATTGCTCTGCAGAAAAAGATAATATAAGGAGAAACAGGAAACAGAGATGCCAGAAATACTTGAGGCTACATTATCAGTACTTGGTGACTCGAAAACTGCTGAATTAGCAGCTACATTACTAGGAGGAGAGAAGCAAGGGAAAACATACGCCCCCCTTCCATTGCCTTGCTTGTCTACCTGCCACTATCACAGTGCTGCTCCAGCTATGTAAGTACCTTTGGAGGTGCATGTTGGGTTTGGGGAGGTTAATGCTGGGGGGGGGGGTAGGGGGGTCCCAAGGAATTTTCCAAAGTTTCCTATTGGTCTCTGGAAAACAGATCTTTGCTATTTCTTTCCAAACAGAACAGCTCAATTAAGCCAAATTTCAAATCAAACAAGGGGAAGAGAAATAATAATAATAATAATAATAATAATAATAATAATAATAATAATAATAATAATAATAAATTTTATTTATATCCTGCCCTCCCCGCCGAAGCAGGCTCAGGGTGGCTAACAGGACATGGTATATACCATGATATTATATAAAACAATTATAAATACAGTTAATAAATACATTTAAAAAAACCGTTACATAAAATTTAAAACTACAATAAATTAAGGTGCTGTATTCAATAGGTATATTCCGATTAGTAGATGTCGCTTTCAGGGTTTCTTATAAGCTTGCAGAAAGAGGATGGTTTTGCAAGCCCTGCGGAACTGATTAAAGTCCCGCAGGGCTCGCACTTCCTCCGGTAGTTGATTCCACCAGTGGGGGGCCATTATAGAGAAGGCCTGCTCCCTCATTACTTTCATTTTGGCCTCCTTTGGTCCAGGGATCCTTAAAAGACTTTGGGAGCTAGATCTTAGTGCTCTCTGGGAAACATGTGGAGAGAGGCGGTCCCTAAGGTAGGCAGGTCCTCGGCCATATAGGGCTTTAAAGGTGATAACCAGCACCTTGTAGCGAACTCGGAATATAATTGGAAGCCAGTGCAGTTCCTTCAGCCCAGGCTGCACGTGTTCCCACCGAGGTAGTCCCAGTAGCAGCCTAGCCGCCGCATTCTGCACTAGCTGCAACTTGTGAGTTCGGCACAGGGGCAGTCCCATGTAGAGGGCATTAGAGTAGTCTAATCTCGAGGTGACCGTTGCATGGATCACTGTTGCTAGGTCGCTACGTTCTAGGAAGGGGGCCAACTGTCTCGCTCTTCTAAGATGGAAGAAGGCAGATTTAGCAGTGGCTGCTATCTGTGCCTCCATTGTCAGGGAGGGCTCCAGTAGCACTCCCAGGCTCCTGACCCTGCGCACTGGTATCAGTGACGCACCGTCAAAGGCCGGTAGGGAGATCTCCCCTCCCAGCCCGCAGCAACCCATGCAAAGGACCTCCGTCTTCGCTGGGTTCAGCTTCAGCCCACTCAGCCTGATCCAATCTGTCACGGCCTGCAACGCCCGGTCCAAATTTATAGGGGTGTCGGTGGTCCGGCCACCCATCAATAGATAGAGCTGAGTGTCATCAGTGTACTGATAGCAACCCAGCCCATGTCTCCGGGCAATCTGGGCAAGGGGGCGCATAAAGATATTAAACAACATTGGGGAGAGAACTGCCCCCTGAGGCACCCCACAATTAAGTAGGTGTCTCCGGGACATCTCTCCTCCAACCGCCACCCTTTGTCCCCAACCTTCAAGAAAGGAGGAAAGCCACTGTAAGACTAACCCCCGAATTCCTGCGTCGGCGAGGCGGCGGGTCAGCAGCCGATGATCGACCATATCGAACGCAGCTGATAGGTCTAGCAACAGCAATACCGCCGAGCCGCCTCGATCCAGATGTTGCTGGAGGTCATCCATGAGGGCGACCAACACCGTCTCCACCCTGTGGCCTGGACAGAAGCCGGACTGATATGGATCCAAGGTGGAAGTGTCATCCAGAAAGCTCTGCAACTGCAACGCCACAGCCCTCTCAATAATTTTGCCCAAAAAGGGCAAATTTGAGACCGGCCGGTAATGAGCCAATTCGGCCGGATCCGATGTAACCTTTTTCAGGAGAGGGCGGACCACTGCCTCCTTCAGGGGCATTGGAAAATAGCCCTCCGAAAGAGATCTATTTATGATGTCTCGTATAGGACATCTTAACTCCTCCCGGCAGGCCTTAATTAACCAGGAGGGGCATGGGTCCAGATCACATGTAGATGGGCGTGCAGTTACAAAGATTCTGTCAACCTCCTCCAAGCTGAGTGGGGCAAAGCAGTCCAGGGTCGAATTAGAAGACACGCACAGAGCCTCAAGTTTGCTCACTGTATCTAATATGGCTGGGCAGTCATGGTGGAGTGATTGGACCTTGTCTGCAAAAAATTTCGCAAAAGCCTCACAGCCTATTTCCAATTCCTTTAACGTTTGGCTTGCCTTGTGGCAATGTAGTAAAATTCCGAATTATCCTAAACAATTGTGCCAGGTGTGAACTTGCAGACACAATCTTGGTCGCAAAGTATGTTTTCTTTGCAGCCTTGATTGCCATCTCATAGGACCTCATAAACACCCTATAAGATGTTCTAGTCACTTCGTCACGGGTGCGTCGCCATTGCCTCTCTAGCTGTCTGAGACCTTGTTTCAGCTGATGCAGCTCCGGGGTATACCATGGAGCCAGCCTACTCCGAGGCCGTAGAGGGCGTCGAGGTGCGATCTCATCAATGGCCCTACAAAAGGGGTGAATGTTTGTTCACTATGAGTCTTTTTTCTGCTGTTATGTTCTCTCCTGGCACAGGGGTTCAAGGTGTGATGCTATCCCACCTAGTATGGCTCTGCACATATATTAAAATCTGATGCCTACACCCAAGAACAAGGACACAACTTTCTTTTCTGTGAAAAGTGAATTGGGTAACTTTTCTTCTCTGCCCCTTTTTGGTAACAGAGCATGGCCTTGAATTAAATTTTATTCCTACTAACCTTGGCAACTACTCCAGCAACACTAAGATCAATCTGTGTCATTTCTGGTAAAGCAATGACATTATCCAACAATGCTTCAAGCTTAAAAATTATAAAATGAAATAAACCACCTTTTTTTTCCTTTAAAAATGATTTATTACATTGCAAAAATATGAAGCAAACCGTTATTTTTCATCATTAAACCACCTAGCCTTTCTGTGCTTGGCACTCTAGAGAATACAGCATAACAGGTGGGTAGGGGCCCTAGTTGCTTGAAACTACCATATGCTGCAGGGAAGAAAATTAATATTGTAACAGAAGTTTGCCAAGCCAGTTGGTGTTTGTGTTGTAGTTTGCATTTCATTTTAATTTTTTTTACTTAAATGTTTTTATTACTACAATAATGACATTCAGTGTGGTGACTTTCACTTTATAGTTCTGCCAAAGTATGCCCTGAAACAAGATATTTAATGTTATATAGTCACTTGCCCAACTACTTTTAAAAACATGATATTTCCCATGTTAAGTACTACTGCCTGCTAAAGAAATACTTAACTATCGTCTTTCAAATTTTTTGTTCTGAAAACATTTAGCATTCAGTGCCTAAATAAATTCTTCTCAACAACAGATATCCCAGCTGAACAAATCCATTTCTCATTAAATACTAATCAGCCAAAGCTCAGCATCAATTACAGCCTCCCAGCCCATCTAGTTCTTGACACCTTTTAATGCTTTAATTTTTGCATATCCAAGTTAAAAAATATCCTCTGTATTACTCATATAGGATGTAAAAAAACCCCTTGGCATTAATTCACAATGAGAAAGAGGAACACAGACATATCTACACAAAGAGAAGAAACTAGCAGAAGGTGCCATGGAACAAGAGGGTATACTGAACTGATATCCTAATAGAACAGTAAGGAAGCCCTGACCTGGATAGCCCAGGCAAGCCCAATCTTATCAGATCTTGGAAGCTAAGAGACTTCCTTGAAATACCCAGCTGAGAGAACAGGGGGAGGCTCTATTCAGCCACCTCTCTGTATATCCTCTAGGACTCCAGTAGAGGTCAACATGACTTCCAGATAGAGTCACACACAAAAAAATAAATATACAAAAATATACATTTGATAGCTGAGCATGATTTGTTCAACAGCAACAATCACTGTTGAGCCAAAGGACTGATCTGTTTGCCTGTCTCTATCAGACATCTCTAATGGATACACAATAGCAGTGGTGGCATTTCCTTTACTTGTTTCACAGTGACTTTTGCATCTTTGCAAGAGTTAAGATCAGTTCTATATGGGATCTTGAATGGTCTGGCTGGGTTAGGTCAGGTCATGAAATTATGTGAGGGAAGAACTACATCAAGGCTGTGCATAAGGCTGTGTATGCATGAACATCAATAACACAGACCTAAACACCAAATTGAAAGACTTAAAAAAAAAAAGTGAAAGGGTGTTTATAATCATTGGCTAGTAGAATGTAGTAACAACGTCTGTGTGGGAGAAGGTAAAGTAGGACTGTTATCAGGCTCTGAGAAAGCATGCATTCATGAAGCACGCACTGCACTATACTATACTATTCTAATAATTCAACAGTCACTGCCAGAAAGGGTCAAACTGTTTTGAAAGAGAACTGATCACTAGACCAGCAGTTCCCTGTTTGTAACCAGTGAACAGCTGGCAAGCCAGAATGGTGGGTGTTTGATCATCCCCAGCATCAATGAGACTAAAAAGCCTTTACAGGTATTTGGGCAAAATATTAGTGAATAGCATTGGGCATTAAATATAACAGTTGAAGCTGTTGTGGTTTTCGATGCCAACAAATATTTCAATATGGAGACTGTCAATCATTTATCTGGAGTATATTTTCTCCAGTAAATTTAAAGCAGTTTGAAAGTCTGTGGTTGTCTCTCTTTGTACGTCTATTAATTCCACTATTGCATCTGATAAACTGGATTCACAGGAACACAATTTATTTGATCAAAGGTTACTCACCATGCAATAAAAGGCATGTGTGAATATTGTGAGAAGTACGGCCTCTGTCTCAAACCATTTAAAATTATCTTAAGAATTATCTGTCTCCAGCCATATTATTCTTGAAGCACTGAAAACTGCAGTAAACTCCAAATCTCATTGAAAGCAATTGCCAAAATCCAATAGAATTCAGGGAATTAAGTTGCATCTCTTTCAAGATGCTACCTTAGTGAGTCACTCACTCCCCCCTTATTTAAAAATGTAAAGTGATTTTTAGCCATATGTCCTCCATCATGAACTGAAAAAGCAGTACAGAAGGTATGCTGTCTGCTGCTGGAGAATAAGGGATTCGATAAGGGACACTTGCACTGGTGTCCTTGGCCCCAGCTGATATTGATCCCAAAACAAAGAGTGACATTGCTATAAGCATTTTCATCAGTTGTTTTTCTTTGATTCAACGTCAAAAATAAATTGGTACAGTAATGGTGGCTGGGTAAAAAACAATTACAGATTTTGCAGTTGTTAAAGGGAAAGTGATACAGTAATTAATACTGTATCAAAAAGACTTGCACAGTATTCATTGGAATGAATGCAATTGCCATTTACTTTAAAGTGAATTATTCATGAATTCTCTCATTATACTCATCACCTATAATTTACATACAGAAAAAAGACTCAGAATTTAGCAGATTGGCAGTGCAATCCTAAAAACACTTTCTCGGGAGCAAGTCCCACTAAATATACTAGAGTTGAATTCTTATTAGAGCTGCTTAGGATTGCTCTCTAAAACAGGCATTCCAGCTGATCTGTTGTACTCTAATAGTAATAATTATGAGGCGAACTAGCAGGCCTTTAATTCAGCAGGAGCTCACAGGAGCACAGCTCCTGAACCTTTCTGAGGGCTCCCCCTCCTCCTCCCCACCTACCTTGTCCATTGAATAGTAGGTGCAGCTGCATAACAATCCCTGGAGACCAGGCAGCCAGCCAGCCACCAGGAGCTTTGCTACACCCCCAGCAGCCCTCATTAATCCCTGGAGAAGCCCATGCCACCCTTTTTTCCATTTCTTATGTAATTTTGGGCAGCAGGTGGCTTACTGGCCTTTTGACAGTGGTGGGCAGCCAAGGAGAGCCCCAGGTGAGTGAGGCCTGCTTGGGGTGGCTGGATCTCTAACCAGCCCAAGCAGGCCTCACTCACCCAGGGTTCTCCTTTTTTGTGTCAGGTTGGTTTTGTCTCTTGGGGGCGGGGTGGCATATGCTAATGAGTTATACAAAACAGTTCCTGGTGACCAATAATTTGCAAAGGGCCAGTCTTTGAAAAATACTGTATTTCTCTATAATTTCATACCAGTATTGCCAGCAAATTCCAGGAGATTTTGATGGCTCTGCTAGGGAAGACAAAGTTTGGGAAGGATGTGATATGTCCTTCATGTGAAGTGCTAGGAATTTGATCTAATATCATTATGGAGCTCATTTTCCCCTCCAATTCCAGATTTTTTGAGGGTGAGTTATAGGGATTGGGGTGGAGGTTTACACAATGCAACCAGGCATATGGCAAGCCTAACTAAACAATCCATATCCAAAATTAATAAATCATACTCCATAATAAATATGAAGTAAGGAAGTCCATAGTGTTCTATATGGAATAAATATTCAATCTGGACTAGTGATGACAGCATATTTTGGAACCTGAGGGTGCGGAACAGGTGTGAGGATTCAGAAACAAATACCTTGCTTCTAAAAATCCTAGTCTGAACCCACACCTTTCTGAATCTGAGTCCTGGAGTTATAATGGAGCTGCTTTCAGCCAGTCAGTCACTTTTGTTAGTCTGATTCTTTCTCAAACAAACTTCTAATTTGCAAATTACACTGGAAAGATGGAAGAAATTACCTGTGTGATTGTATATGTACCAGCATCTCATTTAAACTGGTCTCATCAGCCACTTGGTGTGCAATTCTAGTATGCCAGAGATCAATAATCTGGACAGATGTACAGACACAGTTAGACTGAAGTATTATACACACAATTACCCAGTTGAAATGATGTTCTGACTATGTAAACATCACACATAAAGTCCTTCTGGCCCACTAGCATCACATTTAAATCAGGCCATTGCAAAAGTGGGATGAAATCCAGTGACAAGTAGTATTGGCTGGTGGCATCCGAGTTCATGTAGGCCTTCTCCTTTAGGTCTGGATGTTTCTGTAATCTTCAGAAGTCTTTGTTACCTTTGAGATTATAGGAAATGCAGCTCCTAAACAGGGATACTAGCCTACAGATGAGACTTGGGGATTCTCCAGAATTACAGCTCATCTCCAGACCACAGAGATCAGTTCCCTGGATAAAATGGATGCTCTAAGGCATTGTACCCCACTGAGGTCCCTGTCCTCCCTATGCTGCAGCTATAAATATCCAGTAGTTTTCCAACCTGGAGGTCGCAACCCTACCACCACCAGGGAGGACATGACAACACTACTCCTAAAGCATTCTTATTAAAAGTTATAGTTGTCACAATGCCATTAGAAATTGAATTTGGCTTGGGAAATGGCAAATTCCCATTATCCTAGCTGCAATGGACAGCTCTGAGCAGTGATGAGAATTCAGCTCTGAGCAGTGATGAGAATTCAGGCCATCAAGCCAAATTGTATAAGGTCTCTGATTTTGCCAGCTAATGCTCCCTGAACCAGTCACTCCTCTTTACCTTGCAAGTTACGTTTCCCTTTGCATGGGAAAGTGTGGCTATCAAGGATGGCAATGTTCTGAGAGTTGTCCAAACCTGAAGTTTTCAGTAGGAAAAAATGAAAAAATTACAAGGTGATCTATGGGGTGTGTGCATATTGGAGGCAGAGAAGTAATGATCTAAAGATAACATAACCTTCCTGTTCAAGGTCTGAATGATCAAATCTGCAAAATCTGAACCTCCATGATTTGCATATTCTAATGTACCTTATTTTCCCATTAAAATCTTTTACTATAGCACATACATGCTATGCAATCCAATTTGTCTGCAGATTCTAGTTGGTGGTACATTCAAATGAGAGTAACTATTTATTAATTCAGTAGTGACAGTATTATGAGCCAATTTATATCTAATAATTTGTGTAATACCAGAAATACCATCATACTGAAAATATAGGTCAACTGTTTGGGGAATGAGAACTGCTTGGATGTACTCCTGTATCTAGTGTTACAGTTTGCCATACATCTAAAATGTTCAAAGAACATATTATCCTATCTCCTTTTCTAATTGCTTTAGAATCCATGCTGAAATGTAGGTTGGGAAGTTTGCCAAGTTTTTTTGCACGAGCCTATGGGAGCCAATCTGTTAAGTATGGAATACCATGCAAAAAACACAAAACCAAAGGAAGTATCAGACTTTCGTCAGTTTTAGAGGGGAACATTTGGATCCTATTAATTCCAGCACAGAAAACTATGGTGGGTTGTTTTGGACCTTAAAAATCTAATCCTTACCAAACTTGGAGGGCAAGTAGAGGAGAAGCAGACAGAGATCTCCTGTGTGTTTGGTGTCTGTTTCATGCCAGGGTCATTTTATTGGGCCACAAGCCTCACAAAGTGAACCGGTTCATATGACATCTAAAATTTTTGATGGTCCAGGGTTCATGACAAACCAAACCACTTTTCTGGTTCATGTCCATCCCTTGTTATTTCTACTCTGTCATCTCAGATGTTGCAAACAGAAACTAGCATTGCCTCAAAGCAGTTGTATATTCAAAATATTGATTAGCAGTAATACCTGATGAACTGCAGACTAGGTAGTAAACATAGAAGATTAAAAGGTGATAGTTTAACCTTTGATCTATATTACTACACTAAAGAAAATAATAGTCTCTTGCATAAAGGCGTCGTGTTTCCATACCAGCTCTAATATGACCACCTATCCAGAAATTGATTTGTTACACTGATGAAAGAGCAACATTCAACACTTAAATCAGAGAAAATTGTTTTTTGTCAAACAATCTACAGTTAGAGCTTGGCAGGCCACCCTAATTTATCATCTATTCTAGACCAGTGATGCAAACTCTGTATAACCAACCACACCTTTCCCTCCCAAGATTTACCTATGGAATCCAGATCTCCTGGAACATTTGCATATTAGACCACACACCCCTGATGCCAAGCTAGCCAGAACTGCATTGCTGTACATTCCTGCTCCATGCAGAATAGACTATTTCATAATATAAAGCTTCTCCCAGCAGGAGAAACAGTTGAATACAGCTAACCTATCACCTTGCCTCCAGTCTAGAAATTATCTGCTTTCTATGTAGTTATGTTTGTAATCCACAGCACATGACTAGAAATCAAATAGTCATCTCTGGGATATAACTTCATGGCTTTTTGGATCCAAGCCTTTGCAGCTGCTGTGCATCTTTCTAGTCTTTACTACCACCATGAAGAAAAATAAATTAAAAGAATCCCCATCCTTTTTGAAGTTTCAGGGGTTCCCCCACGCCCTCACTCCCTAATGAAAGTATGCATACATAACTCACTGAGGTTTCCAGCAAAATGTTTTATGCATGATACTTTAAGTCATAGAAAACACTGTATTAAAATTCCAAAGTGAAAAATAATGGCATTATGGCTCATTACATTTCCTATTACAGTAATCTGAACTGTGAGTAAAGCACTGCTATCCTGTCATCTAACTCTGAAAGATCTGATGTGTTTTACACAGTGTCATTTACTGCACCGATATAATGAGACTGGAGCATTCCAGCTCAAAAGCAGACAGTAAATGTTTTCTAACATTCACCTGAGAACAAGCTTCATTGGATGCTATATCATCAAGCACAAATGACTATAAAGGGAAGGAACAAATCTTATGTAAATAACATGACAAAAGATGCAAGAAACATCTGATTTCCAGAAGGTTCCTGCCCTGATCTATAACATACATTTACAACAAAAACATGCATGTATTGATTTCACTCTGAATCACAAGCTGAATTAGTGAACCTTTCCATTCTGCATAGGAATGGTGCAATTGTTGCTCATATGGAGCTTCATGTACACCTAGGAGTCTCCTGTGGGGCTTTGGATAGTGGTCATTCTCTTTCAGACATTTTTTTTCATTGTCATATACTATGCTAGGTAGATGTTTCAACATTTCTTAAAATAAAGTAGAAAAAAGATACATTAAGTTTGAAAACTATCATTTCTTCATTATCATACTAATTGTTTATTTGTATATACTTAACATTATTCCCTTAACATTCTAGTTATTTTAATTAAAAAAGAGAATAAATGTTTACCATTGACTGGTTCATAAAGCTCATGGATTATATTGAACATGTTCTTCAGAAATTTATACTATTATCTCTCAGTTTTTAATTGTACCTGCAAAACTGCAGGAATTTCACTCAAGAGTAAATGGAAAATCATTCAAAACATTTTAGCATTTTACCTGGGTCTACATGGTACATATTTAAAATATATTAACCATACTTCTTTGAGTTTCTCTTTACAATGGCACCGTGATGAAACACATAATAATAATAATAATAAAATTTTATTTATATCCCGCCCTCCCCCACCGAAGCAGGCTCAGGGCGGCTAACAACATCCATAAGCGAACAATACAGTGGATAAAAAACATTAGATTAACATTATTTAAAAACCAGTCAATACTTAATTAAAACATTACTAAATCTGACAGTAACATTGTTGTTTTTGACGCTATCCCTGTCAGTTGACATAATAACAACAAAGGTCCCTGAACCGAACCGTTTTGGCGTTTTCCTTTGTTACAAACTATAATTCAGCAGTTCATGAACGCCAACTTGAAGAGGGTGGTCTTGCAGGCCCTGCGGAACTGATCAAGGTTCCGCAGTGCCCGCACCTCCTCTGGGAGCTGATTCCAAAGGTATGGGGCCGCGGTGAAAAGGCCCATGTGCGGGTATTCTGAAGTTTAACTTCTTTTGGCCCAGGGATGGTCAGTTTGTTTTTTCCTACTGACTTCAGTGCTCTCTGGGGCTCGTACGGGGAGAGACAGTCCCTCAGGTAGGTCGGTCCTTGGCCATATAGGGCTTTAAAGGTAATGACCAGCACTTTGTACTGGACCCGGTATACAATCGGCAGCCAGTGCAGTCCGCGTAGCCCCGGCCGTATATGCTCCCACCTTGGGAGACCTAGCAGCAGCCTGGCCGCCGCATTCTGCACTAGCTGCAACCTCCGGGTCCGGCACAAAGGCAGCCCCATGTAGAGGGCATTACAGTAGTCCAGTCTTGAGGTGACCATCGCATGGATCACTGTTGCTAGGTCCTGACGCTCTAGGAAAGGGGCCAATTGCCTCGCCCGCCTCAGATGGAAAAATGCTGACTTGGCAGTGGCTGTTATCTGGGCCTCCATTGATAGTGAAGGCTCCAGTAAAACACCCAAGCTCTTTACCTGTTGCGCCGCCTTCAGAGGTGCCCCGTCTAAGGCTGGGAGAGATATTTCCTTCCCCAGAGCGCCACGACCCACACAGAGAACCTCTGTCTTCGCCGGGTTCAGCTTCAGCCCACTCAGCCTAAGCCACGTTGCAACAGCCTGTAAAGCCTGGTCCAGATTCCCTGGGATGGAGGCGGGCTGGACGTCCATTAGCAGATAGAGCTGGGTGTCATCTGCATATTGATGGCAACCCAGCCCAAACCTCCAGGCAATCTGGGCAAGGGGGCGCATATAGATGTTAAATAACATCGGGGAGAGAACTGCTCCCTGAGGCACCCCACAATCTAGTGTGCGCCTCTGGGACCGCTCACCCCCAATCGCTACCCTTTGTCCCCGACCCATGAGGAAGAAGGAAAGCCATTGTAAGGCCAACCCCCTAACCCCTATGTCGGCGAGGCGGTGGATCAGTAGCTGATGGTCAACTGTATCAAATGCCGCCAACAGGTCTAGTAACATCAGCACCGCCACACCGCCTCGATCCAGTTGCCGCTGGAGGTCATCTACCAAGGCGACTAGGACTGTCTCCGTCCCATGGCCCGGCCGGAAAGCAGACTGGCACGGGTCTAGGACGGAAGCGTCATCTAGAAACCTCTGTAGCTGCACATACTATAGGTCAAAATTAAAATAAGGTTTTAATGACACATACCTGCTGCTGGGATAGAATTATTGCCCCTGCCATAGTAGTGTAGAAAACCCATGTCATACTAACAGACATTTAGTGCTTTTTTGACCACTATTACATTTATACAATAAAAGCAGGGTAGCTGCAAGAGGGACATTTCATTTTCTCCTCCCTCACAATTTCCTCTTTTCCTTCCCTGGCAGCCTGCATCGCTTCTAGGCTTCCCAACCCCCCCCCCGCCCTGGCGGGGGACCCCCGAATTGCATCCTCCTCCCCCACTCTCAAAAAATCTGGGGGCGGGGGGGGGAGAGAGAACATACCTTTAGGCATCATGTTGTAGAGCTTCTGATCCGTTTTAAAATGTGTCCTTTTAAGGCTGCACAGGAAACAGGAAACAGGAAGAGCTTCATGGGACAGTAACAGTTTCCATGGAGAACGGCCCCTCCCTTTCTTTTCCTGTGCAGCCTTCCTTTCGTTTTCACAGCAAGCACATTCTGCTGGAAGAAGACCAAGTACGGTAAGTGTTTGTGTGTGTATGTGAGAGAGGGAGGGGGCAGGGAGGGGGGATTCCCTGGTATGGAGGCCCTCCCTCCCTTTAGAAAGCATGGGGGGAAGGGAAATGTCTACTAGGCACTCTATTATTCCCTATGGAGAACGATTCCCATGGGGAATAATAGGGAATTGATCCATGGGTATTGGGGGCTCTGAGGGGGCTATTTTTTGAGGTAGAGGCACCAGATTTTTAGTATAGCATCTAGTGCCTCTCCCCGAAATACCCCCCAAGATTCAAAACTATTCGACCAGAGGGTCCAATTCTATGAGCCCCAAAATATGGTGCCCCTATCCTTCATTATTTCCTATGGAAGGAAGGCATTTAAAAAGGCGTGCTGTCCCTTTATATGTGATGGCCAGAACTCCCTTGGAGTTCAGTTATGCTTGTCACATCCTTGTTCCTGGCTCCACCCCCAATGTCTCCTGGCTCCACCCCCAAAGTCTCCTGGCTTTGCCCCCAAAGTCCCCAGATTTTTCTTTAATTGGACTTGGCAACCCTAATCGCTTCCTTTCTCCTGCTTCCTTCCCTCCTCACCCATCAGCCAATCTACCTTTATGTGCTCCTCCATCTTCAGCTTTCTCTTCTTCCCTCCCCCCGCCTGCCAGGAAAATTCTGGCTGAGTTGCATGGTGCCAACTGCTGAGCTCAGATATCTGATACTGATATCCAGGCCCAGGCCCAGATGCCTTGTGAAATAACTACAAGGACTTGTAGAGGCACCTCACTTTCCCCTGTATCCAGGTTCCCACAATATTTCCTCTTTCCTTCCTCATAGTAGCCAGAAATGTGGAATGCCGTCCTGGAGGCCATAAGGGCCCTGCGGAATCTTTCACAATTCCGCAGGGCCTATAAGACAGAACTGTTTTGACAGGCCTTCAACATCTGAATCCGGGAGAGAACCACCACCTCTCACCACTGAGGAGCTAGAATATCATAGGATCGTTAACAGGAAAAAAAAAAAAGAAATATCCCACCATATCAAGTTTATAGCACCACAAAATGTTTTAAATGTATTTTATTGGTTTTAAATTGTTTTATATAATTGATTGTTAGCCACCCTGAGTTCACTTGCGGAGAGGGTGGGATATAAATGTAAAGTAATACATAATAAAAATAAATAAATAGCCCCCATATCCTCTCTCCTTTTCCTCCTTCTTTGTTTTCTTCCTTCCTGTCCACCCACCAACCAACCTTGCTCCCCTTTTCTACTACATTTATTATTTATTTATATCATTTTATACCCCATCTTTCTCCAGATAAAAGAAAGTACTTCTTCACCCAAAGAGTGATCAACACATGGAATTCACTGCCAAAGGAGATGGTGGCAGCTACAAGCATAGACATCTTTAAGAGGGGATTGGATAAACGTATGGAGCAGAGGTCCACCAATGGCTATTAGTCACAGCGTATTGATGGAACTTTCTGTCTGGGGCAGAGATGCTCTGTATTCTTGGTGCTTGGGGAGGAGGGGCAACAGGGGGAGGTCTTCTAGTGTTCTGACCCCACTGGTGGAACTCCTGATGGCACCTGGTTTTTTTGCCACTGTGTGGCAGAGTGTTGGACTGGATGGGCCATTAGCCTGATCCAACATGGCTTCTCTTATATTATTAAGTTCCAAAATGGAAATCTAAAGGAACTTATTTCATTCTTTACCATTGTATCTTCACAACAATCCCAGGGATAGCTGGCTCAGGGCCCCCAGGGTCTGTGGTAGAGGGGAGATTTAAACTTAGCTCTCACAGATTGTAGTCTGAAAATCTAACCACTGCACCATACTGAATCTCTTGGGATGGCCATTATTGAACAGTGGCAAGCAGCCTGGGTAAGTGATGCAAGTTACATATTAGCAAGTTGCCCAGTGGTTACAGGTGTGGCTAACCCCAATGTCTCCTCCCTCAAAGGCCAAAATAGTCCTGGAAAGGATTGGCACAAACTAATGCTAGAATATTGTTGTGATTGCTTAACAATGGTCACAAAGGGCATTTATTTCTTAAAGCTACAGGAGCTGATTCTATTATGTCACAGGGTTTAACCACCAGTGGATTTTTTTTTAATTAATGTCAGATTTTCCTGCACACTTGGGGCATTTGTCAGGTTTATAGAAAAATCTGTCTGGTCTGTTCATGGCTCCATGGTGCCATGTTGAGATTTAGGGGTTTTTTTGTAGCAGGACTTCCTTTGCATATTAAGCTACATACCCCTGATGTAGCCAATCCTTCTGGAGCTTACAGTAGGCCCTGTACTAACAGCTCTGTAAGCTCTTGGAGGATTGGCTACATCAGGGGTGTGTGGCCTAATATGCAAAGGAATTCCTGCTACAAAAAAAAGCCCTGTTGAGAATTATATATATTGGTCATGTTAGTGGAAAAATGAACAATTGTCCACATATGACTTGCAGTACTTAGCCAAGCTGCATGCCACTGGTCAATAGTGGCTATCCTAAGAAAGTCAGTGCAGTGCAGTGTTAGATTTTCAGACTACATGGCAGCTGGAAGCCCTGAAGTCTGGATCCTTTGGCTGACATTAAGATGATAAGTTGTTGTTGGTTTTTTTTACCTCTGGTGATAAACATTCAGTCCAAATTTTGAAGGAAATTTATAGAGAGAAGAGGAAGTATGGGTGGGTTCATTATTATTGATCAACTGCATTCCTATACAAACCTACAATAAAATGTTCAGAATTGGTATTACAAAAATACAATTTAAAATCTATACATTATCTTAAAAGTGGAGATTAAAATTACATTAACATATGAAAATGCTCTCTAGCAACTCAGTTTCCAAAAAGCCTAGCATGAAATAATTATATATATTTCCAGAGGAAGTGAAACACAATTATAGGTAGGACTTCTATATGAGATTCATGCCAGAGTTTCAGAGAAGTCCCTGATTCCTACTAAAGGCTGACAATTTCTGCTGCCACTGGAATCTCAATGAGATTGGTACAGTGTCTTTGTAAGCCATGTGGCATCACAGACCAAACAGACCACAACCCACTCTATTAAACATGGAGGTTCATGGTTTGGGGTCTGTAAACCCCACAAACCTCGAACCTCCATGGCCCACCATTTTTCTAGACTATGCCCATCCCTAGTTGTAAGCCAAAGAATAGTGTGGGAAATGTGAAAATAGTTGTAAGCACTCTGTGAGTAAGGTCATTACACTGCTTAAAACCAGTTGTGAGGAAAAGGAAGAATAAGAAAGTGTGGCTCCATAGGGCATTCTTTATGTTTGTGGCCAGGACATTTCTAGTGAGCACTAACCAGAACTCTGTTGGGATTTTTTTATATTTGGAAATTCGATAATGAAGAGAAAGGAGTTTAGGGCTACCTAGGCCCTCTTGCATCTTATCTAATAATTAGATAATTGATCCGCCTTGTCCTAGAACAAGAACATGGGTAATCTTGCTCAGAGCACATAGTGGTGGCAGCACTTAGAGCCACTTCCTTCACTCTTCAAATAAAAAAACTACACCTTTTATTAGTCATTGATTACAAACATGTAAAGGTAAAACAAGGCAGAGAAGAATAACAATGAACAAGAATGACATAACTAGAAAAGACAACTGGTGGAGAGAACAAAGTAGGTAGCATGGGAACAGGGAGATATTTGCCAGGGTTGTTTACAAGCTGTTCCTGTATCCTTAAAATCGCTAGAAGAAACTTAGCAACTTGACTAGTAATATATGGGTTATGACCAGATAGGAGGTAAGAAATCAGCCACTTTTCAGTGTTATCAGTAAATTTACACATGAGAAGGATGATTAAAGAATTTCTTTGCTAAGGGTAGAGATTATAAGAGAGCAAAACATGGGGTAAGATTTTGGACACACTAGCCCAGTGGCGTAGGGAGGGGGGGCGGGGGGGGCGGGTCGCCCCAGGTCTGGGGGGCCCCTTGGCAATGCCAAGGGGCCCTTCAGAAGCCGGCTGCCTGGCATCCCCGCCGCCGGGAAGGACTGAGGAGGCCGACATGTCCGACAACGGCTTTGACCGGACTCCTGGCGCGGGTCGAGGCCAAGGTAGAGGCAGCAGCCCGCTGGCTCCCGAGAGCGGGGCCGGCTCCAGCTCTCTTCCCGCAGGAGCTACAAGGGCAGCCGCAACAGCCTCCCTGCAAGGCAGCGCGAGAGAAGTGCCTGGAGCCCGGCTGCAGTTCGCTGGGCGCTCTGGCCCATCAGGTTTCGGAGGGCGGGGCTGAGTTTACTCCACGGCCCGCCCCCTTGCCCAGCCCGCAAGCGACAGGCAGGAGGAGGAGCGAAGGAAGAGATTGCGGGGCGGGGTGGTGGTGCTGACACCGAGGAGATGCAGCCGGAGGGCGGTTTGGCAGCCGAGCAATGCCCGGTGAGTTGCCTGCTTTGAGAACTGCCGCCATTCACCAAGGCCAAAGGAGTCTTCTTCCGAGCCTGTGCGTGAGAGCCAGGCTGCTTTCTGCAGTTCCCGAGAGAACTGCGACGAGGGCAAACGAGAGATTGAGAGACATGAGCAGAATCTTCCGTGATAAGGCATCTGTGAAAATCTGCTGTAAAGGACTCTCTGGTAGGCAAGATATCAAACTTTGCAAGCATAAAAGTTCTTTGAGTATATGGGGATATAAGATGCAAAAAATAGGCACCTGGGGTCGCATAATCAGGCACTATACCGAGTGCCAAAGGGGAGCAGGTCCTTTTTGGTAGTTTCTAAGAGACTCAACCCAATCTCCAAGAACATGGTTGCATATCCTGTACAATTTGGGTCTTTATTCTTCTGAAACCTTCATCAAAGAAATCTAAACTAGAGTGGTCCTGTTCCAGCCAAAAGCTGCTAAGCTGCTTAAGAGCTCTGATAAATGCAGTTATTATGTAACAGTTTATATTGTTAAAGTGTCCCAGACAGTGCTCAAATGCAGTGCTCATTAATGGAGAAAATTATTACAGGTGAAGATTACTCTGCTGTAACTATTACTCCATTAGCACTTCTAATTTTGATTGTCACTGAACCATTTAAAAAGCCTTAAACATCCCGATTTCATAGAACTACATTTTCTCAGGGAAAAAGTCTGGAATACTTCAGGCTCTCTAGACAGCAGTACGCAGAACCTGTATGTTTCTCTGAGCCATTAGCTTGTTTTTCTCCATGGGATTTAGATTGACATCTGTTGGCTTGACTTGTGACGTTACAGACAAGTTCTTTAAATTTCAGTTCCATAGTCACTGCTTTGTGAAGTTTCCCCTGGTGCACAAATTCTACCGTTAGATGGCTTAATACAATATGGTTAAGTCTAGTCATGGGAGGCAAAGCTTTTGTCTACATAAAGGTGATACTTACTTACAAAAATATACAGCTAGCCGTTTTTAAAGAAACAGCATCATTTACCAAGAATTCTGATTCACACAACACACAGTAAGTTAGATATTTGTCTACCCATATGTGGCCAGGAATAATGTCTTAGATCAAGTATGGTGCTTGCTAATGCTTCTAGAGACTGCTGTGAATTTTTTTTAAAGAGCTGAGCCTAGGGTTCTCAATCCCCTGATGGGGGTGGGGGTTCCCCTACTTTCAGCACCCCGAATCCACCACCAAAAAGCTCCATTGTGCCTGACTTGCCTAGCATGATGATGTCACCTGGATATGACATCATTGTGCCAGGCAAATTGTGCAGGGGATTCCCCACCCCCCAAAAAATGATGGTGTATCCTCACATGACATGCTTGGCACAATGACATCACTTCTGGGTAATGTCATGTGCTGAGTACATTGGGTATGCCAGGAATGGAATCCCCTGCCAGCAGCCACCTACCTGAGCCAAAGTTGTTTTTGCTTTCTTTTTCCTTTTGTTATTCTTGAGAAATATCTTTGGGTTTTGTGTACTTCTCTAAAAAAAAAAAAAAAGTAAAGGTAGTCCCCTGTGCAAGCACCAGTCGTTTCCAATTCTGGGGTGACGTCGCATCACATTTTCATGGCAGACTTTTTTTATGGGGTGGTTTGCCATTGCCTTTCCCAAAAGGTAAAGGTAGTCCCCTGTGCAAGCACCAGTTGTTTCTGACTCTGAGGTGATGTTGCTTTCACAACGTTTTCACGGCAGACATTTTACAGGGTGGTTTGCCATTGCCTTCCCCAGTCATCTACACTTTTCCCCCAGCAAACTGGATACTCATTTTACTGACCTCTGAAGGATGGAAGGTTGAGTCAACCTTGAGCCAGCTACCTGAACCCACCTTCTGCTGGGATTGAACTCAGGTCATGAGCAGAGTTTAGGACTGCAGTACAGCAGCTTTACCATTCTGCGCCACAGGACTCTTCTCTAGCATCCTCAAATTTGTCTCTATATTTCATCTAA
Organism: Heteronotia binoei; assembly: GCF_032191835.1. Classification (NCBI taxonomy): domain Eukaryota; kingdom Metazoa; phylum Chordata; class Lepidosauria; order Squamata; family Gekkonidae; genus Heteronotia; species Heteronotia binoei. The sequence continues at coordinate 83,102,648 of NC_083225.1, forward strand.
GACTTAGACACCAAACACTGTTCTGGGAAAGTTTTGCAAGAACGCCAAAAGCCAAATTTTAAGACTCAATGAAGTTGTGTAGTCCCTAAGGACCACTTGTTGTACAGCTTCCCAACACAGCCATATGGTTGCCAGGTGAGGCTGACAAGCTAGCAGGAACTTACTGGGAGGCTCTGAGAGAGGGGAGGGAAGAAGCATAATTGAACTCCAACGTGAGTTGTGTCCATCACATTTATATAGACCACATTCGTCTTAAATGCCTTCTCGCCATTGGAGAAGAAGAAGCAGAAGAAGAAGAAATTGGATTTATATCCTGCCCTATACTCTGAATCTCAGTCTCAGAGCAGTCACAATCTCCTTTTACCTCCCCCCCCGCAACAGACACCCTGAAAGGTAGGTGGGACTGAGAGAGCTCTTACAGCAGCTACACTTTCAAGGACAACTCCTATGAGAGCTATGGCTGGCCCAAGGCCATCCCAGCAGCTGCAAGTGAAGGATTGGAGAATCAAACTCGGTCTGTGCACTTAACTACTACACCAAACTGGCTGGATGGAGGCATCTTCTTTTGGGATTAATAGAATTAGACCCCCTATGTCCAATTTTTTGAAACTAGGGGTTTCTTTGGTGGGGGAGGGGGGTACCAGTGGCTATGTTGAAAATTTGGTGCCTCTATTTAAAAGAAACAGCATCCCTAGAGCTCCAGATACCCACAAATTGATTCTCCGTTATACCCTATGGGAACCAATCTCCACAGGGTATAATGGAGTGCCCAGCAGGCATTCCCCTCCACTTTCTAATAGCCCTGAACAATGCTCCCTCTAAGCTGTGGAATCTTGTGAGCAAAAAATCAACTTTGTGAGCAAGTGATTTGGCTACTGCATAAATAAGTTTCCTCTGGGGCCCTCTTTCCTGAGCTAAAACAAAAATGTGAGCCAGAAACTAAAAACTGTGAACTAGTTCACACTAACTCAACATAGAGGGAACACTGGCCTTGAAGCAGGGGAGGGGCTCCAGACTGGGGGATTCCCTGCCTCCAACTGAGGATTGGCAACCCTACCCAGCCAAAAAAAGCTCATGCTGACACCATTGATATACTCAATGAAGTTTTGCTGTGCTATGACTAGAGCAGTGTTCCCTCTCAACTGAGTTAGCATGAGCTAGCACACAGATTTTTAGCCTCCAGCTCGCACATTTTTGTCTTAGCTCAGGAAGGATGACCCCAGAACACAATAATTTATGCAGTAGCTCACAACTTTAATACCAGTGGCTCACAGAGTAGAATGTTCACAATACAATATAGTTGCACAATCGTGATCTTGCAGCCTGCAGCGTAGCTGCTAGGCTGCTTAGATCTGTTTGCCCTCCAGGGCGGGAGAGTTGGCCTGCGCGCTGTTTGGGCGCGCTTTGCAGGGGGCGGGGTTTAGCCGCGTCAACGGCTAGCTCCCCGTCCCTCTCCTCAGTCCATCGACGATCGGGTGCGTGTCGGGAGGCTCTTGGCGATCAGGAGCGTTTTTCCGGAGGCTGCTTGTGTCGGCGCGTTTCCTGTCATCGCGGAGAGTGCGAGTTGGGGCTCATTGTTCTCCTTGCGAGGCGTGGCGGCGGCAGCTTCATCGTGCAGCGACGCTGGCTGGCTGAGTTGTTCTGGGGGCTGGGTGGTTAATGTGCTTGAGGGCCAATTTGAAGCCTAGCCTGGTCGAGTGGACGCTGGCTGGCTGAGTTGTTCTGGGGGCTGGGTGTTTTACCTGGTGAGGGTTATTCTGAAGCCTAGCCTGGTGGAGTTGGGGTGGTCACCGGGGTTCCTTGCTCCTGCATAGAGTGTGCTCCACAATTATATGTTGCAGGAGCTTGGTAGCCCGGAGTGTTAAAGCTGCAGTACTGCAGTTTAAGCTAATCTGAATCTGAGATAGATCCTGGCGGCAGCTTGGGCCAGGTGAGGGGCTTAAGGTTCACTGGAGGTGGAGTCAGTGGCAACCCCCACACCACCCTTAGTTATAGTGGAGTAGCATTAGGCTGTGGTAGCTGGGGCGGTTGCTAGGCAGTTTGGGCGGCCATTTCTGGGTTCCTTGAGAAAAGGGCAGAAAGACAGTTGGGCGGCCATTTTGAGGTGCTGGTAGCTGGGGCTGTTGCTAGGCAGTTTGGGTGGCCATTTTGGGTTCCTTGAGAAAGGGGCAGAAAGACAGTCGGGCGGCCACTTTTAGGTCCCACTTTTATAAGGCAGGTGGGCAACATGTCTGGGGGTAAAGGTTCAGGCAAGTCCAAGGGCAAGAAGCCTGCACCCAGACCATCTAAAGCTCCTGTCAGGAGGCCACCGCCTCCGTCATCCTCTTCGGATGAGGAGGGTGAGGGGGTGGTGGATTATAATATTTTGAGTAGGCTGCAGGCCTTAGAGCAGGCGGCGGGTGTTCCTTCCTTAAGTAAGGGGGATGACGTTAGGCAATCCAAAAAGGCAAGGCAGGCTAATATTCTCACCAGGTTATCCATTCTTGAGAGCAGGTCTGGTGGAGTCGTGCCTGGCAAGGATGCCTGTTCCAGTGGCCCCGATGCAGGTGCGGTGGAGGTGGTGCCGGCTGGACTTGGAGGTAGGTCCGGTGATGGCTTGCAAGTTGGGTCTGGGCAGGTTTGGCCATGGGGAACATGGGGACCTGCTACAGTAGCCGGGTTTGGCACTTCAGGGACAGGCTTAGGTGTGCCTACTCCTTCTGGGGCTGGCCTGGTGCAGAATTGGGCTTGGCCAGGGGGGCAGGGCATACCTTGTGTGCATCCGGGTACAGGGCAGATGAGCTTGTCTGGTCCCATTTTGGGAGCACCATCTCAGTACGGGATGGTGCCTTTTACAGACTTGCCTTTTGGGGAGGTTGCTCTGCCACTCGGGGACCATTTGCTTCCTGCCACAAGGGAGAAAATTTTGAAGGGAGAGTATGTGGACATATTTTCCCTTCTTTATCGGGAAATGGAAAAGAAAGACAAAGAGGAATTAGATGAGAAGGAGAAGCTGCGGAAGCGAAAGGTCGACAGAACATGGGCTAATTGGTTGCCTGGGTTCTGCATTTATGCCGGGGTAATTGCCAGGGCACAGCCGTGGCGGGCAGCATCATTGTTCCAATACTTGGACATTATTTATAAGGGTTATACTGCCTTTAGTGGATCAGCCTGGTTACAGTACGACCAGGAATTTAGAATGAGGGCTGCCCTATATCCGTCCCTCCAGTGGGATCGGATTCACCAGCAGCTTTGGCTGCAGGTTATGTCTCCGGCTAGGCCTAACCTGGGTGACCGATCAGATAGCGGTCACTTAGTGAGTAGGGCATCCACATCTGCTTCGTCAAGCTCTCCCCGTGGTACAGCGGGGCAGGCGGTTCAACCCCGCTTGCTCTGCTGGGACTTTGGATCCCTGGGGGTGTGTAATAGAAAGGCGTGCCAGTTTAAGCACGCCTGCCCCTTGTGTGGTGGATCCCATGCCTTTGACAGCTGCCCTAAAGCCCGGGGGCGCAGGAATCCAAAGGGGCCTGGCGGGAGCGGAGGAGCTTTTCCAGCCAAGAAAGGGCCCCAGCCCGATAAGGGTGGGACCACTTAAGCAATGGCTGGCTAAGTATCCTAGGAGGGCTGACGCTTTGTGCCTGTTGGAGGGTTTTAAGTTTGGGTTTAGGATCCCTTTTCAGGGGCCTCGAGTTCCGTTTGTGCCTAGAAATCTTAAGTCGGTTCAAGGTTTGGAACAGGTTGTTAGAGACAAAATTGCTAAGGAGTTGGCTGAGGGAAGGATCCTTGGTCCTTTTGTGCAGCCTCCAGTGACTACTTTGAGGGTCTCGCCTTTAGGCGTGGTGCCCAAAAAGACGCCTGGTGAATTTTGTGTGATTCACCATTTGTCTTTTCCTAGGGCAGAAAGTGGAGGAGCTGAGGGCTAGGATTAAAGCATTTCTTCTTAGGAAGAAGGTCACTTTGCTGGAATTGCAGCAATTGGTGGGGCACCTCAACTTTGCTTACAAAGTGGTTGCTCCTGGAAGGGCTTTTCTTAGGAGACTGTGTGATGCTATGGCAGGGTTACGCTTGCCCCAGCATAGAACTAGGGTTACCTGCAGCATGAGGGATGATCTGAGGGTTTGGCAGGAATTTTTGGAGTCGTTTAACGGGGTCTCCTTTTGGAGGGAGGACTTGATGCTTGAGGCCGAGCTCCGGGTCACGTCTGATGCTGCAGGATCTTTAGGCTTTGGAGTTTATTTTCGCGGACATTGGTGCGCGGATGTTTGGCCTGACTCCTGGACGCAGGTAGGGGTGAACCGAGACCTTAGTTTCTCGAGTTCTTTCCCATTGTAGTGGCGGTTTGGCTGTGGGGGAAGGATATGGCCAATCACACTGTCCATTTTTGGTGTGATAACATGGCAGTAGTCCACGTCATTAATTCCCTTTCATCCAAACTGCAGCGGGTAATGAGGTTGGTGAGGGCCTTCACTCTGCGCTGCTTGCGGCTTAATATATTGTTTTTAGCCAGGCATGTTCCGGGGGTGAGCAATAGGGTGGCTGACGCTCTATCTCGTAAACAGATGGAGAGGTTTCGTCAGCTGGCCCCTGAGGCAGACGGAGAGCCGGTGCCAATGCCCCAGGAGTTATGGCAGATTGGAGAGCCGAAGCTTGCAGGGCGATAGGTCTAGCCATTGCGCCTAGCACTCGGAAGTCTTACGAGCGGGCCGTGCGGCAGTTTGAAGACTTTCGGGCTGAGGTAGGGTATCGCAGGGTTTGGCCCCTCCCGGTGGAGGAATTGCTCCATTACTGCGTGTCGTTACGAGGTAAGGGGTTGGCCGTGCTATCTGTTAGGGGGTGCCTGTCTGCATTGGCTTTTGCAAGTAAGGCACTGGGTTATAGGGATGATACAGCAGATTTTCGTCTTCGAAAGATGCTGGAGGGGTGGTCTAGAGAGGCCGGACCCAGGGTTGATACGCGGAATCCGGTGTCTCCGTCGATTCTGCAGGGGTTGAAGAGGGTATGGGGCGTGGTGTGTGCCTCGCCTTTTGAGGCATGTTTATTTCATGCCGCGTCCTTGTTAGCCTTTTTTGGGGCGCTTAGAGTAAGTGAGCTGGTAGCTCAGTCTAGAAACGATGTTTCTGGTAGAGCTTTGCAGTTCAGGGACCTGAGGTTGTTAGGGCCTAGGGCGGTCATTCCTGTCCGTCGCTCGAAGACGGATCAGTTGCAGCGGGGTACTGTGCTCGAGCTGGGTAGTTGTTCGGAGCTTGAGTTGTGTCCAGTTAATGCGTTGGCCGCTTATTTGGCAGTGCGCGGGCCCAAGGACGGAGTTTTGTTTATACACATGGATGGTAAGCCATTAACGAAACACCAGTTCTGGGCGGTTTCGTCCAGAGCGTTGGGGGAGTTAGGGTTATCAGGGGTGCGGTTTGGTACCCACTCCTTTAGAATTGGGGCGGCCTCGACAGCGGCTGCTATGGGGTTTCCTTCCACCTCTATTCAGAGGTTGGGGCGTTGGCATTCTTCGGCCTATAAGGCATACATACGCCCCTTTTTCGGGCAGTGAGCACTTTGGATTGTGGAATGAGTTGGTTCCGTTTGTGTTAATGGTTTTTTCTCTTTTTAGATGCTGCTGTTCCTGGCCAGAGGAGCCGGTGCCGAGTTCTCATCTGCGGCCATAGCTACGTGTTTTGGGCTGCTCTTCAAGCACGGAGAACTGCGGTCGGCTCTCAGCTGGGACTCAGCCAGCATGCGGTTATCGAATGGCAGGGGCGCCGGGGCCTCCAGTGGCCAGGCTTGCTGCCGTTGTTATTCAAAGGCAGAGTGGGTCCTCCTCCACAGGTCTTAATTGTTCACCTGGGAGGTAATGATCTGGGGTTATTGAAGGGTAAGGCCTTGGTGTGGCAAGCCCGGGATGACTTCCAGCGCATTAGGGAGCGATGGCCGGAGACCACGATAGTTTGGTCAGCCATGCTGCCCCGCCAAGTGTGGCGTCACGCTGTGGACCCTGCAGCCTTAGAAAGAGCCAGGTATAAAGCCAATAAAGAAATTAAAAAATTACTTGAGAAGGGTTTGGGCCACTATTTACCCCATCCGGATATTTCGGTGAGATGTCCTGACCTCTACAGAGGGGATGGGGTACATCTCTCGGAAAAGGGTAATGTGCTTTTTCTGAGAGATTTGCAGCAAGGGTTGCGGGTGGCTTTGGGCCTCCCGGTGGGTGCTAAGCCCTAAGTAGAGACTTGGCCTTATTAGTGGCAGGTTTTAGGGGTTTAGGACACTATGCGGCTAGGGGAGGACTGTGAAGCATCCCCCACTTTGGGGGAAATTTTGGGGTCTGGCATGATCGGCCTTGGGGTTTGGAGACCCGGGTTGGAGAATGCAGACTGTCCAGGAGGCTCGGCTAGAGGGTGCCTTTCCGCCGAGACGTGCGTCTGGGTTTGGGCCCTCTGGTGCGGGCCTCCCTGCTGGGCCTGCCTGGAGGGAGCTGAGCAGCTCAGCTCCGGAAGGGGGGCTGGGTCCTCGCCCGTTAATGGCAGGGGAGCGGTCGCGGTGACCCCTAGCCCTGGCCAGGCCGCCTCTGGTGGGGTACCCTTGCTGTTCATGTTGTAAGTTAATAAAGTGGCCCAATTTCAATCCAATGCATTGTGTCCGACTCGTTATTCCGACCTTGGTGGGCAATATTGTAATTACACTATTTAGAGGGCATTGTTTGACACAGCAGTATGACTACCCCAGGATATTCAATCCACCCACAGCACAAAATTCTTTTTGAAAAATAACAGTTTTCCCCTCACCAGTGAACAATTGCAGTCTCCTCTCACCTAACATACATTTAGAAACAGTTTGGTGTAGTGGTTAAGTGTGCGGACTCTTATCTGGGAGAACCGGGTTTGATTCCCCACTCCTCCACTTGCACCTGCTGGAATGGCCTTGGGTCAGCCATAGCTCTGTCAGAGGTTGTCCTTGAAAGGGCAGCTGCTGTGAGAGCCCTCTCCAGCTCCACCCTCCTCACAGGGTGTCTGTTGTGGGGGAGGAAGGTGAGATTGTGAGCTGCTCTGAGACTCTTCGGAGTGGAGGGCAGGATATAAATCCAATTTCTTCTTCACAGAACAATGGCATAATGGCCATTCAAATTTGGAAAGTTTTAGCTCATGATAATGTTTATAATCCAAACATATGCATTTCAGTGCACAGTTCTAGTTTGTATACCAACAGATCTACAAACTTGTTGGAACCCCAAGCTGCTCATTTCCTGCAGTTCTATTCAATTATGTTACCTATTTTTCAGCAGCTGAAGCCAAGTGGGAAACTCATAAGTCGATAAACAAACAAAATCTTTCCTCTGAGCCTCAAGAAAAAAAATACCATACTGTATATTCTCTCTCTCTTTCCTCCAGTGTGAATTTTAGTCAACAGCAACAGTCATAGGAGGTGACAAGATGCTGCTGGAATCTATTTATTGTGTGCCAGCAGAAACCCTTCTGAAGCATAAAAACAACAGACTATTAAAGCCATATATTATCTGACATTTTCCACAAGTCTTTATATATTTAATAAGTTATCACTTTTTGCTATTAAGATTGTGCTTAAATATTATATGTATCCAAAACCTGTCTTGCATTCCATCACTGTGGGCAAGTCACTACACTCATTTTAATCTTCCAACAAGAACATAGACAGCAACATAGGATCAATTTGGAGGTAAACGTTTTACAGAATCATTAAATCCAGGGCTTTTGGGGGGCAGGAGCACACAGGAGCAGAGCTCTGCCTGGGCTGGCCAGGGCCCCAGCTGGCATGCTGGGAAAGGTGTAGGCAGGGCCAGTGCTAGGCTTTCTGGCACCCTAGGCAAATCATCCACTAGCGTCCCCCCTATTAAAAAATATAGGGAAATTGAAGAGCACCAAACTTGAAAGTTTTCACATTTTTAATTTACTGATTTTTAATTTTATTTTTTCAAACAAATTGTGATGTTATAAAAAATGTGAGAATAAGTGCTTGCTGGCAATGTCAGGAAGGAGGGTGGCAGGATAGGATGAGGTGGGAGGCCAAGTCACACATCGGGGAGAGGGGGGTGTTGAGGGCAGCTTGGTGATGGGAGAGAACAAGGTGACAGTGGTCAGGAGCCAGAGTCATGCATCAGGGAGTGCCCCCTAGGCCAGGTGGTACCCTAGCCAACTCCTACTTTGCCTACTCCAGCCCTTGGTGTAGGGAGGCATCTTTAAAAGCTTCACTGATGTCTTCAGCCTTCCCCAATGTGCCCGCTGCACTGTGGAAGGCACTGGGCTGCTCCTGCTGGGTTTTTTCTACAAAAAAAAGAGCCTGGCTAAAGCTAACCTCTTTTCATTCAATTATATCTTGCTACTGCCTTTAACAGCATTTCATTAATAATTTCAAATACTACTTTTGTATACAATATTGCCAAAACTTAAAAGCCTACAACATTAGTCACACTAATAAATGTTTATATATTGCTTTCATAACTCAAAGCTGTTTATAAAGAAAAAAAGTCTAAAAATATTCTTCTCTCCCCCCCTCCGTTCTTCCCTTTCTTCTGTTAAAAAGCCAATTATGGTCATGGAAGAAGATGGTTCCCTGCCTCCTTCTTCCCCCAAGCCAATGCTGGGAGATGAGGGACTTTGTGGACAAAATGCCTGAAGGCATGGGAGCAGCAAGCAGGGTCAGCTGGGAACACATACACACTTCTCTCTTCTACTGATGTGGAAAGGGTGGCAGAGCTCAAGAGGAAGAAGGGCTGATTAACCTCACATCTCCCTCCTTACTACACTATCTCATGACTTTTTCCCCAATGAGACTACCTTGATCACAACATAGACTTTTCAGAGATCCTAGGAACAAAGGGGGAAGAGATCCATCTCCAGGAATATGCTACTTGCAGTTCATCGCATCCAGCCCCATTAAATCAGATCACAAGACACAATGATGTCCTTTCTTTTTTATTTAAAAAAACAGCCCATAAAATGTAGGGAAGCCAAGCACTTATTAGAAAAGAGTTTATAGTCTTTATGAACCTTAATCTTCTTACTGCTTCATGGTGGGGAATCCAAGTTTGGGACAAAGAGTTCAATGCATGAAAACAAGCAATACATTGCTTGTGAGGTGAGGCAGGTGAGTAGTAGATAAGGGTACCCTATCATCATCAAGCCGCATTCCAAAGTGACAGCTGCCCCACCCACACATGCGCATGCACACACAAAAATGAATGCGGTATGTTTCCTCATGGGGGAGTGACGCAACAGTCCCCGAGGGGGCAGCTACGGATCTGCCCCCCCCCAAGGAATGCCGGCTGTTTCCTAAGAGGGAAAGGAGGGTCAGCCACTGGTCCAGCAGGCTTCATATTGTTTGGGGTGAAAGCGTGTTTTGCAACACAGACGTATTTAGAAAATTGTGGAGATGCAATGGTTTTAAGCGGTCATAGTTTGGAGAGGAGACATACCCAACGGATAAAATGATGGCTTTAAAACTGAGCATGGCTAACCTTATACGTGTAACATGTCCCTTTAACATCAGGTTGCATCAGGTTCTATTAATGTTGGCTTCTCCGGTCACAACTATACAGCTATACAGTTTAAAACAACAATAATGTGTATTTTAAAAAAGAATGATAAGAATATAGAAAGAAGAACAGAGAGAGAGAGAGAGAGTCACTTTTAACAGCATATGGGATTCAAAATCAATACTGCACAACTGTAACGCGGCAGCTTTTGCATTTTATATGAAACTAATGAGAGCTGTATAGGCTTTTTTAGGGGATTACCAGAATTTAGACCTTACAGTAAAGGTTTGTGTATAAAAGATTTTAGCACTTAAAGCTGCTTAGTTTTTTAAAACATTGTAATGCTGGCACGAGACTTATAGAAGGTTTTATCAACAGATTTTAGGGGGGGGGTTTGAATAACATTTTGACACACCTTAATACTCTGAGAAAAAGATACACACACACACACAAATATATATATATATATATATATATATATATATATATATATATATATATATATATATATATATATATAATGTTTGATTGGTTCCAAATGCAACAAATAAAGAGCTTGTTGGAAAATGATGGACACACTGCTCATTTTTCATTTAAAGGTGGGGAGAAGCCAACATTAATACAAAATTAAAAATTGAAGCTGTAATACCATTTATGATATGCAGATAGTCACAATAATTTGCAATGTTATAAGCAAATATTACTAAGGTAGTGTTGTGAATGCCTAACTGCTTAATAAGTACTATACATTGTGTAAAAAATAAAATTTCTTTATTGGGTGATTCATATTGTGGCAAGCACTCAGACTACAGAACTATTTTTTTAAATGTCCATTGCTTTGAAGTGTGAGGGAAACTAATTACTTTAAAACATATAACAAACAGACACAGCCGATACAAACCAGGGCTGCCAACAGCACTTATAAAAACTTTCCCTCTTCTATTTTCTCGTCATAACAACCCTGTAAGGTTAGGCTGAAAGAGAGAGTGATAGAGTTTCTTAGCAGAGTGGGGGTTTCAAATTTGGGTCTCCCAGATTCCAGTCTAACACTTTAACCGCTATGACACGCTGACTCTAGAAATTCTGCCAGTGGATTTCTCTCAGCTGGATATATTTGGAGGTCCTTAATAAGAATTATAAGGCTTTCCTGTTTAGGGCAATGTACATAAATCTTTTTGTAATTTGCCAAGATTCTTTTGTTTGTATTGTTAGCTTTGGGCTTCTGTTTATATCTGTTTGGGTGGGGGGCTCAGAAAATATATGGCAACTTGACTCTGAAAATATATCACGTGAGAACCTAATTTCCTCAGTTCTCTCTCTGTTTATCTTGACCGGTCTAAGCACTTGACCTTTTAGGATAGTTGAGGGGTCAAATACTTTTGTCTCACAATTAGCAATATATAAGATTGATCAGATTAGAAGGCTGAGATATATATATTTCTACACTTCTCACCATAAAATCACTGCCCTTTTAGGACAGTTGACCTTTTACGACAGTTCGTGGGGTTAAATACTTTTGTCTCACAATTACCAATATATAAGATCGATCGACTTAGAAGGTGGGAAACGATACCTTGGAATTCATTTTCCCCAGACCCGGTTCTGTGAGAACTCATTTGCAAGGTTGTGCGTTTTGTTTTGACAGCCAGAGCTAGATTCTCCAGCCTAGAGACTGGCAAGCTCCCTGTGCTTGCAGAGGACAAGAGACAGTTTTCATGATCATCTGAGAACAGATTGATGAAACTGCTAGAAAGATAGGTTTTAATGTTAATAAGAAACTGTAGGTGTTTGCAATTAATAATTAATGGGGCAGTGTTATTAGAATGGGTTGCAGAACTAGTCATGAATGTCTTTGCAACAGTTTCCTCCCCGTAAAACACACTGAGAACATAAGAGCATAAGAGAAGCCATGTTGGATCAGGCCTATGGCCCATCCAATCCAACACTCTGTGTCACACAGTGTCCTATATATAAGATCGATCGATACACACACACACACACACATATTGTGGCTAATAGCCTCTGCTCCATATTTTCATCCAATCCCCACTTAAAGCAGGCTATGCTTGTAGCTGCTACCACCTCCTGTGGCGGTGAATTCCACATGTTAATCACCACACATTGCCAATCTTAAAAAGGGATCAAGTAAGTAACAGTGACTTTAAGCATACACCAAGTTGTGAAACACAAGTTCCAGATCATAATAAGAACATGAGAGAAGCCGTGTTGGATCAGGCCAACACTCTGTGTCACACAGTTCCCAATATATGTGTGTGTATACGTACACACACACACATATATATATAAACTGTGGCTAATAGCCGCTGTTGGACCTCTGCTCCATATTTTTATCCAATCCCCTCTTAAAGCAGGCTATGCTTGTAGCTGCCACCACCTCCTGCAGCGGTGAATTCCACATGTTAATCACCCTTTGGGTGAAGAAGTACTTCCTTTTATCCATTTTACCCTGACTGATCAGCAATTTCATGGAATGCCCACGAGTTCTTGTATTGTGAGAAAGGGAGAAAATTACCTCTTTCTCTGCTTTCTCCATCCCATGCATAATCTTGTAAACTTCTATCGTGTCACCTCGCAGTCGATGTTTCTCTGAGCTAAAGACCCCCACACGTTTTAATCTTTCTTCATAGAGAAAGTGTTCCAAACCTTTAATTGTTCTAGTTGCCCTTTTCTACACTTTTTTCCAATGCTATAATACCCCATATAAATCGATGGTGCGGACTCAAAAAGGGTATGAAGAAAGATTAAAATGCTGCTTTGTTTTCAATCCCCTTCCTAATAATTCCCAGCGTGGCGTTGGCCTTTTTTATTGCAATCGCACACTGTCTTGACATTTTTTTCAGTGAGTTATCTACCACGACCCCAGGATATCTCTCTCTCTTTTGGTCAGTCTCTACCGGTTCACACCCCCATCAACTTGTATTTGTAGCAGGGATTCTTGGCCCCGATGTGCATTATTTTGCACTTGGGCACGTTGAGCCTCATCTGCCACATTGTCGCCCCACTCATCCAGCCTCAACAGACACCTTTGGAGTGCCTCGCAATCCTCTCTGGTTCTCGCCACCCTGAACAATTTAGTGTCATCTGCAAACGTGGCCACTTTGCTGTTTACTCCTGACTCCAGATCATTAATGAATAAGTTAAAGAGCATGAGTTGTATCGACACGCAACCTGATGTTAAAGGGACATGTTACACGTATAAGGTTAGCCATGCTCAGTTTTAAAGCCATCATTTTATCCGTTGGGTATGTCTCCTCTCCAAACCATGGCCGCTTAGAACTGTTGCATCTCCACTATTCTCTAAATACGTCTGTGTTGCAAAACACGCTTTCCCCCAAACAATATGAAGCCTGCTAGACCAGTGGCTGACCCTCCGTTCCCCCTTAGGAAACAGCCGGCATTCCTTGGGTGGGGCAGATCCCTAGCTGCTCCCTCGGGGACTGTTGTGTCACTCCCCCATGAGTGCAGGGGATATTTGTGAAGTTTCTGCACTGTGCAGGGGATTGAACTAGATGACCCTGGAGGTCCCTTCCAGCTCTATGATTCTATGAGTGAAGATGTCATGGTGGAGCATAGGGGAAGAGGCAGTCCCATAGCTAAGAGGAGCCAAGGCCATGAAGTTTTTTGTATGTGATAGTCAATAGCTTGAACTGAGCCTCCTAACAAATGGGCAGCAAGTGGAGCACCTGCAGAATGGAAGCCAAAAACAACTTGTCACCATCTTTCCAGCCATTCTTTCTTTCCAGTTCTCTCAAAGTTATTCTTCTCAAGAGCAGTTCTAGGAGAGCTCTCTCAACCCCATCTACCTCTCACAGGGTGTTTGTTGTGGGAAGGGGAAGAGCAAGGAGATTGTAAGCCACTCTTGAGACTCCTTCAGGTAGTAAAGGGCAGGGGACAAATCCAATCTCCTCCTGCTCCACCTTTTCTTCCTCTTTTTCTTCTTAAGAAAATATGACTACTAGGACTGTCTCAGCAGGGACACTTTCACAGGTCAGCAAATGGCTGGAAGGGTGGGGTTGTTCCTACCTTTCCAGCAACTGTCTAGGCAGGATGGACATGAACCACATTTGGTTTGTGAGAGAGAGACAAGATAAACTTTATTGGCATTTCAGAGACAAAATACGTTAACATTTGGTTTGTGGTTTGTGGCTAAACCATGTTTGGTTTAAATGGCTGAGAGCCAACCCCTGCTTTCTGCTTCCCACAAAAAATCACAGGGAACAGAAAGCAATGCTTTCTAAATAGCTGAGCAGTAGAGGATTGGAAAGACAACTTAGCTGAATGTGCAGTAATTGCAAAATGCACAAGTTATATAAATAAAAGGCCAAAGAATTTCAGGACAAATGGAAAGCTTGCTATTCATATTTTACTTAATTTGGGAAGGAAAGATAGAGGAGGCTGAAATTCTGTGCTTGAATTATTATACTGAAATGTCTGAGGTGTTTGAAAAAAATGTGAAAGTGTGAAAAGAGGGGGGCTTGTGTAATATTCACTATATAATAATTATATTATTACATGTTGTATGGCTTTAAGATTTTTTAAAAATTATTAACATGTTTTTCGGCCATTATATAGAATAACTTATAATGGATGAGTAGTATTATGATTTATGTTAAAATTTAGTACTATGATGTCACCATTTATGATGTGAATTTGGGGGGGGGGGTATTTATGATGTGAATTTAGGAGGGTGAATTTCCTGCATTGTACAGGGGGTTGGACTAGATGACCCCTAGGTCCATTCCAACTCTATGATTTTATGATTTTAATATTAGCTGGGGGAGAAAGGTAAAATGCTGCTTTCTGCTCTTCATGAACCACCATGAACTGTATGTATCAAAATTAATGGAAGTTTGTATTGTTTCCTTTGTTCACGAACACTGCTTCTTGAACCATGAAACACCCAAAATTTGTGATGAACTTTAGTTTGGCAGCTGGTTCATGCCCATCCCTAGCTGAAAGTTGTTAGAGCAGTCTTAGTAAATGTCCCCTCTGCCCCAATGTTGTTTTCTTGTTATACCTGTGCATATGTAAACATCATTTTCCAGACCTTGAGGGCACATTTTGGGGGCAGCATTAACTTTCAGATTTCTACATTATCCCTGGGTGACTCCACTGTGTCATTTTTTAAAAAAAAAAATCAGCACAGTGGGCTAAAATGGAATTAGACTCCACAGTTCTACTCCACAGTTGTGTCAGCATTGCACTTATGTGTGATGTCACTTCTTGCACAAAGCCAGAAGTGACATCATCCTGGGGCAACACCATGTTACTTCCAGTTTGCCGCCCATGAAGCTGTGGTGGGAAGTAGGAGCCAACACTGGGAGGTCTCCTGGCATCCCTAACTGCAACACAGTTGCTAGTTTATGTTACTCTAGGATATGGGAGATTTGGCCTGTTTCAGCTCCATGTACTGTGGTGAAGTATGTTGGGTAACTGTGGGAAAATTATTTTCCCAGTTTACCTCGCATAAAGAGAATAAAATGGGAACCATGTGCATCACTGTAAGTTCTTTGAATAAAGAGTGGGATAAAACTGTATTATACAAACAGATTAATAGGGAAGATACTAAAGATGCTACTATTAGAAGTAAAGTGAATATAAGAACATACAATCTGCCTTTGACCAAGGCATGGCATTCTCTTTCCAGTCCTGAACAGCCATATTTCTCTGGAAGCTTACAAACAGAGCAGACAATTAATCCCATGTTTATTTCTCCTAGTCCTCAGAACATCTGACATGAAGCTTTTATTTAGCTATTACAGCTATGCTCTCTTGAGACCTGTCCTCCATGAGTAATTTTTCCCCCAGTTAAAAGATATAATAATCTGTGGGATTACTAAAAAATTCTCAAATCCACAATAATTTCACTAGTCAATGACATTTCCAGAGATAACAGAAGTCAAATTTCAATAATTGAATCTTAACTTTTAAAATAATCAACCCACAGTCCCCAAACCACTAACTGTAAAGTAATTCAACCAAACAACAAAATGCATGGAGCTGAAATTCTGTAAGAGAAAATATTAAATTCTTAGGTTTCAAACAATTTTTATTAGAAGAAGATATTGGATTTCTATCCCGCCCTGCACTCCGAAGAGTCTCAGAGCGGCTCACAATCTCCTTTACCTTCCTCCCCCACAACAGACACCCTGTGAGGTGGGTGGGGCTGGAGAGGGCTCTCACAGCAGCTGCCCTTTCAAGGACAACCTCTGCCAGAGCTATGGCTGACCCAAGGCCATCTCAGCAGGTGCAAGTGGAGGAGTGGGGAATCAAACCCTGTTCTCCCAGATAAGAGTCCGCACACTTAACCACTACACCAAACTGGCTCTCCATTAGTAACATATGGCCATATATTCAATTTCTTATATCATTAATAACTACTTTTTTTAATCCCATATATTACTTTCTACCTACCCCTCCCCCCTTTACTTGACCCCCGCCGGTGTACTAAATTCAAAACATCATTTTAAAAGGTACCCCTAATTAATAAGAACCAAAGTTCAAATCTTCCCCCACTTATACTTAATCATTATCAAAGATTGTCCAATGTCCTTTTATTTTCCATTCTTTTTCTACATATCTTCTGAACTTCTTCCACTCCATCTTAAATACTTCTAAATCATAGTCTCTTAAAGTTCTTGTTAACTTATCCATTTTACTCCATGTCATAACTTTAACAATCCAATCCCATTTCTCTGGTATTTTTTCTTGCTTCCACAACTGCGCATACATTGTCCTAAAAGCTGAGAGCAAGTACCAGATTAAAGTTCTGTCTTCTTTTGGAAATTTTTCCATTTGTAATCCTAACAGAAAAGTCTCTGCAACTTTGTTAAATTTATATCCCAAGAACTTAGAAATCTCTTGCAAAATCATCTGCCAAAACATTTTAGCTCTTTCACAAGTCCACCACATATGGTAAAAAGAATCTTCATGCTTTTTACATTTCCAACATCTGTCTGGCATCTTGTTATTCATCTTTGCCAATTTTTTAGGAGATAAAATATTAAATTCTTGTGAGTAATCACTGAAAGTGGGTATGAAACAATGGTTTTTGGAATGAGGTTTATGTATTAGAGCAGGGGTGGCCAACGGTAGCTCTCCAGGTGTTTTTTGCCTACAACTCCCATCAGCCCCAGCCAGCATGGCCAATGGCTGGGGCTGATGGGAGTTGTAGGCAAAAAACATCTGGAGAGCTACCATTGGCAACCCCTGTATTAGAGGAAACCATCCCATTGACTCACAACAAATACCTCTGCTATTTTATTTTTTGGTAGCATTTAATGAGCAAATACTTTCCAGGTGGTGAAATATTACAACATCACAGAAAAAGAACTGTTGATAGAGATAGAGGCTAAATGCATATTTAATCATTTAGCTTTACAGTGCAAATACTATTATAAAACCAAGTCACTTCCCTTATACTCTCTACACACTTTTACTAACATGATTATTAACCTTCATGACAGAGAAAATAAACCCTAGTGTGAGAAATGAGTCCCCTGAGATAAGACAGGGACCTTCCAGGTCAAGGGCAAGTATTTTACTTTGCACCTCTCAAGAACAGCTCATTTTCCACTTTTGTCTACTGTTCTGTTCCATTATTAGTTTCAAATGCTTGACACTGAAATTCTTACTCAGAGAAACAGCAGGAACAGGATATGGCCTTTTCATTAGTCTTCTTTGCACAAAGGGCTCCTTCGCCAAGAATCTATTCATTACTATTGCTTGGTACCTGAAGTTTTCAAAACTAAGTAACCTTGAGTTGGTGAGCTGTAATGTTAATAACACTTAAACCTTTCAACACACAATTGACAACTCAGATTGATTCCACTAATGGCTTCCTCATTTGTAAAGCTTTTTCACTATTCCCATTCATTTGGACCATTGGCAGCTTTTAATTCGTAACAGTGTGTTAAGACCTTCTGGAGACATTTGTGGCAAAAAAAAATCTTTGGTGGGAAAGAAAGTAATTAACTTTCAGAAGAGAGGTTTCAAAGCTTCCTAGAGTTGGTGAATATAGTCCTCTGTTTTGTTTTTCCTTAGCACACATTCTAATTTAAGGATTGAAAAAGAATTATACTGCAAAGTGTGTTAAAACAGCTGCATGTCTGAATCTTAACATTTTTTAATGCCATGATACACTGAACTGATGAACAGAATGTCTCAGATCCTTCAAGAAATACAGAATACTACATGAGGTGGTATGATTTTGAACTTGTCCATTAACTAAGGCTTTATTAGCCTAAAAGAGCATAAACAGAATTTGGACAATAAGGACTTGCTGTCTTTGAATCAATCATCTAAGCAGCGAAGTGAATAATTCCAAATCCATGCTAACAGAGAGAATGAATTAATACGTTCTTTTTTTTTCTTTCCTCCAGTTTTATGCTAAATTTATAAGCCATCTTTCTTCAAAAAAGAACTATAGGTAGCTTGAAAGTCAATTTAATCCCAAATCATGATAAAGGAGAAATATGAAAGTCAAGTAAATCTCTCCAGTGGTAGCAGAAGATAATCAGAAGATAGCAGAAGATTAAAACGGGAAAATTATCTTTCTCTGTAAATCAATTACAGTTTAAACTTTTTAATGTAGATTAACTTTCCAGGCAGTTTAAAAATGAACTGAAGGTGGATTAACAAACTGAATTTGAGCATGCAATGATGATTCAACACCACCACTTCCATTGGGATTACAGAATGGAATAACAGTTCTAATTGGTAGTTGGTAAACCTGACAGTAGAATTTTGAAAATGTGTAGAATATTAATAGATCCTGAATGGCATTTAGCACCTCAACACATTGTATTTTGCTTGGTAGTGGAATACTGTTTTTAAAAGTTAACATAGAAGTCTGTAGATAATAACTAGGGCTGTAAGAGCAGAGAGCCAGTTTGGTGTAGTGGTTAAGTGTGCGGACTCTTATCTGGGAGAACCGGGTTTGATTCCCCACTCCTCCACTTGCACCTGCTAGCATGGCTTTGGGTCAGCCATAGCTCTGGCAGAGGTTGTCCTTGAAAGGGCAGCTGCTGTGAGAGCCCTCTCCAGCCCACCCACCTCACAGGGTGTCTGTTGTGGGGGAGGAAGGTAAAGGAGATTGTGAGCCGCTCTGAGACTCTTTGGAGTGGAGGGTGGGATATAAATCCAATATCTTCTTCTTCTTCTATTGTTTCTAAAACAGAAACTAAGGCCAATTTCACACTCACCTTACACCGCTCACACATCCGTCTTCTCAGCGCAGTGTCCTCCCGATTTCCCACTATTTGTGTCAGGGCTGCAGCAAACATCGCGGTTTTCATGCAGCAAATGGAAACTGGTTTTTAGTGGTTTCCACTTGCTGCGTGAAAACCGCAATATTTGCTGTAGCCCCGGTGCAAATAGTGGGAAAACAGGAGGGCACTGCACTGAGAAGACGGACATGAGAACGGCATAAAGGTGAGTGCAAAATCTGTCTGTATCTACCTACTAGGGTTGCCAAACCCCAGGTGGGGGCAAGGGATCCCCCGGTTTGGAGGCCCTCCCCCTGCTTCAGGGTCATTAGAAAGTGGGGGGAGGGAAATGTCTCCTGGGCTTCCATTATTCCCTATAGAGACTGATTCCCATAAGGTATAATGGAGAATTGAACCATGGGTATCTGGGGGCTATTTTTTGAGGTAGAGGCACCAAATTTGCAGCACAGCATTCGATGCCTCTCCTCAAAAGACTTTCTAAGTTTCAAAAAGATTGGACCAGGGGGTCCAATTCTATGAGCCCCAAGAATGGTGTGCCTATCCTTCCTTATTTCCAGTGGAGGGAAGGTTTTTAAAAGGTGTGTGGTCTCTTTAAATGTGATGGCCAAAACGCCCTTTGAAGTTCAAATATACTTGTCACAACTTTGCTCCTGGCTCTACCCCCAAAGTCTCCTGGCTCCACTCCCAAAGTCCCCAGATATTTCTTGAATTGGACTTGGCAACCCTGCTACCTACTATCTTTACTATAAGACTATGGTGAGCTACAAACAACTGTAAGCAATTACAAAAGTTTTAGATTATAGCTTTAAGTATTTCCAAAACACTAAAATTATGTACTGTAGGTTGTTCAACTCTTCCGACTGTGCAGGATTGCAATCCATACCAAAAACTATAAAAGACCAAAGCAATAGCATGGTAGACAAACACATTAATATTTTAATAGAAAATTGTCATCTTTTTAGATTTTTGAAAAAAAGAAAAGGATCAATTAAGAGTACAGAAGTGAAAGACTTTCACAGTGTATTTTTAAGCAGAGTTATGCTCTTCTAAAGCCATTTACTTCAATGAATTAAGAACGGTATTTCTTTGCTTAGGACTGTAATCTATTATTTAAATGCCTTTTTTCTTTCCTTACTCCCAATTTTATATTGATTGGTAGTTAAAACATTGTATATATCTTAAATAATCCATATATAAAATACAATTGTACACTTTTTATTTCAAAAAAGCAACATGAATACAGTTAAATCTTTTCTAATAGCTGACTGTCTAGTTGTATCTTTAAACAGATATTTGTAATATATACCGTGGAGGGTTTTTTCTATAAAAGATTTGCAATACTATCCTAAGCAGGGTTACACCCTTCTAAATCTATTGAAGTGATTCAGTTTAAAAGTGTATGGCTTTGTTTCAGAGGGCACTATTCAGAGAAAACAGTCCAAGTTACCAAGGTATATTAGTGGAATATTCTTTGTTGTTGATATAATTTGAAATAGAAAGATGCAGCTCTGATTTAGCAAATTAAGCAATTTAGCCTGTGATGGATTTGAGACATAAAGCAAGTTATTCATTTATATATTTATACATTGCTTTTCTTTCCAGTGGGAATCCACAATGGCTTACAAAACTGTTTTCGCCTCCATTTATTCTCACAACCACCACCCTATGAATTTGTCTATGCTGAGAAAGCGATGAGTAAAACCTGAGTATTCCAGATTATTTTACCTTTGGACATGAAGAATTACATTGTGCAACCATTTCTAGCTATGGTTGGGTCAGGTGTTGTCTCATTTAGTTCTTCAACATGTTTATGGTTCTGTATTGTCCCATTTAGTTCTCCAAATATACTTGTGCAAGTATTTTTATTTTCAAGATAAAGGATTGAAATAGACTTTCAAGTAGTGAAGGAAACAGATCCACAAAGCCCTTGTGAATGATGAAAGACTAGACTGACGAGAGAGAAAACGTTATATATTTTACAGCTGTGTTAAATTTCTATGTTCTTATACTGTAATAAAAACAAGAAGGAATATTTGCTCAGCACACTACAGCTGCTTAATTCCCCGGTGTGAAGAATTCTGGCAGAAACTGTTATGACGCAAACACAATACCTGTAGAATTAAAAATGAACATTCACCCCAAGAACACTCTGGGTAAAGGGCTTCACACATCATCTGACTTGCAAAATTAAACCTCCTTAATTAGATTTCTTCACAGAATATGCTTAGATTATCTAGAAATGTGGTGTCGCTGTTCCTAAAAGTATTCACTTCATAATTACTTGTCACTTTTAAGCTAAGAATAATTTTGTAACAAGGTAATCAAAGTGACTATACAAATGCAGATTCCATCATTTATTATTTATACTCTGACTGCTGTTATATTGGGTGCCAAATGGTTTTCATTTGCATTTGCCTTCAATGATTTATTCCATGAATTTTGTGTTTTACACTTTTTAAAAAAAAATAGACTAAGATTTAAAATAATTGAAGATGCCATAACAGCATAGGAAAGTTTTAAGCAACTACAAGCTTTGGAAAGGCATTTCACAATACAAGCTCTTCATAGGATCAATTAATTCCTCTGCTAAAGTCCCCCCCAACAAAGAAAGATTTCTGTAGAAGTGGGAAATTAGCTGGAGAAGAAAAGCATTTAAGGAGCTCATGCATGGATCCCAGACTAGACACCTGCACCCACAACAGGCTGATTGCTTCAAAAGTATATGAAACACAAAGCAAGCCCCTTCCCTCCACTTTATTTAGTGCCTTGATCTCAGTTCCCTGCCTCCTTCTGCCCTGTCCTTTATTTTTCTTACTGTTTTGCAAAAATATTGCGTTCTGGTTTATATTGAATTGTTGCCTAGTACAAAGCTGTTTTTCTATCATCTTCTCTTTGTACTCCCCTTTCCTTACTTACATATGGACATCTATTTCCTCCTCCTCTTCCTCCTTTTCTAAAAACTACGATGATCACAACCAAACATTTCCTTTATCCTCACAGAAAACGTGCTTCAATTTTTTTGCTACAACTAGGCCTGGCTCAAAGTGTTTGTTAGCATGGGTGCAAGTGAACTTCAAAGATGTTATATTTATGACAAATAATTCAAGAAATAAGCCAAACTGCATGATCAAGTCACACATACACAATATATATTCTAAGAACTAAGCAGGCTGGGAAAGCAATCACTTCTGACATCCCTGGTGATTTCTGCAGTAGCATTGTTCCAATAGCATTGTTCCTTGACTTCATTAACGTTCATGAACATTTACTGCTTCACTACCACAAATTCAAATATAGTTGGCAAACTAATAATGTCAAGTAAAAGTGCTCAAAACATAAATAATTACAAAGGGTACTGAACCCAAATTAAACGTGTGAGGAAATGCAGGGCATAAATTAAGTAAATAAATAAATACTTTGGATTTCTTTTCCTATCAATCTTGCCTCTTCTTTACATGTTTTCATGTTTAATGTTAAGGTAAGATCAGACCTTGGATTCAGCAGGAGCTCACAGGAGCATAGCTCCTGAACCTTTCTGAGGGTTCCCCCTCCTCCTCTCCACGTTATCCATTGAATAGTAGGTGCAGCTGCATAACAATCCCTGGATGAGCTCCACCACCTATTTTTCTACAAAACCCCTGGGTAAGATCAAAGTAAATTTCTCTCTGCCTCTCTTTACAATTCCCCCTAAAATATCACCCCAATGATTATGCCTGTGTGTACAAGGACAGAGGTTTCTTCCTGGGTTGATGCACTTCTATAAGTCATGCATGGGTACCTCCCCTGGCAGCTGCGTACCTCACAGTATGCTGATATCAGCGCTGGCCATACCTATCTTTACCTGTGCTGTAAGACAAAGATGCAACTGCATATAAAATAGGAACCCTGTAGACTACAATGTGACAAGGAGGTTCCCTTGGGTGATGAGCACAGTCTTGAATAACTTCTTCGCAGGAGGAAGTTCCAATTAATAATGTGTTTCTCATTAAAATGACTGAAAATGTCTTTGGAAATTAACAATGAGTCTTTTAATGTGACATAACAATATATATATATATATATATATATATATATATATATATATATATATATATATATATATATATATATATATATATATATATATATATATATATATATATATATATATATATATAAACAAGCTGAGGCTGAATAAAGCTTCAGTACATAACCCTAACTGCGCCATTACCTTTGCTTATGGATTACAGAAATAATAACTTCAAAAGGTTATAATTGCACTGATATTATTCTGAGTTTTTATTATCATAACAATTTTGTCTCTAGTGAATTCACTGGTGGGGGAGACATTAAGGCCCTATAATTTAGTGAAGAACAACTTGGAATTACTGTAATGTACGGTGAATGGCTTGTATCCTATTAATGGCCAGTTGCGCAGCTTATGATACCCAGTTAGCAGGAAACCAGTTAAATAAAGAGCTTATCTAGGGCTACGACAAGGTTATCCTGAACAGAATTACAGATGACTAAAATGATATACTTTAATGCATAACTCTGGTAAGGAGTACCCTGTAAAATACAACACAGCAAAAACCTTCACAAGCAGTGCCATGAAGCCAAGTTCCCACACTGTGGTATACTCTTTTTCTCAGATGAAACCTTATAAAGAAACACACAATGACAGATATTATAATGTGTTGATTGTATAAGAGTTCTTGTATATCAGGGGTGTCAAAAATGTGGTCTGAGGGTCAAATCAGGCTCCCAGAGGGCTCCTATCAGGCCCCTGAGTAACTGGCTGTCATCTGTTTCCTTCTCCCTATATCTTGCTTCCTTCTGCAAGGCTTTGCAAGGCTTGCTCAATTGCACAGGAGCTACAGAGCAAAACCTCTATTTTCTCCATTGGCTGAGGTTCTTGCCTTGGGGAGGAAGGGGGGGGGAGGTAGAGCTGATTTTTCCAGGCTCTCTCAATTGCACAGCAGAGCTACTGAGCCAAGCCTCTCTTCCTTCTATTGGCTGAGGCTCCCCCCCCCCAGTCCTCTGGGGAAGGTAAGAAAGAGCCACAGCTTCCTTTGCCCAGTTCCATGGGAGAAATACAAAGAAAGCACCTTTAAGACCAATGAGTGCTAATGTTTTAAGCATGTTTTAAGTTTTTTAAAAATATATATATTTAATAGTGTTTGTGTCTTTTATAAAGTTTATATATCTGAAACATAATCTTAAATAGGTACACACATGGCCCGGCCCAACCCGACATGGCCCAGCCCAACAGGGTCTCATTTATGTGAGGTCCGGCCCTCATAGCAAATGAGTTTGACATCACTATATTATATATTGCCTTGAGTTAGGGATGCCAAATCCAATTCAAGAAATATCTGGGGACTTTGGCGGAGGACCCAGGAGACATTAGGGTGGATCCAGGAGCAAGGCTGTGACAAGCACAACTGAATTCCAAAGGGTGTTCAGCCCATCACATTTAAAGGGACCACACACCTTTTAAAAGCCTTCCCTCCATTGGAAATAATGAAGGATAGGGGCACCTTCTTTTGGGGCTCATAGAACTGGACCCCCTGGCCTAATCTTTTTGAAACATGGAGGATGTTTGAGAAGAGGCACTAGATGCTATGTTGAAAATTTGGTGCCTCTAACTCAAAGAACAGTCCCCCCAAGAGCCCCAGATAGCCACAGATCAATTCTTCATAATACCCTAAGGGAATCGTTCTCTAAAGTGTATAATGGAGTGTCCAACAGACATCCTTCCACTTTCTAATGACCCTGAAGCATGGGGAGGGCCTCCAAACTTGGAGATCCTCTGCCCCCACCTGGGGATTGGCAACCATACCTTGAGTTCTTCTGTGCTTGAGTTTATCAGACCAGCCTGGCTCTTAACAGGCTACCAGTATAGAAAGATTTTTAAGCCAAAGTCACCTAGTTGGTTATAACCTGCCTAATTTAATTAAGCAAAAATAAATTTCCACAAAAAACTCATATTAATACCTAATTGCCCACCATGAGGAAAATGCTTTCTTTGGGTTCACTGTGTTTTTCAGCTGATGTATCCCCTGAAGATTCAGAGCAGCATTTTGTGAGAACCAGACTGGAAGATATTGCCATTAACCAAAAGATACATACTTTATCATAAGAATAAGTGAGTGAATAACCTGAAAGGTTACAGCTGCCACTCTGAAATTATTTTATGATAGGAATTCCCACAAAGTCTGCCAGACTATTGGTGAATAAGCGGTTTCAGTATTATAGGCTATCATACTTGCCTGCTTACTCAAAAATAATTCTCCTGTGTGTTACTTCAGTTTTATACCAGACTTCAAGGTCAATGAAGACATATAAATCCATGTCAAACTGTGAAACCAGGATCAATGGCCCTTGCAAAAGTAAAACTTTCCCTTAGGATGATCTAGAATAATACAGACAATAATCTAAAGCCAATAAATATATCTTTATGGTACCATTTTGATCAAGCTGGAGCTTTGGCTGCCCAGAGTCGGAAGAGAAGAGGCAGAATAAATATATAGGTAAACTGAGACCATATTGTGCAAGTTGATTGCTCATGCAAATGAAGCATATTGATGGTTTTAATTTAATTTTTTAATTTAATTTTTCAGTTTATATCCTGCCCTATCCTGCAAGGACGCAGGGCGGCTTACAACAGTAAAACAACATATTAAAATTAAAACCACATATTAAGATTAAAACATCATCATAAAAACATGTACTATCAAATCAGGGGCAGCACAGAAACAATAATTCAAACATTGGCAACAAACCATACGGCAGCATGTAGATTGGTAGCTGACAACACAACATAAGCATGATGATGATAAGGTGCTGGGGGAAGCGGTGACTTTCAAAGGACACCCACTGCCTCAGTTAAAAGCCTGGCAGAAGAGCTCCATCTTGCAGGCCCTGTGGAACTTGGATAAGTCTCGCAGGGCCAGGATCTCCAGCGGGAGCTCATTCCACCTGGTTGGGGCCAAGACCGAAAGGCCCAGACCCTTGTTGAAGCCAGTCGGGCATCCTTAGGACCAGGGATCACAAGAAGATGTTGTGTAATAGATCTCAGAGCCTGGGGGGTGGGGGCTCATATGAGGAAATTGGATGGTTGTAGAGGATTGGATCCAAGTTCCTGTGAACAAATGGATTTCACAGAAGTAGATATTTCCTCCCTTCCCATAAAACCCCCCATGATTCCCATGAAGTCAGTGCTGAGAGTTTGGGAACCCTCACAAATAATATACCACAGAGCATACAGGACTGCCCAAGAAAGACTGTCCCCTACTTACTCTTGTGTTAGCTCTTGTTCAATCCATGGAACTTTTCCCACTCCTGCAAGAGGAAAGGACAATTTCTCCCTCTTTCCTCTTCTTACTGCAGCTCTTGGTGCAATAATAATAATAATAATAATAATAATAATAATAATAATAATAATAATAATAATACTGTTTGAAGGTTGCCCAACCCTCTACATTGGCTTTACAGGAGAGAAGGGAAAGACTGGAAAGATACACTTCCACAAACTCCCTTAAATTCAGAAATTGATCCAATCCACAGCCTACTAGTTCATGTGTATCTGTGCTTCTGACACTTAGCATTAAAAGCTGGGGGAGAATTAGAGATAGAGCTATTGACTATTTTCTAGGATTGCCAGCCTCCAGGTGGGGCCTGGAGATCCCATGGAATTACTACTAATCTTCAGGCAGCAGGGATCAGTTTTCCCGGAGAAAACACTGCTTCAGAGCATAGACTTTATGGTATCACATACCTGCTACTCTACCTCCCCAGGCTCCACCTCCAAATCTGCAGAAATTTCCCCGCCTGGAGCTCGTAACCCTACTATTTGCTCATGCCAAAATTTGTTCAGGCTTTTCCCCCCCCACAAACAGGAAGAATTGATGAGAAGCAAGTAACACCTATGTTCACTGTGAATGACTATGTTTACTAAATGACCAGATCATATATTGCCTGTGCATAAGGAGAAGAGGAGGAGGAGGAGGAGAAGAAAAAGAAATCTGAGAAGCTGAACTAGCTAATGATTTAATCCAAGTAGCTAATGATTTAATCCAGGTGGTTTGCTCAGAAATTAAAAAAAAAAGCCATAGAACTGGAACATATGGGATGGCTACATCAGTGACAATTGTTCTGACTAGTATTCATGAATTTGTTACTGCAATGACAAATTGCTTTCTTTCCACCTCTCCCTCCCTCCCCTCTCCCCATCTATTTGCCGCCCTCCCTCCCTCCCTTTCTTGTGTTTCTCAAGCATCTGACATTTATTCTATGTGGCTCTTACATTAAGCAAGTTTGGTCACCTCCGATCTAAACTAGCCAAAATTTAAAACTTAAACTAAAGAGTAGGAAGAAAAACTGCCTCCACTAGTCTAGACCAGTGACAGCCAATTTCTTCAATCTAGGGTTCCAGATTCTCTTTGCCCACACTAATTAGAAGAATTATGTGTTGGAAGGGTCTGTCCCAGTAGGGTCCAGGCCATTTCTTTTTAGCCAAGCACATACTCCTGTCTCAGGAAAAAGGGAAAATACTGAGTAGTTTATAATTCCAGGCTAAATTCTGTGCTCTACTTTTGTACCAAAACTTTCACAGTGAACATAGGTGGTACTTGCTTCTCATCAATACTTCCTGTTTGATTTTCCTGAAACAGGGATGAACCAGCTCATAAACTAAAGCTTATGATTAATTTTGGCTGGTTCATGCTTTGTGAAGTCAAGTTCATGGCAGGGTGATTGGCTAGAACTTCCCACAAGCTTTCAAGCTGTTTTTGGAGGTTTGTGCTGGTTCATGAGTAGATCCATTCCCAGTCAGTCTCTACTCAATCAAAATGTTTGCAAAACTTAAAAGCAATAACTTGGAGGGCATGTAGGAACATCTGGGGGACCATTTTGACAGGCACAGGTTCAGTATGTTTAGAAGTGTATAGAATGGATCCTGTGTAAACTAGAGACACCAAATTGACAGGGGACCTCCCCAGATGCTCCTCTACAACCAAGAAGCTCCTCTACAAACCCTCTCCAAGTTTGGAGTTTGGTGCTTACTTCCCAATTCCCAGCAAAACGAGTTGGAAAAGCTTAGTACGGAGTACTTAGGATCTATTGTTTGATGTAAACACCTTTTCTAATTAGATGGTGCCCGAGGTAGAGGTCTTCAGCTTGTTGTGCCCCATTTGTATTGGCCTGTACATCCTGAATTCAAAGCCATATGGTTTACCCATATGCTCCTTCTGACCTTTTTTGCAGGGGTTTTTTGAGGGGGAGAGGGTGGAATTAAAGGAGCTACATTTCACTGACAGATACATTTCTAAGCTTTAAGGTTTTTTTTCTCATTTCTCCTTCAGCAGAGACTCTTCCCAAGGTGAGAATCGAACAACTGGGTTTGTGGTTGGAGTTTACAAGGTGTAGGAACCAACTGTAGTCTACAGAAGTCTGACAAAAAGTGAAGCCATCCCTGTTTTAGAACTTTGGAATATTCCAGAAATAGCCAGAAAAGCTTAGCAGTCTTTTTAATAGTGACTTTAAACATAGTTGAAGACACACATTAAGCCAATACTTTTCATGTAGTAACTTTCAATTACTGTTTATCATTTTAAAGCCTGTTATAAATTAAAAACAACTTAAAATATTAAGCTAGCAGACGCCTGCATTCAACCAGGTTATTTGCTTTGCATAACTATCCTTCTGGTTAATTTTGATATGGGATAAAAAGCAGCACAAATGGACTTTGTGAAGGTTATACATCACCATTCATTTGGTACATGTAATTTTGCATATGTATACAAGGTTATTTAAAAATGCTTCTTCTTTATATGGCTCTTTACTTTTCATTTAACCTTGCTGTGCTTACATATCCTCCAAAGTACAGAAGTGCTGAATAACATTAAGCCTTCCGCTTTTGAACAAAATTATTTTAAATTACATTTATTTGCTTCAGAAATTAAAGCCTTTACAATGTAGTTTTTAAAAATGAAGTGCATTCTTCTTATATAGAATATACTGGTATAAATTAATTATGTTCAGCTGAGGTCTCTCTCCTGCCCAAACCCTGTGCTCTCCAGGCTCAACCTCCAAAATATTTCCCAACCCAGAGCTGGCAACCCTAAGCCCACAACACTCTTGCCCACAACACTTTTGCAAGGAGACTGAAGGTTGGGGTGTTCCAGCCCCCTACTTTCAAATACTGACCAGTGCTTTCTTCTTTTTTTTAAGTGCCAGTACTCATATATAAGGATGTGCTGATTCCCCATTCCCCTCTACCTCTGCAGATCCCCACTATCTGTTCTTCAGGGTTCATTCTGTCTTTTCCTGGCTGACTGAGATGGGCTGGCACACAAGGATCATGGCTTAAGAGAGCCCTGAAAAACGATGCCAGTGCTCAGAATCAGTGAGCGCCATCACAGAAAAGGCCTGCTGCTGCTGATTCAACCACGATGAAATAATGTTTGGCGTGACCTTACACTTCAATCCTACACTGAATTTCACCAATTTAAGAACACTGACTATAATAGCCTAAGAAGGCCAAATTCTGACTAAAATTTCACTGACAACCAACTACATGGTGAGAATCTCTAGTATGTAGTATGTCTGGAGTGACTCAAATTTAAGCTAAACCAAGTGCAACAGAGCAGGTGTGCTTCTTCTAAATTATTGTTCATAATACCCTAGGGCAAAGAAGGGTTAATTGAGACAGGTGCACCACCTTCAAACAACCAGCTATACTACAGCTTTTTTCAAAACAAACAAAAACAAAACACATACACACAGAAATTTAAATGTTTGACTGTGTTCTGATTTACTTATACCTAGAACTTCTTTCCTAATAGATTACTGATATATGCAAATATCATATGCAGCCTATCTATATACTATAAGCCACCCATGGATGCAATCTGTGGATATCTAAATCTACAGATTAGGGTGATGGATTAGGAGCAGGAAGGGAGGAACCAGGATTTTGCATCAGGAAGGAGATTTTCTTTCCTGTGGGGTTCATTATAGAGTGCAGGGCTTTTTTTGAGCAGGAACGCAGTTCCGGCTAGCTTGGCATCAGGGGATGTAGTCTAATATGCAAATAAGTTCCTGCCAGCAAGAGCTCATTTGCATATTAGGCCAAACTCCCTGACATCAACATGATTTCACACAGGCTTTTTTGTTAGACAAAGCCCAACAGGAACTCATTTGCACATTAGGCCCTGACACAAAACCAGCTGGAACTGACACCAAGTCAGCTAGAACTGTGTGTTCCTGCTCAAAAAAAGTCCTTCCTGCTGGGCCTTTTCTACAAAAAAGCCCTGTGTGAAACAATGATGATGTCAGGGGTGTGGCCTAATATGCAAATGAGTTCCTGCTGGGCTTTTTCTACAAAGAAGCCATGATAGAGAGAATATCTCTTTGGATGGTGGGAAAGCTGACAGCTGCCCTTGGGCCACCTCCCAAAATAGCAAGCTCAGACTTGTTCTTTGCTGCCAAGAACCATTTTGTTTGACTCTGGTCCATCTTGGTTTAGCGTACATTTCCAGGCCACATTCTGGCCTATTTCTAGGCCAGAAAATAACAAGAACATGGAATACAGTTCATAGTAGAGGAAATACAAATAAACACAGTGCTATGCTAGCTAACATATTGAGTAAAACTAATATCAAGACTCTTACAAATCTTTTGTCACATTATGAAGTACAACCTTACAATATTACAAAGAAAAGTCCATCCAATGAGCAGTCAGATATAGGCTCATTTTGTCAAAGTCTTCCTCAGGAGCATCTGGTTAAGGAAGAAGTTCAGGACTGGCTTGTTCCATATCAATTTAAACATTTAAGTGGCACAGAGAGGTAAGTTTTAAATCAAATTTTAAAAATACAAAATTAAAAAAATTGCTCTCATTCGGCTTTGTGTTGCTCTCATTCGGCTTTGTCTTATACTTTCCATGGTTTATTCCAGGATGCTAATTTTGAAGGAAATAAAAAGGTTGCAGAGAGCATTTTGCCAGCCAAATCCAGAAGGTTTTTGCATCTATTTAGAGAAGAAGTTAAGGACTGGTCCCAATACACACACTGAATTTTAACAAGAGGCTGAAGTTAATAGCAATACTCCTGAGGAAGACTTTGACAAAATGAGCCTTTATCTGGGCGCTCACTGGATGGACTTTTCTTTGTAATATTGTAAGGTTGCGCTTCTTTAGAACATGACAAAAGATTTGTAAAATTCTTATTAGTTTTGCCAGCATATAATTGCCTCTACTTCTATGTCAATCATGGCAAGTACTCATACACAGAGGGAAGTGGGGGGGAAATGATGATGGGCATATTCTGCCAGTCGCTCCCTTTTGCAGAGGCCCAGAGGGACCCTTGCAATACCATCCCTTCAGCCAACCAGGGAAAGGGTGGAAATCCAGGAACTGTTCTAACTCCCCCATTGCTACCAAGCAGCAGGTAGAAGGACAACAGGATGGGGGGGGGGATCCCATCTGCCTCCCATGCCCCAAATGAAGCAAGTTTCCCTTTGCTTGGGCTCACTGTGGTCCTGATGTGGGGCAGCCCCCAGGATATTGGCCTATCAGGATTCCCCCCTTAATGGCCATGTCATCTCTGCCTTCAACTAATATTTCAGTCACAGCGTTTTTCAAAAGATAAAACACGGCTGAATGCTAGTAAACAGGAATACTAATAATCTTTTCTCCAGTGTTCTCAAGATTATTTAGTTTTTTAATAAATCAGGCAATAAAATAATTCACCACTTTAAACATGATGAAGAAAACAAATGGAAAGAGTAATTTGCTTCTGCTCCCATTTATAGATCCAGTTATGTTGACTTCATAAGGCTTTATTTCTATCAAGTTGTACTGGAAGTACATTTGAAAGTCATACCAGTTGAGCAACCAAAAAATAATATTGTCATATAGGGATTACTTTGAAGTTCAAAAATAAATCTTCAAAGTGAAACAAGGACAGGTTACCCTTCTTGTAATGAGCTAAAAGCAACTTACTCAGATTTGGGAACTACTGTGGGATCTTACACTCGACATTACAGAAATAAGAAATAGCCATACGCATGTTCTTACTGTACTTATTCAAAAGGATGGTGACCCTGAATGTAAGATGACCTTAAAATATTATACAAAAAACATTGGGTACAACTGAACGTTTTATGCAAATATAAGATCACCCCTATTTTTTTTGGATGGCATACCAAGGAAAAAATATGGTTTCACATTTGAGTAAATACCGTATTTAAAGTGGCGTGACTTCCTTGAATTGGTCTCATGCCATATTTATAGAAATAATTCTTATTTTATATCCATGCTCTTCCCCTTATGGCTTTAAATATGTTCATAAAAGCTTATTTTGCATGAAACATAATGATGACATAATGATATTAAAGACTGTTGAAGAAACCAAAGGAGCTGAGAGACTGGATGCACAAGAAATGTTCACAGATGGAAGAAATGTCCATCAGCAGCATGTGATTTTCTTTCTTTCCACTCCCACTGTATCCCAAAGTGACTCCCCAATGCTGTTCCTGGGGTATAGGAGAAAGTTCTGTAGTAGGGAAGGGTAACTGGCAAAAATCCCCTCTTTGTATCCATAGAAATCCTCACGTGGATCCATAACATGTTCTTAAAATATGAGTTTTAAGCTACAATTTATAGATGATAGTATAGCTAAACACAAATGTGTTGTTTAACATCTATATGCGCCCCCTTGCCCAGATTGCCCGAAGGTATGGGTTGGGTTGTCATCAGTATGCTGATGACACCCAGCTCTATCTACTTATGGATGACCGGCCTGCCTGCGCCCCAGAAAATTTGGACCAGGCGCTACAGGCGGTGGCTGGGTGGCTTAGGCTGAGTGGGCTGAAGCTGAATCCGGCGAAGACAGAGGTCCTTTGCTTGGGTCGTTGTAGCCCAGGAAGGGAAATCCCCCTACCAGTCTTTGACGGGGCGCCGTTGACAGCGGCGCACAGGGTCAAAAGTCTGGGGGTACTATTGGAGCCTTCATTAACAATGGAGGCTCAGATAGCAGCCACTGCCAAGTCTGCATTTTTTCATCTTAGGCGGGTGGGGCAGCTGGCTCCTTTCCTAGAGCACGACGACCTAGCAACGGTGATTCATGCTACGGTCACCTCAAGGTTGGACTACTGTAACGCCCTCTACATGGGACTGCCCTTGTGCCGAACTCGGAAATTGCAGTTAGTGCAGAATGCCGCCGCCTGGCTGCTACTAGGGCTCCCTAGATGGGAGCATGTTTGGCCGGGGCTTCAGGATCTGCACTGGCTGCCAATAATATTCCGAGTCCGGTACAAGGTGCTGGTCATTACCTTTAAAGCCCTATATTGCCTAGGACCTGCCTACCTTAGGGACCGTCTCTCCCCACACGTTCCCCAGAGAGTACTAAGATCGGGCTCGCAAAATCTGCTAGTAATCCCTGGGCCAAAGGAGGCCCGTCTGAAATCCACCAGGGATCAGGCCTTCTCGGTAACGGCGCCTTACTGGTGGAACCAGCTGCCGGAAGAGGTAAGGGCCCTGCGGGACCTAGGGCAGTTCCGCAGGGCCTGCAAGACAGTCCTCTTCCGGCTGGCCTACAACAACTAACTGACACTGAGAATTTTTGGATGGAGCTAGAATGCATTTTGATAGACCGCTGCTTTTTATGTTTTACGTTTTACTAAATTATTGTTTTAACTGTTGTTATTTAACTGTTTTAAACCAAACCTATGTAAGTTTTATATGTTGTAAGCCGCCCTGAGCCACCTCGGTGGGAAGGGCAGGATATAAATCGAAATATAAATAAATAAATAAATAAATAAATAAATAAATAAATAAATAAATAAATAAATAAATAAATATTGTATAAACACAAATACTACAAGTAATTTTTCTAGCCAAATTGCTCCCCATTAATGCTGAACTCCTTTACTGCAGGTTGGATGCAAAGATTCATCAAAGAGCATTTGGGGGATGGATCTAATCCTGTGTTTTCACCCGCTGTATAAAAGCAGGGTTTATTTTATTTTTTTAAATCAAAATATTTATATACTACTTTTCCACTTAGATAGGGTCCTCACTGCTTCTGTCCAGCTCTATGATAACAAAACCTGCACCTATTGAATTTTAAACTGTATTTTAATTTGGTTTTACTGCGGAATTGTTTAGCAGTTGTTACTCACCTTATATCTGCAGAAAGCGATGGACTAAACATTTTTTAAAATGATAATTACTGCCAGTAGCACTATTTCACAATAAAGCTGAAACAGTAAGTTTTCCTAGGGGTTTATATTGTTAGATCAAGGCTTTACTTGAGAATAGAAACCAACGAGTGAGTTAAGTCTGTACACGTTTGCAAGGCTTCAGTCACTTAATCAAGATCACTTTGGTCAATCACTAAGACCTGAAGAACAGCAATAGCTCCCATCTGTGACCAGCCAAGTCACTTCAATGACACATCTGCACTCTTTGGCTCTGATAAAAGGAGACATCACCGTGCTTCAAAAGCCAGTTCTGACACAATTACAGATGGAAAAACTAACCTGACACCACCTGATTGTCCCAGCTCCAAAGGCACAAGCGCTGACAGCACACAATCTAGTACATGGTAGCTTTTTAGATCATTTGATAGTTGCTCATTTGGAGCAGATGCGAATGATGTAAAAATGTTAGGTAAAAATACAAACAATCCCAAGAAATTGTATTTAAAATAGATGAGACTACAGCATATAAATATCTTTAAAATGTGCCTTGAATAAAGTATCTGGAACTTGGGTTTTCCTAAGTCATGCTTTCTAGACCCTCACAGAATTACTACTAATTTCTCAAAATCACTAATACTTTTTGTGACACTCCTCTCTCAAAATCCCTGTGTTTACTTCTGAGGGAATGGCAACCTGAAAAGGAGCATTCTTAAAGGCACCAGACTTATCTTGCTCTAGGCATATTATGCCAGGATAAAGATAATTTGTTCCTCTATCCTCATCTCTTCCCCCACGGGGGAAATCCAACTGACAGGTTGGACTGATTTTATATGATATTTTTTGGGAACCTTGGTAACTAGATAGTAGCATTCAAGTAATCCAGGAAACGAGTAAGAGACATGGAGTGAGGTAGAAATTAACTTCTTTCTCCATTGATGTTGTTTTAGTTGTTGTTACACTAAGGGCCAAGCTGTACGATATACCTGGCACATATTGTTGTTGTTTTTTAATCTGATCAAAGCAAGAAAGCTTGTGATGAGCGTATATTGACAGTAGACAAAAACTTGCTCTTCCCTCTGCAAACTGATACTTTCCAGGTTATTCATCTCCACAGGATTAGTCTTGTTTAAAAAAGGTCATTTAAATTGTGGATGAATAACTAATCCATGTCAATATGTGCCTTTACATAGGTTTTCTAACTTTTTCACATATGTGTTGTGATTACACTACAGCAGAAGTATGAGTTTGCATGTTTTCAAACATGGGTGGCAATCCCTGAACACTCAGTAGATCTCCCCAAAGTCTCTCAAATGTTCCTTGAGAGTATATGCATCATTCTGATTTCCTTAGCAACCTCACTGGACAGCAAGGCATTCATCTCATATTGCGATGTTTCTCCATTAGACTTTTGAGAGATTAATTGCTTTGGATGACAAAATACCTTGAAGTAACTCCGGGGTATGCATGCTAAGCCTAAATCTATATGATGCTGGTACATGCTGGATTTACAGTGCTGCAATTTAAACATGTGGAGAAACCCATATATGAGAATGAGCAAAGAAAGTTTTTTTAAAAAACCCAACTAGTTGGAAATTAACTTATAATGGAGAAGAAATTCCACATTCTTTTTTAGGGGAAAGACAAGTAGCTTACTCATCCTTTAAACTACAGCTCTTGAAAACAGCGCCCATAACATTGCTCAATCAATCTAGTGTTTGTATCATATATCTGGAAAGAATCATTCTAATTTTAGGCCTCCATGATAACACTTTTCTACACAAAAAATTGCTACCAGCCATAGTCATGCTCACAAAGAATGGCAAATACAAAACCATTATGTTTGATCACCCCTATTCAATATTATTTGTTTTTACCAAGGACAGTAATTACCTATTCCCCCCCAGTTCCAAGTCTGCATTTAAGTATTCTACTGAATTTTCCACTTGTAATTAGTATGTTAAGATTAGCATACTGAACCCTATACCTACTGAAGCATTTGCTCTGTGCAAAGTATTCCACCTGTGATCCTGAATGTGTAATTGCCTTAATCAGGAGATTTTCATAAAAAGATTTGCACTGCTTTTAATTTCATGCATCCTTCACTTGATAGGGTAGTGTGTCTATGTGTGTATGTATCTCATTCTTCATTATAAAAGTAGATTATTAATATCCTAGTTTTACTAATGGGGAAATGAGGTAGAAAGAAAATGACATGCCCAAATCTATCCAGTGAACTGTTTTCTGAGCAGTGACTTTCCTGACAGATCTACACATTCAAATACAAAACTCTATGTACTTACTACAATAGTTTAGGGGCTACAATATGAGATGCATGCCTATTTCTCTTGATGGTAATAAAATGACTGTGCCATTTGAGTGTCAACAAAGCAAAATATGTGTTTTCTCAGTAATGTTAAATGGGAACATAACTTTTCCTTGACACAAGGCAGATATAAAGCAGAGGACTGAAAGGAATGACTGATGAATTATGAATTACAAATCAAAGTATTTACTTCATTTAAAAAAAAAACAGAAAAAAAGGACTGAGCAATGTATATCTATTAAGTCAAGCAAAGAAAAACATCTGCTGGTCGCCTTGGCAGGTGACCTCCAATGGCACCTGGATTGAGGTGGCGTGGTGGTGCTAATGTTGTTAGATCTGTCGGCCGCATTCGACACGGTCGACCACCGGCTACTTACCCGCCGCCTCGCCGACATAGGAGTTAAGGGGTTGGCTTTACAATGGCTCTCCTCCTTCCTCGAAGATCGGGGACAAAGGGTGGCAATCGGGGGTGAGCTGTCCCAGAGGCGCACACTAGATTGTGGGGTGCCTCAGGGAGCAGTTCTCTCACCGATGCTATTTAATATCTACATGCGCCCTCTTGCCCAGATTGCCCGGGGGTATGGGCTTGGGTGCCATCAATATGCGGATGACACCCAGCTCTATCTGTTAATGGATGGCCAGCCTGGCTGCGTCCCAGGGAACTTGGACCTGGCATTGCAGGCCGTGGCAACTTGGTTAAGGCTGAGTGGGCTGAAGCTAAATCCAGCGAAGACAGAAGTCCTTTGCGTGGGCTGGGGCGCTCTGGGGAGGGAAATACCTCTCCCGGGAAATACCTCTCGCCGGATCAAGAGCTTGGGAGTTCTACTGGAGCCCTCACTATCAATGGAGGCCCAGATAGCAGCCACTGCTAAGTCAGCCTTTTTCCATTTGAGGCGGGCAAGGCAGCTGGCCCCCTTCCTAGAGCGCCGGGACCTAGGAACAGTGATTCATGCAATGGTCACCTCGAGACTGGATTACTGTAATGCCCTCTACATGGGGCTGCTTCTGTGCCGAATCCGGAAGCTGCAGCTGGTGCAAAACGCGGCTGCTAGGCTGTTATTTGGGATCCCAAAACAGGATCCCAAATAACACGTACAGCCAGGGCTGTGTGGACTGCACTGGCTGCCTGTTATACACCAGATTCATTACAAACTGCTGGTCATTACCTTTAAAGCCCTATATGGCTGAGGAACTGCCTACCTGAGGGACCGTCTTTCCCCATATGAACCCCAGACAGCACTGAGGTCAGCAGGGAAAGACCTGTTGACTATCCCTGGGCCGAAGGAAGCAAAACTGCTGAGTACCCGCACTCGAGCCTTCTCTGTTGTGGCCCCACACCTGTGGAACCAGCTCCCAGAGGAAGTGTAGGCCCTGCGGGACTTTGACCGTTTCCGCAGGGCTTGCAAGACCTTCCTCTTTAGTGAAGCCTTCACCGACTAAACACTGAGAGACTGCTTAGATGATTTTGTTATCTGTCAGAATAGCACCAAGATATTAATTTTATTGTTTTACTGTTTTTAGAATTTTAATTAATTGTTACCTACTGTTAAAGTACTGTATCATTTGTTATATTGATTGATGTTGTTAGCCGCCCTGAGCCTGCTTCGGAGGGGAGGGCGGGATATAAATAAAAGGTATTATTAGGGTTTGTAGAATCTTTCGGGATCAAGTGCCGTGTTCTACTGGAGAAAGTTTTCCTTCCAGATGTTTCGTTCTCAGCTGCGGAGAACATCCTCAGTGGCGTTGCAGCCGGAGCAGGCGCTCAGACCTTCTTGGCTGCTGTGCACCCCACTCAATGCACAGCAGCCAAGAAGGTCTGAGCGCCTGCTCCAGCTGCAACGCCACTGAGGATGTTCTCCGCAGCTGAGAACAAAACGTCTGGAAGGAAAACTTTCTCCAGTAGAACACGGCACTTGATCCTGAAAGATTCTACAAACCCTAATGATGTTACCAGCCGTGAAAACCTGAATTCTTTGATAAAAGGTATTATTATTATTATTATTATTACACAAATCCCAAATTGTTATAAAGCAGTACCTGGTCATCTCTGCATTCCAAACACAGGTACTGCTTCAGTAGTATGATTTAACTAATCTATGATTTATGATTTAACTAATTTAACTAATCATCATCATTATAAGGTGCCTTACATAGTATTAAAAAACCACAATTGTTGTTTATTAAACACCCAGCTGCTAATATGTAAAAACAGGCATCCAGGCCAGGGAGTATATGCCATGCCCTATGAGGTCTGCTAGAAAAAAGGGGGAAAGTAAATAAAATAACTTGGGAAAAATTAAAACAATACTACATAGGTTCTAATGGTCAAGAGCCGCCCTGAGCCTGCTTCGGCGGGGGATACAAATTAAATATTATTATTATTATTATTATTATTATTATTATTATTATTATTAGTAGTAGTAGTAGTAGTAGTATTGTCAGGTCTCAGGTCTACAGAATAAAGGACAAAACTTATGGAAAAATATATACAATTTATTTACAGGATAGGAAACGTAAAAAGGGATATAAAACCCAAGTAAAATAAACACAATGTGCACAGAGGAACACAAAAAACCCCCCAAACCCTAAGGCAATTAGTCTACTTTCCTCTACACAGTATTAGCTCTCACACCACATCACTACCTATTAAAAATGTAATGTCCTGTGCATAAAGCAGGGAAATTCAACAATACAGTACCACAAGAATTCAACACATTAACGGCCCTAAAACAATTTTTGATAGGTGGAAGTGGAGGTGGTAGAGAAATAAACAGTTACAGTCATCATATTTTGCTTGACGTCCATCAAGTTCTTAAATTGGTTTGTGTGACTAGAGAAATTTAAGGTTTAAGGTTTGTGTGACTAGAGAAGTCATAGAAAAATTCTAGTTTAGCATGATATTGTAATGCAGGCTATCAAATTAGTTGCAAATCATAGTTTGTTGTTAGTGCCTATTTTTTGCAACACTGAATGCAGAAATTTAAGTTTATTCAGTAGTACTGTCCTCCATGCCTACATACAAAGTTGGATATGCAGAGCAATAAAAAACCTTGCTATTCCAGGTACATTCAGCCACCAATGGTATTTTCTTGGGACACCTATTTTCTTGGACTTCTTGCCAACCCTCCCCCCACCAAACTCTACTCGTGTAGACTGTGAGAACCAGCTTCAAGGAAGGTAAATTTAAAAAGAAACCAGACAAAAGATCTCTTTTAATCACCAACTGCGGTAGAAATTGTTTCACACAAAAACCAGCTTGACACAAAATATAAGTAGTTCACAACTCACATACTCCCATTCTTTCCTCCTTATAGACTGAACTTCCTCTCCAATCCCCTTTTATATTTCAGAAATGAATGTGTGACATTCCCAAAGCATACTGTCTGAGAGAAAAACAAGGTCACAGAATGCAGAAAATGGCAAAAGAGAAAGGGGTGAGCTCTTCAAAAGACCTTTATTTTAGAACTTAATTCAGGAATTGAAGTAGCTAGACAGAAAGAAGATAAAAGTTGACTGATGATCTACAGCTTCTCCCCCTCCCCCAGTCTCTGCTATTTATTGACCTGACCAGTAACAAGACAGCTGCCAACAGAATCAGGCATTTTCAACAAACTGACAATGCAAGGAATTTCAGGATTAGGGATGGACATGAACTAGCTCAGGGTTTCCCAAATTTTTCCCCTCCATGGCCCAGTTCTTTCCCCATGGTCCGGGCAGAGGACGCTCAGGGAGTGACACAGAGTCTGCACACCAGCCAGAGAGGGATGAGGGAGGACTTCTGGCCGGTGTGTAGTGTCTGTAGCGCTTAGTGCTACAGGTGGTGGCATGGGGGGCAGGGGCTGGAGCGTGGTGCGGTATACAGCACAAAAGAGAAGTAGAGAGGGGAGGGCATTGTTGGGCTGCCCCTGGTGACCTGGTATTGAGGCTTCCTTGACCCAGAACCAGGAAGTGACCCTACAAATGGGAATCACTGAACTAGCTCATGAACTTTATAAAGTTCATCATGAATTTTGTATGGTTTATGATTTATGAAGCAATGTTCATGGAAGGATTACTAGCACAAATATTCCACAAACTTCCATGCTGTTTGTGGTGATTCATGAATTAAAACTTTAACTCCTGAATTTAAACAAGAAAATAGAGGATTACTAACTCATCTACAGCAAGATATTAAGGAAGACATACAAAAAATAAGGACTGAGATTTTAACTGAACTGCAAGAAATAAGCCAAAATATTCAAGAAAACAAACAAG
The DNA here is from genome assembly GCF_032191835.1 of Heteronotia binoei. Taxonomy (NCBI): domain Eukaryota; kingdom Metazoa; phylum Chordata; class Lepidosauria; order Squamata; family Gekkonidae; genus Heteronotia; species Heteronotia binoei. The sequence goes on from NC_083225.1 coordinate 83,143,134, forward strand.
AGATTCAAGAAATTAAGACAAAGAAAAAATAATCTGAAGAGAAACAAGACAAGTTTGAAGTAGTACAACAACATCAAGAACACTCCCTAAGAGAAGCAAATCAAAGGATTGAAGGTTTAGAAACAAAACTTAGATTTAATAATCTACAATTTTGTGGCATTCCATAATCATTCCAAAAAACAGGACATAGAAAACAGGTTCAGAAAATTAATACAAGATTATTTAAAGGTACAAGGTGACTTCCCAAGAAACTGAGCGAATCTTCAAAATCAACTCAAAGATACTCAAGGCAAACCAGCCTACCAAGAGACATACTGGTCTCCAGAGCTTTTTTTGAGCAGGAATGCATAGGAACACAGTTCCAGCTGGCTTGGCATCAGGGGTGTGTGGTCTAATATGCAAAAAAGTTCCTGCAAGGTTTTTTTTTTAAACAAAAAACAGTGTGCGAAATAATGGTGATGTCAAGGGTGTGGCCTAATATGCAAATGAGTTACTCCTGGGCTTTTTCTACAGAAAAAGCCCTGCTGGTCTCTTTCACCCACAAAAAAATCAAAAGACACAATTTTATCATAATACAAGAAGGAGCCTCTCAAAACAGAAGATAAAGAAATTCAAATCTTTCAAAATCTTCCACGAGATACAATCAAGAAAAGAAAGAATTTGGAGATTTGACACAAGGGCTTCAACAGAAAAATATGTTATCATTGGAAAATTCTGTCTGCCTTAGAAATATTTTTGCCAAAGGGTAAGAAAATAATAATAACATTAGAACAGGCGGAAGAACTCTTACAACAACTGAAACCAGACAGTATTCAAAGCTCAGGTTCAGAAATCCCTGAATCATCCCCTAAAGAAGGAGAGGCAAAGGGAAAAAGGAGGGGGAAAAGAAATAAACAAAGACTGGGACCAGTTTTTCACTAGACCTTTAATCCTGGTTTAGCCCTGTCTCCAAGCTGACATTCTACACTAAAATCATAGAATCATGGAATCACAGAGTTGTTTCTCTGATTCTAGTGTAAAATGTCAGTTTGGGGACAGAGCTAAACCAGGATTAAAGGTCTAGAGCGAAATAAAATGAATGAGCTCTCAGCAAATCTTAATGGATTAAACTCCCCATTTAAATGATAAAGAACTTTCAACCAACTGATAAAATTTACTGCAGATGCATACAAGAAACTCGAATAAAAAAGCAAGAACATCGCTTGAATTGTAAAAGATTGAGCAAAGTTTATACTGCCTCTGCCTAAACTAAGAAAAAAAGTGTAGCAATTTATATCAACAATCAATGTTTAGAAATCCTCAAAGAATTAAAACTCAGAATGGAAGATATCTTATTCTGAAGATCAGAACATCAGAAAGAGAAATCTGGACAGTGACATCAATATATGCACCAAATGTCAACAAAAGTAAATTCTATGAAAAGCTTTATCAAATGCTATTAGATTTTTATGAAAGTGAGCTCTTGATCTTGGGAGATATGAACAGAATCCTTGATTTAAAAAAAAGATAGATCAAAAATGCTGGTGAAAAATTACCAAAGAATGTATTAAAATACATGGAGATATTCTACTCAGACAGACATCAATCATACTTAGGGATTTTTTGATAGAAAAAGTCCAGAAGGAACTCATTTGCACATTAGACCACACCCCCTGATGCCAAGCCAGCTGGAACTGCATTCCTGCTAAAAAAAAAAAAAGCCTTGGATACTCAAGAAGAGACATGCCCTGGATATCTAAGATTAAATGCTATAGCTGGAAAAGAGAAATTCTACCAAAAACTTTAGTGCAGGGATATCAAACATGTGGCCAGGGGGCCAAATCAGCCCCCCAGAAGTCTCCTATCAGGCCCCTGAACAACTGGCTGTCATCTGCTTCCTTCTCCCTCTCTCTTGTTTTTTTCTGCATTACAGCTTGCTTTGCCAAGCTCGTTCAATGATACAGGAGCTACAAAGAAAGCCTCTATTTTCTCCATTGACTGAGGCTCCTCCTTTGGGGAAGAAGTGGAGGGAGAGATTGCTTGCTTCGAAGCAAGCTCTGGCTCTTTCCTCTCTTCTCCAGGGGACCAGGAGGGGAAAAGGCTCAGCCAATAGAATGAAGAGAGACTTGGCTCAGTAGCTCTGCTGTGCAGCTGAGAGAGCCTAGATTGCATGGGAGAATTATAAGGAAAGCACCTTTTAGACAACAAGTGCTAATGTTTTAAGCATGTTTTATTTTACATTTTTTTTAAAAAAAATTGTTGTCTATGTCCTTTATAAAGTTTACATCGCTGCTACCTGGCATTACATTTTATGACATACATGGCCTGGCCTGACAAGGTCTCATTTATGTCAGATCCGTCTCCCATAACAAATGAGTTCAACACCCTTGCTCTAGTGGATGACAATCCAACTGAACTAACTTGGAAGAGATGAAATGCTTACTTGAAACCTGCTGGTGCCTGGCTGCCCACTGCTCTTATTTAAATGTTTTAAATATTTTAATTGTTTAAATACCTAAACTTAATTTATGTTGGATTTTATGTTGTAAGCCACCCTGAGCCACTTGGTGGGAAGGGCGGGATATAAATCATAAAATAAATAAATAAATAAATAAATAGCATCGTCTGCCCATATGCTGCATGAGAAGCAGGGGAGAGGATGATTAGCCTGAACACCATCCTATATTTACCTACCCACTGGAAATCCACCTTTGCCATGATTACATGTTTGGTGGAGCAGAAGAGTGCAGTGTCATGCATCCATGACCATCCTGCCTGGGGAAGAGGAGCTTAGCATCAGCTCCAATGACTGATTGACCCTCTCCCAAATTGTGCATGTTCTCAGGCCCTTCCAGGAAACCACCAATGTGCTTTGCATCCATATGGCCAACCTGGGGCAAGTTATTCCCCTGATTCAAGGGCTGGACCAGGTGCTGGTCTCCACAATGAAGCCAGGCATAGAAGGGAAACCTGTTCTCCCATGGGAAAACCTGTTCTCAGCCTTGGCAGAGAGGCTGTACGTGGCCATCACTACCAGGTTGCCTCCCCTCTGCAAGGAAGGGGAGTAAAAATGGCCTGTAAATGTGACTGCTAGATAAAAGGCATTAATCTCTGGAACGCAGAGCTCATGCAATGGAAGACTGAGCTCTGCAAAGGAGTACAGACAATACAGATCAGAAGACATGTCCAGAGGGAACAGCAAGTGGAAGAGGATGGGGAGGTGGAGGAGGAGGAAGAGCCACAAGCCAGCACCTCTGCCTCAAAGAGCCTAAACAAGAAGAGGTTGACAGTGGTAAACTGGGAGGTCAGCAGTAGTACGGATGCCGGGTTTGCCATGGTGGAGGATTCAACAGAGGTGAAGGTGAGAGACTAGCTTGCTCCCTAAGCCTGCCTCCACCAATTCCCTGGAGTAGTGATCATGCAAGGCTGTCAGCCTCTCTTTTGTGGCCATGAGTTTCCTCACCTGCTCTCACACCAGAGTAAGCAGGTGTTCTCCCACCTAGGAGACATTCTCAGCCCCAACTGCTCCCGCCTGAACCTGGCCAGGGTGGATGAGTTGGCTTTCTTGAATGTCAGCCTTCCCTTGCTGGGCGACTCCTCACTCAATCCAGGCCTCCTGTTGTTCCCCTGTGTGTTCCCTCCCATTCCTCCTCCTCACTGAATGCTACAACATGCAGCCTGTAGGTTGCACCCTTAACAATTGGGGGGGGGGGGATGGGCATTTCTGCTGGGTGGAGGTAGGCTGGCTGAGGTTAGTTACTGGATGTCTTGTCTGAGGACCCACATTTTATACCCTCTCTCCTGAATGTGAAACCTGGTGGGGTTTGAGTATTAGGTGGACTCTACCCTGGTGGGGTGTGGGTGTAACCAGGACCCCAGAAATGTAATCCACCCCCAATCTGGAGAGATTGTAGAGAAATGGGCAGCAGGGTGGGGTTCCCTATATGTTTGGTATGTGTAGCTAGCAGGGGTTCCATTCTATACACTTTTTAATCTGTGCTTCACATTTTTCTTGGGGGCCATAACTCACCTTTGAGGTGCCATAATGTGCCTCCCAAGTCCAACCTATACAAAACCTGCTTCTTCAAATGGAACTGGTTCATTTCGTATTCAAAATTCATGACAGTTCATGGTTTGCGAACCAGGGATGCCATGAACCAGAAACTGAACCCCATTTTCCCAGTTCATGCCACTTCTACTCAAGATAGAATCTGAGGGTTCTGCCTGGAAGTCAAAAAGAGGGCAAGCAGCAGACTAAATGGAATTTCTGATCAAAACGCAATCTGTCATGTACATCTGCTAGACCAAAAGGGGAAATAGACCATTTGAATACAGTTTTTACCAAAGCCCCCATGACAAATGGTTCTGAGTCTTGATTTCTTTGCAAAGATTTTTGAACTGTATCTTGTCTCAGCAAGGAACATGCTCTAGAAGTTACTAGTCACATTAATAATGCTTTAACCACAACTGAAACAGGAAATACAGAGCAGTTCTACATGGGCCACTGACATTTCAACTAAAATAATAAAAACTATTTTGTATTCTAAAGAAAAAAAACTTTATACAAATGAACAGCGAAGTTGGAAAATCCCTGCTCAGATATTTGATTAGCATGACAGTTTCTAAAGGCTGGAGAATATAAATACTTAACAAAAAGATCCTAGTGAAAAAAATCTTAGGAAGTCTCTAATACAGCTGCAAGGTGAAGACAAAGGTAAAGATGATTCAAATATTATATGAAAACTTTATTAATCCAACTTCTTACACTTGTTTATGTTTCCAAAGTCAATAAAATGTTCAGGATATTTACAGTTCTATTTAATTGACTCACATTTTTCTTTAAAACAACAAAAATATTTTCCATAACCATAAACATCAGGTAACAGTTTTTAGCTAAAAGATGATTAAAATCAATGGAAGGAAAACTTTAATTTCCCCCTTGAGATTCTAATTTCTAGAAAGCTGTGCACAGCAATGTTGGTTTGAAGGCAGTCATTCATCTTCTGAAGCTTCATCAAGATCCTGTCAGATGTGTTGATCAAGTTGTTTCAATGTTTATGAGGCCACCAATAATATCAGAAAGAAGGTGTCTTTCTAGGATTCAATGGCCAAGGTTTTGGGATGAGACCTATTATGGCCCCTGTGTATTTACATAAGAAGGAGGACTGTTAGCTGATGGCTAGCAACTAGGAAGATACTAGGAAGCTGGGGCACCAGGAGGGGGGCCACATTATTGATGTGATGTCATTTCTAGGCCAGACCTGGAAGGGATTTCATGCTGTTCAAGGATTCAGAGAGTTTCAGCTGAATCCTAATCAGAGCTGCTGGATTGAGGGATGGGTCTTCACACAACCACATCCCTCAATCCAGCAGCTTTCATTAGCAGTCAAAAAGGAGACCCTCCCTGAAGCTTGGTTTTTAATCCCCTCCTTGTAGATAATGTCCCATGATAAGAAAGCCATCTTAGACAAAGTTTCTTAATTCTACAAACAAGCACTCCTCTGCTGGAGGAGCCCGCCCATTCCCCAACTTACTAGGGGAGCATTTGTTTGCCCTACAGTACCAAAGGCAATGGTGCAAATATTATCTTTTGTGCTTCAGCTACTGTGCTTTACACAAGAGTAAATGGGGCTACTCATATAAAAAGGTGGAGTGAATGAAGGTGCTGAAATGCTTTAATGCATGTATAAAAAACACACACTCCCCAAAAAACCAACGCCTGAGGGGAAGCCTGAACTGACAACACTTTGAAAATATGAAAGGCAGCTGCAGTCTGGAAAAATCCCTATGTTTCAGATCATACAGAATGCTTCAGGGACATCTATAGTTGTACTCTGAGCTTGGTTCTACACACTAAGTTCCTGACTGTTGTTCTACCGTTCACACTGTTATTGAAATCTGAAGAGCTTGTGAAAAGATTTGAGGGTGGAGAGGTCAGTAATTACATAGAGAGTTTCTGCAAAGCACAAGTTCTCACTGTACCTGTTAAAATTCCCTCTTGCATATAGCAATTAATAGATACAGGAACCCTGTCCTCACATCCAGCTGCCTAACAAAGGTATTATATCCCTTCTTCTTAATATAAACTTTCCCCGCTAGATTTGCATATAATTGAAGAATCCCAGCTGTACTTACTTCACTTGAAAGAGTATAACATAGATCAGCAATTTAATTAGCTTGGTCTGTGAAACCCCTATGTTGTTGAATTTTGTTTTGTGTGTGTGTGGTAGGGAGAGCTTGGTTGAGAGTCAATGGTGATAGCATCCTTTAAATGTCGAAAAACACACACAAAGTATTAGGGGCGAGTTCCATACATAGTCCCCAAAGCCTTAGCAACCCACATCAAAATAATAATAATCAGTGTCTAATTATGTTTACTTCTATAAAACATCTCGAACAGCAGTTGCTATTAACAGCATCATATTAAGGTTCTGTGTGAAATTTCAGTTTGATTAGAGTTTCAGTATTTCAGATAAATTCCTAGGAAGATGGAGGGGAAAGGAAGGCTGATATACAACCTATTACCAAAGCTAGATGTTTATGAAATGTCAAATTATTTGAAATAACTAGAGAAACTGAGGCAGCAAATTAGTATTGGATAGTTCCTTTCCTTGCACTACACTTAAGCAGCATGGTGTGGTGGTTAAGAGCAGCAAACTCTAATCTGGAGAACTGGGTTTGATTCCCTTACTCCTCCACATGAAGCCTGCTGGGTGACCTTGAGCCAGTCACAATTCTCTCAGAACACTTTCAGTCCCACCTACCTCACAAGGTGCCTGAAGTGGGGAGAAGGAGGGAAGGCAATTGTAAGCTTATTTGAGACTCCTTTGGGTAGAGAAAAGTAGGATATACAAACCAATTCTTCTTCCGTTTCTTTATCATAGGGCTGTAAATTTTTCTCATTCTGTATTCACTATCTAGAGCTAAACTTTGACCTTCAGGAATGGGATTTAATTACTGTCATGATTGCACGAGGAGTCTTCTCCAACCCTGGCTCCCAGGAGTGTCTTTGTGTGTGAATGCACATAAAAGGCCTTGAATCTTCTAAAAGGGAACCCTAATTCACCCCTTCCTATCAATCTAGTAGTATACCACCAAACTAGACCAAGGCTGTCAGCCAGTGCTGACAGTCAACCTGTATTGGGGGACAGCATCCCAAAAGAAAAAAAAGTAAATAAAAAATAGGGCCTTGTATAGTTACAGGTAGAAACACCAAATTTTCAGCATAGCATTCAGTGCCTCTCCTCAAAGCACCCTCCAAGTTTCAAAAAGATTGGACCAGGAGCTCCAATTCTACGTTTTATAATTTTTATTGATTTTAACTACAAAGAGAAGCGGCACAAGCATAGATACATTAAGAAGGGAAAGGGGAGGATACAAAGTGGGAAAAACAGAAACAAAGAAAAATGTAAGTATGTCAAGTTACAATTTTACCTCCAAATGAAATACCCAATTCTTTCTACCTGAAAGTATGAGGTTCTCCCCATATATTTTACCATCTTTATCTTTCATTACAGATGTTTTTACTAAACTATTACTTAAAATACAAGTCTAAACAATTCTTCTTCAGCGCATATAAGTATAAAAGAATCAGAGCAGTCTCAACACAGAACTGGCTGGCTAAGCTTAACCATATTGAAAGCACAGACTAATTTGTTATTTTAACAATATCGTTGTTAAAATAAGCATATGAAACAAATATCTTTATCCTTTTAACTAACTTAATTCAAACAGAAAGAAAGAAAAAAACAGATTTAAAATGTCATAGAACAGAGGGAGAAAAAAATAAGCTAAAGATAAAACATAATAGTTTATCTGTCTCAGTATAGAGTTTCTCCAAACATACTAAGAGCAGATTTACCAGATTACTAAATAATTGTGCTGTCTGCCTTCTTAATAATTGATCCAAATGAACTATTTATTTATATAACATTTTTTGCAAATCTTTTCAATCCTTAAGATCTCACTTGACCTTTTAGAATCGTATATCAGTTCTTATTAAAAATTCCATATCTAATTACCCAGACGGAACAACAGTTCAAAGACCCTTCTTCCTGAAAGATTTCCACATCTTGATTTTTTGCTACTTAACTCAACCATATGGAAAATACAGACAAGCTTATTAGTTTAACAATATTGTCATTAAAATGAGCCGAAGAAACAAATAAATTTATCTTTTAAGTGCAAATCTACCAAATTACAAGATAATTATGTTGTCTACCTTCTTAAAAGTTAATCCAAGTTAACTATTTATATACATAAAATTCTTTTCAAAACTTTTCAGTCCTTTAGCTCTTATATCCATATTACTCTAGAAGAAACAACTTAATATAACCCAAAAATCTCACTTAGCCTTTTAAGATTGCATATCTTATTGAGAGTCCCATATCTGACTACCCACAGAGAGAGAGACAATTCAAAAAACCCTTCTTCCTAAAAAAATTTCCACATCTTGATTTTTTGATTGAGGTGCACCTTCTCTCTCCTTAATGCAGTCATCCCTCTCGGTAAAAGTAGGAATGATTCCACACCATTTGTTTCTCTTGAAAAAACTTCAATCAGTCTTGATTTCCGATCCTTCTTTTTAACTGCACCTTAAGGTTCCATTTTGGTTTTCTTTTGTTCGTGTCCCAGCAGATCACTCTCCATTTCCAATTCCACAGACATCACCAGGATCTCTTTAGCACTCTGCTTACGTAGATTTGTGATTTCTCTAGCTTTCAGCATAAAAGCTCCCATTTGTTTTTTTAATCAACTCTGTTAATGAACCAAGATCCTGTGTCAGAGAAATTATGCTATGTAATATGTCTTTTTTATAAAACATTTCGCTTGGTAATGCCATTTTTCTCTGTCAACAAACTCAGTCTATTAATCCAAGTTGAAAAGTAGCTCAGAGACCCAGTTAGTCTGCCTCTCAAATCTCCTCCAGTTGTGATTTTGCATGTTACCATTTCAGTTGCAATCAGACAACAAAGTCAGATTTCTCTGGAATATATCACATTTTTGTTCAGACCATATTGCAGCCAGATAATAGCCTCTTTAACACATATCCAATTATAATCAAGATCGATTTAGGTATCTGTATTCAGTCTAATTCAGATTGTTGCCGATGCTCAAAGTTGTTATTTAACTTTTCAAAGCCTCATTCACAGGGAAAGGGGGGGGGGGTGGAAGCCACCTCTTTCCCTTCCTTTGAACTGACCCACTTGTTATGTAAAATGACCCATTAGCCAGTGGTATTGAAAGCACACTTACTTGCCAAGTAGAATTGCCATGCTTGAGGAAGGGAAGTGATACATCAGAAGCTTATTGAGAGAGAAAAAAGCAAGTGGTCTGGCGTTCACTTCTTACTGCTGTGTTAGCTAGCATGGTGGTGGACCTTCAGAGCATACAAGAATGACAGGAACAGCCACCACTGTGCCCCTGGCTTCTTGCAAAAGTCCCATGCCGAAAGAAAGCCCCTTCAGGGTCTCCTTGGAGGTCTGTGGCACCCCTCCAACTGCCTGATTCAGAGGGGCCACTGGAGAGACAATCCACAGACCTCTGCTGAGCTCAAGGCGAAATAACCCGGAAGTTCGAGCTCCAATTCTATGAGCCCCAAAAGAAGGTTCCCCTATCCTTCATTATTTCCAAATTGGGGAAGGTATTTAAAAGGCGTGTGGTCCCTTTAAATGTGATTGCCGGAACTCCAGAGTTCAATCATGGTTTCACACCCTTGCTCCTGGCTCCACCCTTAAAGTCTCCTGACTCCACCCCCAAAGTCCCCAGATATTTCTTGTTGGGTCTGGCAACTCTATACCTAAGAGTGAATGAACAGTGAGACCCACAAGTAAGTGACTTATACACAATCTGAAAAAGGAACAAAAGATTTTTTATTTAATTAGAAAGTGCTTCTATCAGCTAAGAACACAGAGACATAGGAACACATATCAGAACAAAGAAACAGGAATTGAAGAAACTAGAAAATGAACTGAAAAAGCAAAGCACTAAATTAGTAATTTTTATTTTGGCATTTTCCCCAGAGAAATAGATACAAGACTGCTGGGAGTTATAAAACAGAGGATGGTCATTGCAGACTTCACTCAGCATTGGATTGCCCAGCTTGCATAATGTGAGCTAAACCTTTTAACTCTTCCCTCCCCAGCAGGACAAACAAGGAAATATTCCTGTTGGTATTTGGACGATGTTCTTGTTTGACCTATCCTGTAGTTGAGGATGAGTTCCCCCATTTCCTGACAAGACTCCATTTAGCCAATCATCTTATACTGTGCACTACTAGTTTTAGGGCCCCAGGTCAGGATCTAACTTGCCTTTTCTGGCCATATGGCAAATGCTCCCTGTCTTCAATCATCATAAATACAGGTGCTTTTCTCCCTGTATGTAACAAGAGGATTTTATGAAGTGGTTCTCATATGGCCCCATGGCACAGAGTGGTAAAGCAGCAGTACTGCAGTACTATGGTCTGAACTCTCTGTTCACAACCTGAGTTCGATTCCAGCGGAAGCTGGATTCAAGTAGACGGCCCAAGGTTGACTCAGCCTTCCATCCTTCCGAGGTCGGTAAAATGAGTACCCAACTTGCTGGGGAGAAAGCGTGGATGACTGGGAAGACAATGGCAAACCACCCCATAAAAAGTCTGTCGTGAAAACATTGTGAAAGCAACGTCACCCCAGAGTTGGAAACAACTGGTGTTTGCACAGGGGACCTTTCCTTTCCCTCTCATATGGCAGAACATTTTTTCTGAGGTTGCTGAAGTTTGTGTATTGTTCAGAGTACCTACATTCTCATTTCACAACTATTCCAATCTTATTTGAACAGTAGAAAATGTGGTAAAGAATTGCAGGGGTACAATCTCACCTTGATCTTCCATTAAATAAAGTCACCTTCAGCTTCCATTAGACGAATAACACTACGTTGAACTTAAAAGGAAAACATTTAAAGCCAAAGTGATCATTATCATGAGCCACCAATTAACAGAGGGAGGGGAATAAATTTTTGTTCTATTGTGCTAGGCAAAATTCAAGCAACAAATTGAGTTTTGCCTAGCACAATTTAATTCTAATATGGACCAAACAAGAGAAATCCATACCATATGCCAGACAGATTTTTCTGAATTTTCAAACTCTGCAAGAGATGTCTAATGATTGCAGCAGAAATGTGAAATTCAGCACTTAATATAGATAGAAACATGTGCCAGTATTGTTAGAGGGCTGAATTAAACTGCAAGGCCAACTCCTGTTGGTATTTAGAAGATGTCCTTGTAGTAATTCCAACCATGACAACAGAAGCCGGTGATGAACTCATTATGGGCGACGGAATGATAACCCTCAAAAGAAATTAAACACCACCACAGGTTTACATGCTGAAACAGAAACTGGGCATCCACAGTTATGCAATCAAGAATATAGAAACCTTGTAGTAAGACATGACTGTATCATGTAATCTAGCCAAAAGCAAAGTCTTCCCATACTACAATTGGTTGGGGGTGGGGATCCTAATCTGTATCACTAAAAACTACTGGGTATTTAATAGTATCTGACAGGGAAGTCAAATCTCATATGTACAGATCAAAGCTATGGCAACAGGCCTACCCTATGCCTTTCCCTTTTTTTCTTTTACACGGCCCAAAACTAATTTTCTTGAACAACTTCAGAAAGGATGGTAGCAGCATGCAAAACAGGTTGACATGTTACCTCAAATGGGTGCCATTTCAGTTTTCCTTCAAAAATGCTTGCAGCTGGTTTCCTGATATATCTTGGGAGAGATCTCTTATCAGGTAGGCTGGCACAAGCAAATGTGAGTCTAAAATCTTCCTCAGATACTCTCAAAGGAGTGAAATACAGCACAGGTGAAGTGAAAGATACCTTTAGAGATATTTGGGAGAACGAAGTCTGGAGTAGGGATGTGCAAAAAAAAAAATCGGTTTTACACGGATTCAGAAGTATACGGGGGGGGGGGGGGGAATTCAGAATCCCTGTATACTCCTGAATACCGCATTTGGAATAGCTGCATATACGGTAGATGCACGGCTATTACTGAATATACGGCCCTATTATACCCTATGGGCCATTGAAATCAATGGCAAATAGGGTATATTTGAAGCCGCATGGAGGGGAGGGGGTTTGAGGGAGAGCCCCCAAATTTGCAGGGGACCTGCAAGGGACTCTCTCCTCCAACCCCCCCAAGTCCCAAAAAGATTGGGCCAGGGGATCCCATTCCAGGGGCACCCTCTTCCATCATTATACCCTATGGGCCATTGAAATCAATGGCAACATAGGGCATAATTAGAGGCTACTGGGGGGCAGGGGGTTTGAGGGAGAGCCCCCAAATTTGCAGGGGACCTGCAGGGACTCTCCCCTCCAACCCCCCCCCCAAGTCCCAAAAAGATTGGGCCAGGGGGTCCCTGTCTTTGGGCTCCCCAAAAGGCCCATTGCCAACAATGATGGAGAAAGCCCAATTAGCCACTTCCTCACTGTAATTGTCGTGGGAAAAGTGGCTCTGGGGAGCAGGGGGTTTTGAGGAGAGCCCCCCAAACTGCTGTGCAGCTTCAGGGCACTGTCCCACACAAAACCCACAAGGCCAAAAAAAATTGGACCAGGGGGTCCTATTCTTGGGGCACCCAAAGCCAAACCTAACCACATCAGAGAATCTCTATAGGACCCAAATGCACTACATCCCTCTATCTACTCTATGAACCCCGCAGGCCTGGAAGCAATATAAACCCAGTTGCCAACGTCACTGCCACACAAAACACAATCTGCTCAATCCTGGCTGCAGCAAACCCAGATGCCAGCTCTCCAGCCCTGCCCCAAACAACACGGGGAGAGCTGGCCAAGCACAACAAGCATGCTGGTTCTGGGTCTCTCACCCAGGTGCCAGCTTCCCTGCCACAGAACACACAATCTACAGATGCCAGCTCTCCAGCCCTGCCCCAAACAACACAGAGAGAGCTGGCCAACCACAACAAGCCTGCTGGTTCTGGGTCACTCACCCAGGTGCCAGCTTCCCTGCCACAGAATACACAATCTACTCTATAAAAACAAGAAAGTGACCCAGCCCACACACACCCTTGCCAACCCCCACACCAACCAGAGGTAATTTAAAAAAACCAAAACAAAACCAGCAGAATCACAAAAGGCCGTGTTAAAAAAGTGGCCTTTTCACCAACAAGAAAGCTCAGGCCAAATAAGTCAACCCCACCCCTAAAACCAGAACCAGGAAAAGGGGGACAAAAGTGGCCCTTTAAACAATGGAAATTAGGCCAAACAGCACCCCCCCCAAGAACCCGAAGAGAAGAGTAACAGCAGCAGCACAACACAGCAGCAACAAATCAAACACTGAATACTTTTAAAACAGTAAAAAAAATAACTTTTAACAATACAGGAACTTTGCCAACCCCTCCCCCCAAAAAAACCCCTTCACCCTAACCCCAAGAAATCCAAGCCACCCAAATCAGGAGAAGTAAAAGGACACTGCACTTTTAAAAGTCCTCTCACTAAATTAAGATATGGGCAAATTGGCAAAACCCCCCACCCCAGGCCCCCTCCCCAAGCAGAAACCCCTAACCTCCTAACCTCAAATAAGCTACCCCACCACCACCACCACCCAAATCTGGATAAGTAAAGGGACTCTAAGTCTTAAAAAGTCCTTTTACCAACAATAAATAAAAACAAGAACCCCCAAACTGTCTTACCTTGTCTTCTCTAGTCCAGGGAAGTCTGGTAAGGCTGAGTGAGAGAGCAGCAGGCAGCAGCTGAAGCCAAGGGCCAGCCAGCAGCAGCACAATCTCTCACACACAGCAGCAATGGAGGAGTCCAGCCAGGAAGGAAGACTCCTTAAAAAGCCCTGCAAAGCATGCATTTGCAATGCATTTTGCAAATGCATGCTTTGGATTGGCTGCTGGGGCTCCTCTTCCCCCCCCCTCCCTGATCTCCCTGATCCCAATGGGAGAGGCGGGAAAAAGCAAAAAAGGCGGGAAAGTAGGCAAGCAGCTTCTTTGAGGCTGCAGAAGCTACTTTCCCACCTTTTGAATTGACAGCTGTATACTTCCGAATAGCCATTCGTAAGTATACAGCGAGCCGTATTCGGCTGCCGTATAATGGGCGCCTATGGGGATCGGCTGCAGCCTATTCCATATACAGCCGAATCAGTGGTGATTCGGCTGTAAATACGGTTCGGCCGAACCGAATGCACATCCCTAGTCTGGAGTTTATGTGGCCATTCACGTCTAGCTTTATGCTAACAAGCACAAAACACAAAATTCTGCAAGAGATCCAGGAAAGAATGAAGCAAGCAGGCAAACACAAGAGGAGGGGAATTTCTATGCATTCCTATTCCTGTTTAAGTTCCTGCTGCTACTTCATCACATTTTTGTAAAGGATCTATGTTTGCTAGTTTTGTTATGTGTCTGCAGCAGTGTTCCCTCTAAGCTGAGTTAGCGTGAGCTAGCTCACAGATTTTTAGCTTCCACCTCACACATGTTTGTCTTAGCTCAGGAAGGATGACCCTAGAGCACACTAATTTATGCAATGGCTTTAATGCCAGTAGTTCACAACTTTAATGCCAGTAGCTCACAAAATAGAATTTTTGCTCACAAGAATCCATGGCGTAAAGGGGACATTGGTCTGCAGCTATTCCTGTGGTGTATGAGAAACTATAAAGCTAGCAATTCCTGTTAATTCACCTTCTGTAATTTAGGGGATCATGTAGAGAAGGGTTGACATTAATATAACACATTCCATAGCCATTATATGGCTACCATGTTTTGCAGCTACGACGATCATGGGAAACATGTCATCCCCACCCCACTCCCCATGTTCAGCCCATTAATGTTTCACATGGACTTCATAGCTCAGTGATAGAGCAGGTGCTTGGCATGTATAAGGTTCCAGGTTTAGTCCCCGGCATCTCTGGTTAAAAGGATCAGGTAGTAAGTGTTTTAGAAGACCTTTGCTTGAGACCCTGGAGAGCCACTGCTAGTCTGAGTATATAATGTTGACTTTGATGGACCAAAGGTATGACACATTGCACGGTAGCTTAATGTGTGCATTCATGGGATGAATCAGAAACAAAAGGCATCCAATTTACATAAGTGTTATTTGTGCTATTCTATTTCCCTGCGTCTTGCACAAGATACTAATATGCTGGTCCCCAACCATATGGGACTTTAGAGGTCAGCATCAGTATCTAATATTGGGCCTGTAAACCAATATAGAGGTGGTAAAGATGGAACAAAATTGGAATGATGGCTCCTATGACCCACTCCAGTCAGCATCCAAGCTGCAGAAGTCTGTACTCCAGGTTTCTGAACCCCAGGTACAACTGACTGCAGTAATCTAATCTAGATATTATCAGAGTATGCACCACAATGGCCAGGTACCACTAGAGTTTATGTGGTCATGCACATCTGGCTTTATGCTAACAAGCAAAGAAATTAACCCTCTATATTAGTACAAACTGTTTTTCCTATTGGTCAATAATAGTGGCTTTTATGCATTATTGTAGCAACAACAGTTAATAAAGAGTTAAAGTATATTATAATGTTACAAAGCAAACATACAGACAACTCACTCTGACTTTATATTATATTCAAAATAATAGGCTCTAGCCTGTGCCCGGATACCCTAATCTTCTTTTCAGCTTGCTAAATTGTAACTTACTATCTATGTATCTAAAATTTTCTTTTGTTCCTTTCTAAATATGCCACCTCTCAGGTTCATGGACTGTAACCTATCAATATAATATGAAAAATAAAACCATATTTACAAATTTAAATAATATGTACCTATGACCTAGGCTTGCCAGTCCCAGGTCCGGGCAGAGTATCTCCTTTTTTTTTTTTTTTTCAGGCTGCTTCCTACCACCAGCCAGCTGTACAGTAAGAGAAGCCCTGCAATCAACAACCATAATGTTAAATCTCTGCAAGTTTAGAAGAAGCTTGCAAACTGTGTTTGGGAATGTGTGTGTGCCTTTAAATCTCACTAGGAGGAAAGTTACATGGGGGCAGGGCAAACAGGCAGAGCCACATATGAAGCTGTGAGAAAGGAAGAGAGCACAGTTCTTTTGTTTTGCATTCATTTCAAAAGTCATTTCCATAGTAAAAAAAATCATTCAAAGTCATTTGCATAGAAAAGAATATCCTAGAACCTGTTCATGGAATGGAAGAAAACTCCACCCCCTAGGCTGCTTTGTTCCTTACTTTCATTCCTGTGTTAGTCTTAAGAAGTTGGTTGAAATACAGCAGATGGTTACATTCTGCAACTCCCATGAGTAAATTGACCCAGTGAGATCACAAAAGTGTAGGCTTGCAAACTGTGTTTATTTTGGCTGCTGTGATTGTGTGTCCCTTAATGAAGCCATGCTTGTAAATGCTACCAAAGCCTGGCAAGGGACTTGTGGGGGTATGACAAATTTCACTTCATTTAGTGGAAGTGCAGCTGCTGGGGAACCCTTTGAAGGTCAAAAAGAATATGAGGAAATGAAGACTATACTCAGGGGAACTGTACTGCTGTATTTTTATTTATTTAGGGGATGGGAAAGTCTCCAGGAAAGAGGAAAGGCTCCCTTGCTATTTATGCAGGACGTCCTTCACAAAAACAGACAAAGAGACAGCTGTGTAGGGCTTGGCCCAGGAAGACACCCGCTTTCCACCATTCTCTGAGTCCCTCTCACTTCTTGTGGTTAAACACAATATCACGTTGTATTTTGATAGATCTTGCAACTTTTTATTTTTGAAAGGCTTGTTGCTTTCTGTTTCTTTTCTACATGGGTATTATTAGCATTCTCCCCCAGTAAAACCACATATAGAAGCCAATATCTATTTTATGGACTGACAAAAACAATTATAGATAGATTTTCAGTCCCATCCCCTCCTTTTCACTGTTTTCCAAGGATCTTGTGATGCAAGGTTTAATTGGCATCATGCTGCTTGCTCCCTAGGGTTAATAATGTTTGTTTTAATACTGAACTTCAGACCTGTACTGCTAAATTGATGCAAATAAGGTTACAAGGATCAGACTTCCTGAAAGCTTCAATCTGTTTTTTTCCCCTTCAAGCTAAATGCATCCACCATGGGAAAATCAAGCTGAGATTCATTTAAAAGGCTTACAAAAAGAAATTGGGGTGTGTGCACATAAGAAATACCAAATACATATATATATTTTAGATAAGAAAATATGCCCCTTTGATGTACTGCAGATACTTGACTATCACATGCCTTGGTGGGGAGGGCAGGATATAAATCCAATAAAATTAAAATAAAATAAAAAATAACATTTTACTGGAAGGGTTTTGCCCCCAGTCACAAAGATTACAGAACAAATGCAAACACAGATATAGAATATTTGCACATATTTTATCCTTAATGTACAACAATACGGAAATCCAATTGCCATTCCAAAGACAGAAAGATTGTGTGCTATTTAACACCACCACCACAAGTGAGCTGAACTGTCAGTGTAGACTCATGGCAGGAGTCAACAAGAATTTCTAACTCACAGCAACTAATCATTGGGTACACTCTAGTTTGCCCTGCAATAATAATAGAGATTTCCTTAACCCCATGATCAACTTGACATGTTCTTTGTAGCTTTTCACTGCTTACGAGAAAGAACAGATCACCTATTTTGGTGAACTTGCAGTCATGGTCAAAAAGATTGCTTACAGAACCTCATGCCACATCCAAGGGTGTATAAGGATGCCCCAGACTAAAGACCCAACACATGCTTCTGGTGGAGATTCAGAAAATATTCCCACAGTGGGTGTGGAGACATTTATCTCTTCAGCTGTACAAAAGACAACTATCTGTTTCAGTACCAGTGAAATACATCCTGTGGGCACTGATTAAAGAAAGGAATGGAACCTATAACATCATGATTGTGTTGATGTAGAGTTTTGCAGAGCTCAAAAAGAAAACTGAGTCCATATGTATTACCATTAGTATATTTAGACAGCCTAGATGAAAGAGTTATATTGACAAGCTGGAAAATGCAGTTGAGTACAATAGAATTATTTCCTTTGATAACATCTCACAGTGTATAACAAACATTCTTTCATATTTTCCCGATTTAGAAATGGGGTATATTTTAAGTTAAATGGTAACACACTGAGAACTAAATCACAGTTTGAGAAAAGTGTTACACAAATAGTTAATGTCCTTACACTAATAGCAACTCAAAGTTTTTAAGTCATCACATCAAATACAAATGATTGTAAATAGCAAAAGAGAGGTCAGTACTGAAGAATAATGTATAATGAATGGAAACATTAAAGGACAATGGAAACACACATGGAAAATAGGTATTTGCATTACTTTACTAGAAAATTATTATGAAACAAAATGTCAGGCAAGCCATGAAGAACGAAAGTCCTTCCATTCACAAAGTAGACTTATTCTACCTTTTCTTGCACAGCAGCACCCTGCTTACTCTGCAAAGCCTACGCTGAGGGCTGGGGCGGTCTCATGAAGAAAATGTTGTACGACATTTTAATTTGCAATATGTGAGAAATTTGGCAAAAATTGTCCTTTCTCGTGCTCATGCACTACTTAAGCAACAACACTGGTGAATGGGCTTGATATTATTTCCAGTCTATAAGATTTTGTGTGTAAGATCTGTATATCAGCTGTAGAAGAGGTAAGATGGGGTATACACCCCAGTGTTTTGTAGAATACACATACAAACCCATGGATGCACATAGCCAGACAATAAAATAGATAAATAACTCATAGCAGCTAAACATACCATGAAAGAACACCCATCTGTTGTGGAGATTAAGGAATCATTCCAACAGCGGGTGTGAAGTAACTGAATTTCGGCAGTTGGAAAGTAGTTGCTACATTTCTATAAATATCCTTTTACTCACTCTTTCCTATGAAATACTGCTTCAAATCTAAGCTAAAAACACTTAATGCATTGTATGTCCCTGAATATTTGCCCAGCTAGATGAACTAGGCCATAAGTCTTTTTAGTTTTCTAGTAGATTTTATTTATAAGATTCAAACAACTAAGGCAGGCATATAAAGGGTAAAATATACTTTTTAGGTGAGTATACTAAGAAGCACAGGGTTGCCAGGTCCTTCTTCATCATTTTGGGGGGGGGGGACTTTGAAGACATTACTAGAGGGGGCAGGGACATCCTCAATGTGATGATGTCATGGATAAGTGATGTCATCACATGGGGGGCAATGCCCAGAACACCCCAGTGTCCTGCAGCTAAATTCCAAATGGCAAATTTTCCACTTGGGAGTTCAGGCATGCATGTCCCCCAGCTTCTTGGAGTGCATGTGCATGGGCCCCCACTTCTTACAAAAAGCATTTAAAGGGAATTTTTTACTTGGAGTTTAGGCATGTGGCTAGTGGCCACCCCATCCCTCCCCTCCTGCAAGATTTAAAGGGCCCTCCACCTGATCAGTAGGCTACTTGCTTCCACCCATCAGCTGGAGGGCCCTTTAACTCTCACAGGAGGGGAGGAATGGGGGTGGCCACTGGTGATCATTGCTGGCCAGGTGGCTGGTGGCAGGCAGGAGCTTGAGGACTGGCATCCCTAAACAAGCATGGGGTTTCCAAATTAGATATCTCCAGAAGGAAGCAATAGTTGTATTTGTACAACAAAAACTTTTCCTTTGAAGATTTATTCCATCTAGCAACGTTATGGGACTTATATATCCTACCCTCATTTTAACTGAGAAAAAAATGATGGATAATCTATAGTATATAAGAACAAGAAGTGGTTTGGTGGATCAGACCAGTGTCCATCTAGCTTAGCATCTTGTTTCATACCAAGGCTAAGCAGTTTCACTGGAGTACCAACAAATGTGGCACAGAAGCCAAGCCGTTTCCCCTGATGTTGCTGCCTCTGGGTGTGGAAGTTTTTTTTTTTTTAGTTATCATGGCTAGTAGGCATCAATGGACCAATCCATGGAACGATCTGATCTGTATTTAAACCATCTATGCTAGGGTTAATAATTGCAACTAATGTCCAAAAATTCCACAATTAATTACTTGTTCAGTAAAGAAGTATTTCATTCATCCATGCTATATCACACTTCACATTTATAGCCCATCAGCTTCGTTTGGTGTCCTGAAGTTCTAGAATAATGCAAAAGGGAGAAAAAGCTCTTGATATCCCCATGTATAATTTTTAAAACTCTAAAATGTCTCCTATGGTCATCTTTTTTTCTAAACTCCAAGCTTGGGAATCATGCAGTACATCCGTTTGAACCCTCACTAAATCAAAGCCATCATATACATAGCCACCTAGTACTTCAGAGAAGACACTATATAGCTACTCTCACTATGTCATTCTATGGTTCTAGGAACCATAGAATATGGTTCAGCTATGTCATTCTATGGTTCTAGGAAAAAAGCACAAAGGAAAAATACCCAAAGGAAAAACCCCACTGACATAAATGCTCACAGGAAAAAAGCCCCCATGGAAACATGCCCACATGGAAATAAACCCACATGGAAATAAACCCACATGGAAAAAAGCCCATGGTGAAAGTAGCCCACATAGAAAAAAGCCCCCATGGAAAAATATGTAAAGCACCATAGGTTTTTATAATTGTGGATAACCATTAATAATATTTCGTTGCTGAAGTCCAATTCAAGAAATATCTGGGAAATTCGGAGGTGAAGCCAGGAGCAAGGTTGTGACAAGCACAATTGAACTCCAAAGGGAGTTCTGGCCATCACATCTAAAGGGACCACACTCCTTTTAAATGCCTTCCCTCCATAGAAAATAATGAAGGATTGGGGCACCTTCTTTTGGGGCTCAAAGAATTGGACCCCTGGTCCAATCCTTTTGAAACTTGGAAGGTATTTTGGGGAGAGCCACTGGATACTATGCTGCAAATTTGGTGCATCTACCTCAAAAAACAGCCCCCCAGAGCCTGAGATACCCATAGATCAATTCTCCATTATACCATTTTTTAAATTAATTCCAACTATGAGCGTTTTTGCACTGACCTTACTCGGGAGCGACATCCCTCTTCACCGCGCAGCGTCTGTGCGGATTTCACACTAATTGCTCCGCAGAACCCGGAAGAGCCGCAAAGCCCCGTGGCTTTTGCGTCGCAAATGTAAACTGGCCAAAAAACAGTTTACATTTGCGACGCAAAAGCCGCGGGACTTTGTGGGTCTTCCGGGTTCTGCGGAGCAATTAGTGCAAAATCCGCGCAGACGCTGCGCGGTGAAGAGGGACGTCGCTCCCGAGTAAGGTCAGTGCGAAAACGCGCTAAGTTTATTGATTTCTTCCTTCCAGATACTTTCCAGAGTTAGTCCTGCTTAGCTTCTTAGATCTATGAGGCCTTAACTACCTCTGCTATTTAAGAAAGAGAAGCAGGAGAAGGAGGCAGGGGGGAAGCTGAAGGGGAAGATATCATAATTAACATAAGAAGAACCCTGCTGGATCTCAGCAGTCTCTACAATTGGGGACCAGATATATAAAAGGATTAGCCTGGTGTAACCCAGGCCATTTAGATCCTGAAGAAAACAAGACTTTTTACTTAGGTAAGTTCACCGAGCTGAGGGGGCGAAATTAGATATTGGGAGGAATTTATTTAGAAGTAACATGGGTTTGATTTAGTAAAGCATGGTTTTTCAAATTCTGTTTCTCACCCATAGGTTTTGGGGAAAAATAAAAACGAGTATGTCTGAAGAAATGTCTTCAAAGCAGTTAGGTATCTTTTTTGTACTTCTTTAGAATGTATTTTGAGAAATGTGTGCTTCACATGGTTTACTTCAATGGTTCCCAACCTTTTTGGCACCAGGGACTGGTTTCCTGGAAGATAATTTTTCCAGAGACTTGGGGGGCAGCACTGGATTTTTTGCCAACCCAGGCTGCCTCCCCATCCCTGCCCCCCATGGTAGTCTGTAAATGAGGTATGAGCTGATCAGCAGAGGTCTTCAGATGACGGGGACGGGAAAGTCACTGCCGCGCTGTCCTTTTGCTTCCCCTGCAAGGTGAGGCAGCCTCAGAGTGAGGATGCGCTGCCTCTTTCGTCTGTCCAGGTCCCAGGCAGGGGAAAGGGGCAGTGGGGCTGCTCTGTCTTCCTCTGAGGCTGACTCTCATGTGCTGCCTCTTTTGTCTGGGTCCATGTTCTGGGGGTTGGGGACCTCTGGTTTACTTAATATGATATCTTTGCTGCAATAATTCCTTAGCCAATGAAGCATGTGATACGGGGTCTTGTGAGCAAAAATTCTTCTTTGTGAACCACTGGCATTGAAGTTTTGAGCTACTGCATAAATAAGTTTGCTTTGGGGGCATTTTTTCTAAGCTAAGACAAAAATGTGTAAGCTGGAAGCTAAAAAACTGTGAGCTAGCTCAAACTAATTCAGCTTAGAGGGAACATTGGTGATCATTTGTCTGTGGTTTAGTTTTCCCCCCCTAATGTACAGGCAGGTCTCTTAGAGGTGAAAAAAGAGGAAATATGAGGCACTACATGACATGGTTGCCACTTCTGTGCAGCAATATGAGCAGAAGGAAGATAAACTTAGTTACTTAAAGAGATTGGCTAATTTGCAATGAAGAATTATAGCTGAATTATTATTGTTGTTGTTAAATAATTGTTGCTTTTACTATTAGGGTTAGATAGTCTTTTGACATGGTCACTGATTAACATTAAAAAGTTTGACAAATTGTAAATTAATAAAGTTATTTAATTTTATCTAAATATATTTCTATGTAGAGTTTAATTTCTGCTATTATTGTTTTTCCTTTTTTATAAAGTTCATTGATAATAAAATGGTCACTTTTTGTTGCATGTGAATATGACATACTTTAATCCAAAACTAGCAACAAAATATTATTAATGGTTATCCACAATTATAAAAACCTATGGTGCTTTACACATTTTTTCCATGGGGGCTTTTTTCTATGTGGGCTGCTTTCACTATGGGCTTTTTTTCCATGCGGGCTTCTTTCCATGGGGGCTTTTTTCCCGTGAGCAATTATGTCAGTGGGGTTTTTTCTTTAGGCATTTTTCATTTTGGTTTTTTTCCAGTTACCTTATTCTATATGTAAGATGTTATTATTGCAAGAGGTGATTTAATCATACAAGGCCCTACTTTATTTAGTATTTAGTTAACTCCTATACCACAAAATGCTCTTCAATCTTGACAGAAAAAGCAAACCAATAAAAATGTGGAATGTTATTTATGTTGTCCTACGTATGAGGCACCATGGGTGAGAACAGCATGAGTTTGTCTCATAGACTATGGCTAAATGATATGGTAACCTAGCTAAGGACAATGATATGGGCTCTCCAGACCTAATTCACATTCTGCCAGAAAAAGGGGTGATGACTCAAAGGAAGGGAAAAATCACTCAACTTGCCATGCCCATGTGGTTGTGTCAGGCAGAGCTCCCAGCCACATGAGATCACCTTAAAGAAAAGTAGTTTTAACACAGCTGGAGCTATAATAACTCATTAGACAAGGTAAAAAGCACTGCTGGAAAAAGAGGGTGCACATATATTTCAGCATGTGTAAACATAACTATCCTATACTTTACCCTTTTGTAAAAATAATCCAATAATAAAGATATATTAAAGATCCAACAATTCAGGCATCAGAATATTACTTGCAACCCTCCAGAGGCAGACTGTTGCCAAGTGATACTCTGGACTGAGATTCCAATATTGTAAATAAAAGAAAACACTGCCATTTCGACTGCACTTACTTAGGACAACAAATCTAATGTATTTTTTTAAATACTCTTTTAGACTGCAAATTTCATTAATTTCAAAACTTGATTTTTTCCTAAGGCTATAGTAATGACCCACTGATAGAGCCTTCTTATATTTCCTTCTCTGGTCAGTTTATTGTCTTAGCATTTGCCGAATGTTAACTTTCCTCTCGTGCAAGATTTTTCCTCCAAACTCGGTTTTCACCATAATTGCCACTCAAATGGTTTTCCCTCTTTAATGGTTTCTCATTAAAACAGAGGGATTCAAATGAACTAATTAAAATCAGTTTTATTAAAAAAATTCTTTGCATGAGCTAGTCTGGATCTCTCAGTAATGTTAACTGACAAATATAATCATATTTCTTCAGGGAGTAAGCAGCGTACTTACCACAATACTCCATCATATCTTACTAGCTTGTCTTGTTTTCCCTGCATTCTTTGGGTGGTCATCCAAAACTACCTCATTTGGAAATGAAGTTTTATTTAATGCAAAGGGAAAAAAAAGATAACAAGAACCCATCATTACTTCCATCTCTGAATATTTACAGTTATTGGGAAACCACATAAATCATAGTTCACATTCCCTTCAAATGACTTTGGCTCAAGACCATACACCAACTAGTGAGTCAGTTTGGTGTAGTGGTTAAATGAGCAGATTCTTACCTGGGAGAACCAGTCCTCCACATACAACTGCTGGAGTGACCTTCGGTCAGTCATAACTCTCTCAAAGCTGTTCTGGTCAAGAGCAGTTCTTGGAGAGCTCTCTCAGCCCCACCTATCAGTCACACGGTATCTATTGTGGGGATGGGAGGGGAAGGGAAAGGAGATTGTAAACTGCTCTGAGACTCCTTGCGTAGTGAAGGGTGGGGTATAAATCTAATCTCTTCTTCTCTTCATATAATATAGACAGTACCTTCTAGCCAAGGAGTCACAAATTTCACAACAAACAGGTTTGGCAGGAAAACATTCTTTGCTGAACTTCAGATCTCCATGCCTCACCATCATTTGACCTGTATACCTACAGAGAAGTTTTATGACTATATAATAGCTGCAGTGGTTTCATTCACTTCTCCATTACATATCACTATTGCATCCATATATTAAACAAAATAAATTTCCCCCTAGAGTAATGGATTACTGGTGCAGGTAATTAAATTATTCAGGATTGGTTTACCGTGACTCCCATAAGGTGTGAAAATGTGCATAAGTAAAGTAATCTCAATGGTAACATGTTAAATACCAGATTGTAAGATTTTTCAAAAATACAGTGTTAATGAACAGTTGCTGATTGATTAATTTCCTCACTACACACACACAAACACAATGGAAAGCTGTGATGACAGGTCTGTGAGGGGGGGCATAGGATTCCCATTGGGCTATGTAAGAGAGTGCAGTTTACTGTACTGTTTGAATACACAAAAAGAAACCTAACAAGCAGGCTTAAGCTGTTCAAAAACAGCCAAACTGTCCAGTGTACAATCAGCAAACAGGATGAGAGATAAAATCTGCGGATTTTTGAGCATCTTCACCTGGACTAAAGTACTGCAATAGATAAATTAGTATGAACTGGAACCCATGCATTTAAAAATAATAGAAAAATGGCAACTATTAAAATGGCAGTTTTGACTGAGTATATTTGTTCTATCTCATGTTTTAATTCATTTCACCAATGTGCTTCAAAACAAAAGAGAACAAAAATAGCAGGCTATCCTTTCAGACTTTATTCTTGGTGATAAGAAACTAGATGGAGTTTTAAAAGTTCTTTCTGGAGATGTTGGTTCATAATATAAGTCTCCATTATGATGTACAAAAATAGATGTGCTGAGAACTTTAAAAAATATCTTATTTAAATATGCTTGATTACACATGAGGTAAACCCTTGATTGATTTGCCTTGATGCTTCCTGTCAAAGTTCATCTCAAGCACAGTATAATACTAAGCAGTTAGTAGGTGATTGATTGTTACAGTTTGCAGCTGCTTTTGCCCAGTGTGCAAACCAAATCACCTCATATGCTGGAGATGAATCAGTATCCCATGGGGTCATGATTATTCAGGTTATTAAATTAACTGACTTCTGTAAAGCAAGAAATCACATGCAGTTTATTCTCAGAGGCATCCTTTATAAAATTAACACTGGATACACCATATTGCATACTTTCTGCACCAGTCAGTGGTGTATATTTAAAAAGTGATTTCAAGAACAGTTTAGTTGGGTACAGGGTGGACCAAAGGCATGCTGAAGATTTTAAAACCAAACTTTCCATAACATGGAGGTGGTTCACAACTCTGACAAACTACCCTGTGTATCTGGAAAATTTGGAACACTGGTCCATATACTTTTTGAAATAAATCATGGATAGCCATATAGGGCATTTTTCTCTCATAGATAAGAAACATGTCATAAGCAGGCTGCATCCAGTTTTCTCCCACTCTCACTTGTTTTAAGTGTTGTGAGTCATCTTAATAACACATCTTCAGAAGGAAAAGGTAACTGTAAATGTTGATTGGAAAAGGGCAAGACATTTAATACACAAAATGTTTGTTAGCAACACAGCAACACTGTGTCACTAAATAAAATAAATGGGTATCTCAAAGAAATAACCCTCCCAAATAACCCTACTATGGCTCAGCAACCTGAACTATTCCAGCCATCTGTAGTTGTGACCTAATCAGTCAAAGACCAGGTCTAATTATCAGACATCCAGATAATCCCTCATTCAAAATGAGTGGGCCATTTTTCAACAAATGCCTTCTTTGTTGAGGTGAAGCTGCTATAAATTCCACACCAAACTCCTCACAAATTGTTTGACTGCAATGCACAAGGACTTAGACCTTGGGCCAATTTATTTATTTATAGAGCTAATGGGTGCTTTCACATGGCAACTGTTTGCAAAGTGGGTTTTGCTATTCTTACACAGTAAAAATCCATTTGCAAAGAGTGTTATTTAGTGTCTGTTGTAAGAAAAAGCCCCCTACTTTTCATACACATGGACATCGTGATCACCAGTATGGTTGCCAGGGTGCCTGGAGTTTTGACTCGCATACATATGTTCTAAGAAGTGGACTTTGCCCCATGGTTTCTAAGGCTTATGTGGATACTATAAGCCTCAGCTTTGCAGCAGCATTCTACATCTCTGGATGGATGTTAGCCAGAACTACAGACAAGCTTCCAGCTGCTCCTTGCGTGCCCAGTCTTGGCCCTTGCAGTGGAAGAAGCCACACACCCATGAACTATACAGGCAAACAGTTTCCAGTCTGTTTCCATGAACCACCAGAATCCATCTTGTTTTCCTGACTCCATTACAGCAAAGCAAGAGACTCACGTATCCAACAGCTGCTTCAACTTCTGCATAAGGCAATCAAGCTTATCTTAGGCGTGGACCCTGCCAGACCGCCTAAGCCTTTGTCTAACGGAACTCAAGACAAAGACTGGTGCCAAGAGAAGACTGAAGAAGAGGAAGACCATCTTCAGCCAGAGCCAAGTTCCTTTGTATAAACCCAGGTGTCACCTTAGGTAGCAATTTGGCCATCTATTGTCACCTTTTTTAGATAAGTTTAATAGTCTTAAGCACACCTCCACCCAGTAATTTCCCCCATTCTTTTCCCCAACAGTCATCCTGGAGCCTCCCCCTTGGCCTATTGATACCTGGACAGCCAATCAGATAACTAAGGCCAAGTCCACTCATTGGCTAGCTGTCAGCGTCCAATCAGGGGTTGCCAAATAACTGACTATTGGCTACTGCACTAGTCCAGCCCTTATGGTCACTGCAGAGCCTCCCCTTTTCTGAGATCATGTACCAGCTGACCACCTGTCATCCACCCCTGTACATCCCATCCCCTGAGGGTCCAAGGTAGTCTATTTAACCTCTGACCCAGCTCCACTCGTGTGTGTATCTAGCAGTACCCCAGTTTCGCTGTCTAGATCCAGCCCCAATTTTGGCCACAGCTGAGGGTCCCATTTTCCCCATCCTCTTTCGTCACCATTGGAGCCTTCCTTGAAGACTATGATCGGTAATTATCACCCTGTTTGTCTATCCATGTGTTGTCTCTATATATCTATTTTTCCTAGGACTGTATGTATGTTTCATGAGCACATTGCCTTGTATGTGAGTTTTATATTTTTCTGGAAGAAATTTTAATTGTTTTACTTAATTAGAGTCCTTGGTAAATTTAAGTATTAATTTCTGGACATGGATCCTGTATACATAGGTAAAAAGATCCTGATTAAGCCAGGTGCCCACCTAACAATTCCCCATCCTCGTTTTGAGGGCATTTTGGTTTACACTGTGTATGCACCCAATGACATGACAAAAAGTGTTGGGTACAATACCAAACTTCTTACCAAGAAAAAGTAGGTATTATAATGGGGTAGGGTGTCTAACCAAAAGCAATACACAATGCCAATCCAAGTCAATTTTATAACATCTTTCATGCTATATAATCATGAAACCTATATTTTGTGGATGAAGGCTACAAAAATATTTTTACTAGCTGAAGGAGATCTGGGCTGAACTTCTGTTCTTCCACAGTTGCAGGTGAACCAGTATTGTATATGTTTAGTTTTGCTGTTTGTTTAGGATGTATCCTTGCATTGTTTTGCAAGCTTCATAGTCCCCAAATGAAAAAAAATCAGAATGTAAATGCCAGAATAAAATATTCCTTCTTGAATTAGCTATCCTTCAAAAGAATACTGTACTATTGGAGAGTAAGAATCAGATGGACTTTTTACAGTAGGTCCATTTTAAAAAGCGCTCTAGAGGGGCCAGTGCTAGGTATTTGTGGATTATGTCCGGCCCCTCCCAGCCAAGCCGGCTCGCCGGCGCTCAGGCTGGGGGCCGCCTTTGCCGCCCCGGAAGGAGGGAGGGGCAACATCACCCCACATACGGGGGTTTGCGGCAGGCGCGGAGCCGGGGCTATTTAAGCCCCGGTCCCCGCTCTCCCTGCACGCAGTTTCTTTTGGCTCTCTGTGTGAGAGCCACGTGCAGGTTGCGTCTGGTTGTGGGCCTGATCGGGCCGGGACTGCGTGGCGCGTTTGCGGCGGCCAGGACGCGAGCGGCGGCTTGTTTAGCGCAGCGGAGAGGCTCCTGGCTCCTTCCTTCCACTGGGCGTCGCCCCGGGCGACAGCTGATCCGCGCTTGCGAGGCTTGATCGGGGGGAAGCTAGCGCCGCGGCCCTGTCATCCCTCAGCCCTTCGGGCTGCGGGGAGCGTGTGCAGCGGGTGAAGCTGCGCTTGCGGGCCCGGGTACTTGTCGCGTGGCTGGGCGGTTGGCGGCCTGAGCGGCCGGCGCGGAGGCCAGCGCAGCGCTCTGCATCTTAGCCCCTTGGCGAGGGCTGAACTAGGCCGTGAGCCGGCAGGCACTGGAAGCGGCCTCTCTTTCTTTCCCTGCCGTCCAGGGACACGCGCAGCGGTCCCCAGTCCCTGGGGCAGTTCGCGAGCGCTGGGGCTAATTATAACGCGGTAGCTGCTTTGAAGTGGTGGGGCCCTGGGCCATCTGCGACCATTAATTACTGAGCTGTGGCGGGGGTAGAGTTTGTCTTGGTGTACCTGGGGAGGGGTGGATAATTGTTTTAAGCCCCCCCCCCTCTTCCTTTTCTGGCTCTTTGGCCTGGGCCCATTTTGTAGGCCGTAGGGGTGACGTGCGCTGAGGCTTGTTCCTATTAACACCTCACCCCCACCCCACCCTCTTGTCATTGGGCGCTGGTTATTCGAGGCTGTTGTCTCGTTGTCGCTGCTAGGGCCCTTAAAGGGGCCTGCAGCAAAACAAAACGAAACAAAGGCTACTCCTTCAGCTGGCCTTAGTTGGGCGGCCTCCCTTGAGCGTGTTTTCAACGTTGGCCTGCTAACGACGCTCTGCTCCTTGGTTTGGTCTCTGGCCGCGGGTGCATTGGTGGAGGGGTATATTGTCTGCCCCCCCTTCTCTGTTCCACCCCCCCCCTCGAGCCCGCCCGAACCGGTTAGGGTGGTGACGTGGTGCTGGGGCTTGTTTTCCATTACCCCCCCCAACCACCCTTCCTTTGTCTGGGTGCAGGGGAGCTGTTGGAGGCAAATAAGCATGGCACCAAAAAAAGGGCAGGGCAAGTCTAAAGGCAAGCAGCCCGCCCGCCAGCCCCGTGGGCGGGGTCAGCAGGGGCCCCCTGTTGAGGAACCCGGGCAAAGTGAGCGGGTGCGTTTAGCCATTATTAGCCAGCTGGATGCCTTGGAACAGGACAGAGTGGCTAGGGGCGCCCCTATTTGGGAGGGGCGTCGCCGTGCCTCCGGCCGCTCTGCGCGGCTGACGTTTGACTCAGAAGTGCTCGCACGTCTATCTGCCTTACAGGGCGGGCCGGCTGAGCCTGAAGCACCGCTGGAACCGGATCAGGAAGAGGATCCAGAGGAAGGCCCGTCGGGTGCGGCACCGGGCAGCGGCGCTTCTGGTAGCGGTATGCAGCAGACACCTGGGGGCGCTGGTGGCTTCCCGAGTGATGGTGGTAAGCCCCCTCTTCAGCCAGTGCAAGGATGGCCATGGGGTCCCATTCAACTTCCTCCCCCCCCCGCCAGGGGGTGGCGGGATGGTGTTGGGGGGGCAGACGGCTGTTATAGAGCAGCCGGGTACTGTTCAGCCGTGGGCTTGGGGTCTTCACGCAGCAAGCCCGATATCCAGCCCTGTTTTCCCATCGGTGGGCCAGCAGGCGTGCGCAGTGATGCCGCCTGCTGTTGCTAACCCACCGTCCACCCCCGGCATTTTGCCGTGGGGTGGTCAGCAGTTGGCGCAGTTTCAGGGGGCTTGGCCGGTGGCACAGGGTAGTGGGTGGTTTTACCCCCCCAACCCGTATGCTAGCATCCCTTTCCATGTTCTCCCTTATGGCGATACCTCTTTGCCTCTGGGGGATCATTTGACAGCTACCACGCGTGAGAAGATCCTCCGCGGTGAATACGTAGACGTTTTCGGTCTCCTTTTCCGAGAGCTCGAAAAGAAGAGCAAAGATGAGCTCGATGATAAGGAGAAGGAAAAGCTAAAACGTAGGAAGATTGACAGGTCCTGGGCAAATTGGTTGCCCGGATTCCTGATCTACGCCGGAGTCATTGCAAGGGCGCAGCCGGCTCGGGCGGCAGCCCTCTTCCAGTATATAGATATTGTTTACAGGGCTTACACGGACTTCGTCGGTGCAGCATGGCTGCAGTACGACGAGGCTTTCCGTATGAGAGCCGCTGTCAATCCGGGGATGTCGTGGGATCAAATAAACCAGCAGCTGTGGCTGCAGCTGATGTCCCCGGCAAAACCCAACGCGGGAGATAGGTCAGACAGTGGCCATTTAGTGCAGCGTTCGCAGCATCAGTCTACTACAGGGGCCTGTGATCCCGCGGGCCAGTCAGTCCAGACCCGGCTGTTATGTTGGGAGTTCGCATCTAAGGGTGCGTGCCTCAGGAAACCTTGTAAGTTCCGACATGAGTGCCCGCTCTGCAGCGGGGCACACGCTCTTTCGGCCTGTAGCAGATCTACATCCAGACCGGGCAGTAAGACCCCGGGGGGCAGCGGTGGCGCGCAGTACCCACCTGGAAAAGGGCCCCAGCCCCATCCACCCGATGGCGCTCAATAGGCTGTTGAGCATATACCCGTGCAAGGCTGACGCGCTGAGTATCAGGTGTTTAGGGTTAGGAAGTTGGGCGAGGATGGTGACCGGGAGTAGGCCCGGAGGGTGGATGACAGGCAACCTATATCCGTCTGTCCTCGCGGTCGGCCCATGGTTTGTTCCTCCTTTGAGGCGCCGTTGTTTCACACTGCCTCGCTGTTAGCCCTTGGGGCCTTGGGGGTAAGAGGGCTGATAGTTCAGTCTACGGCTGATACCTCTGGGAGGGCCCACAGAGACTCGATGATTTACACGCCCTCCGGTATTTGGGTCTGCGGCTTGCCGAGCTTATGTGGCCCTCTGGTCACCTAATGGTGGGTGGTGGGCTCTTTTGGGTTGTTTTGTTGTTATTATATGTTGACTGCTGTTTGTCTTTTCAGATGCTGGGCTTGCGGTGAGAGATGTCGCGTTCTCATCTGCGGGCATAGCGCTGTTTTCTAGGTGGCCCATTTTGCCTGACGGTCTCCGGTGGGCACCCAGCTTGGCCTCAGTGCGTGGGCTACCGTGTATTGGTTGGGTTGTCTGGGGCTGTGCTGGCCTCGGATCACGCCCCTATTGTTCTAGTAAGCTGACCTGTATCAGCCAGATCGTGTTTGCTTCCAAGTTGGGCAACCGGGCCTTTTTTAAGGGAGCTTCGGCAGGGGGGTTCGGTTGGCTCTGGGCCACCCGGTGGGGCGCTAATGCCTAAGCAGAGGCTTGGCATTGGCGGTGGCTGGAGGAGGTTTGGCCACAGGGTTTTCCAGGGGAGCACCTATGGCCTAGCACCGTCGGTGCGGTGGTCTGCAGGAACCGTAGATGGGCTAGACGGCTCAGTGCGGTGATGCAGATCACTCGGAGCCTCACCTGGTTGGATCCTTCCATGGGGATCGATGCCAGCCCAGATGGTGATGGCTGGTGGCCTGGCCGCTCAGCTACAACCCGAATACGGCGGGCTTGTGCTGGGGGCAGGGTGGCTCGCCCTTTGGACAAGGCGGGGTCCAGGTGTTGACCCCAGGGCTTGTCTGGTTCAGGTTTCACCCCCTGCCAGTTACAGTGTTATGTGTTTAATAAAGCGGCCCGGTTTTAAACCCAATTCCTGTGTCTGCCTCTTCATTCCGACTGGGGGGGCAATGTCCGGCCCCTCCCAGCCAAGCCGGCTCGCCGGCGCTCAGGCTGGGGGCCGCCTTTGCCGCCCCGGAAGGAGGGAGGGGCAACATCACCCCACATACGGGGGTTTGCGGCAGGCGCGGAGCCGGGGCTATTTAAGCCCCGGCCCCCGCTCTCCCTGCACGCAGTTTCTTTTGGCTCTCTGCCCGCCCACCCGTCCCTTTCGGTAGTACAGGCGTATGCTGGTCGCCTTATTAGGGGCCAGGTAGGAATTTTTTCATCTCCACACAATTGGCCATTGTGGGGGTGTTTTTTGCCTACCTTGTACTGCCGGTTGGTTTAGTTTGGTAATGATAATGGTTAAGGTCGCAGGCTGGAGGAGGTTTGGCCACAGGGTTTTCCAGGGGAGCACCTATGGCCTAGCACCGTCGGTGCGGTGGTCTGCAGGAACCGTAGATGGGCTAGACGGCTCAGTGCGGTGATGCAGATCACTCGGAGCCTCACCTGGTTGGATCCTTCCATGGGGATCGATGCCAGCCCAGATGGTGATGGCTGGTGGCCTGGCCGCTCAGCTACAACCCGAATACGGCGGGCTTGTGCTGGGGGCAGGGTGGCTCGCCCTTTGGACAAGGCGGGGTCCAGGTGTTGACCCCAGGGCTTGTCTGGTTCAGGTTTCACCCCCTGCCAGTTACAGTGTTATGTGTTTAATAAAGCGGCCCGGTTTTAAACCCAATTCCTGTGTCTGCCTCTTCATTCCGACTGGGGGGGCAATGTTTTGAAACTGTTTCTGCAGAACACAAGTTCACTCAGTGATCTGTCCACCTGGAAGAATGCTAGCAAGTTTGGGATCACTTTTTGTACTATTCCTGGCAGGAGGCATGATTCTATTACTACAAACTCTCTTAGTGCTCATGTTAACACACAAATATACACTCATATTCACTCAGAAGTCAATGTCCCTGGCAGAAATTAGACAGCACTTTCTATTGGGCATGGTTATACAGTTTGAAGAAACAATGGAAATAAGTTTGTTTCACCCTTTTGAAACTAAGGATGGGTGGGTTACCAAATGGCACAGATCTGCTGCAGATGAGTGGGTCACCTTGGTGAAGTTTGCAAGTTTGTTTGTTTTAAATAAAATAAAATAACAATCAATATGTCATGGTAAGCAACAAAGAATAATGTGAAAATAACATTGTTCCCTCATTATCATTCCCTAGAAACTGAATGTATGTGATGACAATTTTAGAATTTCTATCTAAACACTCTCAATTCATCATGGTAATCTGAAATCATTAACTAGGCATAATGTAAACCTAGTATGAGGGGAAATGTCCTGCTTTCTATACAGTTGTTTTGAAGCATATACATATTGACTTTGCCATCAGGTTACCAAATTTCTAGTCTCCTTTCTTAGTCTTGAAGAAAGTAATCATTATATATATGATTATATATATAAGTTATACATATAAAAACTGAGCATACCAGAAAAAATAAGCCAATTAAAATTTCATCACACAAAGTAGGTCTTCATATGCAAATTCTCACATATCTAATCACCTCTTTATTAGGCTCTTCATTCTTACAGAAAATCTCTAGTGATTAGCATCTAAATTGGGAGTTATCAAGAGTTTGTTCCTCCCTTTCTCATTCTCTCTTCCCACTTTTGGAAAAAATAGCTTTCATGAATATCTTGATGTATGATTTCCACTTCCTATAGACAAAGCAGAATTTGATTTATTCCCTGGAGCATAACTTCTGAGATGCTAAATCTTCCAGTGAGAGTACACTCCTATGTTTGTTCTGCTACTTTTAACACCCATGCCGCAGAGTGTTAAAGCTGCAGTACTGCAGTCCTAAACTGTGCTCATGACCTGAGTTCGATCCCTGGTGGAAGCTGGGTTTTCAGGTAGCTGGCTTGAGGTTGACTCAGCCTTCCATCCTTCTGAGGTCGGTAAAATGAGTAACCAGCTTGCTGGGGGGAAAGCATAGATGGCTGGGGAAGGCAATGGCAAACTACCCCGTAAAAAGTCTGCCATGAAAACGCTGTGAAAGCAACGTCACCCCAGAGTCAGAAACGACTGGTGCTTGCACAGGGGACCTTTCCTTTCCTTTAAGGAGCCAAGTTGTACTCCAGGAAACTATTTAAAATAGGGTTGCCAAGTCCAATTCAATAAGTATCTGGGAACTTTGGGGGTGGGGCCAGGAGATATTGGGGTGGAACCAGGAGCAAGGTTGTGACAAGTGTAATTGAACTCCAATGGGAGTTCTGACCATTACATTTAAAGGGACCATATTCCTTTTAAATGCCTTCCTTCCACTGGAAATATTAAAGAATAGGGGCACCTTCTCTTGGGGCTAACAGAATTGGACCCCCTTGTCCAATCTTTTTGAAACTTGCAGGGTCTTTTGAGAAGAGGCTATGCTGCAAATTTGGTGCCTTTACCTCAAAACATCCCCCCCCCCCGAGCCTCAGATACCCACAGATCAATTCTCCATTATACCCTATGGGAATTGCTCTCCATAAGGAATAATGGAATGTCCAGCAGACATTCCCCCCCCTCCAGCTTTCTGATGACTCTGAAGTGGGGGGAGAGCCTCCAAACCAGGGGATCCCCAACCCACACTTGGGGATTGGCAACCCTAATTTAAAACTGGGATATGGCACAAAGAATCACATGCTGGTATCATTCTGTGCTTGTACAGATCTTGATTTGCAGTCTCTTTCTTTTTTGCTGAAAAACACACCTGAATACAGGTGGAAGTAAGCTGAGTTCAAAGTACAACAATAATTTGTCCCATTTTTCCTTACCACAACAATCCCTTTCTCAGTACATTATAGAAAAAAACATTTTTATTGTACCATTTCAGCAACTGTGAGATCAAAATAAAAGATTCAGAATCATTCAGCTATATGTAGGATGTTCAAAGAATTTATTCCAGTTGCAAAAACTCAACAGTACCTTGGAACAGATGTTGTTTTAGCCACATCTATCTTGACATCTTCTATCAGGGGTGGCCAACGGTAGCTCTCCAGATGTTTTTTGCCTACATCACCCCTAGCCAGCATGGCCAATGGGAGGGGGCTGATGGGAGTTGTAGGCACAAAACATCTGGAGAGCCACCCCTGTGCTATACTATGCTCAGAGCCTCAGAAACATGTTTTTCCTCCACCATCATCACACAATGAGGATTTCCTGTATTAACACCATCAAAATATTGTGCAAAATAAGACCAATTTCTGATTTATTTGAACTTCCATAGTTTACTACCAAAGATAAACAGAAACTGAGTTCACGATGCACACATTTCAAGCCTATAGTTTACTCATGGTATTGTACCTTCTACACTTTCCTCTCAAATACCTTCACGTGTGCTTCAGTGTTTCCATTCTTTGCCTCTACTCTAAACCACTTATTTTTATTTTAGATACCCTTACCCTTTTTATTTATTTATTATTTATTTATTACATTTGACTTATATCCCGCCCTCTCCGCAAGCGGACTCAGGGCGGCTCACAGTATCATATCTACACAGTTAAACCAATAAAATATATAAAACCATAATTTACATTTTCCAGTTTAAAAACATATTACAATGGATGACATATTATGGATGACATGTAGCCCCACTTTGAAAGAACAAAGACAGCATCTATCCATGTAACTAAAGATATAATTAAAAAAAAAACACTTAACCCAATACCAAGTCCAACACAAGCTCATGATCCAGCTTGTCCTAAGGCTAATATAAAAAGCAAACAAATGAGTTCTTAATTGTATTACCAATATCCATAGTATCATAATGCCCCTGTATAAATTGATGGTGTGGTCTCAATTGGAATACTGTGTGCAATTCTGGGCACTACACCTCAAAAAGGATATTATAGCATTGGAAAAAGTCCAGAAAAGGGCAACTAGAATAATTAAAGGTTTTGGAACACTTTCTCCATGAAGAAAGGTTAAAAAGCTTGGGGCTCTTTAGCTTGGAGAAACGTTGACTGCGGGGTGACATGATAGAGGTTTACAAGATTATGCATGGGATGGAGAAAGTAGAGAAAAAACTTTTCTCCCTTTCTCACAATACAAGAACTCGTGGGCATTCAATGAAATTGCTGAGCAGTCAGGTTAAAACGGATAAAAGGAAGTACTTCTTCACCCAAAAAGTGATTAACATGTGAATTCACTGCCACAGGAGGTGGTGGTGGCTACAAGCATGGCCAGCTTCAAGAGGGGATTGGATAAAAATATGGAGCAGAGGTCCATCAGTGGCTATTAGCCACAGTGTGTGTGTATATATATTGGCCACTGTGTGATACAGAGTGTTGGACTGGATGGGCCATTGGCCACTGATCAGAGAAGGTTTCAAGTAGATAGAAATCTGATATTCCTTTAATATCACTAACTCTAGAGAAACAGTTTGGTGTAGTGTTTAAGTGCATAAACTCTAAACTGGGAGAACCAAGTTTGATTCCCCAATCCTTGACATGCAACTGCTGGGTGACAGTTCTTGAAAGAGTTACTCTTGCAAGAACAGTTCTTGAAATAGCTCTCTCAGCCCCACTTACCTCACAGGGTGTCTGTTGTGGAGAGAGGAAGGGAAGGCGATTGTAAGCCTTCAAAAGAAGGGTGGGTTAAAAAGTCCCTTTTTACGGCCACTGCCACCACCTCCAGTAAAATCCAGCCCCTCTATTGTGGGTTGCCTGAAGTTAACTCCACAGGGTATATCACTGTAGCATGCCAAGAAGTCAAGGCAGGTGGGTAAGAGCTTGTAGACTCTCTCAGATTAGATAGCATTTCTTTTTTACAAAACACAAACTCAAGGTACTACAGGGACAAAATCTAGATGTCCTAAGCAAAATAAACAAAAGGACAATTACTAACTAGGCACTTACAATCCATGGTATATCTGATATTTGTTAGTTGCAGGATGCCTCATTGCTGGTGCATCTATAACCTTCATTAACATCATTTCCTCTGTCATCTTTCATAGCAAAACACACAGAAGAGACAGCTCTTCTAAAATACTCCAAACCCCAACTACCAATGCACCCCAGATAAAGGAACAGCTCCCATTTTCAGGCCTCACCTCATATGTGCTCCAGTGCCTTCAGCTAATCTGAGTGTCAGGTCTTGGGGGCTCAAATCTCACCAGAAATGGACCTTTCAATTGAGAGGTGTTAGCATATCAAAGGGCTAATGTGTTTCTCTCTCAGTTGGGAAATGGTGCTATCTGTTCTAGAACTAGCATTTTTGTCCAGCCATAGGATGCCAAGGTACCTCTCCATCACCATGTCCCAGCACCTCTTGCCCCCTTGCCTCTCAATCCATCACAGGAGGATCCATAGTGAGAACAAAGATACTATGGCTGACTAAAAGGCTAACAGAGTCTGAGGACCTGGATTTCTTTGTATAAACATTGTATAAACATTCTATCATTTACATATTTTTTTAGAAAGCACCCACTATTTCACACAATGTCAATTCTTACATTTTGAGTTAGGTTTCCATTCCAGACTTCCAGTTTGGAAACTTGTTTTTTAGAAACAAAGATTACCAGATGCATTTTAGGTATGAAACAGGGAACAGGCCCTCATCATTATTTACAACGATCCACAGCTAACTGATGCTCTTAGACACTATGACAATGCAAATAAAGGATGCTTATTTGCTTGACTATAGTTGGTCCTTATTTATCTAGTTGCTTCCTTACCTTTCTAGTTCCTTCTCATACATATTTTTTCCCTCTTTTCACATATGCCCAGATGTATCTAGATCTGTTTCTCCTTCTGCTAGAATTTTACAAGTTGCATAGATTCTACAGGTTGGATGATGGTAGCAGTGAGAAACATAGGGCAGATAGTTACAGATCAGTCATTTACTAATGAATGCAGAGGCAACATAAACCAATTTCAAGATTTCCACCAGTATAGACATGCACTTGCATTTCTAAATTATCATTCTGTGCATTCTCTGTCATTATTAGAGGGGATGGATACTAGGCATCTCAATCTATTAATGTTATCAACATATTGTGAAACACAAGGACATACAAATCATGTTCTAATCTTTCTATTTTTATTTTCTCACCTGTAGTCACATGCAAAGTTTCTTAGGAGTAAATCCTGTTTAATTCAATGGAACTTGCTTTTAAGAAAACAGAAGCACAGGATCAACTATTTGCTTATTTGCTAAAAGAATCATAGATCCCAACTCTGTATCCTCTATGCATGCAGCTCTAGCCATATTCAGCTTTCAATAATTATTTTTAACATCACTGCCTATTTAGTCACAGTTACAAAATATAATTCCAAATGCTAATATATTCTAATATGTTGAAAATGAGGGGAAATGAATGAGCATTATTGGAAATAACAGAGGAGAGTGAACAAAAAGGAATAAAATTACACACTAGAATAAAACCATTTTATTTGGATGCCTTCATTTCCATTTGCTACCTCGAAGTCTTCTATACATGCACACACTGTAGTGTTTACTAGGAAAGCATCCGTTAAAGCAAAAGTGCCTGGACTAGCTGAAGCAAACTCCAGCAGCTCCAGCATTTCACAATTTGAAGGTCTGACTTCAAGCCTGATGGGATTTTTGAAAAATTATTACCATTATTGCTAGAGAAGTCAGCTTTCACATTAGGCAGCTTAACCCCATCCTTTTATGTTGGGCTCTTTATATAATCAACTGCTAGCTCCACCTAGCGTTGCCATAATTTAGTCCAAAGTTCACATGCTTATTGACAAAATGTAAGCAAAATACCAAGTCACTATTTTAAATTCAAGGGTGACAGTCTTCTGTCTGTTCATAGAGGCAAGAATTGTAAGTGAGCACTTTCTCATCTCAAGAAACTTCCAGGGAATATTTTATACTCTTTGAAAATGGACTCAGTAAAAGGAAACAAACTTATTTTAGATTATACAGACAACAATTGCTGAATCCTTTGAGACAATGAAACCTGCCCAAAGAGCATTTGAAATGGTATAGCTGTAGAACAGAAAAAAGAAACAAACCATCTTTTGTCTGAAAGGATTTATTTTTAATTCAATAAAAAGCTGAGATGGTCAAGTTATTGAATGACATGTTTTGTTTTATTTGCATTTCTAGAACAGTGTCTTAGGTCACTTCATTTCTCTGCTTTTGGATGCAGAAGCCTATTATGGTACAGTCCTACACAGAGTTACACCCATCTAAAAGCAACTGACTTCAATGGATTTAAAAGGCCATAACTCCACTACAGTTGAAATATCACTTAAGAACATATCATTAGCTGTCACAGAGACATAAAGAGACACTGCACAGTATTTAAAAGAAAGTTCTTTGATAAGATGACAAGAGTTCAAGATATACCTAATGGGCAGCCTTCCTACCAAATTACTGTACTGTTAGGCATATGGATGCTGAGTTTATTTCATATTGTTTCTCAAAAAGAGAATATGATTTACAGGACTCAAAGATCACTGATCCTGTTTAATTTCAGCACCTTTCATTTCCAAATACAACATCTAATTCAATCAATCAGTCATACTTCAAAAGATTGAAAAGGAAGAATTAATGTTGTGTGGACAATTTCCACCTATGTAACATAGACACAGCTGAAAGATTGCACTGTGGTTCAAGAAAGGGACAGGAGTGAGAAGGAAAAGCATATAGAACTGAGAAGCAGCTGATTTTAAAATAAGCTGAAACTTTGTTATAGTTCATGTGATGCTGAAGCTCATTACTCATTTCTTTTAAAGTTCCTTTAAAACAACTATCCAAACAACTACAACCTGACCCCCTGCAGACTGGAACACAAATTTAAGCATCACATTTACAAAGCATGCCATCTTAGAAACATGAAACAGTCCCACTTCAAATTATTTTGCATTTGCTGCCATTTCTCATTAGTAATTTTCAAAATTATATCTGAAAGTAGCTGATACAGACAAATTAAGAACAGTAATCAAGCAGGAAACGATAGACCCAGCTGCATAGACATCAAGTTGACAAAATCTGAACAATGTTTAGTAGATGAAACAGATGCTCGAGTTGCTGAAAGACCCTGCAGGAAAAGGATACATTTCCTTCTGATAATACAGAAGTGAATAAACAACAAGAACTTTTAAAAAAATCCTAATGGAACAGAAAACTACAAGACAGAAGCTTCACTAACAGTTGCTCATTCAGCATGCTCAATATGGTCAGCTTCTTTCCCATAAACTTATTAAATATGCCAATGTAGCCAAGTCAGACCTTGCAGCTAAACCTTTTCAGATATTTTGGGGTCGAGGGGTTGTTGGTTATGCCTTACCTGGGCTCCACAGACTTAGACAACACTTTGCTTATTAGCCTTACCCTTTCATAACAATCTGTTCTAGGTAAGGCTCTCCCAGAGGTGAGAAGCAAGCACAAACACATAATGCAACCAGAAATGCAATTCAGAAATCCATTTCGCAGAAGCAGCACTGGTTTCAGAGAGTTCCAAGACCTGAGCAACAAATCCTCTGTCACCATCAACAGAGGCTCATTCTAGCATATGCTTTGTCATGGTCAGTTTCTAATGACATTCACAGCAATGCAAAGGCTTTGATCATCCTACCTTCCATGCCAGCTGCTTTTCTTGTCACTCCATCATGCCAATAAGTTGGCTGCGGTAACAAATCAAGATAGTGCAAAACAGCATCTTTCCCCTGCATCTGTCATCTTCCTGAAAGCATTCTATTGCTGCCGACTGCTGGGAACTAGAAAGTCTATTTGAATTCCAATAGCTCCCCTTTCGCATGATTCAAGTTAGGTTAGGTGGGCATGCCTAACATGATTCTCTCCATCATTTATTATGCAGCTGCTACACTGCTGGTGTGGTAACCACTCTGACTTTATCTGATACGTCAGTCTGGCGAACCTCTACCTTAGTGCAAACACACAATGAGACACAGCAGCATCCTGCATTTAATGAGCCTGCTCTCTGCCTCAGAAAGCTGTGCATCTGCAAATCTGTTCTAAATCCTGGCGTTCATGTTCTCTCTAAGGCTGATTATTAAAGCTTGCTGTTTTTTTTTCTTAAACATGATTGTTTGGGTGGGAGGAGGGGCAATTTCCTCACTGCTCTCTCTCTCCTTTCCTCTCCCTGCCTCCTCCCCCAGGTTCTCTCTTATTAGTCTCACTTTAGTGGAATACTTACCAATTCCTAGCAAGTCACAGTATCCCTTTGTAGAAACTTTGCTCAGAAAATACTTCAGAAACACAGTACTGCAGATGGATTATTCACAGACTCAGCCATGGTTCATTATCAACACGACACCCATAGCAAAATTACATTCCTATCTGTGCATCCTAATGAATAGCTCTCTAATGAGAGAGCAGCCAATTCAAATCTAATGGAGTTTTTATACCTGCAGGTGATTTCTTGCCCATACCTGTTATTTATGCATTTTAAGCAGAAAGCAGCTTTCATGATTCTGTTAGTAGCATCTTATCTTTAAAGTGACACAGGCACAACTGAAATAAATGACAAGTGATAGATCAGGCATGCTCATTTAACACAACCTCTTAATCCCTTCCACCACCGTCACTGAACAGTTTTATTGCCTGAACAATACCAACAGCCCTCAACATTTTTAAAAA
Organism: Heteronotia binoei; assembly: GCF_032191835.1. NCBI lineage: Eukaryota > Metazoa > Chordata > Lepidosauria > Squamata > Gekkonidae > Heteronotia > Heteronotia binoei. The sequence continues at coordinate 83,185,106 of NC_083225.1, forward strand.
GTCTTTTTGCTATCCTTTTTTAAAGTATACATTTACTAAACAGAAGAAAATAGCATATGAACATAACTTTAAAAAAATAAAAGAAACCATGACATCCATGTTGTTGATCACTGTGCAAGCTTTTTAAAATGGTGACCTTTAAATATTTTACCACAATATTTTTGCTCTCCCTCAACAGGTTCACCAAAGCGCATGCACACCAGTACAAATAGGAATTTTAAAAGTCTGGACCTTGGATTATGAAAACAGTGCTCTGAATTAAAAAAAAATCAAGTTAGGGACAATTTTGTGTTAATTCTTTCATAAAACAATAACAAAGGGAAAAAAGAAACAGGATATGAAGTTTGCATTTGCACTGCACATGTCCTTTGTCATAGCTTCCTCTCTCGTGGAGATAAGATAATGGACAGGGCTTTTTTTTGTAGAAAAAGCCCAGCAGGAACTCATTTGCATATTAGACCACACACCCCTGATGACAAGCTAGCCAGATACAAAAAGCCCTGTGCAAAACAATGGTGACATTAGGGGGTGTGGTCTAATATGCAAATGAGTTCCGGCTAGGCTTTTTCTACAAAGAAAGCCCTGAGTAATTCTCATGTTATATTCAACTCAATGTCCAATTGAACATGAAATATAAACTCCATATTTATTCAAGTAATTATCCCTGGTTTCAATTACAAAGTGAATACACATTTGCTCTTTCTTACAAACAGATGCATACATGCAGGGTGTACACACATTAACTGGAAGGAGGTAAGGAGGAGCTTTGTCTATTTCAGAAAGTAAAGTGAGATTGTCAGTGGGCATCTAAAAGAGCACATTCAGATGGCTCTGTAGAAATTTTACCAAAAGTCAGGTTTTCGTCTGGGTTTTTTTTATTGACAATGCTATGGACAAAACCATAATTCAGACACAACTATAAAAAAACCCATTCCTCCAAGATGTTTTAAGGTCACTAGAAAGCTCCACAGCCTTGAAAGAAAAAAGAGTTGCTTCATCCATGAATTTAAGTGGCCAGTCATAAAAAAGTGTCCTAATCAAAATAACCAATAGCATATTAATTTACAGAAAGCCTTCTATAAATTTTCTGGAAGTTTCCCTTATTCTTGATTTTGAGCTTCTAGCCAAAATAACTGTGTATCAGATGCAAATTAGCTACACCAAATAAGACTTTGAGGGACAGTTGAAACACACAATGATATAAATGTGCATTATGCGCCAACAGAGAACTGCTGGAAAAAGCAACACAGGTCAATGAGAAAGATATAAATGCCAATCTGGCCCAACTTGAACTGATAGGAAGTTATTCAGGGTTACTCTCTATGGTTACGCCCCCCCATGCCGCCTCCCCTTTCCCCGTGTGCCTCCTCCTCTCTCCCCCCCATGTCTCCTCCTCAACCAGGTTTATTTTGATGCCCCAGAACTGGCGGTTGAATGCTGCTCTCCTGGGCTCTCTAAAGGCACCCCCCAACAATCAGCTGATTGGTGGGTAAAATCATGCAGTGTGCTCACTATCAGTGCTGGGGTAGATCAGCAGCAGCGGGAAGGACCATGAAGCCTGAAAGGGCGGTTGCTGCCTCTTCCCCACTTCCTTCCCATTCAGAAAGGAAGCTTTACCTGTCAATCAGCTGATCGGCAGGGGGTGCCTTTAGATAGCCCAGGAGTGCAGCGCTCAACCTCCCATTCCTGGACATTGAAATAGATCTGGTGGGGGAGGGAGGGAGGAGGAGGCTGGGGATCAGGCAAGCTAGGCGTTTGTCCAGGGGAAAGGCCGAATTTGGTGCCCCCACCCTGCCGGCATCCTAGGCAACCACCTAGTTTGCCTAGTGGGTGAGCTGGCCCTGGCTCCTGGGGTCTCACAATGCTCAATTTGTTACCATTCTCTGCATCTTGCCACTTACTTAGTTTGTCTCCTAAACATTTGCTTACAACACAACCAGCTTCAGTAAAGACTGGTTTCACATTTCATTGGATATGGGTCATGGAATGCGGCTTAATGTACAATACACCAACATGCGACAAAATGGCTAGTAGCTATGTGGGAGGGTAGATTGAGAGGAGAGCTTGACACTTATATCCTATGTTATTACATTGAGGAAAATAAGTCTTCATAGAAATGTCAAAGAGAAAGCACAAAACAGAGATTATTTCCATGTGCCAAGGAGATAAAAATATGGTTTCGTTTTCATTTCTTTCCCTCAGTCAACTAACTGGTACAGCAGATGTCTTCAGCAGGCCTCAGGATTATGGTTATTTTAGGAAATTCCCACATATTTGGGGGTGGTGCCTGGAAAGGCAAAGTTTGAGAATAGGAGGGAGCACAACAGGGATGTGAAACTATATAGTTCACCTTCCAAAGCTGTCATTTCCTCCAGGGAAATGGACATCTCTGCCTCATCTGGAGGCTGAGAACTCTACTCACAATTCAAGAGGAGCTCTATCCTAATAACATGATTCCTCCTAGCTAAAGACTGATTCCACATGTCTCTTATAGATAACAAATTAGCAGAGACAATCAAATCAGCTAATGAAACAAGATGCAGAATTTACTTGATACCATATATCTGGCACCATGGAGTAACATGCCCTTTTCGAGATTTTATATAAATAAATTAGAATTAGAATGACTACATCTGCTCCTCAGTCTGTAGCTGCATATATCAACAAGCTGATTTTGCATTCAAAGGATGAGAGGTAGCCCTATCATATAGTTGCAAAGTGTGTAGCTATAAAGTGGCTATCTAAAAAATGCTGTCAGCTTCTTTTTGTTGTCGGTTCAAGTCATTTCTGAGTTGAAAAGAGACAATAAAAGGAAGACTGACTTTGAAGGGCCCATAAATTTAGAATACATAAAAGGATTTTCTTAGTATCTGCATAGAACATTCAGAAAAAAAAGAAGTAATAGATGTTATTTCACAAAGGTTATATATAACACACAACACACAAGGGAGAGATGGGACTGATGGCCACCATTTCTTACCAAAGCCACTGGGATCTACTAGTTATCCCTTTCTTAACAGGAAATTATGAAGCTGCCTTTCCATTGAGGCAAGTGTCGGTGATATGGAGACATAATGGGAAGAAACAATACATGGATGGAATACAACTTGCTGTGATGCTTATATTGCACCTGCACAGTAATGAATTCCTAGTTCTTTCCCTATTTCTAATGCAGATAGCACAATGTTGGTTGTGCACATTGCATATAAATTATACTTAACTTTTCTGTATGTAAGCTTCACTATACATGTCTTTCTATGGGTCGCTTAGTGAGCAATTAAATGACAAAGAAACAGTATTCTGACATTTTTATATGTATGCAAATACAGATATGAACATCTAAACTTCTAAAGAACCTTATAATGAGTCAGATAGTTAACCCTTCTGGATCAGTACTGTATCCTGACTAGCAATGGTTCCTCAAAGTCCTGGGCAGAGGGTCTATCCAATGTTTGCTCTTGAAGATTTCCTTTTTTAAAGGAAGCAATGCCAGGAATTGAATATTGGATTTTTGCAGGCAGAGCATGCACTCTCATCCATGACCCACCCATGTGCCTTTCTTTCCACTAGAGCATGGCCTTGCTTGGGATTTAAACTCTGAAAAATCTAAAGAGAAATCATAGTCACTTTCACTTTTCAAAACCTTTAAAGGCATAAAATAATAAAACAAAAACATAGACAGGATCCAAAAATGGGTGAAACCGAGTAAAAAAATTACACTGGCCAGAAAGGCAGTCAAGGCAACACCACAGAAAAACCAATCAGATATTCATTGCCCTTACCCAAAATTATGATAGCCCCTATGCAATACAACAGCCATAATCAGAGTCTTATACCATCATGCCTCACAAAATGCCAGTGTTAATACCAATAAATATAATCCAAATGAAGTAATTTTAAAGTACATACTACCTTTTTGTTGTCACAATAACAATATCTGTCTATAGCCAGCTGGAATGGTTTTACTGAGTGCACCCAGTTTTACAAGAGACCTCAGAAGAACGAGGGAATGGATTTAACATGGTCTGCACAAGTAGAACAAGGCTGGGGACTTTCATCTGAGTAGACTTGAACCAGGATTCCCAAACAATCCTGGAAAAAAACTGTCGTCGATAGCCATAATCCCATCTTCCTTGGCCAAAGAAAGGGGACATGACACCAGTCTTCCAAGTAATAAGTATCCCCCCCACATCAAGTCACAGTGACTTATGGGGACTCCTGTAGGGTTTTTAAGGCAAAAATATTAATGCTATTGTCTGCCTTCATGTAGCAATCCGGGACTTCCTTGGTGGTTTCCAATCCAAAGCCAACCCTGTTTCGCTTCGGAGATCAGGCTAGTCGAGTTAGTATGAGAGCCAGTTTGGTGTAGTGGTTAAGTGTGTGGACTCTTATCTGGGAGGACTGGGTTTGATTCCCCACTCCTCCACTTGCAGCTGCTGGAATGGCCTTGGGTCAGCTGTAGCTCTGGCAGAGGTTGACCTTGAAAGGGCAGCTGCTGTGAGAGTCCAGCTGCTGTGAGAGTCCCCTACCCACCTCACAGGGTGTCTGTTGTGGGGAAGGAAGATAAAGAAGATTGTGAGCCACTCAGACTCTGGGATTCGGAGTGGAGGGTGGGATATAAATCCAATATCATGATCAACTTCATCTTCTTTTTCTTCTCTCTCATTTTTGTAAAACTGCAGACTACAATTCTATCCATGCTTACTTGAGAACAAAGCTTAGCTTACTTCAGGATTAGTCTACTCAGAACAATGTTAGTCCCGTTTTATGCAATAAGAAAAGAAGCTGTAGCTCATTCTGCTTTCAGGGACTATTTTTGACCCATTCCTCATGTTATTTGCACATTTTCAGTATTTCAATGTATTTCACTGAACCCCATTCAAGTCAATTTTCTTCAGCCAGCGCTGCAAAGTATACCAGAGGGGTTGTGGTTTCCCATATATGTTGCCCAAAGACTATGCTTTTAATAAACCACCACATTCACAATGGACTCTAATGGACTGTACAGATTGGCATCCATGTCATGCCAGTTATGAACAGCTAGCTCCTATGAACTGTTACAGTGCTGGGCCAAATCAGGCTCAGAGCACCCCTGCTTGGATTATGAAACTGCTGGTAGCTCCTGTTCACCGAGCCACAAGGACTTCAGACTGTGCTTCACCCACCCCCACCCCCGACTGCACATTCACAGCAGACAGACAACTGCAGCCCTGTCTTCACAGAGACAAGACTAGCAGCAGACCAAGGGGAAGCCATGCTCCTGGAGGTTCTCAAACAGGACAACATATTTTACTGTAGCAGTCATAAAGAAGCTGCTCTCACATGTCCTGCATTCCAGCACTCTTGCATAAGTTTTAGTTATGTAAATGCAAGCTACCCAGCCTAAAAGAAAAGAGTGTCTGTAGTACTTGCAGATGAACAAAAGACTCTTCCTGCCACACTATTCAAGAAATCACTTCTGTCAATAGATCATTGTTGGACTGCTTTTTCACAATCAGCCAGATCCTATCATCCATCTCCTCTGTTCCCAATTCCTTTGTTTTCCCTATGTCTCCCCAAGAGGTGTCACAATAGCAAACATTAGACCTTGAATTGTCCAACATCGTTTTCTTTGTCTTAGTATATGATTCACTCAGAGAAGTAATTATTATTCTCTGGGTGCTTTTGTCAAACTTCCTGGGTACTATTGACCAAACAGGTAATCTCATCACGAGACCCTGCCTCAGGTCATAAAATTGGTTATTTAAGGCAGACCACTCTGTCATTCAGAGGTGACTCTTTCTATGCCCCTATCTTTCTGGAAGACAGGTAAATTTATTTCAGAAGATATTCCTGATCAGTTTGGGTCCATTATTGTGAGTGATGGTCATCTCACACTACCCCACACCCAACCTCTGCTTCTTTCCAGGACCAGTAAAGTATAACCCCTCAATAATATCTCCTGCTAATGCAAATGTATCTGTCTTTAAATATCTATTTTTCCTTGTTCTGAATTGCTTGTGTTGAATGTGTGTCATTATCTTGTGTGCTTGAGTTTTCTTAAATAAAAATAATTTGCTTTAGACACCAGATCTCATAATTGACTCTGGGGCTCCTGGGAAATACTGACTCTGGTAAACACAGGTTATTGATCCCATGATATTTTTGCCATCTTACCCACCTAACCAAAATCTCCCAAATTTGTTTTAAAAGGCAATTTGGCTAACATATACTAATGAACTTATCAAGGGGGAAAAACATCGGGTTAGGCAGGACTTTTTTTTTAAATCAAGAATGCACAGGAACACAGTTCCAGCTGGCTTGGTGTCAGGGTGTGGGGCCTAATATGCAAATGAGTTACTGCTGGGCTTTTTCTACAAAAAGAAAATCCCCTGGGGATAAGTATAATATGGTTTTTGCAAGTAAAATGAGGATAAAGTTCTTCCTGGGAGAAAGCATATCTGCGCAGACGCCAAAACAGCCCTTGAAAAGTACCCATTCAAGTTCCAGCAATAGGTTGCTAAGTCCAATTCAAGAAACATTTGGGGACTTTGGGGGTGGAGCCAGGAAACTTTGGGGGTGGAGCCAGGAGACATGGGGGTGGAGCCATAAGCAAAGTTGTGACAAGCACAATTGAACTCCAAAGGGAGTTCTGGCCACACATTTAAAGAAACTGTACACCTTTTAAATGCCTTCCCTACATTAGAAATAATGAAGGATAGGGGCACCTTCTTTTGGAACTCATAGAATTGGACCCCCTGGTCCAATCTTTTTGAAACTTGGAGAGCATTTTGAGGAATCAGATGCTATGCCTCTACCTCAAAAAACAGCCCCTCCAGAGCCCCAGATACCTCCAGAAACAATTGTCCATTATATGGGAATCGATCTCCATAGGGAATAATGACATGCCCAGCAGACATTTCCTCTCCTCCCCCACCGTTTCTGATGATTCTGAAGTGGGGGAGGGCCTGCTCCCACTTGAGAATTGGCATCTCTACTCATGAGTTGCTGAACTTCCAACTTCTTCAAAATAACACAGAGCAACCAAAGGTTCAAGTTTACCTTTCCTATACAAACGACCCCTGAAAAGATTGTGCAATCAACGGAGGGTCTGTGCTGCTTTCACAGTCACTGGGAGCAGCCATGTTGTTCTGCCTGCTCCCCCCGCCCCCATTCAGCCTTAAAGACACTGACACACCACCCCAAGAGGAAGTCTTTCCAAGTGGAGTATGAAGCCTCTGGAGATGGAAAGGCACATGGTGGCTGTGGGGCATGGCTTCCCCCCACTGACCAGGTGACTGGGAGCGGGAAGGAGTTTGGGAAAGCAGGAAAAACCCTGCTGGAACCTGGGGATTGGCAAGCCTATCCAGCAACCATCATTCTACTTTGGAGGGGATGCCATTCAGTGCTTGGGGATTGACAGTGCTAGTCTACCCAGATGTAAACCTCATTTTATTCAGTGAGGCTTACTGCACAAAAGGGATTTAACTTATTAAACTTTCAGACACAGTCTTTGATCCATTCATTCCCTTAGTTTATTTGCACCCTTGCAGAACTTCAGTGTATTTCAATTGGGCAGTGTATTTCAGTGGGGCACGTTCAAATAAATTGTCTTCAGTTTGTGCTGCAACATGTGCCAGTTGCTGGCAGCAAGTCTACAGGGAATTTGGGATGTCTGCAGCATTAACACATTAATCCTGGGATTGGTTCACCATAATCACTGCTATTTATTATGGTAAGTTGCCTGACTAACTCATTCATGATGAAAATCACAGCATACCATCCCTCTCTTAGTTTACAGGATCCTTTAGAACAGGGGTGTCAAACTCATTTGTTATGAGGGATGGATCTGACATAAATGAGACCTTCTCGGGCCAGTCCTCAGGCCAGGCCATGTGTGTACTTATTTAAGATTAGGTAGCAGAGATATAAACTTTATAAAAGACACAAACACAATTAAAGATTTTTTTTAAAAAAAAACTTAAAACATGCTTAAAACATTAGCATGTGGTTTTAAAGGTGCTTTCATTGTATTTCTCCCATGGGATCCAGTGACCTGGGCAAAGGAAGCTTTCCTTCTTTTCCCAGGGAACCAGGAGGGGGAGGAGCCTCAGCCAATAGAGAAAATAGAGGCTCCTGTGTGATTGAGCAAGCCTGGCAAAGCAAGTTGTTATGCAGAAGGAAGCAAGAGAGAGGGAGAAGGAAGCAGGTGACAGCCAGTTGCTCAGGGACCTGATAGGAACCCTCTGGGGGCCTGCTTTGGCCCCCAGGCCCCATGTTTGACACCCCTGCTTTAGAAGATAAAACAGGAAAAAAAGGAGTAGCAATCTTAGCTCCTTGGTGGAATGGCAAGATGAACAAACATAAGGAAAAAATCCAGCTGAATGCATTAACTATTAAGTAGTGAAATCACTTAGAGTGAATGAAAATGCTGTCTTCTATATTCAGCCCCAGAAATCTTTCCAGGTTCCTTTCTTCCTGTTAGCTAGTGCACAGTATTTCCTCTTTTTCTAGCAGTTTTTAAGGTAGCAGTGTGCTCTGGTCCTGCAGATTCCATTAAAAAATTATTTGTGCTCAACCACTGAACTCAGAGGAACACAGTGCCCTTGCACTGCTGCTGAACAGTTGTACCTTTGACTGGCTTTGGACCTGAGCTTTTATGATATGGAAACCAAAGGATGAAAGCACCAGCAAAATTTAATCTTTGCTTACAAGCTTTAAATTCTAAACCAACTTATCTAAATAAGATTCACATGTATTTTGAGTCATGGAATGTCAATTTATGGCAAAAGTAGCAAAATTTATGGCTTTGCAGGATTACCATGATAGTGAGCAAAGATATCCAGTCACTGGGATGTGCAGACAATGGAACCTCCAACAGCCTGCCACATCGTGGCGTGGCTGCCGGGGAGATTTTGCCCCTCCCGGTGGAAAGAGCCTGCAATTTAGCGTGCTTTAGGCATGTCTTCAGGGGGCGGGGCTTCAGCGTGCCTTCTGAAGCCTATGCTCCCCTATCGTCAGTCCTCCTGCGGTGCTTGGTGGAGTGTGCTGTCATGCTTGTGGCTAGCATCGGGGGGGATTAGGCCTTGAAGGGCTGTTCGGCACAGAGTGTGGCACAGTGTTGGGCTCCAACCTCATTGTAGGACTGGTGCAGGGAGTCATTTTAGTGCGGCGGGGCATTCTTCGTCTTGTTATTGGTCCCTTTACAAGGCCTGCGCAGCGTGGTTCTGTGTCAGGACCTTCCCCTTTCCCCCCTTGTGGTTGGCATTTTTTTGGGGGGGGGAATGCAGGGGCGCTTTGTAGGGCTGTGGGGGGCTGCATTATTTGGAAGGCCTTATTCTGTTAAGACCCTTGTTTCTCAGTGGGCCTCTCTCTTAGGGCCAGGTGGCCTTGGCGGCCATTTTAAGTGGGCCTGAGGCGGCAGCCAGCAACTGGGTGAGTGTTGGCCATTTTATGAGGCACTGGAGTTGCTTTCTTCCCTCTTGCTTCTTGTCCCTGGCAGCCATTTTATGCCTGCTTTTTGCCTTGTCTCTTGTCCTTGGTGGCCATTTTAGGTGCTTTTGAGGTGGCAGCCATTTTAGGGGTGGCTTTTGGCCTTTTTCTGAGTGAAGAAATTGAGTGGTTTTTTGGAGGGTTGTGAGACTTAGCCCCTGGGGCAGAGTGGTAAAGCTGCAGTACTGCAGTTTAAACTCTCTTTCATTTTTGTTTGGTGCCATAATCCCTTTGGGTGGCAAACATGTTGGGGCGGAAAGACGATGCAAAATCAAAGGGTAAGCAGCCTGCTCGTAAGGCTCCTAAGCCGCCCCAGAAGCATCCTCCGCCCCCCCTCGTCTTCAGATGAAGAGGGAGAGGATGAGGTGAATGCAGTCATTTTTCAGAAGCTGCAGGCCCTGGAACAGGCATCTGGACTTCCACCTTCTCAGATGCCAAGGAAAGAGTGGGTTCCTAAGCTGGCTTTGCAGGCGGATATACTGACCTATTTGTCTATTTCGGAGGGCAGGTCTGCTGCAACTGCTAATGGAGGAGCTGTTGGGCTGGTCGGCTCAGATGCTGGATCTGGTCTGTCATCCAGTGCAGTTGGTGCAGGAACAACATTGGTGCCTGCTGTACCTCCTGGTAAGTTGGGGGATGGTTCTTTGCCCTATACTGGGCCTGTGTGGCCCTGGGGGTCCTGCGGATCTGCCGCACCTAATGGGGCTGGTGCTGCTTCAGGTGGTTCCAGGACTCCTTCAACTTCGGATGTGGGACAGCAGAATAACTGGATGTGGCCACATGGTCAGTTTGGCCCTTTCGGTTATTGGCCTAGGGCCGGGCAGCAGGGGGCAGCTGCGGCTTTAACTGGTGGATGAGGTTTCCCATCTCCTTACGGGGTGGTCCCTTTTGGTGCTATGCCTTTTGGTGAGGTTGCCTTACCTTTGGGTGATCACCTGCTGCCCTCCACAAGAGACAAAATCCTTAATGTCAACATATTCCCCCTTTCATTAAGGGAATTAGAAAATAAGGATAAAGAAGAGTTTGATGATAAAGAGAAGGAGCAGCTTAAGAAGAGGAAGGTTGATTGGACCTGGGCCAATTGGCTTCCAAGGTTTTTTATATATGCGGGAGTAATAGCACATGCTCAGCCTTGGTGGGCGGCAGCGCTGATTCAGTACATGGACATCATATACAAAGGGTATACGATGTTCAGCAGCCTGGCCTGGATTCAATATGACCAGGAATTCAGGATGAGGGCACGTTGTACCCTTCTCTCCCTTGTGATCAGATTCACCAACAGTTGTGGCTGCAGGTGATGTCACCCGCGCAGCCCAATCTGGGGGACGGCTCTAACAGCGGTCACTTAGTTTCTAAGGGTTTCTCTTCTTCTTCTATTTCATCATCATCTTCCCGAAGCTCTGCGGGGCAGGCGGTTCAACCCCGCTTGCTTTGTTGGGAGTTTGGGTCGCAGGGGGCATGCAGTCAGAAAGCTTGCCAGTTCAAGCATGAATGCCCCCTGTGTGCTGGCCCACACTCGTTTAACAACTGTCCAAGTAACGGTCAGAAAAGAAAGAGTGGGGGTCCTTCCCAAGTTGGAAAATGGCCCCAGCCCGATAAAGGTGGGACCTCTTGAGCAATGCCTTCTTAGGTACCCACGTAGGGCTGACAGTTTATATTTGTTGAATGGTTTTATGTTAGGTTTTTGAACTCCTTTTCAGGGTTCTCAGGTACCAACTTGGTCTTGGAACCTCAGTTCAGTTAAGGGTTTAGAGCACGTAGTGGAGGCTAAGATTGCCAAGGAGCTGGCGGAGAGCAGGATTTTAGGCCCATTTGCTAGTTCTCCAGTGGTCAACCTTAGGGTTTCCCCTTTAGGGGTGGTGCCAAAGAATATGCCTGGTGAATTTGGTTTGATTCACCACCTTTCTTACCCCAAGGGTTCTTCCGTTAATGATGGGATACCTGAGGAACTATGCTCAGTTAGGTATACTACCTTCGATCAGGCCGTGGGTGTCGTTCGACGCTGTGGTCAGGGGGCTGAGTTGGCTAAATGCGATATCAAATCTGCATTTAGCCTTCTCCCTGTCCATCCGGATGATTTTGAGGTTTTGGGTTTCTCTTTTGCAGGGCAATTTTACATGGACAGGGCGTTGCCTATGGGCTGCTCTGTATTGTGTGCTGCTTTCAAGTGTTTCAGCACATTTCTTGAATGGGCTGTGTGTGAGAAAGTGGGTTTACAGGATGTTGTTCATTATTTGGATGACTATTTGTTTGTGGGCCCTGCGGATTCTGGATGCTGCGCTCAGTTGTTGTCCAGCTTTATTGAGCTGGCCGCTGAGTTGGGTGTGCCATTGGCCGAGGAAAAAACAGAGGGCCCGGCCTATTGCCTTGTGTTTTGGGGGATTGAGCTGGACACTTTAGCGCAATCGTCTAGGATTCCTTGCCAGAAGCTGGAGGATTTGACGGAAAGGATTAATATTTTCCTCCTCAAAAAGAAGGTTACGCTTCTTGAGCTGCAGCAGTTAGTTGGGCACCTTAACTTTACTTGTAAAGTGGTTGCCCCAGGTAGGGCTTTTCTTCGCAGGTTCTGTGACGCTATGGCGGGGCTTTGCTTGCCCCAGCACAGGACCAAGGTTACTAGCAGCATGAGGGAGGACTTGCAGGTGGGGCAGGAGTTTTTGGAATCCTTTAATGGGATTTCTTTTTGGAGAGAGGACATGAGGCTTGAGGCAGAGCTTCAGGTCATGTCCGATGCTGCTGGGTCATTAGGTTTTGGGGGTTACTTCCATGGACATTGGTGCATGGAAGTTTGGCCGGATTCATGGGTGCAGGCTAGTTTGAGCCGGGATCTCACATTTTTAGAGTTTTTTTCCATCTTGGTTGCAGTTTGGTTGTGGGGAAGTGATATGGCTGATCACACCGTTCATTTTTGGTGTGATAACATGGCAGTGGTTCATGTTATTAATTCCCTTTCATCCAAATCGCAACGGGTCATGAGGTTGGTGAGGGCCTTCACTCTGCATTGTCTGCGGCTTAACATTTTGTTTTTGGCCAAGCATGTTCCTGGGGTGAATAATGGGGTGGCTGATGCTCTCTCTCATAAACAGATGGAGGGGTTTTGTCAGCTGGCCCTGGAGGCCGATCAAGAGGCGGCGCCAATGCCCCAGGAGCTATGGCTGATAGGAGAGCAGATGCCTGCAGAGAGATAGGCCTAGCCATTGTGCCTAGCATCAGGAAGTCTTACGAACATGCTGTGTGGCAGTTTGAAGACTTTAGGGCCGAGGTAGGGTATCGCATTGTTTGGCCCCTCCCGGTGGAGCACTTGCTCCATTATTGGTGTTCCTTAAAAGGTAAGAGATTGGCCGTGTGATCAATTAGAGGATGCATGTCTGTGCTGGCCTTTGGTAGCAAGGCGTTAGGGTATAAGGAGGAAACAGCAGATTTTTGTATTCGAAAGATGCTGGAAGGGTGGTCCAGAGAGGTTGGGCCTAAGCCTGATACCAGGAACCCTATGTCTCCTGAGATTCTTAGGAGTTTGAAAGGGGCATGAAGAGCAATTTGTGTGTCCCATTTTGAGGCTGTTTTGTTTCACACAGCCTCTTTGGTGGCGTTCTTTGGCACGCTGAGGATTAGTGAATTGGTGGCAAGCTCCAGGAATGATGTTTCTAGCAGGGCTTTGTCACTAAGGGATATTAGGTTAATGGGGGGGGGGATAAGGCGGCTCTTACCATCCGCCGATCTAAGACAGATCAAGAGGGCATTGGGACTGTGCTGGAGTTGGGTCCGTGTTCAGAGCTGGTGCTTTGTCCAGTTTCCGCATTGGCCGATTATTTGATCATGTGGGGAGGCTGCAAAGGGTTGTTGTTTTGTCATTTTGGAGGCAGCCCTCTGACAAAACATCAGTTTTGGGCAGTGACGTCTAGGACTTTAGCTTTGTTGGGGTTGTCTGGAGTGAGGTTTGGTACTCACTCCTTTAGAATTGGGGCGGCCTCTACGGCCGTGGCTTTGGGTTATTTTTCTTCATCCATCCAGCACCTTGGCCGTTGGCGGTCTCAGGCTTATAAAGGTTATATTCGCCCTTTGCTCCACTCTTAGCTTTGTTATTAGGAGCTGGGGGTAGTTTAAGGTTGGGTTTTATAACTTGTCTGTTCCTCTTTTTGGATGCTGTTGTTCCTGGCCGGAGGAGCCGAGTTCTCATCTGCGGGCACAGTTATGTGTTTTGGGCAGCACATCAAGCTCGGAGAACTGCCGTTGGCTCTCAGCTGTGGCTCAGCAAATATGTTACGGTTGAATGGCGGGAGTGCTGGGGTTTTCAGTGGCCCGGCTTGCTCCCGCTTTTATTTCATGGGTATGTGGGCCCTCCTCCTCAGGTTTTAATTATTCACCTGGGGGGGGGGATGATCTCGGGCTGATTAAAGGCAAGGCTTTGATCTTGCAAGCTCAAGATGATTTCAAGTACATTAGGAAGAGATGGCCCGGTACCATTATAGTTTGGTAGGCCATGATTCCGCGCTTGGTGTGGCGCTGTGCTTGGAATCCAGCTGTGATAGAGAGGGCTCATTACAGAGCGAATAAGGAGATTCGCAAGGCACTGGAGGGAGGTTTGGGCCACTATTTGCCTCATCTGGATATTTCTTCGGAATATCTTGACCTCTACAGAGGGGATGGGGTGCATCTCTTGGAAAAGGGTAATATGCTTTTCCTGAGGGATCTTCAGCAAGGGCTTGTGTTGGCCTTGGGCCTTTCGGTGGGTGCTAAGCCCTAAGTAGAGACTTGGCCTTAGTTGTGGGAGGTTTTGCTGGGTTTATGGTGCCATGTGGCCTGGGGTGGACGGTTAGCCTCCCCCTTTTGGGGAGTTAGGGGTCTGGCAGAATCAACCTTTGGGTATTGGTGACCTGAGGTGTATGAATGCAGACTGTCCTGGAGACTCAATTGAATGGGTGCCTTTCGCTGAGACGCACGTCTGGTGTCTGGGCCCTCCGGTGCGAGCCTCCCGGCTGGACCTGCTTGATGGGAGCGGTGACACACAGCTCCGGCTGGGTGCCCAGGTCTCTTGCCTGCTGAAGAGGCAGGGTAGCGGTCTGAGGAGACCCCTGGCCCTGACCTGGCCGCAGTTTGGTTGCCCTTGCTGTTACAGTGTTATTTAATAAAGTGGCCCAACAAAACAAAGCCATTCTCTAATTTATTATGAATTCATAAAGAAATATACAAAACTATTTTAATCAAAGTATTCTTTCAAAATCATTATCCCAAACCTTACACAGTAGATATGCTGCGGTATAGAGTGGGGTATAAGTTGGAAAAAATACATTAAATTAGAAGATTTTCATGTCTGTTTACATTTTTTTCTTCCACCTGTTTGTATTTAAAATGTCTGAAAATTTTTAAGTTGTTCAGTCTGTCTTCTTCACATGAAAAAAAGTTTTCCAGTTTATTGCTTTCCTACTACTTCTTCTTATCGATAATATGTAAATTTTAGCATTTTATATGTGTGTGTATACACACACATAAATTTATGTCCCAAACCAGCAAGATTTATGGCTTTGGAGGATATCATTGGAATGTGCAGACAAACATCTCAGCTATGAAAGTTTTTACAGAAACAGTTCTCTCTATATAGTCACCATGAACATAAACATATGAAGCTGCCTTATACTGAATCAGACCCTCGGTCCATCAAAGCCAGTATTGTCTTCTCAGACTGGCAGCGGCTCTCCAGGGTCTCAAGCTGAGGTTTTTCACACCTATTTGCCTGGACCCTTTTTTGGAGATGCCAGGGATTGAACCTGGGACCTTCTGCTTCCCAAGCAGCTGCTCTACCACTGAGCCACTGTCCCTTTCCATTCTGATTGGATTTCTTCTTATTATTATTTTTTTTAAAAAGCCTTTTACTTCAAGATGAACAGAGTTTGAGTCCAATGGCATCTTTAAGTCCAACAAAGTTTTATTCAAGGCATACATGCACACTTCTCCAGATACATTGAAATGGAAGTTACCAGTCAATAAATATAGGTAGAGGGTGAACAGCAAATTAGCATACAGCATAATAAAGGTGCTGCCCACCTGAATCTATTTTTACTTCAAATGTTATCTAACATGCTGGATCTTACTATCCACAGGCAGAGCTTCTTGCAGAATAGAACTCTGCCCTTTCACCTTCCCCAAACACTATTCTAGGAGGGAAGGTGGCATGGTATAGTCTGATCTCATCCGATCTCAGAAGCTAAGCAAGGTCAGTAACTTTGAAGGCAGACCACCAAGGAAAGCTCCGCAGAGGAAAGTCATGGCAAACCACCACATTCACCTTGAAAGTCCCCTGCTGGAGTTACCATAAGTCTGCTGTGACATGACAGCACTTCACACACATATACTGTCCATGAAGTTCAGGAGACACCCAGAAAGAGTGTTGGGTGTGTACTGTGTAGCAGAAGAGAACAGCTGGAAGAAAATTCCCACTAGAAATTCCTTTGCACTGGTAGAATGGCTATAGGATCCAGCCCTCTATGAATGAAAGATATCAAACAATGTTTGTTGCCAGACCTGTTTTACTACTTTCATAACTTTTAATTTGAACAGTTTATGACGACTTATGATCTGTCATCTGTTCCCATCTCTCTAAGGTCCCCTTTACAGGATCTTTGCTACCTGATCACCATCTTGCCAGGAGAGAGGGCAATTAATAGGATTATAATAGTATATGGGGGGGGGGGATATGAATTAGAAATAGAAAATGAGATATTGAAAAGATATATGAAAGATAAGGGGAATATTACTGACTTTAACCTCCCAAAGAGGTGGCACTGCAATGGCAAGGGATCACATTATCAAGCCCTGATAATTTGTATTCCTTTATTTATTTAAAATATTTCTGTGCCACCTCTTCAGCATCCTGTTGGAGTGAATTTACAATTAAAACCACAGTAATAAAAATAACCCATTAGACATAAACAGCATGAAAAACCTGCCTATAAAACACAGTACAATTTTAATATATATATAAACCTGTTACCGCAATAAAACTGTGATCAGGTTTGTTATCCAGTAAATTGAGTGTTTTCTATTATATTATATATATATATATATATATATATATATATATATATATATATATATATATATATATATATATATATATATATATATATATATATATATTATAGAAAACACACACACAAATATAAATATAGGCTTGTCAGCCCCCAGATCCTGGTGAGGGATCCCCCAGTTTTGCAGGCTCCTCCCCACTGCCAGCCAGCTGGCCAGCATGGGTAAACCCTGACCCAACAGCCATCATGTGCCTTTTAAATCTCAGCAGACTTAGAAGCAGCTTGGGAACTGCTTGTGTTTTGGAAGGGATGTGTGCCTTTAAATCTCAGTAGGAGGAAAGCTGGATGGGGTGGGGAGAGCAGGCAGAGCCATGTGGTTCTTCCTGGGGAAAGTGTGAAGCATGTGAAGCTGATCTCTGCCAGCTGGAAATCAGTTGTAAAAGTGGGAGATCTCATTTAATTTTTCTGTTAATCTGTTGGTTGAAATACAGCAGATAGTTACATTCAGCAACTCCTGTGAGTAAACTGCCTCAGTGAAATCACAAAAGTGTGTACTTGCAAACAGTGTTTATTTTGGCTGCTTTGTGAGTGTGTGTTCATTATCATTTATTGGAAGTGCAGCTACTTGGGATGAGGAAATGAAGGACTGTATTCAGGGGAACTGCACTGCTGTAATTTTATTTATTTTAAGGAATGGGAAAGTCCCCAGACTCTACGCCCAAAGTCCCTAGATATTTTCTGAGCTAGACCTGGCAACCATAATGTAGCAAATACATCAGTATTTAACCTGGAAGAATTTACAGTGCAATCCTATGGAAAGTTAGTCCAGTCTAAATCCACTGACATCAATAAGTTCAGAATGCAGTAAGTCTCCAAAGAATTGCAGTGTTGATTACAAAAAATTCACTCAATCTTTTCTGACTCTGAAGGTATATTTTATTATATTAAATTGAGAGTATGGTATGCCTCATCTGGAAGGTAAGTAGCTGATTTTTACAAGCTACCACTGTTTTTTGTATAATGTTAATATAGTTTACTGTGAATGCTTCCAAATAATTGCCACAAAGTAAAGGGAATGGAAACATTTATAATGCTTTCATTCTAAATACTAATTATCAATAAACTTTTCATTTATTTCCATCCTGTCTCTGTAGAACAAATACTGATCATAAAAAAAGAGAAAATTTTAAATTATTAGTGAACGTTAAAACACTTTTGGTAAGCATGGAGTAATGATAAATCTGACAGCAGTTTCTTTTAATTTCAACTATAACTATAGAAATTGCTGTCAACATTCTTAAAAATTGGCCTACACTTCAAAATTTAATTTGGGAACAAAAACTGGCTATTTTTTTTAAAGAAACTGTCTTTCAATTTATGAACTCAAAAATTACTATATACCATTTATACACAGGTTATCACAGTGTATGTCTTCTCACTGACAAATAATTGGAAGAAAGTGCTTCAAAGAGACTGCCTTTGAATTCCAGTCCAAAAACTTCAAGTAGGTCAAATGCAGCTGCTAACTAGACCAGGTTACTGGGAACACATTTTGCAATATTTTCACTGCCTTCCAGATTGTTTCTAGGACAAGTGCAAATTGCTGGCATTTACCTTTAAAATACTAAATTACTTGAGATCAGGATATAATAAGGACCACTTGCTCCCATATGAATTGCTCCAAATGTAGAGGTGCCTGCCTAGCTGTCTGTGTCCCCATCCTATAAGTTGAGATGGGTCACTACTACAGACAATGGTTTGAATTCAGCACACAATTTCCATTTCCACAAGTACAAATGCAAGGAAAAGATCATATAATCACTTGTACTAAGTGAATGTATCCTAACATCCACTTTTGCTTGCACAAGATACTGTGCAGCCAATCCTGAGGAAGTGAACCTAGCAGCTTCTTAATTCTCAAAATGGTTCCCTGAATCATTATATAGTACAGCAAGGAGATTGTTGCCTTTCATGATGCCATTAAATAAAGGCCTCTAGTTTCTCCACTACTGGGTAGCTATTCACAGAGCTCTGAGAGCTACAATAAGGGACAATGAAAGGTCAGAAGTATCATAGAACAATCCCCCAAATGTGTCCCAAGTGGAAACAGCTGGAGGCTGATTTCATGGGTCAGTACGTGCTGTTGCACAATCTGTTCTATAAGGGAAACTACATCAAGTAGATTTTTTACCTTTGTGTGTGTGTGTCTGTGTGTGCATTGCTGAATCCAACGCAGAGTGTATTCTTTTGAGGTGTCCTGTTTGCAGATTGTTTTCCTGCATCAAAGTATATTAGAGTGTTTGGGAAAACACTAGAATAAAAGCCTCTCAATGTAAAGATCTAAGTAACTGTGAATAATTTAAAAACCTCTCATTAGCCTGATGTATAAAAATACTAACTTTACCTCAGTATTTTCAACTTCTGATTTCCCCTTGGTGTTAAATAAAACCCTTGGTTATTTTGAATTTTTAATACATCTCATGTGCCATTTTCAGTGGTTTAAGGGCAACTTAACCTTCCCTCAGGTTCCTGGGCTGAGCAAATTAGCCATTATATCATACTGGGATAGCCAAAGTTTCTTCAGGAGAGAAGAATACACATTACCAGGGTTGCTCAGTAAGTAAAGTTTCTCCAGGAGAGAAGAATACACATTACCAGGGCTGCTCAGTAAGTGAAGGGACAGGAAAACGGAGGGAAAATCTAGTTTCTGAGGGAGGGGAGGGGGTCCATTATAGCTATATATGCTTTTTAGAAGATCTATTGTACAGCATTTTTGCATTTATTTGGCTGACTCAGTGATAAACAAATTAGGGTTGACAGGTCTACTTACTTAGCCAGCAGGGGGTGGGAAGGACAGGGTGATATTGCTGTATGTGATGTCATCATGCTGGGCACATCATGTGGCAATGCTTGAGCACTGGTTACCAAACAGTTATGACCAAATGCTAGAGCATTGCAGTGTGACATGCCTGACATGATGACATCACTTCCACATGATGTCATTGTGCTGATGATGTTGATGAAGCTCCCAGTTTCATCTTCTGGACCTTCATCTTGTAGATCTTTGGAGCAGTATTTCACAAAAACAGCAAAAGTAAGGAAAAGGCTTGATGTCACAGAGACACAAAGAGTAAATGAATCTGAAATTGACTGGGAGAAGGAATTATCCAACAGTAGTAAATACGAATTTTGGGAATTAGATAATTCAGAAGAAGAAAGTATTTCAGAGCTCCCTGTTGTTGGTTCAGTGGTTGATTTAGTGCCTTCTTTTGTAAAAAGAGAGCCCCATGGCGCAGAGTGTTAAAGCTGCAGTACTGCAGTCCTATGCTCTGCTCACGACCTGAGTTTGATCCCTGGTGGAATCTGGGTTTCCAGGTAGCTGGCTCGAGGTTGACTCAGCCTTCCATCCTTTCGAGGTCAGTAAAATGAGTACCCAGCTTGCTGGGGGCGGGGGGAGTATGAATGACTGGGGAAGGCAATGGCAAACCACCCCGTAAAAAGTCTACCGTGAAAATGTGAAAGCAACATCAACCCAGAGTCGGAAATGACCGGTGCTTGCACAGGGGACCTTTCCTTTTCCTTTCCTTTGTAAAGAAACTACCTGGTGTTAAAAGCATTGCACAGTCTAAGAAGGAAGCCCAGTTCAGCCAGTGTTAAAAAGTTGCCCAGCAATAAAATATGGCCAGTCATGGAGACATTTCAATCCAGCATGGTACAAACTCTACTCTAGTTGGAATGTAGTGCAGTGGAAAATGCTACATTTTGCAGAGCTTGTTGCCATTTTACTGAAAACTATGCCTGTAACTGATGAAAATGCATCTACTCATAGAGGGAACAAAAAATAGAAAAAGGAGTTGTCTTTTCAAATTGCTGGGGCCCACAGAGATGGTTTATTGGCAATTCAACAATCGAGCAAACAAAAAATTTTAAATACTTGGGGATCACTTTTAACCACAAGTTAAGCTGGGTTTCACATCGTAACAACACCATCAACTTGGCTAAGTGTTCAGCTGCTCAAATTAAACAGTTTTTCTTTGCAAGGGGCAACCAATTAGTTCCAGCAGCTATTAAAGTATTCAAAGCCAAAACGCTTGCCCAAATCCTCTATGGTATCCCTATATGGATCTCAGCTTTTACCAGGAAAGTGGAGGGCATTCAAGCCTCATTCTTTAGACAAATTCTTGGTTTGCCAAAATGTGTGTCCTACTTTGCTCTCTGCTCTGAAGTGGGTCAGTCTTTGGTGGAGACAAAAGCCTGGATTGCAGTGTTTAAATTCTGGCTCAAAATTCATTTTAGAACAGATCCCAACAGCCTTCTTGATTGTATGAAAAGAGACCCATATATTTCGTCCTGGACAGCAGTGCTTCTGTCTAAACTCAATCAATTGGGGTTAGAGGTAGATGATTTTTCTACCTCTGAAGAGTCATATATCTTCAGATGTATTAAACTGAGACTGTGGGAATTGGAGGAAACGAAATTACGGCCAACTCTCCCTTATACTTGCTCTCCAGCTTCCTTAGGTCTTTATGCTTTTTGTGGCAAAATGCCCAATTATCTATCAGACCTAACCACTCCAAGTCATCGCAGGGCATTTATGTTGGCCAGACTAAACGCGTTTCCCTCCAAAGTTTTACAAGGGAGATATCAGCGAGTCCCTTTAGCCGACAGACTTTGCTCCTGTGGAGCGAATACCCCTGACTCAATCCAGCATATATTGCTTGATTGTTCTTTTTACCATAACCTCCGTAAAGATTTATTTGGCAAGCTTTCTTTTTCTCCAGATTTGTCTATTCTGCCACCCTGTTATTATTTATTGAGTGATACTGAGGGGGTGGTTAGTGAGGCTGTGGCAAAATTTCTGGCTGACATCCTTAAATTTAATTCTGAGCATGTTTGAATGTATCTGTAAGCTCGGTTTTATTTTGATTTTATCTCCAATGTTTAAATTTTTATATTCTGTGTATTTTTATCTGAATCTATTATGCCATTAAAGGTTTGGTATGGTATGGTAATAGAAAAAGGCTAATGTTTGATAATAGAAGTGCAGTCCACAAAGCAAGCATGGTGGCATGGGAGCAGTAAAAACAAACAGAAATTCAAAGGAGGTTTTGCTTTAGCACAATTAATTGAGGCTCATAAACAACTTATAAAAGAAAACAGGCATTATTGCTACTCCTGCAGAAATTCTTTTGTTCACTGCCACACAAAATATTGCTTAGGGTAGACATTGGGGGAATGAAACAAGTGATAACAGGGGAAATGTCTCAAATTCTTGCACTTAATTGTGAAGTACAACCACAAAATACAGTCTAAAATATATAGACTTCCACGTAATGCAAAATACATGCATCATTCTGTTTAAGATAAATTAAGTTATGAACAGAATGGTTCTGGAGACAATTTTTTTTTCCAGTTTGCCAAAAAAACAAACAAACCTGGAGTCAATTTCTGATAAAGTGAAGGAAGCTGGCTTCTTTGCATGAATCACTGATGAAACAAAGGACACACATAAACATGAATAAATATCAGCAGTTCTCCATTATTGCTACAGTGGCATTATATATGTACAGCTCATTGGTTTCCAGCCATGTCATTCATCGGATGTTCCTTCACTAGTGAGTTACATAAAGAATGCCTTAGCATGTTGCATCAGAGATATCAAGCACTGTATAGCACAAACCTATAATGGAGTCAGTGTAATTTGTGGAAAACAAAATGGGGTGCAGGCCAATCATGGAGACATTTCAATCCAGCATGGTACAAAGCAGCAGGCTAAACTATAGTTACTGTTGATGAGTGTAAGTATTGATATTGTTGAAAATTTCTTTTGTCTTTTTCAACAATGTATGTAGTTGTATCTTGTTCTTATGTGTATCCACATTTCATCAAATTACAAAGACAAATAGAGAACATAAGAAAAGCCATGTTCAATCAGGCCAATGGCCCACCCAGTCCAACAATCTGCGTCACACAGTGGCCAAAAATATACACACACACACACACACACACACACACACTGTGGCTAATAGCCACTGATGGACCTGTGCTCCATATTTTTATCCAATCCCCTCTTGAAGCTGGTTATGCTTGTAGCCACCGCCACCTCCTGTGGCAGTGAATTCCACATGTTCACCATTTGAGTGAAGAAGTACTGCCTTTTATCTGTTTTAACCTGACTGCTCAGCAATTTCATCGATTGCCCACGAGTTCTTGTATTGTGAGAAAGGGAGAAAAGGACTTCTTTCTCTACTTTCTCCATCCCATGCATTATCTTGTAAACCTCTATCATGTCACCCCGTAGTCGACGTTTCTCCAAGCTAAAGAGCCCCAAGCGTTTCAACCTTTCTTCATAGGGAAAGTGTTCCAGCCCTTTAATCATTCTAGTTGCCCTTTTCTGAACTTTCTCCAATGCTATAATATCCTTTTTGAGTTGCGGCGACCAGAACTGCACACTGCTCCAAATGAGACCACACCATCGATTTATACAGTGGCATTATGATAGTGGCGGATTTATTATCAATTCCCTTCCTAATAATTCCCAGCATAGCGTTGGCCTTTTTTATTGCAATTGCACACGGTCTTGACATTTTCAGTGAGTTATCTACCATGACCCCAAGATCTCTCTCTTGGTCAGTCTCTGCCAGTTCACACCCCATCAACTTGTATTTGTAGCTGGGATTCTTGGCCCCTATAGCAGCACTTGCCTCACGGCCTCACTGGATCTCTTACTATCAGTCTCTTCGGGGTATCTTACTTTATTATCTGATGAAAATATAATTCACTTCATAGGGGACCACAGCAGCTTTGTTTGTTTTTCCCAAAAATATAGGCTCTCGAGAACTTTAACTCAAACCACAGATTTATTATAACACAAAGTCTTTAACTTGGGAATATGGGAGATATTTACACAGGCTAACATGTTGCTCAGTTGTTTCAGGCTTTACAATAACTTTTCCTTTCTTGAGTCTCTCAGCTTCACCGTTCACAGTTTCTATATAACACACTCTCCACCTCTAGCAAAGGTCTGGCCTCTTGGGAATGATGTGCCAAGTCTCACCCCTCGACTAGAGCATCTGCTCCTAGCTCTTCTGGTGTCTCAGAGCCACATCCGCTCCCTCAACCACCTTTCTAGTTCTTCAGAGATGTATATAGGTGTCTGTGACCGTCCACGTCTTGACTAACTCACACTTGTTCCTCACACACAGACAGCCCTCTTGGCTGGTTTTGTCGAGCTTGTAGTCTCTGGAAGACTTTCCCGCCACTGTCTCAAGCTCCCTCAAAGAATCAGCCGCCCTCTCAGCCTCTGTCAGGCACGAACTGACCCTCTCAGTCTCTGTCAGGCTCCAACTCTGACAGACTTCTGACAGGCACCAACTCTGTCAGACACCAACTGACTAAATGACTGCCTCAGCAGTTTCTGTCACTCAACCACTTTCCCTCCCTGAGAGCTCCGACCACTTTGCCCCCACCCTCAGGTCACCTGACGCAGGCCCTGTGCGTCTTCAGTTTCTGGTTAACCCCTAGCTCTCTGTCACAGCCCCATTCTTGCACTTGACCACATTGACCCTCATCTGCCATGTTGACGCCCACTCACCCAGCCTCAACAGATCCCTTTGGTGTACCTCACAATCCTCTCTGGTTCTCACCAAAGTTGGAAAGGTGGGGAAGTAGTGGGTTTAAGTTGGGGGACTAGTGGAATTTGGCAATGCAGTTTTTAAAATAAAACATCAAGAAAAAGCACAAGGCTCTGACTCTGTGGAAGCAATGAAATGACATTGTAAACTTCTCCCCACAAATCTGCTCAGATTGGCAAAGCCTTTCCAGTATAATATCTCGCTTTGGCTGTGAATTCCCACATTAGAGGACTCACTAGGTTAGGTCCTTTCACGAGAGATAAGCTGGTTGAAAGCATTAACCCTTGTTTGCAAGGACACAACTCCAGGAAGCATGAGTTCCAGCTAGCTATAGGAAAGCTGAAAATGTAACCATTTCCACTCCATTCGAAACCATTGCAGAGTACAGACAAAGCTGCAAGGAAAACGTAGAATGGATCTTAAAATTCACCCCACGTTTTCCTTGCAGTAGCCAGCAAAGAAAGGCAGGAAGAACCTGGGACTCAGCCTGCAAGCTTCAAGGGGAAACTGAAAGAGTCTCAGCCTGGAAGCTTCAAAGAGCCTGGGAACTGTAAGTGCCTGGGAGCTTCAAAGGGTAAGGACAGGAGGAGGAGAAGGGGGGAGAAAAGAGTCCCACAGGCCTGATCAAAGCCTTGGATGGGCCGTGACTTCTGGGGAAGGAAAATGCCGAGCTGAGCTGCTTCTCATAAAGGGAGCAGGCTGGAACTTCTGTTCGGGGTAGTGAAAGGCAAATTAATGCCTACTGCCTACTTTTCTCAGTCAGTGATTAGTCCAAGATATGTACAGGAAACTTTGAGGAGATTTACCTTGGCTGAAAGGGAGTCCTGGGGGGGGGGGGTGGCTCCTTTGAGGGATCTCTGGAGAAGAGTTGCATTTTCATCATCATCATCATCATCATTTTATTTGTATCCCGCCCTCCCCGCCGAAGCAGGCTCAGGGCGGCTAACAACATTAAATCAATACATTAAATTATACAACAATATTCAAAACAATAACTAATTTAACAATTTAATTTAAAATTCTAAAATTAATAAAATTGACATCCTGGTGCTATTACAACAGATGGTAATTTTTTTCTTAGCAGTCTCTCTCTCTTTAATCGGTGTAGGCCATCCATAAAAGGATGGTCTTGCAGGCCCTGTGGAACTGTTCAAAATCCCGCAGGCCCACATTTCTTCCGGAAGCTGGTTCCAAAGGTGTGGAGCCACTACAGAGAAAGCCCGAGCACGGGTACTCTGTAGTTTTACCTCTTTCGGCCTGGGGATAGTCAGCAGGTTCTTCCCTGCTGACCTCAGTGCTCTCTGGGGTTCATATAGGGAAAGACCGTCCCTCAGGTAGGCAGGTTCCCGGCCATATAGGGCTTTAAAGGTGATAACCAGCACTTTGTAACGAATCTGGTATGTAACTGGCAGCCAGTGCAGTCCACGCAGCCCTGGTTGTATGTGCTCCCACTTTGGGAGCCCCAATAACAGTCTAGCAGCCACATTCTGCACCAGCTGCAGCTTCTGAGTTTGGCACAGAGGCAGCCCCATGTAGAGGGCATTACAGTAATCTAGTCTTGAGGTGACCGTTGCATGGATCACTGTTGCTAGGTCCTGATCTGCAGAAGTTTCCAGAGTCATTTATTTGACATAAGCTCAACAGAATCCTAACCTTCTTGGACATTACTAAACATCTAAAGCTACACAAGACCGGTGTGGATCTGGATAATTTGCAGAAAAGGTACAGATTACTATCTTTCATTCTGGGACTATTTAAAGTTAAACAGAATAAATTCAAAAGGTGGGAAAAGGAAATCTAGAAAGCTTGGAAGAAGAAGGGATGAAGAGGTGAAATTTGGACTTTTTAAACTTAAAGGACAGTGCTAAAAAGTGAGAAGGAATTTATTGTTTGGTCTCAAAGATTTCAGGTTTTCATGGCTGGTATTGTTTGGTCTACTTGCGGTTTTGAAAAAAAGAACACTATCATCACAGACCTGCAGCATACACAGTCAACACAGGAAGTACATCAAATATTGTGAGATCTCTCTATCAGCGAAAACAGGATTTGGTGGCAAGTAAAACAGGAAGTATTAGATGAAAAGCCTACTCTAGGACTATAATACCATAGAAAAACATCGGCGGCCATTGCAAGGAGGTCAAAATTTAAATAATAATGTTAAGGTATTCAGGACATTAATAATTTTTGGAAATAATTGAGATGATGATGAAAGGATAAATCTCAGATAAAATAAATAAAAAATACTATTGGACATTATTGTCAATATTGGATTTCAGAAGCTTTTAAAGGAAATTTTTTTAAAGGGAAGTAGAAAGTCACGACCGCCATTTTGAAAGAAATAAAATTTTTACAAATTAATATCTCAGCCTAGGAGGCTCTGAGGATGGCCAAATTAGGCTTGTTGGAAAAAGCAAGCTCTAATCTTTTGAATTTGATAGTTAAATTTTAAATTGGTAAGAACAAAATTGTTGGTGTTTTTAAATATCAGAGCATAAGCAAACCCGTACAAGGGCGACCACTCTGGAGAAAATGCAGGAACAATTAGAGGCAATGGAAGCTAGAGTGATGAAAGGTAGGAAGGACATGATAACTGCCTCTAAGAGAGAGATTATAGAAGAGATTAAAAAAGATATTGAGGATCTCAGAAATGAGACTGAGGAAACATCTAAGAACATGCAGGAGATTGAAGGGAGAATGAAAGTACATGATTCCACCTTGTTGAAAATACAGGAAAAAGTGGCAATCCATGACTTCAAATTGATGGAGGCTCAGATACATCTGAGAGGAGTACCTGGAAAGGAAGAGAGCGACTTGAAAGAATATATAATACATATAATTGCAGAATTTTTGGTGGAGGATCCTGAAGAGACTAAAAATTTGTATGACTATATGTATAGAGTGAACTCATTCTATGCCAAAAAAAAAATCTACCAAGAGATGTGGTCATAGATATATGACAAAGGAAATGGTGGGAAAGATTATGAACAAAATTTTTGAAAAGACATTGATAGTGGCAGGTAGCAGAGTAAGAATCATGGAATTGCCAAGGCAAGTGATAAATGACAAGAACATACAAAAGACTGACAGAAATTACGGGATAATGAAATGAGGTATAGATGGATAATACCTGAAGATTTGAGCTTTGAACTTCAAGGAAAAAGAACCACAATTACAAATGAACAGGAACTGTGTAGATTTTATAAAGAACATAAAGAATTTGCACAATGATGGATTACAAATTATTATCTTGGAATGTGAATGGACTAAATTCACCACAAAAAAGAAGGGCAACATTTCATTGGATTAAAAAGCAAAATTGTAATATAGTTTGTCTACAAGAAGTACATATAAAACAGAAGGATTATAAATTTTTATGGAATAAACAATTGAGATTAGAATTTTATTCCCTGGCTGAGCAGAAGAAAAGGGGAGTGATTTTTATGTTAAACAGGAATTGGATCCGAAATTAGTGCTTAAAGATAAAAATGGAAGATTTGTAGCAGTAGAAATAAATTTGAATGGGAAAAAAACGCTGTTATTGGGATTGTACGCGCCAAATGGAGCAAAAGATGCATTTTTAAAAGATATTACACAACAACTTGATGAATTAATATATGATCAAGTTTTGATAATGGGGGACTTTAATGAAACAATTCAGAATGCATTAGATAGATCTGGAAAAAAATAATAAAGTAGGAAAATAGCCAAAATCTTTTTTTGAACTGGTTAAACAAGAAAATCTGGAAGATATATGGAGGAAATTTAACCCTGATGTACAGGACTATACCTTTTTTCAGCAATTCATAATTCTTTTTCTAGAATTGACATGTTGTGGGGCACTAAAGATCTGGGCCTTATAACAAAGAAAATTGAGATTTTGCTTAAAATAGGAGCTGATCCTAACCCAATAATGTGGATTACAACTTCGTTGAAAAAATCAAGAAGATAGAGATTAAATGAAGATTTACTACAGAATAAAGAAATAGTGACATCTCTAGAAAATGATACCAAAGCTTTCTTTCAAATAAACCACACAGAAAATATTGAATTCCAGATGGTGTGGGATGCCTATAAGGCAGTAATGAGAGGAATATTGATAACATTGAACAACAAAAATAAGAGGGCAAAAGATAAACCGATGTTGGACATTCAAAATGAAATAAAGAAAAAAGAAGGGGAATTAAGAAAAAGGCCAGGGAAAAAGAAAATTATGAGGGAGATTACAATATTACAAAAAACAAATGAGACATTTGTTAAATAAAGAATTGGAATGGAATTTGAAAAAATTACAGCAAAAGTTGTTTGAAGGAGCAAATAAACCTGGAAAGTACCTGGCCTGGCAATTGAAAAAGAAGAGAGAAAGTAAAATTATTATTAAAATTGTGGCTGATGGAAGAGAGATGGTGGATCAAGAAGGAATAAAAAGAGAATTTTTTAAATATTATGCTAAACTATTTAAGGGTGTTAAAATAAAGAAAGAAAAGATGGAACTATATTTACAAAATATTAAAATAGCACCCTTAACAGAACATATGAAAAAAGTTTTGAATGCGCCAATTGAAAGAACAGAAATTGAAGCAGCGATCAATGCAATGAAAATTGGAAAGGCTCCTGGGCCAGATGGATATACAGCTAAGTTTTTAAAAACATTTAAAGAGGAATTAATACCAAAGCTGCAAAAATTGATGAACATAAGAGTAAAAGGCAAAAATACCAAATACATGGAAGGAAGCAGTGATTTCGTTAATTCCAAAAAAAGATAGAGATGTCACAAATGTAAAAAATTATAGACCGATTTCATTACTGAATAATGACTATAAAATATACACAAGAATACTGGCAAAACAACTTAAGCAATATTTGATAAACTCTATAAAGGAAGATCAAGCAGAGTTTCTCCCCAAAAGACAGATAAGAGACAATATTAGGACTGTTGTAAATATTGTAGAATATTACGAAAGACATCCAGAAAAGGAAGTTGCATTATTCTTTGCAAATGCAGAGAAAGCATTTGATAATCTAAACTGGGACTTTATGTTTGCAGTTATGGAGAAAATGGAGTTGGGAGAAGACTTTATAAGGATGATAAAAGCAATATATACTGAACAACGTGCAAAGCTATGTATAAATGCAGACCTTACAGAAGATATGATAATTAATAATGGTACAAGACAAGGGTGTCCGCTCTCTCCACTGTTGTTTATAATGGCACTTGAAATTTTGCTGATGCAAATTCAAGAAGACAAAGAAATAGAAGGATTAAAAATGAGAGGATTTACTTATAAATATAGAGCATTTGCAGATGATATAATGTTTATAAATGAAAATCCAACTCAAGTGACACCCTTGCAGTTAGCTAAAATACAAAAATATAGAGAATTGGCGGAATTTTATATAAATAAAGAAAAATAAAAAATTCTATGTAAGAATATGCAAGTAAGTAAACAAAAGGAGTTACAAAAGCTAACGGATTGTGAATTTACCTCGAAGGTAAAATATTTGGGTGTGGAGATTACAATGAAGAATATTGATTTATTTAAAAATAATTATGAGAAGCTATGGCGTAAAAAGGATGAAGACATGATAAAATGGAATAAACTTAATTTGTCATTACTGGGAAGAATAGCTGCAATTAAAATGAACATTTTACCAAGAATAATGTATTTATTTCAAACTATTCCAATTGTGAAAGACAGCAAACAGTTTAACAAATGGCAGAGAATTTGTGTGGGCTGGGAAGAAACCAAGGATCAAAATGAAAATTTTAACAGATGCAAAAGAGAGAGGAGGATTCCAATTACCAGATTTAAAACTATATCATGAAGCAGTCTGCTTAGTGTGGATAAAAGAATGGGTGATGCTACTAAACAGAAAACATTTGGTGTTGGAAGGTCATGGAAATAAATTCGGCTGGCACTCTTATATGTACTATGGGGAAAAAAAAGATGGATAGTTTTTTCTCTCACCATTATATAAGAAATAATTTGTTAAATATGTGGATCAAATATAAGAAATATGGGGATGAAAGAAAACTGTTATGGATAGTGCCAGCAGAAGTGATAAAAATAACGGCTGAAGTGGGTGAAGAAAAGTGGTTGTCAAATAATCAGCTATTAAACATACAAGGCAGTAAAATACAGCTGAAAACTGCGAAAGAGTTGAACAATAAATATGATTGGTTTCAAATGCAACAAATAAAGAGTTTGGTGGAAAAAGACATTAAAATTGAAGGAATAAGAAAAGAACAAACAGAAATGGAAATAGTTCTGCTTGGAGATAATGAAAAATTAATTTCAAAACTACATAAACTGCTTTTGAATTGGTCTACAAAAGATGAAGTAGTGAAATCTCAAATAATTAAGTGGGCAATAAATGTAAATAAAGAAATACAGATGGAAACTTGGGAATATCTTTGGAAGAACTCTATACAGCTTTCAACATGTCATAGTATTAAAGAGAACTGTTTTAAAATGATGTATAGATGGTATATAACTCCTAAAAAGTTGGCAAAGATGAACAATAAGATGCCAGATAGATGTTGGAAGTGTAAAAAACATGAAGGTTCTTTTTACCATATGTGGTGGACTTGTGAAAGAGCAAAAAAGTATTGGCAGATGATCCAACAAGAAATATCTAGGATCTTGGGATATGAAATCAAGAAAGTTGCAGAGACTTTTCTGTTGGGATTATATATGGAAACATTTCCAAAAGAAGATAGAACTATAATTTGGTACTGCTTTCAGCTGCTAGGACATTGTATGTGCAGTTGTGGAAGCAAGAAAAAATACCAGAGAAATGGGATTGGATTGTAAAAGTTATGACATGGAGGGAAATGGACATTTAGAAGTATTTAAGATGGAGTGGAAAAAGTTCAGAAGATACGTAGAAAAAGAATGGAAAATAAAAGGACATTGGACAATTTTTGACTAAGTACAAGAGGGAGGAGGATATTAATTTTGGTTTTTATTAAGGGTACCTTTAATATTAAGATTTTAAGTATATAACACCGGCGGGGGTCAAGTAACAGGGGGAGGGGCGGATAGAAAGTAATATATGGGATAGATAAAAAGGTAATTATTAATGATGTAAGAAATTGAAATTTATTACCATAAGAACATAAGAACATAGAGAAGCCATGTTGGATCAGGCCAACGGCCCATCAAGTCCAACACTCTGTGTCACACAGTGGCAAAAAATGTTATATACACACATACACTGTGGCTAATAGCCACTGATGGACCTGTGCTCCATATTTTTATCTAAACCCCTCTTGAAGGTGGCTATACTTGTGGCCGCCACCACCTCCTGTGGCAGTGAATTCCACATGTTAATCATCCTTTGGGTGAAGAAGTACTTCCTTTTATCCGTCTTAACCTGTCTGCTCAGTAACCATATGTTACTAATAAAATTGTTTGAAATTGTAAAACCTTGGACGGGCTGGATCTGGTCATCCCTGCATTAAATAGTGAGTCATTCCAGCTCTGGCAGTGTTAAGTAAATTACTGTGGATGGGAGCTAGGAATGCCAAACCCCTGGTGGGGGCAGGGGTACCCCACTGCCAGGCACCACTACTCTGCGCACCTAATTAGCTGGCTGAAAAGGGGGATTACGCCTCCCTCCCCAAAAAAACAAGGGAAGAACATGACATTTCAGCAATGGGCTGACAAGGCTTCAGTGTGGCCTGGGGGTGGCATGGGTGTGCCAGGGATGTCAGGGCAATGCTCTCTCTTTGGTTGGAAACTCTATGGTGGAAGCCTGGGGGGCTAGAGTGTTGCCCCAGTGTCCCCGATCTGCCTGTGTTGTTTTTAAGTCATGTTGTGGGTCATATGGGCATGTTGCTAAAATATGTGATGAAACTCTGAGCTCCCAGTAAGTCCCCGTCCCCCACTGCTTCCTGAAGAGACCTGGCAACCCTAATCAGAGAGAAAATGGCTGAAGAGTTAGAGCAGAAAAGCTGTCACTGCTGATCCTGGAGGGGCTTTGCTGAACAGGAATTGCAAGTTTCATGGGACATAAAGAACTGTTCAGTCTCTAGACACAAATATCGACTGTCTGTTTAGTTGGTGCATACTGTCTAGCATAAGTAAATTTCAGAGAGGATTTACAGACAATTGCAATGTCTTAAATGGGATTAGTGCTTTCAATCCTGGGGGCTGTTATTTTTTTGATCCAGAAAAATTCAGACCATTTTCAAGACATTTTAGTAGTATCATAAATGGTTCTGTAGCAGAATTCAGACTTTCCCCAAAAGCTCTAGAGAGGTATGAACAAGAAAGAGAAATAAAAATTGACATAATAAACCGAATTCTTACTGTTCTTGAAAAATTAAAACTGTTTTTCAGTGGATTCTACAGACTGTGTGCCATAGTCTCAAGTACTGGTTGTGAAAGAACGTTTTCATGTCTGCAGCAAACTAAGACCAACTTAGAAAACAGTATGGGTCATGACTGACTGGCCGTTTTCGCACTTAGCGTTTGCTCCCCTTTTTCCGCGGCGCAATTATGTCTGGATCATTTTTCTCGTTTTCCCACTAGTGACTCTTTGCGGAGTCGCCTTCCCTGAAGCCCCGGCTCAAATCGTTTTCCCACTGGCATCGGCTTGAGTCCGATGCCCTGTCAATCATTTTTTTTTTAAGCGCAAGTCTGGTTGCGTAATGACGTACTAACGTACTAACGTAACATCGAGCTGCTGCCTCCCCTTCTTTTCGTGGACAAACCGCATCACGTGTGATGCTGCTGCTTATGGATTGGCTGCAGCTGTAGAATCCTCCACAGCCCTTTATGTATTAACAGAAGCATTCACAGTGGAGAATCCTAGCACTAGATTCCCCCCCCCCCAAAATTCTGAAGCACTAGATCCCCCCCCCCCCAATTTCCTCCGCTCTCTTTCCCCTCCCCGGCTGGCGCTTGCAACGGGGACCTGACTGATTCCTGCTGCCAGAGCTCCCCCCCCCCCGCTCCATTCTCTCCTTCCCCTTCTGTGGCGCGTGTGAGGAGCTCGCTCGCGTCTACTTTCTAACCGAGCGGAATGTAGCCAGGGAGAAGAATGCAGGACTCCAACTTCCCATTTTATACATGGCGATTTTGTGCAGGTCCAGAAATCCTGGTGGCACAGCTGAGGGAGGCATTCCCTTCTTAAAACACACACACATGGACGCTTTGGCCCGCACCGGCACTACATTCCCCCCCCCCAGCAGTGGTCGTTTTCGCATTATCGAGATAACGCAACAGCGGAATAACGCAACTAAAGTCAATAATAAAAAAAAAATCTAACGAAACCAATTGAAGTGCCAATTGAGGCTATTCCAGGAGGGTTTTTTTTTTTTCTATTTGTTAATTTCAAAATATCGCTATTACGCAAAACTGTGAAGTTTAAAAAAAAAAATGGCCGTGCCGGCACTTTGGGGAAGCGCCGCGAAAGGCTGATGATTGGCCAAGCGGGTGGATGGGGTGGGCGGACGGAAAGGGAGAGGGTGACGCCCCCAAAGCAGTCGATCCGGCGTGGATGGATTTCGCACAGGAAACTCCGCTGAGTGGATCCGGAGTGGATCCGGAGGTTTTCGGAAATTCCGGCAACTTGCTGAAAAACATACTCCGGCGTAAAATCCCTGAAGCGCCGGAGCAAAGCGCAGCGCCGGAGCAACATGTGCGAAATCCAAGAGAAGATCCGGAGGTAAATGGGGCGCTACGCCGGAGCAAACGCTAGTGCGAAAACGGCCACTGAGTAGCATTGCCATACTGGCAATTTGAAAAAATGGCAAAAGCCCTTGACCTTGAAACTGTTGTCAATCATTTTGCAGAACTGCATAAAATCAA
This sequence comes from Heteronotia binoei, assembly GCF_032191835.1. Classification (NCBI taxonomy): domain Eukaryota; kingdom Metazoa; phylum Chordata; class Lepidosauria; order Squamata; family Gekkonidae; genus Heteronotia; species Heteronotia binoei. Next base: position 83,219,051 of record NC_083225.1, read on the forward strand.
TGCACTAAACTCATATACATCTGCATAGCATCCTTTCTCCCTCAGTGCATGACAATCCCAATAGACAGAGAAGGCTATTTGGATATACAAGTAAAAAAAACCAACAACATGCATTGGGTTTCTTTTGTGTAAAGGGACCAGGTGTCTTAGGCTGATTCTGCACTAACCTTGCTCTGCGCTAGGCTTCCGTTTCTCTCTGAACCAAGCTAGGAATTTCGCACCAGTTGCTCCGTGCCACCATTTTGTGCGGGAAAAACCCACGATTCACACCACAGCATAAACCTGTTTTTTCAGGTTTACAATGTGGCACAGCAAATCATGCGTTTCCACACAAAATGGCGGCATGGAGCAACTGGTGCGAAATTGCTAGCTTGCTCCGGAAAGAAATGGAAGCCTGGCATGGAGCAAGGTTAGTGCGGAATTATCCTGTTTTCTCTTACTTTCCTTACAGTTATAGAGTTCTGCCTGCATAGTTTTAAAAGTAGCCATTTCTAGAGAATGCTGTTTGTTTAATACATGGGAATGTTTATGTAGCAATTTAAAAGCTGTTTGAAAGCCCTTTTCCATACTGTAAGGTGACAAAGATGGTTAGGGGTCTGGAGACTACGTCCTATGAGGAAAGGCTGAAGGAGCTGGATACGTTTAGCCTGGAGAGGAGGTGGCTGAGAGGTGACATGATCACCATCTTCAAATACTTGAAGGGCTGTCATATGGATGATGGCTCAGAATTGTTTTCTGTTGCTCCAGCAGGTAGAATCAGAACCAATGGGTTGAAATTTAATCAGAAGACTTTCCAGCTCAACATTAGAAAGAACTTCCTGACAGTTAAGAGTGGTTCCTCAGTGGAACAGGCTTCCTCGGGATGTGGTAGGCTCAACTTCCTTGGAGGTTTTTAAACAGAGGCTAGATAGCCATCTGACAGCAATGCTGATCCCATGAACTTAGGGGGAAGTGAATTTCCTGCATTGTGCAGAGGATTGGACTAGATGACACTGGGGCCCTTCCAATTCTATGATTCTATGTAATTTGAATTCAATTCATGCTACATAAGATGAATATTGCCTAATAAAATGATTTATTTCAGAGAAAGCATGTTTAGCATTGAAGTTTTGCCAGGGAAGGTACTTTATTTTCTTTCAGACAACTCTTTACATCTCTGTTAAACGTGCCCACCCAGAAATCTACATTTCCCCTTATGTGCCTCCCTAGAATTTTGTTTCTGTTACTGCCATGGCTCATCTGATCACAGCCTTCTGAAGGTACTACCCTGCAAATACATAAGTTTAGCAATTGCCTGTTCAAGTGTATTCTCTCTGGTGGATCCCAACTTGTGGAATGGCCTGCCTAAGGAGGTCAGGAAAGCACCTAGACATCTATCATTGCAAAAGATATGCAAAACAAATATGTTCAGGCAGCATTTTCGCATTCTAGTAGTAGAATGGAACAGTTTAGGAGGACACCTTTATAATTGAAATAGGATTATTTATTTTATTCAATTTTTAGCCTGCCCTTCCCACAGAACAGGCTCAGGGTGGGCCTTCTTCAGTGTTGCAGCCTTCTTCATTGTGTTCATTGTAGGTGTCATCTTGTGGGGTTTTTTATTACAATGCCTTCTACTTTTGTAATCTCATACCTGCATTGTATACCCTGGCATTAAAATTTGATTTTGCATTGTTAGTGTAATGTACTGCGTTGCGAGACGGGTTGAAGGCAACATGCTTTATTCAGTGGTACATTACAAGAGAGTGAAGACGAGGGCCGGGTCCCACTTATATACATTTCCCGGAACTGCCCCCCCAGTCTGACCAGTCCAATCCTGGTCAGTCAAACTTCCCGCCACTTGATGGGCGGGGCGTCTGGCGGGCTACATCCGGGGACCCGTGGGGTCGCCTCTGTAGCGATTGCCATGTGGTGCATCAGCTTATGTTTCAAGACATAACAGGTATCTAATTGTAATTCTATCAATTGTCCACTGGACATCTTACGCTGTCTGATTGCATTGCTTTTTATAGGTGAGTCACAGCAAGAAATAGGGTTGCCAAGAAATATCTGGGGACTTTGGGGGATGGAGCCAGGAGACATTGGGGGATGGAGCCAGGAGCAAAGGTGTGACAAGCATAATTGAACTCCAAGGGAGTTCTGGCCATCACATTTAAAGGGACCACACACCTTTTTAAATGCCTTTCTTCCATAGGAAATAATGGAGGGTAGGGGCACCTTCTTTTAGGGCTCATAGAATTGGACCCCCTAGTCCAATTTTTTTGAAACTTGGGAGGTATTTTGGGGAGAGGCACTGGATGCTATACTGAAACTTTGGTGCTTCTACCTCAAAAAACAGCCCCCCCCCAGAGCCCCAGATACTCGCAGATCAATTCTCCATTATTTCCTATGGGAATGTCTCCATGGGGAACAATAGAGTTTCCAGTAGCCATTTCCCTCCCCTCCCCCAGCTTTGTGATTACCCTGAAGCGGGGGAGAGGGCCTTCAAACTGGGGGATCCCCTGACCCCACCAGGGGATTGGCAACCCTAGTAAGAAAGGAAGGCTTTAAATAAATAAATATCCATTTTGCATGGATGAATCTGGTACCCACCAAAAACCAATGCTAAAATACACCACTGTCAGATTTTGATGTTAAGTTGACCTATGGAGGTAGTTATGGCATCAATCTGTTCCACCACTTGTAGAGTTCCTTTCCTAGGTCACCCAAAATTTGAACTGTGTTTGCAGCTGTAGTCTAATCAATCACCATTCATTCAGGTATTTTCCTACTGAAAGCAGCCGCTATGGTAGTGCTTTAAACAAAGGCAAGCAAAAAGAGGCAGAAACATATTTAGAAGAAAATCCCATTAGCCAAGTTTATATACATAAATCCTATTTATCCAGGATGAGCAATATGTTATTTTCCAAGAAAACAAAACACATCACATGCCACTATTTAATCAAATCAACTTTTCCCCTATATATTTTTTCTTTGTTTCTAGTCTCTGTAGAATCAAAGTCTCATAACAGATGCAAAGTCCTTCTGCTGTTATCTTATTGTACATTGTCATGGGCAAGAACATCAGATGAAGCTTTTGAAAGCTGCTGGTTGACAAGCAGGAGGAAGTTCTTTTGTATCCTATATTAAATACAATTAGACTTCTGCAAAGCTGACGATGATGTGAAGCTTGCATCAGTAGCATGTAAACTAATGAATGACCATAAGCTACATGTCTTTGGCTCACCAAGACAACAATTACCCAGCCCAAGCATTCCCAGCTCATTGGGTTACAAGGTCCCCCCTGATCACCATTGGGAGATAGGGGGAAGCTGGGTTGCCACATCCAGCTTGGAAAACTCCTGGAGATTTCAGGCTAGAGCCTGAGGAGGAGAGGAACCTCAGTGAGGTACACCTTGGAGTCCACCCTCCAAAATGCCCCTTTTCTTCAAGGGAACTAGTCTCTGGAGAATAGGTGTAATTCCTGGGGATCTTGGAGGCTGGCATCCTTACCAGTTCATGGCACACACTCAGCTTAATCTGCAAACTTCTCTTGCATATTCACAGCTGATATGCACCTTCATTGTACAAGGAGGGGCAGCTCCTGACAAAGAAGACACTATGGAAGTTCTGGTATACAGGGCTTTTTTTCAGGAGGAATGCAGTGGAATGGAATTCTGGAACCTCTTTGTGGAAACAAAATTCTCAAGAAATGTTTAAAAATTTATGAGGGGCACCCATATGTTTCTCCATTTCCTTCTTGAGAGTTCCAGCACCTATTTTTCATGGAAAAAACATCCTGCTTGTATATATAGTAGAAGAGAGTGCACTGAGCTATGGATGGGGGGGGGGGTGGGGAGTAGGATCTAAGAATACACTGGTGCCCATTAGTATCGTGTCTGGCATTGAGATCACTCTGACTCAGAGCAAAAAACATGTCTGCCTCCTACAGCATCTGTGTATTCTTGGCAGCCTACAGTTTGAGTACAGACCAGGCTCTTGTCCATTTACAAGAAATGATGCACTGGCAGACCAAGATAGCATGTGACTGAAATCAGATACAGAGAGCCTGAAAGCCCTGATGCCACATTTAGACTTCACTTTCAGCTGACATTTTCCTACCTGACAATGTGAGAAAGAAGGCAGCATTCAAGAAACTTAAGGCATCTACTGTCCCTTCTCCTTCAGCTTAGAAAAATATTAGGGAAGATGGCTGTTAAGTTATTTTTTTGCAATATCAGTTAACCCACACCTTAAACAGACAATGAACTGTTTACATGAACTGTTAGCCTGTAATAACAGTTTCTGTCTCAGTTCAACCTCTGTTTACATTTCTGTATCTATTTTCTCCATACATTTCTCTTATGAGAATCATACTCAAAGGATGATTCTGAGAATGGAGCTGAGCTGAGAAGCGACTACCCCAGGGAAGGTCAATATTCCATTGCTTCTCTTGCATCTCCGGTTAAATAATCATGAAAAAAATTGTGTGAGTTTGTTTGGTGAGAAAACACAGGCAACTTCAAAGTTAGGAATTTCTTTAAAAGATATTGATAACAAAACTGCCAATATCATAATGCCATTACAATAAACATACATAGTACAACTACATTTGGATTTTACAGAGTCAGTGTGGGGCAGTGGTTAGAATGTCAGACTACAATCTGGGAGACTGAGGCTTGAATTCCTACTTGACCATGGAAGCTTGCTGGGGGACCTTAGGCCTGTCACACACTTTTTGCTTAACCTACCTGACAGGGTTGTTGTGAGGATAAAATGGAGGATGGAAGATTGAAAGTATAAACTGAGCCTGCTTCAGCGGGGAGGGTGGGATATAAGTTAATAAATAAATAAACTGCTTTGGTCCCCATTGCAAAGAAAGGCAAAGTAGAAACAAACAAACACACACATACATAAATATCCATATACTAATTCCCAGTATGGCCCCCATCTGCAGATATCTGGATCTGCTGATCAGGCCATACTTGCACTAAACACATGTTTCTGCAAACTTGGATGATCCCCCAGGTTTGCAGAACAACCTGACATTTTAGGGGAAAAAATATTGGGGGGGGGGGGTTTAAATCCACCCCCCCCCCAAATAAAAGAGCACTCTCTGCACTAGCTCAGGTGATCACTGCTGGTGGCAGCAGAGCCTGAGAGCTGTGCTGAGCCTGGCAGCAGTGGAATCATGGCATGCACTGGTCCTTCTAGCAGCAGTGCAGCCCTGAAATCATGCTGGTCCCAGCAGCCGTGGCCCAGCCTGGGAGCTGTGTGGATCCCACCAGCAGGAGCCACACTAGGCCTAGTAAGAAAGTGTGTAGGGGGGTGGGATTTCTCCTCCTGCAAATCTTGGGTAGAAGGAATCAGGTGTGGGGGGGCATGGGAGTACTTTCTGTCCCCCTCCACCAAGCCAGAAAGCCCATCCACCCTCCTGCAGAAAGGTAGGAAAGGATACCAGCAAAGGGGGGCTGAATGAAGTGCCAAAGGTGGGGTAGATGGGAAGAGCAGTGGGAGTGTGGGAGTGAATTGCCAAGGTGGGGGGATAGGTAGGGAGAGCTTCAAAGGTGGGAGTGAATGATGTGCCAAAAGTGGGAGATAGGTGGGGAGAGCAGCAAGGGTGACATAGATTGATGGAGAAAAGTAAGAGAGAGAGATGGGGTAGGTTGACAGATAAGGGAAGGGGGAGAAAGGAGAAGACTGTTAGAGAAGTTTGAAGAAGGGAAGGGGCAGAGGGATTTATCCTTTCTGCATCTTTCTTGCAGGTCTTCACTTGTGGTAATATAATTTGGTCATCTCAGCATTAGCTCTTCTGCACCCTAGAAGAGATAGAAAATACATGGATTCCACGACAACTATTAAACTATATATTATGCAACTGCAAAGGGCATGAGTCAAGGACACTTGGCACATAAAAGAATTGCCTACATATAATTGGGTATAGTTATATAATAACCCCCCCCCCCCCATAACACTATGATTGTATTAACATAATCACAATTTAACATAGGGATTCCCCACAATTTAACATAGGGATTCCCCTCCCCCGTCACTGCAGAACAGGAGCTGGGATTAGAGACCCCTGCTCCCAGCAGAAAGTGGCAACTACCTAAAGAGCTATTGAGAAAACACAGTACTTCTTTTAACTTCTAGCACTGAGCACACTGCCCTATGAGAATGACCTGCCCAACTGAACAGCACCACATTGTAGTATCTAGGGATGGGGACAAACCAACGCACAAAGCAAAATTTGTCATAAATCTTGCTCTGTTTGTGTTTTGTGAACCAAAATTTATGAGGAATCTACTGACACAAATGTCCACTAACATTTGAAGCAGTCCCTCCAAGTCCGTTTAGCCCCCTTGCTTTCTGTTCTCTGAGAAAGCCACAAAAACAGCTGAGGCAAGGAGCATCTCTCCACTGCTCAACTGTTTCAGCTTTCTTGTGCAGTCCCTTTAAAGGGAAGCAGCTGAGTAGTAGGAAGTGCTTCCCCACCACTCAGCTTCCCCCCCCCCCCGCCCCAAGGTTTCTTGTGCAGTCTCTTTAAAGGGACTGCACAAGAAAGCTGAAACAGTTGAGCAGTTGGGAGTGCCTCCTCACTACTCAGCTGTTTTTTTTCCAGCTTTCTTATACAATGCCTTTGATGTGACTGCACAGGAAAGCATAACAGTTGAACAGCTGGAACCACCTCCCTGCTGACCAGCTGGTTCCCCCCCCCCCCCCCAGCTTTCTTGTGCAGTCACTTTAAAGGGATTGAACAAGAAAAGGAAACAGCTGGGACTCCACCCACACCCCGCTCATCTGTTTTTATGGCTTTCTTGTACAATCCCTTTAAATAGACTGCACAAGAAAGCAAAACAGCTTGAGTGGCTGGGACCACCTCCCTGTGTTCAGCTGTTTGTCTGGCTTTCTTTTGAAGTTTCTTTAAAGGGACTGCACAAGAAATCCAGACAAACAGCTGAGCAGTGGAGAGGTGCTCCCTGCTGCTCGGCTGTTTCTCTTTCTTGTGCAGTCCCTTTAAAAGGACTGTACAAAAAAAGCAAAAGAGCTGAGCAGCAGGACTGAGCTCAGCTGTTGTTTTGTTTTCTGGTGCATTCCCTTTAAAGCACTTCCCCACCACTCAGCTGTTTTTCATACTGTATTGTGCACTCTCATTAAAAGGAATGCACAAGACAACCTGGAACAGCTGAATGGCAGGAAGACAGAATTATTTATAACTGGGAAGGGTTGTGAATCATACTTTAGCCACTGACTTCTATGTGGCCTTGTACTGCTGTCTCCCCAGGTGACCACCCAGCCACATGATCCTGTTTCAGCCCACATGATCAATTTGTAAACCTTTTAATTATTTTGTAATAAGGATGCAGCCCATTTTTTATGCATGAATCTCTGTGTTTGTCTTTGTCATTCTCTTTTGCTGACTCCAAGGACAAAATAACAGCTTCATGTCAAAACCTTCAGGCAATAACACTGAACACAAAGCTCAAACTTAGATACTGTGTTATTCTATCATTTGCTGAAGAATATCAACAAAAGACAGATTGATTATGTTTGAATTCGTTTCTCTTTGGACTCTTCATCATGTCTAATTGACAACAATGAACAGAGTTTTTTTTAAATGCCTTTTAGTTTTTATAAGCAAACACTTAATTTTATTCCCAGGAAATTACAATGTAGAAGCAAACAACTTGCCAGTTATTGTGTATAATCTTTCATTCTGTATAATCTCTTATTAACACTCAAGATGGCAAATGAAGCAAAGCAACATCTGTATAGTGTTTCTGCAATACATATAACACAGCATTGCATTAATAAAGCACATCTAATGGGTTATAAATGATTATATATCTGTGCAACCAGATACAAAGTTTGAGTACATAATCATCAGGCTGCCTAAATTTCTACTGAACAATCATTACCTGAATTGCGTATTACAAACATTTAGATTTAGCATGAGATCTTGGGGGACAGCCCTGTAATTTTGGGGTGGGGGGCCCAGGGAATAATTTTCGGGGGGCGGGCATGGGGCTTGGCTGCTTCTTCCAGCAACCAGCCACCCATCCCCAGCTCTCTTGCACTCTCTCTCCCCGTGGCTGACCTTCCCTCCTGCCTGCGGTCCCTGAGAAAGACTCACTCACTTGCCCAGCAGGTGGCAGCTGTGATGCCCTGAAGAGCTCTGCCACTTTGCTTCCCCCAGTGGCTGGGCCTGTTCCCAGTCCTGCCTTGGGTGCTGTTTAGCTGCTGCCATGGCAGCAAAGCGAGAAGAGCTCAGTGTAGAACTGCTGTTCGCTGCTGGCCAGGAAAAGAGTAGCGGTGGCAGCTGGTAGCTCCATTGGAGGGAACAAGGCAACAGAGTGCCCAGACTCCTTGGCCACTCAGCCGCTGCTGCAATGGGGAAAGTGCCAGACTTGGTGCTCCTCCCCTGTGTGGAACAGCTTGGGCTCTGCAGCATGGCTCTTCCAGCAGGGAGAAAAGGCAGCTGCCGCATCCTGGCTTCTCCCCCTCTGCTGCAGGCAAAGTGAGTGCAGGAGGCAGCTGTTGCTTCCAGCAGAAGGACGAGAAAACCCTTCCCCAATTTCAGTAGAAGGAGAGTCATACAGGTGGAAGGGGGGTTTGGGTGGAACGGCCTGGCCCCTCCCTCCTCCCCTTCCATAGCTATGGGCCTGTTGGGGGAAGAAGTCAAAGAAAAGTTTCTATTTGGACACTGAAGGCAAAATAAGAATTCAGCTCCCAGTCTTCTCCTAACTGGATGCTGAATTCTTATTTTGCCTCCAGTTTCCAAACTGATGCTTGTCTCTGATTTCTTCCTCCAGAACCTCATGGAAATTAGATGGGTTGCCTTCTAACTTTTGCCAGAAAAGATCCAAAGGAGGCTTAGAAGCAGTATACCAAACATTTCAGCATACCTTGAAGGCATCTCACTCAGCTGAATTGTGGTAACAGCTATTCCATATCTGATGACGTGATTATTTGGAAGACGGGTATATGCTGAAGGCTCAGGTTTCTCAAAGTAATTTTTGAACACAACTACAAACTGTGCTACGTACATGCAAACATCAGCCAAGTATCCATGACTAGGAGAAGAGCTTTATTATCATTCTTCCATAGCAGGAATGTATGTTCAGAAATATAATGGTTACATACAAAGTATACAATCTTGTTGTGCCTTAAAATTCATCCACTGGTACCAGCCAAGGAGAGGGAGAAAGATACCATAGTAGAATAATGAAAAATCCAAAGACCAGCTTTCATTTTATCCGGAGTAGATTTCTTTCAAATCTACTGGCATACAATTTCTATATTAAAGATTTAAGACTGTCAGATTGACTTTTTCCAAATGTTAAGGACAAGTCACTGACAATTTTGACTAGTCTAGTACCATTACATTAATAGTCAAGTGCATCATTGCATATTGAAGGGCAAGATGTAGTGGAACCCTATATAACAAGAGCCATAGAAGCATAGGGCGTTTTCGCACTTACCTTTTACTGGCGCGACCACCCTCCTCACGCCGGCGGATCTGCAGGGATTTCGCACCAGAAGCGCCGGCGCAGCTAAAAGAGCCGGCAACTTCCATCGCGGAGCCAGCTCAAACGGAAACCGCCAAGAAGCAGGAAAACGTTTGAGCTGGCTCCGCGACGGAAGTTGCCGGCTCTTTTGGCTGCGCCGGCGCTTCTGGTGCGAAATCCCTGCAGATCCGCCGGCGTGAGGAGGGTGGTCGCGCCAGTAAAAGGTAAGTGCGAAAACGCCCATAGAGTTGGAAGGGATCTCCAGGATCATCTAGTCCAATCCCAGCCTTGTGAATATTTCTGAAAACAGCAGCCTCATGCAAAGTTTTCCCCACCATGCATTAACAGCTGTGCAGATTATTTTTTGTGTGCAGCACTGCACAAAAGAACCTTAGCTTTATCATATATACCATTTAGTCCAGGGGTATGGAACTCATTTATTTTGAGGGCAAGATCTGACATAAATGAGACCTTGAGGGGCTAGGTCATGTCGGGTTGGGCCGAGTCATATTGGGCCGGGCAACGTGTACCTATTTAACATCAGGTAGCAGAGATATAAATTTTATAAAGAACACAGATAAACACAAATATATATTTTTAAAAAACTTAAAACATACTTAAAACGCTAGCACTCATTGGTCTTAAGGATGCTTTCTTGGTATTTCTTCCATAGGATCCAGGGAACTGGGCAAAGGAAGCTCTTTCCTTCCTTCTCCAGAGGACTGGGGGGGAGGGGGGAGCCTCAGCCAATGGAAAAATAGAGGTTTTGCTCTGTAGCTCCTGAGCAATTGAGCAAGCTTTGCAAAGCAAGCTGTTATGCAGAAGGAAGCAAGATATAGGAAGAAGGTAGCAGATGACATCCAGTTGCTTGGGGGCCTGATAGGAGTCCTCTGGTGGCCTCATTCAGCCCTCGAACTGCATGTTTGACACCCCTGATCTAGTCAATTATGTGGGGGGAGGGGCTTAGTCATGTTTTCATCAATGTATACGTACACAGTGATAATACAGAAGAGGAAAGTAATGTATATGAACCAAAAGAACTGACAGCCACAGAACATGCATATGCTCCAATTCCAGAAGCAAATTTAGAGATTCTACTTGTTAACACAGAATGCAAAACTAAAGTGTGTAATTATGGGACAATAAAGGGCAGTGTAGGGCAAAGCTTCCACAAAGCTGCAGCAGGGTTACAAAGCAATCCCAGTCGTGGTGCTGGCTTTTTGGGTCCCAGGCCATGGCAGGGGTGTATGCCCTTTTCATTGTATTGTTTCCCTATATTGTGAACCTTTTTTTTTTTTTTACTTTTCCTGTTTTTTGTTTGCACTCCCAATTTATTTACATCTTCTACAATATTTGTACTCCTCAAAAAACTGCTCAATAGAATTATATGTCCCCCATGAAGGTATCCCCATCCTCCATTGCTTTCAATGGAGGGGGAAAGGCATTTAAAGGGATCACAGTGCCTTTAAAGGCCTTGTCCAAACCATGCAACTCTGTGGCTAGTGAACTCTGAACATGTTTAAAGGAGTTACAGTCCCTTTAAACACCTCCAAGCAGTGAGTCCACCAAAGAAGGCATTTAAAGGAACTGCAAGTCCTTTAAATGCTAGAGTTCAGTCTCTGTGGATTTGCACAGCATGGAGAAGGCATTTAAAGAGACCACAATCCCTTTAAATCCATTTAAATTCAACTAAATAGTGCCCTGGCTATTTCAGGTAGTCAAACAATAACTGAAATCTGTATCTGGCTGAACCTATATCTGAGAAATACCGAAAGGATATTTCCCAGATATTTTTCTTGCTTGGATTTAGCTGAACGCACACCCCTAATGAGCTCTGTCAACTCACTGGATGACATGATGCACAAAAGCTTACTAAAGTTTTAGAAAACTTCTACTAGGATGAGTTTGCATGGGAAAATATATGCAGCTCTCTTTCAAAGGCTAGTTACCAGGGTTACAGCGTGAATTGGGGTTTAACCATGTATTGTCACTGAAGTAGAGCACGCTGATGCTTTCTTTTTTCTCTTTGCCATCCTAAATGTGTGCATTTTAATGTTTCCTGCTCATCATTAGGTGCTAGTGTAGTAATACCTTGCAAACCTAACATTTTATAGTAGCATCAACTATCAAATGTCTATGGAACAATGGCCATTCATCCTCTAAAATGGGCATAAACCTCTAAGTTTCCTTGGGATGAGATGCACTGCATTTACTGAAGAACCACAGAGGGTAAGCAGAATTAACCACACAAGGATTGTTCAATACCTCAACAGTATTATTATTTTCAGTCATCTAATACTTTGCTATATAGTATTTCTAATGTAAAGAAAGAAATATTGGATGCATAATGTGACATATATCTCCCTCCACTCTTAAAAATATTTGCCAATGCTGCCTGATTCCCAGTGCTAGATGCCTCAAAGACAATGTTCATGTATGGAAACAGAGGATCACCCCCTGTGGCACTTCATGTGAATGTCAAAGATTGGAAAGAGAGTAAGACCTACACAGATACAGTTTGCCAACAACAGATGCATTTGTTTGAAACAAAACAGAAGTCTGCTTGAGATGTATGTTGGAACAAATTTATGAAGACATTCCATTTGGTCATTAAAATGTTTCTGTATGTGGACTACAAAGAAAAAAACCACAAGGAAATAAACTGGAAAGCATGCCAAAAGGCTAGGCAAACAGATAGCATTTTATATTCTCTGTAGGAACAAGTAACTCACTGGCAGAAGGTTACTGTTTGCAAATGTTTTAAATAATAAAAGCAATAGTGGCAGACAGTACAGGTCACATATAACAAAATATTTCTATGAAGAGGTTTAGTAATGTAGAATATTACTTCCATAGTTTAATACTGTTCTTGAATGTTCCTGATTTAAATTTTCATTTTACTTACTTTAATAAATACAGCAAGCAAGTACTGAATCTACAATTTCTGCAAAACTCTCAAGTATCGGATATTCATATATTAACTATAGAGAAGTTAGCTTTAGAGAAAAAACTGATTTTACTTTAAGCATTAGCAGTAATTCCTGCCTTCATCTGTCAAGGATGCATTAAAGACTACAAGTTGTTCTTGTGTCACCAAGAAGTCCTTTTTTCCCCTAGTGATAAAACTGAAGAAATCAGAGATGTTCCAAACAGTGTGGAACATGTTTTTCAGAGGAGCAGGCTCAATTTTGATGCCATTTATAGAAAATAAAGACTCTGTTTCTCTGATATTGCTTTGAGAGACCCAAAGCACTCTATTTCTCATGGTATTTCTATTCCTTCTTGGTTCTAATCTAAGTATTTTGTTTCAAAATACTAAGCTTGTTAGTAGTGCTTCAGATGATGAAAATAGTTTCCAGACACTTATGCTGCCATTATAACTTTCTGAAAACAGAACTTGGTATATTCTAGAACAGCAAAACAAACAAACAAACAAACAAAAACCTTTATTTTAAAAGCATTTTAGTACATTTATCAATTTGTATTAAATCAATTTGCTAGTGTAGAACTATCTGCTTTGACTAGCATGGGGTCTCCAAGATATCATATACTTCCAGGCTCCAGCTATTAAGATATTTTAAATTGGAGATGCTGGAGACTGAAACAAGGAACTTTATAGGGAAAGCATTAGCTCCACTAGAAAGCTATGAACCTTCACTTGGCTAATTGAACTGCAACTGCAGGGCAGACTGCAGAGAGCAATCATGCAGCAGATAGTTGCTTGTGTGTATCACCTTGAGAACTACCCTTCCATGCCTGTGAACAATTACAGAAATAATTCCATGGCTACTAAATAGTTTCCAGATGTTGCATCTTAAAGATCAGTTCTTTCTCAGTCAAGTAACTGCAACTTTGGCAGGGGTCCACTCCACTCCACACTAAGGAGTATTGACAGTATTGCTCCCTAATCAATGACACATTTATCTGAGAAAGAGGAATTGTTGCAATCCATTTTTAAGAAGATGTGCATGGTTCCCAGAAGCAAGCACTATGAAGTTATGACATTTCTGGTGAAAAAAACCCTGGTCTCTAAATAAGAGGGTATCCTGGTTACAGCTATGATCATTCCTCAATAATCATCCATACATGGTGATATAAGTGCTGGTTGACCACTAAACGTGGCGAGCAGTAACAATTCTGTTACCCTGCAGTGTCAACTTGCGCAAATAATATGATGACACATCTTCTAGTATCTACACAGAAAAGAAATACAGGTAATAATAGGAGCAACAGAAGAACAATAGTTTATAGACAGAGATGATTCATGGTTACATTAAGAGAAAAAAGAAAGAGACAAGTGAGTTTGGGAAGACTGGCAGAGAAGGGCAGCAGAACGTTCAGGGTAGAAAGTAATAGTTTAGGAGACCTTGATGATTCAGTCTATACTATGAAGTTTTAAAGCTAGAGCGTTCAGGGTAAGAGAGTATGACCATTAGGAAAAATCTGTAGGATTGCTTTAAAGAACTACAATTAACACTGCATTAGATTCATGTTTCTATTGTTCTTTAATACTAATCAGACTTGTGATTATATCAGGCTACACCTGAGCACTATAAACCTTGACCTCAACTGAAATCCATTAAGATTTTAGAATTAGATATCATTGAAATTTCCTTCAAAAGTGGACAAGTGCAACACAAGGCTGCTTTAAATTTCATAGGAAAAATATCATTTAGTCACATAAATTGCAGCTGAAGATAAAATTTAGCCATTTTAGCTGCAAGAAAAAAAGATCACCATTTTAAGAATAACATTACATTTTGCAGTCTGATAGCCATCACATTCAACTATATATTGCCCAAAATTTGGCCCCCTCCCAGCCAAACGGTCGATCGCTGCTGAGGCTGGGGGCCGTTTATTGCCTCCTCGGCTGGATGGAGGCAGTTGGATGATTCCAGAGAGGGAGGGGGCAAGGCGCAGCCTTAAAAGGCAGGCCCCGCCCTCTGTAACGTAGTTCAAAAAGTTTCTCAGCCCGCCCACCCATCATACAGTACAGGCAAAGGCTGGTCGCCTGTTTACAGGGGATGTGTAGGAATTTTTCGTCCCCCTGACAATTGGCCAGTTCAGGGGAGTGTTTTTGCCTACCCTGTACTGCGGGTAGTGGGTGCTGGCAATTGGATTGGCGGTGCCGTTTAATTAGTTGGTCACTGGCTGTTTTTGTTGGGAATATGTTGGGGTTTGGTGAGCTCCCGTGGCACCACACCATTTTGGTGAATGGCCTCCCTGGGCGACCGTTAAGCTGTACGGCCCAAAGTCGGCTCTGGGGAGGCTGGGGATCCTGTCACATGGAGAGTGTCCACATTCCGGGCTGTACAGCTTTGGGGATGGTAGAGCTTTGGTGAGCGGGATCATGTTGCTGGGCCAGCCGGGTCTAAGCCGTTGTGTTGGCTCCTACCCGGGGCTTTGGGGGCTCACCCGTTTTCAGGTCAAGGAGGTGGTCTGGCTTGACCCCTGACTTGGTCTGTCCCCATGTTTTTTCCCTTGCCATTTAAGTTAATAAAGTGGCCCTTTATTCCATTTCTGCGTCTGTCTCATCATTCCGACTGGGGGGACAATATGTACATAGAACCAATGGGTATCCCCAGTTCTTTCCTTCTTGCTTATGATGCATAGGATCATTTACATATATTGTTACATCATCTTACTGTGCTGTCCTTGTGCAGGATCATCTATTCCTATTGTGATGTCATTTTATTGAGAATTTTCTAGGGTTGCCAGTTTCAATCTTCTTCCCAATGGGGAGATTTGTGGGGTGTTCTAGGAGGGGTGTGGCCATCCCCAACACAATGACATGACAGAATCACATCCCGGATGCAGAGTATGCATGCCCCTGTTTTCCCCCAACCATTTAAAGGAAACCTTTCCTTTGAAATAAAAGCAAGAGCCACATGTGCCTGCCCTGCAAGAGGCAAACTCAACTCTTGCAGGGCAAGAGCTGGCAGTCACCTTTTGGAAAGAGCAGGCACTGTGCCTGCCCTGCAAGAGGCAAACTTGCAGGGCAGGAGGAAGTGGCCCCCGTTTGGAAAGAGTGGGTGCTGTGCAAGAAATTAACTGCTTGCAGTGCAGGCAAGTACAGCACTCATTCTTTTTTCTTTTCTTCTTCCTCGCAGGAGAGGAGGGAAAATGGTGACCACCCAGTGCTAACTCTTGGGACAGAGTTTGGGGGCAGGGCCTTGCTCACCAGCCAATTGACTGGTGGTGGATTGAGCCCGCAAAATCAGGGAATCCTCTGCCCCCACCCAGGGTCGGATCGGGGGGGGGGCAGAAGGGAGTGCTTGCCCCGGGCGCTGACGGAGGGGGGGGTGCCAAATTGGGTATGGAATCCATTGTATTATATGGGATGATAAGATAGAATGGCCCATAAGAGGGGGCACCATTTTTTAATTTTGCCCCCTTCAAAAAAACATGTAGATCTGGTCCTGCCCCCACCTGGAGACTGGCATCCCTAGCCATTTCCTGACCTTACCCACAATGCTACCACTAATGGGGATATGGTTGCCAACTTTGGGTTGATGGAAAAGCCAAGGGAAGCAAGGTTTAGGGAGAGAAGGGATCTCAGTGGAGTATAATGCTAGTGTTTACACCCTCCAAATTAACCATTTTCTCCAGAGCAATTGACCGCTGAAGTCTGGAGATTAACTGTAATCCTGGAAGATTTCTAGGTATGGCCTGGATATCTCTAGGATCCACTTTGGCAACACACAAAGTGAATGAAAAAAGCCAGGTTCATCAACTTTTGCATGATTTCTGAATGCTAGCCCCAAAACCATATTCTCACTCCAGTTTTTGACTGTAGCCCCAGGTTAAAACCCCCCCCCCCCACACTTTATCGGTTTGCTAGAAGTAGCTTAGACTAAGCCTCAACTATATGAAAAAAAAAGAGCCATCAAATGAATACAAATAGTTTCCCCCACATTATAATAGGTGTTGTAACTAATTGCCTGAAAGAGTGCAGTCTGGAAAAGCAGACAAACTCTAATTGATAAAGATTAAGATTATGGTAACTGAGGGGAAACTACTTCTGGAAGGCTACGCAAAGATAAAGACTAGTAAAAACCAGTTGCTGGAAGAAGAAAATAGTTTGTGGGAAGAAACCACCTGCCTGCCCTCAGCGTTGCCTGCCTCCACTCAGCTGGGAAGCAGCATGCAAAATCGGGGGGAGGAATAGGAGGTATCACTGTTGGGCTGATGCCATGATCCCCCTATTTGTGTGACCCAGAAGTGATGTCACTACATTGAGTGGCACTCTAGCGTTCACAATGCAATGGGGACTCTACGGCAGGGGTGGCCAACTGTAGCTCTCCAAATGTTTTTTGCCTACAAATCCCATCAGCCCCAGCCAGCATGGCCAATGGCTGGGGCTGATGGAGTTATAAGCAAAAAAACATCTGGAGAGCTACCATTGGCCACCCCTGCTCTATGGTATCACTTCCTTGCTCAACTCCCTCCCCTCCTCAAACTCTGCTGTTTTCAGGTGCCACTCCAGAAATTTCCCAATCTGGATATAACAGCCCTACCCACTCCAGAAATTTCCCAATCTGGATATAACAGCCCTACCCACTCCAGAAATTTCCCAATCTGGATATAACAGCCCTACCCACTCCAGAAATTTCCCAATCTGGATATAACACCCAAAAATGAGGTGTTCAGTCACAGGAACTTTAAGCACTACCATCACCTTGGAATCACAAATATTTCCTGAAATCCTCTCCAGTAAGACACTAGAAGAAAATTCCATAAGACTCATCACCTACCTTTATCTTCTGACCAAATGGTCCTCAGGGTAAACAAAATATTCAGTATAACATTACCTTATGAAACATCACCTAATGAAAACTATTTTATAGCAATGCCCACATTGAACTCCCCTCCTCAATAGCACCTTCTAATTGATCTGACTCAAATGGCTTCCAGAAATGACAAATCTCCAGACCCATTCCAGAAGCCTTCAGAGATGTGCTTGTTCTCAACTTCTGAGGGACGGGGTTGGGGATGGCAGCTGAAAGGCTTTAAACTACCAGCCAAAATTTTATTGTTTGTTCCTTGAAAAAGAGTCTCTGGATTTCAAAGGTGATATTATTGTGTTTATTTAGAAAATGTATATGTGATGTCTCCAGAGGCCTACTTGAAGCAGCTGACAATTAAAACCACCCCAAAAACCTAAACAATTAAAAATAAACAAAAAAGTCAATTACAATAAGCCAGGGAACAAAAAATGGTATAAAATAAATATTGAGTATTCTAAACTTAAAACTGTAGAATAGTTAAAGATGTAACATGTCAGTAAAAAGCCTCAGAAAAAGAATGGTATTGGTCTGGCATCCTCAGGTGGATGAAGTAGGTGCCAGGGAAGCCTTAAGGGGAGGGCCTCCAAAGAAGAGGCATCACCACTGGGGGGAAAAAAACCTGCCTGTTGTCAAAATCCACTTCACTTTTGCTGGAGGAGGCACAGATAGCAGGGCTTGAGAAGAGGATCTTTTAAATGGGTAACTGCACTCCTGACACTTTTTGATCCATAGACAATATTGAGTCTTGGAATACCCATCTAAACTTTGTGCATGAAATTTCAAGGGAACTGCAATCACATCAAGAATCAAGAGAACTCCAGTCTCCATGTCAGCCTTACCCACAACACTCCAGTCCTGTATTCCTGTATATATTAAGCTTCAGTTTAAATCCTTGCTCAGCCATCTACTATTTTCAGATTATCAGGGCTCTCCCCTCTATTTGCCATGTGTGGAGGCACCTTACCATCCCTGGCTGGAAGAGGGAACAAATGGAGCTGAAGCTGCCAACCCCACATCATCACTGACAAGGAAGCATACCTCACTGTTTCTATTTAGAACTGTTGGCAGCTCAGGAGCTCAAAATCCCTTTTTCAGTATCAAAGCCGAGTCTAGATCCACGAGAGTCTGGATCCAGTTTTACGATCCAGATACTGTTTCATCCAGGAATTCCTGATTATTGGCCACTGTTCTTTCATACTTTTTGCAAACAAGGCAGATTTTGTACTACACTGTAGTTATTTAGATCTGTTCTACCTAAAATTGGTCACAAGTCATAGGGATTTGCTAATTGTGCCCAGGGGGCAGTTTTCAAAAGACTTCTTTCTTTCCATTACTGTACAGATGTGAAGTTGGTAAATAAATATTGTAAATAAATATCTTCATCCTACAGAATACATTTTTGATGAACCCTAATCTGTTTTCATCAGATTCAACCTGAGTTTCTTCCCATCATCCAATTTTCTTCTCTGGTATTTCAGATCCTCTAGTTCAACGGTAAACCAAGAGCCATATCATAAGAAAGAGGAGCATGCATGGCAATTGTATGATGGGTCTCCCAGGGTGTGCTCAGACTACAGGCTTGGCTGTACCTCTAATTTCTCTGGAACTATTTGTTCCAGAGAAATGCAATCACACACATGGCCCTAATCCCACCTCACCCCATGGTTGAGTGATCAGACTGCCACCGTGCAGTCACCACAGAAAGACTGGGCAGGCAGCTTTGTTTGTTTAAAAAAGTCTGATTTGCACATGTGGATAAGCCATTGGGCAAATATGTGGCTATGTGGACATTGCTAATAGTGAAAAAAATGGCAGGCAGGGAGTGGAAATCAGACCTCCTAAAGGGCTCAAGTACACTATAGAGAGATCAGACATCGAAAGTGTGCAGTGAGACTGGCTCAAGCAAAAAAAAAATGGACTTTATCCAGTGTTGGAAAAGTCGGTGGCGAGGATGGGTGATCAATGAGTGGGGAATGGAGGACAGATATGGCTGTATGGACGAGCACTTTAAATCCATTGGGAAGAAGCAATGACAATGGATCAAAGTGCTTATCTGACTGCACCCCCAATTCCCAATCTTACATGTGATTACCAACCACATCAATAGAAAATTTTCTAAGAGCTGCCAAGAATCCATTCAGTTCCATCTTTCCATAGAAACTTGACAATTTAAATTGGTTCTCTATCCCTGTATGGACTTTGTTATCTTCAGTCCAATCCTCCAAACCCAGCAATAATCTGTCTGTAACAATGAGAAAAATTAATCTCCTCTTCCCCAGATCATGTTTCACATTTTGCACAGAATGTGTAATGAATGTCATGGCCATATGACCAGATAATACTTGATGCAACCCTGATGTTCTGAGTTATATCTGATAGCAACACTTTGACATGAATATTAAAGTCATCCCCAGACACACAATTTAGAGATTTTAAGATCCAATGTCAAAACTAGTTCCTACAGCTCAGGAATGGAGACTGTTAAGCAGTGGGGTGGACAGTACACAAACTGAGTCCCTACTATTTCTGAAGATAGCACTTGATAAGAGAGAGGGTGACTCTTACCAGAAATGCTGGGGATCTTCTCTTTTTATGGGGGAATTAGCAGAGGCAGACCTAAATTGAGCTTTTTAGGAGTGGGATTCCCCAAAGTGTATACCGATACTCGTTCAGAGAGATATGTTTTGAAATGACCAAACCAGTTGAATAAAGAAAAGAATTTTATTAAAAATAAAAATAATATGATACACACACACACTGAATTAAACTGACACACACGCACTCAAGAACACAAAAAATAGGTTTTAGTGAATCAAATAGGGGGTAAGATTTTTTTTTGGGGGGGGTGGAATATTCATAGAGTAGAAGTTCAAAGAGTAGAAGTTCGTGGAGGAAAGGGACAAGATGACTAGTATCTTGGGTGTATGGTTGGCTCCAAGAACACACAACACTGAACATGTCCGGAGTGCTTCCTTAAGTAGGCAAAAATGTATCCCGATACATGGCTGGGTGTGTTGAGTGGTTTATATAATAGTTTGATGGGATTCCTATTGTGTAGTGAGGGTGAGTTGAATGCTTCCCAGGTGCTAGATATAAAAGTGTAATGTTCTGTATGTCATTTGCAAACTTAGCCACTTCACTGCTCCACTTCGAAAATTGCCCATTTATACTCACTCTCTGTTCCCTATTAATTAACCAGTTTTTGATCCACAAGAGGACTTGTCCTTTTACCCCATGACTCTTGAGCTTACTTAGGAGCCTTATCAAAAGCTTTCTGGAAGTCAAGGTAAATAACATCTTTTAGGTCCCTTTTGTCTGCATGTTTGTTCACCCCCTCAAAGAACTCTAACAGATTAGTGAGACAAGATCTTCCATTACAGAACCCATGCTGAGTCTTCCTCAATAACTTTTATTCATCACTGTGCCTACTAATTCTCTTTTTAATAACGGTTTCCACCAACTTTCCCAGTATTGAAGTCAGACAGACTGGCCCAGATCTCTTCTGGAACCCTTTTTAAAGATGTGGGTGATATTAGCTACCTTCCAGTCCTCAGGAATGGAGGCAGATTTTAATGAAAGATTACATATTATTGTCAGGAGATCCACAATTTCACCTTTGAGTTCTTTCAGAACTCTTGGATGTATGCCACTTGAGCCTGGTGACTTATCAGTTTTTAAATTGTCTATCAGACATAGGACCTCCTCTCTCGTCACCTCAATCTGACTCAGGTTTTTCAACACTCCTCCAAAAATCAGTGGTTCTGGAGTGGGCAAACACTTCTCATCTCCCACAGTGAAGATGGAGGCAAAAAATGCATCCAGCATTTCAGCCATTGGGTGTTTTTCAGCCATTGGGTGTTTCTGCTCTGGTGGCAAGATCACCCCTGGATTCAGGGCTATTGCCATGGCTAAGGTGACATGACAGACCAAGAAGACATTTCCCAAACCACAATAGTTACCAGGACTAGTCCACTCTTCTTCATCTTACCTCATTGATAATACAGGTGATGAGAGGAAGACAGGACAACTCATCAAAAATGCTGAAATAACTAAACTGTTTGAAGTAGCAGAAGGGTTTCAGCTATACGTTACTTCGAATTCATAGCAAATACTAAATCTATTGGATTTATCAAGAACGTATGTGGGAGGATAGTTCATATTTATAGTGCATAAATTTTAACTTATTGAGGTTCCTGAGAAAAGAAGCTATAATTATTAATGGAGCAATGCTTTAATCTAAGTAGCTACAAGTTTCATATACTTGAACTGCACTTCTTTCAGCTTTGAACATCTTTCCCTAGAACCCAAGTTATTTAATGGTAATACAGCCTACAGTTTTACATCCCTCATGAAGAGGAAGGGATGCGTCTCAGTGGTAGAGCATCTGCTTCACATGCATAAGGTTCAATCCCCAGCATTTTCAGCTAAAAGAACCAGGCAGTAAATGATGTCAGACCTCTGCTTGAGACCTGCTGCCAGTCTGAGTAGACAATACTGGCTTTGATGGATTAAGGATCTGATTCAGTATAAGGCAGCTTCATCTGTGCACGTGTGTGAAAAAGGACTTTAGAACATTCAGGAAATATTATATGTTTCTTGCATATTTTACTACCTTGCAGAAAGCACAATGCTCCTAATCATTATCTGCTGACCCGCCACCTTGCCGACGCAGGAATTCGGGGGCTAGCCTTACAGTGGCTTTCCTCCTTCCTTGAAGGTCGGGGACAAGGGTGGCGGTTGGAGGAGAGCTGTCCCAGAGACACCT
This sequence comes from Heteronotia binoei, assembly GCF_032191835.1. Taxonomy (NCBI): domain Eukaryota; kingdom Metazoa; phylum Chordata; class Lepidosauria; order Squamata; family Gekkonidae; genus Heteronotia; species Heteronotia binoei. The sequence continues at coordinate 83,241,091 of NC_083225.1, forward strand.
ACTGATTTGTGGGGTGCCTCAGGGGGCAGTCCTCTCTCCGATGTTGTTTAATACCTTCATGCGCCCCCTTGCCCAGATCACCCGGAGACATGGGCTGGGTTGCCATCAGTACGCTGATGACACCCAGCTCTATCTATTGATGGGCGGCCGGACTGGTAACACCCCTATAAATCTGGACCGGGTGTTGCAAGCCATGGCAGGTTGGATTAAGCTGAGTGGGTTGAAGCTGAACCCAGCGAAGACAGAGGTCCTTTGCGTAGGTCGCGGCGGGCTGGGAGGGGAGATATCTCTACCAGCCTTTGACAGTGTGTCACTGATACCAGTGCGCAGGGTCAAGAGCTTGGGAGTGCTACTGGAGCCTTCCTTGACAATGGAGGCACAGATAGCAGCCACTGCTAAATCCGCCTTTTTCCATCTCAGAAGTGCGAGGCAGTTGGCCCCCTTCCTGGAACGTAGTGACCTGGCAACAGTGATCCATGCAATGGTCACCTCGAGATTAGACTACTGTAATGCCCTCTACATGGGGCTGCCCCTGTGCCGAACTCGGAAACTGCAGCTAGTGCAGAATGCGGCGGCCAGGCTGTTAGTGGGACTACCTCAGTGGGAACACGTGCAGCCTGGGCTGAGGGAGCTGCACTGGCTTCCAATTGTGTTCCAAGTTCGCTACAAGGTGCTGGTTATCACCTTTAAAGCCCTATATGGCTGAGGACCTGCCTACCTTAGGGACCGTCTCTCTCCATATGTTCCCCAGAGAGCACTGAGATCTAGTTCCCAAAATCTCCTAAAAATCCCTGGACCAAGGGAGGCCAAACTGAAAGCAATGAGGGAGCAGACCTTCTCAATAATGGCTCCCCACTGGTGGAATCAGCTACCAGAGGAAGTGCGAGCCCTGCGGGACTTTAACCAGTTCCGCAGGGCTTGTAAAACTGTCCTCTTTCAACAAGCCTATAAGGTGGAACCCTGAAAGTGACATCTGGCCATCTGGATATATATATTACTGTAATGTAGCACCCCTAATTTATTGTGGTTTTTTAAATATTTATGTAACTGTCTTTTAACTGTATTTTATTAACTGCATTTTATTATATTAATTGTATTATTATAATCATGGTACACACCATGTCTTGTGAGCCGCCCTGAGCCTGCCTCGGCGGGGAGGGCAGGATATAAATAAAAGCTTATTATTATTATCTATTACCTAGCAGACTAGAATGTCACAATTTAATGATGATTAGGGATATATAATCCACCCAACATGGCATTTTACAATTATTTTTAGAGGCTTGTGTTATATTGAAATGATAAATGCAGGACAAGTCCTTGGCATTCTAAGGGGTTTGACCATAAGCACAGTGAAATAATTCTACAACATGGAACACTTACAGTTCATTTTGTTGACGTTAGATAATTCTTGCAGTTTCTGAATCTGAAAATCTAAAGTGTAAAAAGTGCTCATTACCTCAGTGTCTTTTTAAACAGAAGTATGACCTCAGCAATTGCTTGTGCCTCCAGTCTTTTCACATGTAAGTCTCTGATGATCACCTATTTGTGGCAAGACCCTCAAAAATATTTTTAAGCCATGAATTATACATCAAAAATGCAGGAGAGGAGAGTTAATAAAATCAACCAATGCAGCTGCCATCAATAATTAATGAGAAATGAGGCACATCAAAAGGATTCTTCTCCTTGCCACAACACTCCAATTCCACTCTTCACTTTTCTCAGAACCAATATTCTATACACTATACTTCGCTGCATTTTATATACCACACCAAACTTTAAAAAAAAGTACAAGAGAAAGATAAAAGCTCAAGCAATCATTGATTTTGTTCCCGCAGCATCCCTTGCTGGATTATGCTGATCAAAAGTAAGCTAAGAGGCCACAGTAGGGTTGCTATTTTTCCTGATTTTTATAAAGTAACTATCAAGACCTTGTAATAGGTCTCTACCACTAAAACTCAGATCCCCAGTGGAGGTCTAAATATTTGCACTGTAGGTATAAAATATCTTTGTGAACAGGCCTCTCAAGTACCTAATCAGTGGCTAATGGGTCCCAGAGGAGGCTACAGGCAAACCAGAAAAGTGACTAGTCAGCAGGTAGAGATCAAAGCCGGACTGCAGGAACTCAAAAGGGATGTAAAGCAATGACCCCAGAATTCTGTATGTGTGAGGTTTTGGTTGTACTGTCTATTTATTGGGAATGGGATGAAATAAGACGCCTTAGGACTGACATCCAAAATGAAGGAAAGAATATTATTACAGTAGGCCTGAGCTGGACATTTTTATCCATCTGGGAGCTAAATGGATTGGATAGAAGTGACATTATTCTTTAAAGGGTCTGAAATGTTTTTATAGCTTATGATACCCAGAACAGAGTCCTGAAACAGTAGATAAATATTATATAGGCTATTCAAGGAGTTATAGTAGTTGCAAGTCTTGCTTTCAAACAGTAAACATGACTTTAGTAAAGCACAGATCTTTTAGATTTTCACCTGATAAGATTCCCACATTGATTTATTATTCAAGGAAGATATTACTCTTTTGTATACTATTCTTTGTTTGGTACCTCCAACGACTACAATTTGAAGGTAATATACAGTTTTATCTAAATGTGAAAACTAATTAGAATCTACTTGCAATATTTTTGTACTGTCTTCTTTTCCTAAATACCTCACTACTGGCATTATGATAGAAACCATAACACTTAAGCTGAAAGGGAAGAGAAGCTAGCAGGCTGCATTGTACAAACTTCAGAAGCAAGAAAACCCTTCCCATTTTCTCTTCTCTTTAGGAATACCAATATGAAAAGGGAAGGCTGACAGAATATGAAAAGGGAAGGTTTCCTCTTGTACCAAGAAAACCTGTGGAAGGCTGAGGGGAAAGGGGCTTCTGGTGGTTATTTGATCATTATAAATATAGAGAGTGGGGTCTGTGACAGCCACTTTGCCTGGTGACTTTCCTGCCTGGTGAGAAGGTTGAGGACATCATGTGTTGTCCGGAAATCTTGCTGGATAGGGCTGGGGAGGAGTCAACAGTCCTGGTGCATGTTGGCACCAATGACATTGGGAAATGTAGTTCTGTGGTCCTGGAGGGAGAAAAAAGTAGGTTACTAGGCAGAAAGTTAAAGAACAGGACCTCAAAGGTAGCATTCTCAGAAGTGCTACTGGTTCTACACACAAGGCCAGCTAGACAGGTACATTCCAGGGGTCTCAATGCATGGATTAGAAAGTAGTGACAGGAGGAAGAGTTCAGATTTGTTAGGCACTAGGGAACTTTCTGGGACAAGCTGAACCTGTACAAAAGAGATGGGCTTCATTTGAACCAAAAGGGAACCAGGCTACTGGCGACTAATATCAAAACGGTGTCAGAAAGGAAAGCCAACAGGAGTTGTGGAGCCTCTGGTTTGGGACAAGTCAATCCAAATTTGGGAGTGAGGTTACAATGGCTAGTGAGGGCCATGTGTGGTAACTAAGGGGCCAAGGGAGGCGAGGGTTATTGGAGAGGGAAACACATTATAGATGTCTAGTGGTAGAAGTCTCAGAGCCAGATGGGGGAGCTGGATTGCTTGGTGTTCAATGACAACTTAGATATAGTAGATATCTCAGAAACATGGTAGAATGGGGAAAATCTATGGGATACAGTCATTCTTTGCTATAAGCTCTATAGGAAGGACAGAAAGGGATCGGTTGGTGCTGCTGGTATTGTGTTATATATCAGAGGGCATAGAATCAAATAAGCTAGAAAACATCAGGGGAATTAACTCCCCAACAGAAATTATGTCTAGTGGTAGAAGTCTCAGAGCCATTATGTGGTTGATGTGGTTGGAAATACTGAGCCCTAAGAATTACTTAAAAGTGGGGGTGTACTATTACCCACCTGATCAAACGCTTGAGGCTGATCTTGAATTGGAGAAGGAAATAAGGGAGGTGACTGAAGCAAACAATGTTTTTATACTGGGAGATCTCAACTACCCTCACATTGACTGGATGAACATGTGCTCAAGTTATGCTTTAGAAATGAAATTCCTAGATATCATAAATGACTGTGCACTGGAATAGTTGGTTACAAAGCCCACCAGAGTAGTAGTCATCTTGGACTTGGTTCTGAGTGGGTTTCAAGACCTGGTGACAGATGTAGAGACTGTCACACCAATTGTAAACAATGACCACAATCCTATTAAGTTCAGCATTCAGGTCAATGGAAAGGTTGAGACTAGTGGCATCTTTAAGACCAACAAAATTTTATTCAAAGCAGGCCTTGAATTCAGCAGGAGCTCACAGGAGCACAGCTCCTGAACCTTTCTGATGGCTCTCCTCCTCCTTCCCACCTACCTTCTCCATTGAATAGTAGGTGCAGCTGCATAACAATTTCAGGATTAGGAGAGTGGGCAGCCATCCAGCCAGCCACCAGGGGCTTTGCCACATCCCCAGCAGCCCTCCTGAACTCCTGGAGAAACCCATGCCACCTTTTCTCCACTTCTTATGTGATTTTGAGCGGGGGTGGCTTGCTGGCCTTTTGACTATGTGGTAGGCCACCAAGGAGAGTCCCAGGTGAGTGAGGCTTGCTTAGGCTGGCTGGATCTCTAGCCAGGCCAAGCAGGCCTCACTCACCCAGGGCTCTCCTTTCTTGCATCAGGTTGCTTTTGGCTGGGGGGGGGGGCAGCGTATGCTGATGAGTTATGCTAATGAAGTCCAAAACAACCCCTGATTCAAAATATAAGCTTTCATGTGCAGGCACACTTCTTCAGACACAAACAATGGAACAGAATCTCCTCAAGTCCTACTTAAAGAAAAAGAGAGGTTGGGGACAGCTGTTAGGAAGGGCCAAGATGAATAAGTCAAGCTGAAATAGGATCAGGTGGCCAGTAAGATCAATGAATGGCAGCAAATTAGCATTTAAATGCAAGCACTAACAAAGAGGTGTGAGAACAAAGTTAGAGTCCAGCAGCACCCTCAAGACAAACAAAGCTTAACCCTGAATACATGTGAGAACAGAGACTCAGCATGTGCACACTTCTTCACATGTATTGAATGCGGCTCCCATCCAGAAGCAGGCTGAACAGCCTTGCTTCTGGGGACTGTTTTGCCTCCTCGTAAGGAGTGGGCAGGGCATCAGTAGAGGTGGGGGCAGAGCAGGCACGCCTAGAGGCGGGCTCTGCTTCCTCCTCTCAGTCTTCGCTCATGCTTGGCCCTCCCTCCCTCCCATCCTTGATGAAGTGTGGACAATTGCTGGTTGCTCAGTTTTGGGGGCCGGGTAGGAATTTTTTCACCACTTCTGTTTTGCCTGTTTGAAGTGGTGTTTTTCACCTACCTCACACTGCTTGTAGAAGGGATTGTGGAATTGGCTGGAGTGTGGCTGTTTAAATAGGTTGGTCACTTTTAGGTTGGCTGGGTTTTGGCCTAAACTTCCAGGATGCAGCTCGGTGAACACCTGTAGCACCCCAGTTTTGGGGCATGGGGTCTCGCTAAATCATTCCTGGACCGTGCGGGATGGTTGAGTGATGAAGCTGACTGCCTTGGGTTTGCATGGATTGATTCACCTGGTAGCCGTGCAGCTGGGGATTGGAACTCCAGGGCATAACCTTTGCTAGGCCGCCTGGATATGAGCCGTATAGTTTGGCCAGACCTAGGGGCTGGGTGGCTCACCCGTCATGCGGCAGGGGAGGGGTATTTTGTCCCCTGGCCCTGCCGTGCTGCCTGTTATGTTATAGCCCTTGTATTATTGTAATAAATAAAGAAAGTGGCCCTTTAGTACCCAAACCCTTGTGTCTGACTCTTCCTTCCGTATGGGGGGGGGGGGGGTGAACAGATTTCCTTAAATATTACATGCAAGTGTGGGGGTTAGTTGTTCTATAAGGAAAGGCTGAAGGAGCTGGTATATTTAGCTTGGAGAGAGGAAGACTGTGAGGTGATATGATCACCATCTTCAAGTACTTGAAGGACTGTCATACAGAGTTGTTTCCTGTTGTCCCAGAAGGTTGGACCAGAATCAATGGTTTGACTGAAGAATTTTCATCTAAACATTAGGAAGGACTTCCTGACAGAGCAGTTCTTCAGTGGAACCAGCTTTCTCAGGAGGTGGAGGGCTCTCCTTCTTTGGAGGTTTTTAAACAGAGGTTAGATTGCCATCTGGCAGCAATGCTAATTCTGTGGATTTAGGCAGAAATTTAAGGGCAGGAAGGGTTGCATCAGTACTTAGTTCTCATGGCCCTTTCTTACATGCCCAGGGAAATAGTGTTTAACACTTTGGGGTCAGCAATTTTTCTAAAAGCCAGGGATCCTGGAGGGTTTTTTGCCATGTTCTGGGCATGAACAGGGGTCACTGGGTGTGTATGAGCAGAGGTGTTTGTGAATTTCCTGCATTGTGCAGAGGCTTGGACTAGATGGCTCTGGTGGTACCTTCCATTAACTCTATGATTCTAAGCAGAGCTACCCTTCACTCTGCTCTTTTCCTGAACCAAACGTGAGCTCTCACTGCTCTCTCTTGAACTGAATTGAATTCCCTTTGAACTCTCCCTGAGACAGATCTGAACTAAGCTTTTGCTATTTTCCCCTCTTTTCCCTTCAGAGGTGGGACAATGTTCTGTCTGTCACAGGAACACTCACAGAAATAATAAAGCAGGATTTTGCACAATTCTAAACAACCTGTTCCAAAATACTCAGTACATTCTCTTAAGTACAATTTTGTGGCTAGGATTCAGTGCAAGCTGAAAACTTTTCACTGGCAGCTTGTACAGCATGATGTTCCCTTTTGTCAGTGAGTTGTCAAGTTATGGTACTCACTCAGTCACCCATTTTCAGATTCATTCAGCAGAGATTTTTTTTTTTGCTCAGTCACACAGTCTTTGCGACCCCATGAACAAAGTCACACCAGGCCCTCCTGTCTTCCACAATCCTCTGAAGTCTGCTCAGTTTCAAGTTTGTTACATCAGTGTCCAGCCATCTCATCTTCTGCCATCTCCTTCTTCTTTTGCCTTCTTTCCCAGCATCAGGATCTTTTCCAGTGAGTGCTCCCTTCTCATTTGGTGGCCGATGTATTTGAGCTTCAGCATCTGACCTTCCAGGGAACAGTCAGGGTTGATCTCCCTTAGAACTGACTGATTTGATCTTGCAGTCCAAGGGACTCTCAAGAGTCTTCTCCAGCACCACAGATCAAAAGCATCTATTCTTCTGTGCTCGGCCTTCCTTATGATCCAACTCTCACAGCCATACATTTCTATTGGGAATACCATAGCTTTGACTATATGGACCTTAGTTGGCAGGGTGATATCTCTACTTTTTATTATACAGGTTCACCATAGCTGTCCTCCCAAGGAGCAAACGTCTTTTAATTTCATGGCTACAGTCACCATCTACAGTGATCTTGGATCCCAGGAATGTGAAGTCTGCCACTACTTAGGGGTGTGCATTCGGTTCGGCCGAAGTGGATCAACCACCGAATCACCCTTGATTCGGCTGTATACGGAATCGCATACAGTCGAATCCAATTGGGGCCCATTATGCGGAAGCCGAGTATGGCTCCCCTTATACTTCCGTATAGATATTCGGAAGTATATGGAATTCAATGCAAAAAGCAGGAAAGGGGCTTCTGCAGCCTCAGGGGAGCTGCTTGCCTCCTTTCCCGCCTTTGGTAGCCTTTTCCCGCCTCTCCCATAGCCTCCCTGGGATCAGGGAAGGGGGGGAGGGGGAAGAGGAGCCCCAGCAGCCAATCCAAAGCATGCATTTGCAAAATGCATTGCAAATGCATGCTTTGCAGGGCTGTTGTATAGCTGATCCCCCAGCCATCAGCAACATTGTTGTTCTTTTGATCTTTTGATCTTGGATATCCAAGTAAGCACTGTTGTCTGGCCAATCAAAGAGCAGTGCTATTTTTTGAAACTGCTCTCTTTAGGGCTAGAGAACCTTTTTAAGGAGTCTGCCTGGCTGGACTTCTCCATTGCTGCTGTGTTGGTGTGAGAGAGAGATTGTGCTGTGCTGGCCCTTGGCCTCAGCTGCTGCTGCTCTCTCTCAGCCTTACCAGACTTGCCTGGAGTAGAGAAGACATCTAAGTTAAGACAGTTTTGGGGTTCTTGTTTTTATTTTAGTTGGTAAAAGGACTTTTTAAGACTCAGGGCGTTTTCGCACTGACCTTAATCGGCAGCGACATCCCTCTTCACCGCGCAGGATCCACACAGATTTCGCACCAATTGCTGCGGAGCACCCAGAAAAGCCGCAAAGTCCCGCGGCTTTTGCGGCGCAAATGGAAACCGCCAAAAACCAGTTTCCATTTGCGCCACAAAAGCCGCGGGACTTTGCGGCTCTTCCGGGTGCTCCGCAGCAATTGGTGCGAAATCCGCGCAGATCCTGCGCAGTGAAGAGGGACGTCGCTGCCGATTAAGGTCAGTGCAAAAATGCCCTCAGAGTCCCTTTACTTATCCAGATTTGGGTGGTGGGTAGCTTATTTGGGGTTAGGGGGCTCTGCTGGGGGAGGGGGCCTGGGGTGGGGGTTTTTTTTGCCAATTTGCCCGTATCTTACTTTAGTGAGAGGACTTTAAAAAGTGTAGTGTCCTTTTACTTCTCCTGATTTGGGTGGCTTGGATTTCTTGCGGTTAGGGTGAAGGGTTTTTTTTTGGGGGGGAGGGGTTGGTAAAGTTCCTGTATTGTTAAAAGTTAAGTTTTTTACTGTTTTAAAAGGATTCTGTGTTTGATTTGTTGCTGCTGTGTTGTGCTGCTGTTGTTCCTTTTCTCTTCTGGTTCTTGTGGGAGGGGCTGTTTGGCCTAATTTTCATTGATTAAAAGGCCACTTTTTTAACAGTTGAGTTTCTTGGCCTTCTCCTGTTGTCCCTTTTCCTGGTTCTGGTTTTTTTTTTGGTGAGGGGGAAGCTGGCACCTTGGTGAGAGACCCAGAACCAGCAGGCTTGTTGTGCTTGGCCAGCTCTCCCCATGTTGTTTGGGGCAGGGCTGGAGAGCTGGCATTGTAGATTGTATGTTCTGTGGCAGGGAAGCTGGCACCTGGGTGAGAGACCCAGAACTAGCAGGCTTGTTGTGCTTGGCCAGCTCTCCCCGTGTTGTTTGGGGCAGGGCTGGATAGCTGGCATCTGTAGATTGTGTGTTCTGTGGCAGGGAAGCTGGCACCTGGGTGAGAGACCCAGAACCAGCAGGCTTGTTGTGCTTGGCCAGCTCTCCCCGTGTTCTTTGGGGCAGGGCTGGAGAGCTGGCATCTGGGTTTGCTGCAGCCAGGTCTGCAGAGCTGACCTTGAGCAGATTGTTTTTTGTGTGGCAGGGTTCATAGAGTAGATAGATATATATAGCGCATTTGGGTCCTATAGAGATTCTCTGGTGTGAAGTTAGGTTTGGCTTTGGGTGCCCCAGGAATTGGACCCCCTGGCCCAATCTTTTTGAGACTTGGGGGGTTTGTAGGGGAGAGTCCCCTGCAAATTTGGGGGCTCTCTCTCAAACCCCCTCCCCTCCAGGCGGCTTCAAATATACCCTATTTGCCATTGATTTCAATGGCCCATAGGGTATAATGGGGCCGTATATTCGGAAATAGCTGCGCATCTACCATATATGCAGCTATTCCGACTACGGAATTCAGAAATATACGGGATTCTGTATCCCCCCCCCCCCAATATATTTCCAAATCCGTGTACTACTGATTTGTTTTTGCACATCCCTACCACTACTTCCATGTCTTCCCCTTCTATTTGCCAAGGAATGATGGGGCCGGATGCCATGATCTTAGGTTTTTTGATGATGAGTTTCAAGCCTACTTTTGTGCTGTCCTTTTCACCCTCAACAAGAAGTTCTTTAGGTCCTCCTCACTATCTGCCATTAGAGTGGTATCATTTGTATATCTGAGGTTGTTGATGTTTTTCCCGACAATCTTAATTCCAGTTTGTACTTCATCCAGGCTGGCATTCCATATGATGTACTCTGCATATAAATTAAATAAGCAGGGTGACAATATACATCCTTGTTGAACTCCTTTTCCTATTCTAAACCAATCAGTTGTTCCATATCCTGTTCTGACAGTTGCTTCTTGGCCCTTATACAGGTTTCTCAGGAGACATGTGAGGTGGTCTGGTACTCCATCTCTTTAAGGACTTGCCACAGTTTGCTATGATCCACACAATCAAAGGTTTTAGTATAGCAAGCTGGTTCAAAACATCAGCCATTTATTTGCAAAGGAAGAACTCCAACAACCAAAAACTGAAAACTGAATCAAGAGCTCCACCCAGTAGGACCAAATTAAACCACACAGATATTAGGGGGAGAACACATTGTTCCATTACATGCATACATGTATATAATAATATGCCACATGCAAAGGAGAGCTTTATAACATAGACTGAAGAATTTATCATATGTGGGTGTTATCTGCTGACCCCTTCCCCCCAAAAGTTCTGACTTCTGAGTAAAGATTTTACAGCTAAAATAAGTTATATCTTTAAATCTACCGAATCCATTTCAAGGTGCTGGTATTAACCTTCAAAGCCCTATATGGCCTAGGACCAACCTATCTGCAGGACTGCCTTGCCCCACATGTTCCCTAGAGAGCACTTTGATCAAGTTCTCAAAATCTTCTGGTAGTCCCTGGGCTAAAAGAGGCTAGGCTAAATTCCACCAGAGCTGGAGGCTTCTCTGTGGCAGCCCCAATAATCTGGAACAACCTCCCAGAAGCCATCAGGACCTGGCGGGATTTATCACAGTTCTGCAGGGCTTGTAAGACTGAATTGTCCTGGATGGGATATGGCATCTAAATGGGAGAGGGCTGCAACCCCACCTGGACCTATCTTGTATTAATACCAACTGCCTAGGATTAGATGGCCTTGGAGAGAGGATGACACCATATGATCCTGCCTATAACAGATGTAGTAGCACTGCTGTGATTTTATTTGATTGTTTTATTGTTATGGTTTTAATACTGTTTACTAATGTTGCCTCTATTTATTTTATATTGTTAGCCACCTTGAGTCGTCACAGAATGGGTGGGATATAAATCTAACGTAATGAATAATAAGCACATTTATGTATGTAACAGTGCTTGTAGTTTCACTACTTTAGAAGGAAAGACATATATAAAACTATTTTAAAATTATATGTTATGAGCAAATATCTACCTAACACCACCATTCCCTTGCAATTTAGCTCAGTTGCTAAATTCAACATTTTAGCTCCTATCAGACTGGAGATATCCCTCTCTAATAAAAAACGGAGTGGATCCTCTCTGAGAAGAAAGAAATATCATTTCCTATTTGTGTCTAGTTTTCTGAGATCTCTCAAATAGATCTGTACCCTGAAGAATTCACTATCTCTTCTTCACTTCATTGGCGCTTAAATAGCCCATGCAGAGTATTTCCCCACAAGCATTGTTATTCCCTCTGAAAGTCACCGAATCACATTCTTTTTTGGGGGTGGGAGAAAAGACAATCACTAGGAGCGAAACATTAATATTAAAATTTATTTGTATAAAGGGCTAGGTTATTATTTAGGCACAAGGAGTTGCCTTTTTCATGCAGCAACAAACAAAAACCAATATGTTGGGCAAAATGTATTATGCCATAAAACATGATATATTATCAGTGAGGTATATTATATGATAAAGTTTTAATTTAAATGAGCTGAACTCCCCCTGCATTCATACTGCAAAAGTATGAGGTGGGATGTGATGAGCTGACTTTGCACATGTTCTGAGAAGTAGTCAACTAACTTGCCGGGGGTTAGGCATCAATGCATTCAGAGCACTTTACTTTTGGTATCAAGTACTCAATTACCATGTTATTAGGACACCAAGTATATATATATTCCAGTGCTTGGCCTGCACATCTAGCAGAGCGGCATGGTAGACTCTAAATGGGAGAACAGACTGCTTCATAATATAGGGTGTGCATCCATGTATCACATTTTGAATGGTCTGTTATGAGAAGAAAAGTAATAAGGAGGATGGCCTATATTTCATATGTGCCAGTGCTGATTTTTCACCTCCATTAGGGATGCAAGATATCGGTGTTCTAGGAAAGAAATACTATCTTTTCCTGAGATCCTAGAGTCACTGCTGGTCACCAGAGACAATATTAAGTTAAATGGACCAATGATCTGACTTCATAAAATGCAGATTTTCATATTTTAACGGTTGGCTGGCAAAAATCCAACAGATGGCAAAGCAATTAAAAGGTTTAATTCTCTGAAAGTACAGGTGGTTTCTGTCTCTAATGCCACAGTATTTTCCAGTGAAACTTTATTAGACCTTTAGCAGTAAGCCTTTGCTTTAGTGCTGACAGACTGCAGGTACAAAACACCCACTCTTTCTTTTTCAGTTGCTGGACAAATAAGCATTTCTTTGTAGATGATCCTGACTCTGCAATTAGAGTCTCTGTTTTCTATCCACAAGATAAATTGTGTAGTCTTAGGAAGATGCAATTTTTTTCTTTAAATTCTGTCAGATAAACATTACTTGGATTGAAAAAAAAGTAGTTTTCAAAACTTTGTAACTGTTATTTATAAGTTTCTTTGCAACTATTATTTATAAACAAAACAAAAATGTATATTCTATCATTGTGGCATCGTGGAACTCAAGGTGTTATGCATAAGGTTCCTAAGAAATCTTCTGGCCAGAAACATACTGAGATCTGCCCAGCTTCAGAATATCATTGCATTGTGCACCCTTTTTCCATAGCCTGAGACCTACGTATTAAATTGCTACACTGAATGCTAGCTTGCAGTTTCTCAGATGTCTGCTCTTTTCCCACACTGTCTAACTATATAAAGGTATTCAGAGGACTAATAGTTGAGCCCTGAACAAGCTTATCAGGTCATCTGCAACCCATGACCTGAGACTGCCTGACTAGCAGCCCTGCTTTGTGTGTTCCCACTTTCTGAGAAGGTGGCAACTTATTTGTGGCAGCTCTTCTGTAGTACTGTTTTCTCATGGTTGCCAACTTCCAGGTGGTCCATGAAGATTTCCAGTAAATATAGGTGATCTCCAGGCTACAGAATAGGCTTGCCAGTCTCCAGATCCCAGTGGAGGATACTCTGGTTTTGCAGGCTCCTCCCTGCTGCCAACCAGATAGCCAGCAGGAGAAAGCCCCACCTCCTGGCAGGCTTAGGAGCGGCTTGCAACTGTTTGTGTTTTGGAACATGTGTGCCTTTAAATCTCAGCAGCAGGAAAGCAGGAAAGGTGGCAAACAGGCAGCCCCATGAGTGCGTGAAGCTGTGAGAAAGGCAGAGAACAGAGTCCCTCTGTTTTGCATTCACTTCAGAAGTCATTTCTCTTTTAATTATTTATTTATGTTATATTTATATTCCGCCTATTCTATGTAGACTTAAGGCGGCTAACAACATAAAATACACAACAAGCAATAAGCAATATTAAAACAATAAAACAATCAGATAAATTGCAATGGTGTTACTTCAGGCATATTTATTTATTTATTTATTTATATTGGGATTTATACCCCGCCCTTCGCACCGAAGTGTCTCAGGGCGGCTATATAATATTTCCTTTCTCAAATAGCAGAATGGATAGCAAAGAGTTAGCTAGAACCTTTTGGATGGAGGAAACCTGTACCCCCCAAGGCTGCTCTCCTTTCCTGTTCCTGTCTGAAGAAGTTGGCTGAAATATAGCAGATTGTTACATTCAGCAACTCCCATTAATAAATTGTCCCAGTGAGATTACAAAACTGGGGGCTTGCAAATTGTGTTTATTTTGGCTGCTGTCCCATTTGTCCTGGCTCAGGACTCAGTCAGGAAGCCCCTCCCCCAAAGCCAGCACACTCACCAACCCCACAGCTCAGGAGGCAGGCGTTTACCCCAGGCCTCCACGCCACCACCAGCAGCTTGGCACCCGAGCCCACCGGAGAGCCCCACCTCACCGCCAAAGGCCGCAGCTCCACCGTCCCAAGGACCTGCTGGAAGGCTGGGTGCCGGCCGGGTGAGGCCTCTGGCCTGACAGGGACATTGCAGTGTCCCGCCACCTGCTGAGGAGGGAGACAGCAGGGAGGAGAGCCAGGGGCTGTCCTCAGAGCCATGGCAGCTGATGCACCCTGATCCACCTCAGCTGCCCACACTGGCAGAGAGCCCGCAGCTAGGGCATGCCCTGGGGAACGGCCCTTTTGGGCGTTGGGGCTTAAACTGAGGTGCGTGGCCCCAGGGAGGCAGTTCTGGGTGAGAGGCAGCCAGACAGGGAAAAAGGGAGGCCATTTGAGCAGATCAGGGAGGAAGTGAGGCTGGAGACATTATGAAGGGCTGCAAGCAGAGAGAGAGAGCACGAGCCCATAAGTACCCAGCTGGGAGAGGGAGCCTATGGGTGACATAATCCCACCCCCTCCATTTCTGAGATCTCTGGCTCGAGGGAGGGTCAGACAGGGCCACGGTCGAGGCGGGACGCACCAAGGGGCCCGAGGGAGACCGTGAAAGCTGCTTTGTGAGTGTGTGTAAATGTCCCTTAAAAAAAGCCATGTTTGGAAATATTTCCAGACAAAGGGACTTGAGGGGTTATGACAAATTTCACTTTCATTTAGCGGAAGTGCAGCTGCCAGAGTAGGCAAGAAAAGAGGATGAGCAAATGAAGACTGTATTCAGGGGAACTGTACTGCTGTGTTTTTATTTATTTATTTAGGAAAAGGGAAAGTCTCCTGGTTCCACCCCCAAAGTCCCCAGATATTTCTTGAGTCAGACCTGGCAACACTACTAGAGAGATCAGTTACCTTGGTGAAAATGACAGCTTTGGAAGGTGGAGTCTACTGTATTATATCCCTCTGAGAACCTTCTCTGCAAACCTCACCCTCCCTAAGTTCCACCCCAAAATGTCCATGAATTTTCAGTCCTGAAGTTGGCAAACCTACTCTGTTCACTTAGCACTTGGTCTTAAATTTTAAGCACCAAGTACAGATATGCTTTCCCAAGCCTTTGCCATTACCTAATAGTATCCCCCCCTTTTCCCCCCTGTGAGGTTTAACATTTTGTAAGGTTGGTGCTTTCCTACCTGCAGCTTAACCTCAATTTGATTGTTCATGTATTTGTTTTTAGTTTCAGTTTTATTGTGTTGTGAGTCATCTCCAAAATTGAAAGTTGGATCCAGAGTTCCTCTTCTGCCGGCTGAAATCATGCAAGTGGAGTGATTATCACCAACCTGCCTCTTCTGACTGCAAACCCACACATACTCCCAAAGGTCCTACAATCTCAATCTCAATCTCAATCTCTCTCTCTCTCTCTCTCTCTCTCTCTCTCTCTCTCTCTCTCTCTCTCTCTCTCTCTCTCTCTCTATATATATATATATATATATATATATATATATATATATATATATATATATATATATGAACATATAGAGGGCATGAACATATGAACATGAACATATGAAGCTGCCTTATACTGAATCAGACCCTTGGTCCATCAAAGTCAGTATTGTCTTCTCAGACTGGCAGCAGCTCTCCAGGGTCTCAAGCTGAGGTTTTTCACACCTGGACCCTTTTTTGGAGATGCCAGGGATTGAATCTGGGACCTTCTGCTTTCCAAGCAGATGCTCTACCACTGAGCCACTGTCCTTTCCCTATATATATGGAAGCTATCATTTCCCTACCAGTTACTTTACTGAATGCTGAAATGCAAAAATCACAGATACATTAGGAACAATTATTCTGCACCACTGTAAAAATGTAGTCTATTTGCAGTAAAAACGAGGTCAGGAACATATGAACAGTGCTGATATTGCTAGACCTGTTGGCTTCATTTGATACATTCGACCATCAGCTACTGACCTACCGCATCGCCATGGGGTTAGCTCTACAATGGCTTTCCTCTTTCCTTCATGGTCAAGGACAAAGGGTGGCGATAGGGGGACAGTCATCCCAGAGAGATCTGCTTAATTGCGATGTGCCTCAGGGAGTGGTGCTTTCCCTGATGTTGTTTAACATCTACATGTGCCCCCTTGCCCAGATTGCCTGGAGTTATGGATTGGACTGCCATTGTTACCGGAAATACTTTGAGTAACCTTTTAAAAATGGGGAAATTAGCTGGAGACTAGGTAGAGCGAATTAGGAGCGAAGATCTTTACTTCAATAATACAGAGGTCAGGTTTTCAAGCACTACCACCCGACATCATATAGAGTACTAGGTGATCACCATCAGAAAAGAAGAACTTGCTTAAATTGTAGTGATACAGCACCACGAAATGTTTTTAAAATCTTAAATTGTAATTATGTTTTATTGGTTTTAACTTGTGAATACAAATGTTGTCAGCCGCCCTGAGTCAGCTTGCAGAGAGGGCGGGATAGAAATTTAAAGTAATAAATAAATATCAAAGATTTCAGGTTTTCACGGCTGGTAACATCACTCAATGCACAGCATTGACTGCATCACTCAATGCACAGCAGCCAAGAAGGTCAGAGTGCCTGCTCCGGCTGCAACGCCACTGAGGATGTTCTCCGCAGCCGAGAACGAAACGTCTGGAAGAAAAACTTTCTCCAGTAGAGCACGGCACTTGAGCCCGAAAGATTCTACAAACTCTAATAAATAAATAAATAAATAAGCAGGTATATTTTATAATGTTTACTCAAAAATATGTAATAAAATGGATTCATACACACAAATACACCATACAGGCAATCAAGAAGCTAAGAAGGATAGAGGTTACCAATAGAGGAATTTAGGAATTGTTGAGAAGGGTAATAGTCACCTGATTCAGAAGGGGAGACATCCTTTTCAGCAGGAAAATTGGAGAAAATTGGAGAAAGGGACAAGCACGACCAGCGTAGCAAGCCCTATAGACCCATTTACAGGAGTAACGGGGTACAAACTGTAAATGGAGCCCTACAGAATGCACTCCGAGATGGGTTTCCAGCTCATGCTATATAGAGTTCTGAGGGGTGGGAGACCCTTTAGTTACTAAGGAGTCTTAAATGGCCTGAAGATGGCTCTCTTGAATAGATTCTTAATCAAAATAATAGGTCAGGATTTCAAGGTATTAATTAAGAGGATGGGCCAGGGTGTAACTGGGAGTTTGGTACCGGTTTGGGTTTGGCACTCAGGAAGAAACCTTCTAGGATAGACAAAGACTTGGAAAGACAGGGTGGGTCTAATCAAGGAAGTGAATACAAGTGGCTGGGTAGGGAAGATGGGTTGAAGGGAGAGACTATTAATCAGTATTGGAAGATTAGGGTGTGAGCAATAATTACCAGCAGTCCCCATTGTTAATATGCATCCTGTTTGGGTGGAGGTGGAGGAACTAGGTGAGGTTGCACTGAGAGGCAGCCTTTGGGTGACAACCAGAACAAGCTCTCTGTTGGGTCTACTCCATTTTGTTTAGAGTATTCTCTTGGCTTGTCCTGGACAGACTCCATTTTGTTTGCAGGAATAGGAGCCCCACTTTCTCTTTCTAGGTGCCAGGGTGCTCCGCATTAACAGGCAGCGCCTCTCAGTATCACCATCAGTATGCAGATGACACCCAGCTCTATCTACTGATGGATGGCCGGTCTTGCTGTGTCCCAGAAAATCTAGACCTGGTGTTGCAAACCGTGGCAGGATGGCATAGGCTAAGTCGATTAAGGCTGAACCTGGTGAAGACAGAGGACCTTTGCCTGAGTCGTGGTGGTCCTGGCAGAGAACTCTCCTTACTGGCTTTTGATGGAGTGCCACTTACAATAGCATCCAGAGTTAAAAGCCTGGGAGTGCTACTGGAGCCTTCCTTAACAATGACGGCCCAGATAGCAGCTACTGCCAAATCAGTCTTTTTTCCATCTTAGGTGGGTAAGGCAGTTGGTTCCCTTCCTAGAGCGTGGCAACTTGGCAACTGTGATCCATGCTATGGTTACCTAGAGATTGGACTACTGCAATGCCCTCTACTTGGGGCTGCCCTTGTCTTGAATTTGGAAACTGCAGCTGGTGCAGAATGTGGTAGCCAGGCTGCTCTTGGGGCTCTCTATGTGGGAGCACATACAGCCTGGGCTGTGGACACTAAACTGGCTGCCAGTGCTATACTGCAAGGGCGGCCAACGGTAGCTCTCCAGATGTTTTTTGCCTACAACTCCCATCAGCCCCATCCATTGGCCTTTCCTTCTTGGAAATGAATAGAATCTCTCCTC
This sequence comes from Heteronotia binoei, assembly GCF_032191835.1. Lineage (NCBI taxonomy): Eukaryota > Metazoa > Chordata > Lepidosauria > Squamata > Gekkonidae > Heteronotia > Heteronotia binoei. The sequence continues at coordinate 83,259,149 of NC_083225.1, forward strand.
TTTTCCCCCCTCACTCTGTAATTTATACAGAACTTTGAAGGTTACATCTTACTAAAATACACAGCAAACTAAATGCTTGGCAGGGCAATACTCTTATGAGAATCACATTTGAGCAGCTGGGCTGTCAATATGAATGTCAAGATTAAACCTGAGGCAACTGAAGTTTCAGCAGTACTGAGTCCTTAAAGCACAACTGGAACAGCTGTTTCCACAGGCTTCAATGTTTGCTGTGCAAAATAAACAAGGGGAAGAGTGATTATGAAGTAGAAGAGGGTATTGACCTAAGGGCAAGAATTTGATATATTAGCATTCTGCTTAAAGCTGTTTTTAGATGTAGTAATTATCTATAAGAATGGGAGAGAATGTCATCCTAAATGCTGCAATGATAAAGCACGATGAAATGAATATTGGAAGCTCCCTGTAACAGTAGAAACTTGTTGCCTTCTTTTCCAACAATAGCAAATATAGAGGTGTTTTACGTATTGTAATTCCAACAACAGCAAATATAGAGGTGTTATACATATTGCAATTCCTGCTTTTATTAACAAAGTAAGACCTGATCTATGTTTGCAGCGGAACAGAAAAAGATGTGGCAGAGTCCTCTGGAACTGTATATCCTGCAATTAGAAAACTGCATTGGGTTGCAGCCCATGTAAGATTTCTGTGAAATGAAAGGAATTCAGCAGTGCAGAGCAATTTCCTTGCCTCCCCCCTTCTTGAATGCAAGACTGCTGAAGTCTCAGGTTTTCCTGCATACCTAGGAAGTCACCCTAATATACAGAAAAACCTGTCTTGCCATTTGGTGACTCCATTTCTCCCCTTCCAATGGGCATGAGGTGATCGACTATGCTATTTTCAGAAGGTACTTCTTTTACAGAGGGATGCAGTCAAAATGTGATATTTCCCATCCCAAAATTCTGAAGAGGTAAAATTCCAATTATTCTATATATTTTTACCCCTGAATGTGTAACGAGTGCCAGCTTGGTGTACTGGTTAAATGTATGGACTCTTATCTGGGAGAACCAAGTTTGATTTCCCACTCCTCCATGTGCACCTGCAGACGTGACCTTGAGTCAGTCACATGTTCTGCTCAAGAGCAGTTTTGAGAGAACTCTCTCAGCTCCACCTTCCTCACAGGGTATCTCTTGTGGGAAGGGGAAAAGAAAGGAGACTGTAAGCCACTCTGACTCCTTCGGGTAGTAAAGAGTGGGATATAAATCTAATCTTTTCTTCTTCTTCCTCTAACCAATCAAAATTTTCTTCCATGCCAGTCAAAATTTGGGATCTGGAAAGGACAGGTCTCATCCCTAGTGACCAGCAGGAAATTTAGAGCTTAAGCTCACTCTATTGCCAGCCTACTATGAACACAAAGAGGTAAGGGGAGAAAGTGTTCAAGTCTGATAGGCTCTTGGGATGCTATATTATTACACTTGTTACAAAAAAGAGATGTAAATTTCAGTGGGCATCAAGATCCTATGGGGGAAAATATGCAATTTACATGAACTATATTTGGCAAGGAAATACTTGGTCCTGAGCAAAATGTTAACTTCTTGATTATTCAGACAAAAATCTAGTTGAAGCCTTATCAGTTCATTTTTCTATCAGTGAAAATGACTGCTGTTGTACATTAGAACTCTGTGACTTGTAGCAAATGCAAAAACAAACAAACCATAATACTGTACTGGGATAAAAGGTGCAGAACAACCTATACCCACTGAAACTATTTCTAAAGATATTACACAATTATTCACTCAGTCCCAAAAGTATTGTACAGCCTCATGAGAAGATTACACATACTAAATACTTTGGTCACCAAATGAGAAGGGAGCACTCACTGGAGAAGATCCTGATGATGGGAAAGACAGAAGGCAGAAGAAGAAGGGGATGGCAAAAGATGAGATGGCTGGATAACATTACTGATGTAACAAGCACGAATTTGAGCAGACTTCGGAGGATGGTGGAAGACAGGAGGGCCTGGCGTAACTTTGCCCATGGGGTTGCAAAGAGTCGGACTCGACTGTGCAACTGAACAACAACAACAATTTGAAATAGGGAATGACAAGACATTGGTTTAGCTATCCAAGAGCTCACTGATAAATAAGATCTTCTATTGAAGATGATTTTCTTTTGTCATAAAGTAGCTTTCACTCTCTAGAATAAGGAGCATGACTAAACATGAAAAAGATTTTCAGGCTTAAGAATTTTCTTTTGGTCATCTTGACTGGGAAGGGACTATAGTTAAGATTAGTAAATGTAGTTTATATTTTGGGAAGCTGCTGTATAAACATGGATTTAAACAGGAACAGATTTAAATATTTTTCATCCAATTCCCTTGGTCCATTTCTTTCTTTGATACAACTAAATTTTAAGAAAATAACCCTCTTGAGTCTGACCTGAATAACTTGAATTCTTAATCTTAAAATATAAACCATGAAATTACTATTTTAAGACTGAATCAAATGATACAAAATAATATTCAGGTTCTGCCTTATTACAGGCTAAAAAGGTAAAGGTAGTCCCCTGTGCAAGCACCAGTCATTTCCAACTCTTCCACGGCAGACTTTTTATGGGGTGGTTTGCCATTGCCTTCCCCAGTCATCTACACTTCCCCCCCAGCAAGCTGGGTACTCATTTTACCGACTTCAGAAGGATGGAAGGCTGAGTCAACCTTGAGCTGGCTACCTGAACCCAGCTTCTGCCAGAATTGAACTCAGGTCATGAGCAGAGAGCTCGGTCTGTAGTACTGCAGCTTTATCACTCTATGCCATGGGGCTGCTCTTTATTACAGGCTACCCTTAAACAAACCTAATAAAATGCCCCAGTTGTCTTCTTCCATCCCTCTCCCCAATCTTAACAAAAGCAGTAAATATAACCATGCCATGTAGATGAAATATTTAGGCCCTGATCTAACTGTAAGAACTGGTGGCCCCAAACAGAGATGTGTATCCCCATTTACATTCCTTCTGATAGCTTAATAGGTCCCAAATGAGCACTAATACGTGGATGGGGATACAAATCAGCAGTACATGAAATCTCCTTTGCTGTATAGGGTGCTTGGTTTTTGCTGCTCAATAGCAACCTGGAGAAAAAAAAAAATGACTTCCCTGTGGTTGGTTTCTGTCAACAGATGTGCCTTTATGCTGAAAGAGGAGGAAATTTTCACTGATTCTTCCTTCTATAGGCCCTCATGCTATTCATAAAGATTCTCTGCCTCCCAGCTCAGAAAATTCAATGAGCTATAGTAGGAGAAAGAGAGGAGAGCATTTTTGCCAGCACCTCAAACAATGTGTGTGGTTTTTTTAGGGGGGATACAAGCTCATATGTTTGCAGCTATTAATTATCTGCTTGTTAGAGAAAAATGTTTTTATATAACTAAACAGATAATTCATTTGTATAGTATTACAAAGTTTTAAATAAAATTAAAAATCATTCATACATTGCATACAGTATAGAATACAATATATTTGGCTAAAAAGGCAAAGGCAATTTTGGGCTGTATCACAGAAGTATAGTGTCCAGATCATGTGATGTGATGGTATCGCTTTACACTGCTCTGGTAAGACCTCACCTGGAGTACTGTGTTCAGTTTTGGGCACCACATTTTAAGAAGGATATAGACAAGCTGGAACGGGTCCAGAGGAAAGTGACGAAGATGGTGAGGGGTCTGGAGACCAAGTCCTATGAGGAAAGATTGAAGGAGCTGGGGATGTTTAGCCTGGAGAGGAGGCAGCTGAGAGGTGATATGATAACTATCTTCAAGTACATGAAGGGCTGTCATCTAGAGGATGGTGTGGAGTTGTTTTCTGTGGCCCTGGAAGGTAGGACCAGAACCAATGGGTTGAAATTAAATCAAAAGAGTTTCCGGCTTAAAGTTAGGAATAACTTCCTGATCGTTAGAGCGATTCCTCAGAGAAACAGGCTTCCTCAGGAGGTGGTGGGCTCTCCTTCCTTGGAGGTTTTTAAACAGAGGCTAGATGGCCATCTGACAGCAATGAAGATCCTGTTAATTTAGGGGGAGGTGTTTGTGAGTTTCCTGCATTGTTCAGGGGGTTGGACTAAATGATCCTAGAGGTCTCTTCCAACGCTATGATTCTATGATATCCAAACTCAAAAAACTTAGTGATTATGTTTGTAACTGCAAACTGATAAAAATTGAAACCCTATGGTACTTTATTGGACAGTTAATTTTCATGTAACAGGTTAATACTGCAAATATGGTATCTTTTAATTTTCACTGAGCAGTGGATGAAATCCTTTTTATAAGATAGAGGTATGGTATGAGCAGTATTATATTGAAATATGACATTCTCCAGCATATGACATCTTGCTGATCTCCAAGATGTGTAGAACAGGAGAACTTTGCAGGATACATCAACAGTTCTCATAATGGAGGAAAATAAGCAGTGGGGTTGCACAAAGCCCGTATTGGGACCACTACAATTTAATTTGTTCATAAATGATTTGGAGCTAGGGGAAGTAGTGTAGTGTAGCCAAATTTACATGAAATTAAATATAACATGACATTATTTGGGATAACATGAAATTATTTGGGATGGATAGTGAAAAACCAAGGCTGACTATGAAGAGTTCCAAGAGGACCTCCACAAATTGGGCATGTGAGAGACAGGTCTCTGATTCAGCAGGAGCACAGCTAAATGCCGCTCCTGAACCTTTCTGGAGAGTTCCCCCTCCCTTCTCCCCCACTCCTCACCTAACTTTCCTTTGTTTGATGATCCCTGGCTTTACAGAGACTGTTTGGGAGCGGGAAACTAGATAGCCAGCCAGGGACCAGGAGTTTTGCCATGCCTCCAGCAGCCTTACTTAAGACGCGGAGAAGCCGGTGCTTTTTTCCTCTCCCTGCAATCCATCGATGCCATAGGTAAGTTCAGCTCTTCATCTCTCACTGTTCGGAACAGGGGCAGCCTAGGAGAGACTGGGGAACAGAGAGGCCTTCCTGGGCTGGCTGGCTCTGCAGCTGGCCCAGGGAAGCTGGCCTTTCCTTCCTTGCATCCAGGCTTTTTTTGGGGAGAAGGTGGCACTCTTTGGTCTCGTTGAGGAGGGGGTGGGGGCTAGCAGAGGCTGGAGTAGAGAGAAGCCTGCCTAGGCTGGCTGGCTCTGCATCTCATCCAGAGAGAAGGCAGCTTGCCTGGGCACTCTTTGTTCTCATTGGGGGTAGGGGGGCTAGCAGAGGCTGGGGCAAAGATAGGCCTGCCTGGGCTGGCTGGCTGTGCAGCTGGTCCAAAGAAGCTGACCTTTCCTTCTTTGCATCTTGTCGAGGAGATGGCGGCTTGCCTGGGCGTTCTTTGCTCTCGTGGGGGGGGGGGGGGGCTAGCAGAGACTGGGGCAGAGAGAGGCCTGCCTGGGCCGGATGGCTCTGCATCTTGTTGGGGAGACGGCGGCTTGCCTGGGCGCTCTTTGCTCTCGCCAGGGGTGGGGTGGGGGCTAGCAGAGGCTGGGGCAGAGAGAGGCCTGCATGGGCCATCTGGCTCTGCATCTCATCCAGAGAGAAGGCAGCTTGCCTGGGCGCTCTTTTCTCTCATCGGGGGTGGGGTGGCTAGCAGAGAGAGGCCTGCCTGGGCCGGCTGGCTCTGCATCTCATCAGGGGAGAAGGCGGCTTGCCTGGGTGCTCTTTTCTCGTGTCGGGGGTAGGGGGGTTAGCAGAGGCTGGGGCAGAGAGAGTCCTGCCTGGGCTGGCTGGTTCTGCAGCCAGCCCAGATAGGCTTCTGTTGCCCGGGGTTTGTGGTGAGAGCCTGGAGGGCCACAGATTCTTTCTACCCTCAGAAAAATCCGTTTTCCTGAGGAACTGATCCTTGTAGTTTAGAGATGAGGTGTAATTCTCTCAGGGATCCCCTGGTCACACCTGGATGTTGCCATCCCTATCAGAACCTTGGACAGAATTTGGAGGCAAAAGTAAACCAAACCATTTCTTTGATTTGTTTTTAGCTGGTGGACTGTTGGCTGCCCTGTTGGATTTAGTGTGCTGCCCTGTTGCTGCTGCTTTCTCTGCTACTGCCAGAAGTCACAACGGTCAGTTGGGGTGGGAGTTGGGTCAGTGGCTGTCTCACTGGCCTTTTGTGGGAGGAGGCCCTGGAGAGCCTATGGCATGCAAGACTTACTTGGGCTGACGAGGGGTAGGGGGTTCAGACCTTGCTTCTGACCACTTCAGGCAGCCTAGGCATTGTAAGACAGTTGCTGCTTGCAAGTGGCCAAACCATTTTTTTTAATTTGTTCTCAGCTTGTGGACTGTTTGCCATGGTTTGTATGTGCTGCCCTCTTACTGCCACTGCTGCTGCCTCTGCCAGGACAAAGAGCAGTGAGTTGGGGTGGGAGCTGGGTCAGGGCATGTCTTGTTGGCCCTTTGTGGGCTGGGGAGGTGATTCTGAAGGGCTGGGAGGGTGCTTCAGACCTTGCTGCTGACTGCTTCAGGCAGCCTAGGCATTGTGAGACAGTTGCTTCTCGCAAATGACCAAACCATTTATTTGATTTGTTCTCAGCTTGTGGATTGTTTGCTGAGAATTCTATGTGCTTCCCTCTTGCCACCAGGTGAGGCCTGGTTATCCATGAGAGTTACACCTCATCTCTAAAATATATGAATTCCCTTTGGGAAAATAAACATTTTGGAGGATAGAAAGAATCCATGGCATTGTACCTAATCTGGTCCCTGTCCTCCCCAGGCTTTGTCACTAAATCCCCAGAAGTTTCCAAGCCTGGATTTGGCAACCCTATGCCCCCTTACCTCCTGGCAGTGACTAAGGTGGACCTGATAACACTGCTGTGCTCTTTCCCAAGCCAACTCCTATTGGCTGTTCACCCAGGTGGTAGGGGAAGGGATGCTCCGATATTAGGTTCCTTTGCTGCTTTGAGAAGCCAGCTCCCATTTCCATGCAGTCTAGCGGATACATGCCTGTAAAAGGCACAAGATACCAGTGGGAGGATGCCAACAGGCCTCTCACCTTGACTGCTTTGCTGGTATTGGGACACTGAATGGGGTGGTTTGTTTTGAGAATTGAGATCACGATATTCAAGTTTTCATTTATATATGCAGGCTAAGAACAATGAAAAGGAAGACAATCTCAGACTACTTCGTTGGGGCCCCAGCCAAACAAAGAGCAATTGATGAGAGACAATCTTCAATCAATCCAAATTTAATTTCAATTCCTGACAAAAAAACCCCTGGAACTTGAAATTGCGACAACTGGTGAATCAGAAAATTCAATTTCTGTCTCTGGAGACAATGAAAACTTGTGGCCCACTTGCTGGACTGTAGAGCAGAAGAATGACCATCTCCAAAAAAATGACTGGCTATTTTTCAATGCTGGCAAGTTAGGTTGCTCAGTATGTAAAAATGTTGGAACCTTAGGGACAGCGAAAAATATGGGCATGTGTCTTTTTAAAGAGTGGGCATATGGTGAGGTATCATTTAATGGTGATTTGAGGAAACAACAACTGTCATCACTGAGGAAAAAAATTTGTGAGCATAGAGAAAGTTCAGTACATAAAGCCGCAGTTAAAGTCATAGCTGAATCAACAAAAGAAACTCTAAAGACAATATGTTTGAAGTCCCAAAAAAGAGAGATTGAAATCACAAAGAAAATATTCCGTACTGCATATAAGGTGGCTAGAAGGAACCAGTCTTTTCTTGATTTTGAGGCTGACATTGATTTGCAAGATTTAAATGGCATTGATATGGGGAGAATTTGCACTTGGCAGGCTCTTGTGCACATATTATAGATCACATTGGCTGTGAAATGAGAAATACAATAGTTAAGAAGATCGTTGATTCCAAGAGTAAAATTTCACCGTGTGGCGGAATTTTTTTGGGGCTGGACCTCTTTTTAATCCTAACCATATTCTTTATGATCTTAAACATACTCTTTATGTAATTGGCTACAAGAACTCTTTCTGAAAGTAGCCATGCTCTCATGAAATGAGCACTAAGCTCTTCAAACACCTTAGAAGCCTCTATATTTCTCTATGATCTTTGACTGTAATTATGAACTTGGCCACCAGAGTTCTAAGCTATTCAGCACTATCATGCATTCATATTGCTAAGTGGGTGAAAGTTGAGTGTCTTTTAAGGACAGGAATCTCTCTATATGGTAAGGTCCATATATGGCAAAGAGGAAACAAGATGGAGGAACCCTGGTACAAAAGTAGGTGAAAGGGTGAGGGAAATCTGTGTTCTGATTGTTTATTTGGCAAGTATTATTGTTGACATCAGAAACACAGCTGAGGTGCAATGTGACCCAGTAGATCTGATAAAGAGATGGGCTGAAGCCTTTATAAGCCTTCTGAGCAAAAGCTGCGGACTGCTTCAGAGGCAGGGGACCTCTGTGCCAGTCTATCCCAGAAATTAACAAACCTTTGTTGATTTCTGTTTGAAATCCAAACATAGAACACAGAGCAGATCTCTAATATAGAATGGGATTTGGGACTTAGATTTTAAATGGGAAAATGTAGACTAATAGCGGAAGTCCCTATTGAGACATATTTTTCATTATTGCTTTATTGTATTTTATGCTTTATGCTCTGTGTAAACTGTTTTTTGTTCTGCCTTTCTATCCATATATCTAAAGCCTTCTGTCTAAAGAAGAAACTGAAATGTACTAATGGTGTATAAACTGTTTGCCTCTGTCTAAAGAGAAACTTGGAGTCTAATAAACTGTTTTTGCTTTGAGACACCTGGAGTCAGATAAAGTTTATCTACGAGGTCTTAAAACTTATTAATGAGCATGTATTAGCCTTCTGATAACTGGAGGTTGTTTTGGTAATTGCAGGTTTTAATTTTGGTATTTTATATTGTTGGGGTACAATAGAAATCCCCCAACACACTGTTACTTGATGAATCTACCACTGTGAGTCAGAAATCAGTGCTGATAGTGTATATTCATGCCTACATTGAAGAGATAGACATGCAGGACCCTATAAATCTTTTTGTTGGCTTGATAGAACTGGACAACATGACAGCAAATGTTATATTCAAAAGTTTGATGTCTACTCTTGAGTCGATAAGAGGGATTCCTAAAGGAGAATTTGGTTTCATTGACTTGTGATGGTGCTGTGGAGGAGTTGCAAAACTTTTCAAAGACAGGTTCCCTGCCATTGTTGTATGGCATTGCGCTAGCCATAGGCTGGAATTATCAGTCCACGATGTTGTAAAAGAAGTTAGTGGAATCAACATATTTAAAAGTTTTATGCAAGTTGTACATAATGTACCATTCATCCCTCAAAAATGCAAGGGCGCTCAAGGCATGGGCGACCAAGTTAGAGATAGAGATTTTGAAAATAGGAAGGATCCTGTCTACAAGATGGGTTGCATCTAGTACAGAACTGTTATGGTTATCTGGAAGGATTATGAAGTTCTAGTGCATCATTTTAAAAAAGCTAAAACAGAGTGGTCGAGATAGAAAGGAGAAGTGCACATATGATGGTCTTCACAGAAAGATCACATCAACAGAATTTGTTTTGGATCTTGGATTACTTTGTGATGCTTTACAAGAGCTTTCAGAATTAAGTGTAGATTTGCAAGAGAGAAACATTGATCTGTACAGAGCCCATGGCAAATTGAGGGTCTTCTTGAAATATGTGGGAAGAGAGTTACTGCTCCAGGTGGTCCTTACTACACAAAAGCACTTGAGGCGACAGAAAAGCTACAATTTAAGGGTGTCCAGTTGCATAGAAAAAAATAGAATTGATGACCTACTAATATCCCCAGGCGCATTCTATGAGCAATTTAAAATTTTTCTTCAAAAAAGACTGCTATCAAAAGAAGACACAGAACTATCAAAGTGTGGAAGAGTTCTGGATGCCAAGAATTGGCCAGTGAACTCAAGTGACTGTATTCTCTATGGGGAAGCAGAAATAGGTGCACTGGCAAGAAGATTTCAGCTCAGTGAAAGAGAAGCCATTTGTGCCTTCAGAGAGCATCTGAAATGCAGAGAAGAAATGCCCAAGGAACTGTTTCAGATCTGCTGCATTCTCAATATAGTTGCTATTTCCTCCAGTGAGTGTGAAAGGGGATTTTTCCTGATGAACTAAATTGCCACTCCAGAAAGATCCTGCTTGAAAGTCAGAACCATAACAAATTTATTGTTTATAAGAATTGTTGGACCTCCTCTAACAGTATTTGATCCAACAAAATATGTAAAGACATGGCTGTTTCAAGGTCATCATTCAGCTTTGGACACAAAAAGCAAGACCTGAAAAAGAACAGAGGAATCTGGTGACAGGACTAAAGATTGGAAACTCCTAAATTGAGGTAAGTTGTTATTCTCTGTGCACTCTGTTGTGGAGCAAAGTATGTTGTCTTTCCATTTTTGTAATGATTGATGAATCTCCTTTAACAGATTGTGGAACCCTCTTTTACAGAGCTGCAAAGAGGTGAAAAGTGTGCAGAGATATTGCTCCTTCAAGTTGATTGTTCATCATTGGATGCCCAAGCAAAGACCCCAAAGAGTATAGGTGAAGTTGGTGACATCTCCAAAGTTTGGCACCTCCAGCTCCTTCAAAGTGGAGTTAAAGTTTGAAGTCAAATTTTACTGTGTTAACTTTTAACTAAAGTGATTTATGCTTTTATTTCTTTTATTCCTCCCAATCACAATGTTGGCATCAGCGTATTATCTATTCTCCCTCCTCCCCAGGCAACACATTACCTTTTTTCCCTCTTGTTGTTAAAATTTCTGTGCTGGGTCATAAAGTGCAGAACAAGAAATTCACTCAGTTAATTTCCATAGTCACAATGCTCCTCTCTCTGTCCCCCAGGTGCTCACTGCAAAAGGTTCCCCCCCAATGCCAGTATGGGTTATTTCGGCCTAGCAAGTCCACCAGTGGTCATTGTTGAAAGAACATGACCAGATCCAGAGGAGGTAAGTAGTCCTGTTCACATTCCATAACCACTACAGCAGTCTGGCCCTGTAGCAGCAAGTGAGAAGCCCGTTGCTTGTAAACTGCTAATTTCTTTGCAGGCCCAAGCCAGAGGAAGATCTTCAGCAGAAGAAGCATGACAAAAATGTAAGGAAGAAGCAGCCTTTAACGTTTGATATTTTCTTAATATTTGACTTTCTTATCTTCTTTGTGACAATTGATGCTGTTGCTAAAAGTGCCTTTTAACTGAGTGCCCATCCTGAGGGGCACTGAAAATCCTGCCTCATCATCTGTGATATTAAATTTTATCATTAATTTTAGAGTTGTTGATTTTATAATAAACCATTTAACATCTTGACTTTCTTTGTGCTTTTAAAACAATTTTTCCCCAGATAGTCTTACCAGTTCTGGATTGGAGTTTTGTTTTGTTTTGTTTTGTTTTTGCAGTGAAGCCTGCATGGTGGGCGGTGCCTTATGACATACTTCTGGTGATGTCAAAGGGGTGTTTGTGGCATATGCTAATGAGCTCCTCTACCTTTTTTCTAGAAAAAGACCCCTGGTGAGAGACAATGTGGCAAATGAAGTTAAATATCAGTAAGTATGAGGTGATGCATGCTGGGACAAAAATCTCAACTGATTATAGGCTAAATGTATGGAGACTGAGAAATTTTGGTGTCATAATAGATAGTTCCACAAATGTGTCAATCCAGTGTGCTGCAGTGGTAAAAAAAAGGCAAATATTTAATTATTAATAGGGGTTATTAGGAAATGGACTGAAAATAAAATCTCCACTATTAATATGCCCTTGAATAGATCTATGGTGCAGCCTCATTTGAAATACTGTGTGCAGTTCTGGTCACTGTATCTCAAAAAGGACATCACAGAGCTGGAAAAAGTACAGAAGAGGGCATCCAAGATGATTGGGGGTGGAGCATCTTCCCTATGATGAAAGACTGAAGTATCTGGGACTTTTTAGATAGAAAAGAGAACACTGGGGGGGAGGGGGACATGATAAAAGTTTACACAGTTATACATTGGGTTGAGACAGCTGACAAGGAAAAACTTTTCTCCTCCCAAAATACTAGAACTCAGGAGCATCCAATGAAACTGATGAGCAGTAGATTCAGGACAGACAAAAAGAAATACTTCTTTACACAGTAGATTAAAATTTGAAATTCACTGCCAGTGGATTTAGTGATGGTCACAGGCATAGACAGCTTTAAAAAAGGATTTGTTAGATTCATGGAGAATAGGTCTATTGTGACTTCATATTCAGAGGCAGTTAATATAATAATAATAATAATAATAATAATAATAATAATAATAATAATAATAATAATAATAATAATAATAATAATAATAATAATAATAATAAATATCCGAACTCCTCAAGTGCCAGGAGGCAACATCAGGGGAAGGCCTCAGCCTATATGCCCTGTTGTTGGCCATCCAAAGGAACTGGTTAGCCACTGGATGGATTCAGCAGGTCTCTTCTTACATTTTTAAGGTTACTTCTCCTGGCCACTAAGAGAAGTACCTGGCTACCTCTGTGTTTGTTTGTTTTTTAAAGTAGCACTGGAATATTATGCTTGTTCTGACCTGGATGACCCAGACTAGCCTGATTTCCTCCGATCGTGGAAGCTAAGAAGGGCTGTCCCTGGTTAGTTCTTGGATGAGAGACCACCTAGGAAGTCCAGGGTTATTACACAACGGCACACAATGGCAAACTACCTCTGAACATCTCTTGCCTGGAAAACCCTATGTCAGGGGTGGCCAACGGTAGCTCTCCAGATGTTTTTTGCCTACAACTCCCATCAGCCCCATCCATTGGCCATGCTGGCTGGGGCTGATGGGAGTTGTAGGCAAAAACATCTGGAGAGCTACCGTTGGCCATCCCTGCCCTATGTGATTGTCATAAGTCAACTATGATTTGACAGCATTTTTCATCATTTTATCCTGTATGGAATGCCCATATTCAATATGTGTAGGAAAATACAGGGAAATTAAAGAGTAATTGGATCTTCAGAATCAGAGATAGTAATTGGAGATGCAAAAGAATCTCTCAGATTCATATGGTTGGCTCAAATCATAGTCTTGTGAACAGTTTCTTTTCTACTGTGATACAAAGAAAGTATAACTGAACTTGTTAAATTTCTTGTAAATGTTGTATTGAAAGCATATTTCTACTTAATTCTACCTGGGTTATCCTGCCTTTTTCTGGCATTCTTTCATGGTATGTTCTTCAAGACTTAGGTGGTCATTGTGGTCCCTGCTGGGTGTTTTCTAACCAAGACTCACACCAAGTATGAATGCTATCTGTGGGGGGTTTAATCAGCAGTTACTCTCATGTGTATCTCCTCATCTGATGCTACAGTCAGTGTTGAACACACAAGTGAATTGGCTCAAGTAACTCCACTTGATTGCATTTTTCAAGTCATATAGCTTTATCTACTATAGTAAAATTGCCTGGTCATTGTTCTTCCCATTTCATAGCTTTCACAGCAATTTAATTAATTCACAAAACTTTGTTCTATTTGCACACTTGAGTCTGAATGACTGCAAAAATACTCACATGAATGCAAAACTTTTGAAAATCAAATCTGGCATAAAATAACTCTATGTGCATCAGTGAACAATATTATATTTTTACCAAGGTATTACTGAAGGAAAAAAATGCCCAAGGCAATGTCACATTGGTTTCCCAACACATCAGACATTTTGGTAATCCAACATGATCATGAACAGTAATTAGCTTGTAAGAGAGCTCCCCGTTCATCACATCTCTCTTGCTGATAGTACAATGCATTCCTGTCAGCTACTGTTTTGATCAAAAAGTTCCTATCAGACAATTTCCAGATTATAAAACTCACTTGCATTTCCATGGGGATGCTCCTGGGGGAGGAGAGCAAACTCAGACCAATTCCCCACTAGCTTCGTTTTGGTCTCACACTCTTCTCCATGGGCCTTCCTGCTGATTTTGCACAAGCTGCCCCAGGACTGCAACTTGCTTCACCTCTTTCACACAGCAAGCAAAATCCTCTAAAAACTGGTTTCTGTTCGCCATGTGAAAGAGGCAGAGTGAGTTGCAGTCCCAGGACAGCTTGTGCAAAATCAGAAGGAAGCCCCATGGAGAAGTCTGAGACCAGGACAAGGCTAGTGGGGAATCAGTCTCAGTGTAGTACAATGCCATAGAAGCCACCCTCCAAAGCATCCTTTTTTCCAGCGGAACTGATCTCTGTAGTCTGGAGATGAGCTGTAATTTCGGGAGATCCCCAGGTCCCACCTGAAGGGTGGCATCCCTAGATTTTGTCTTTTTGGGGGGGTATCTGTATCTGAAGATGGGTTCTTGCACATGGAAGCTTATATATTGAATAAAACTTAAAGGTGTCGCGGGACTCTCACTTTGTTCTGGGGAGTTAATATGGATTTTACTGTAAGCAACATCAACTATTAACTCAAAATGGTTGTCACTGTTTGCTTTTCTGGGCAATTTCCAGAAATTTCCATTCTTGAACAAGCAACATATGCAGTGGGAGATCATTAAGGTGTGGCTGTTTCTCTAGTTACCAGGATTCTGCTTGTTCCTGCCCATTTTTCAGCCCAGGATCAGCCAAAAGCAGTGACTATAACTACCTGATTCCATTATTAATGTGTTGCTACTGAAGTAGTGACCTTGGGCAAGGCTTTTTTAATTGAAAAAGCCCAGCAGGGACTCATTTGCATATTAGACCACACACCCCGATGCCAAGCCAGTCAGAACTGTATTCCTGTGTGTTCCTGCTCAAAAAAAAAAAAGTCCTAACCTGAGTAGCACCAGATGGGAAGACCAGAGGACAGGGCTTTTTTTTGTAGAGAAAGCCCAGCAGGAACCTATTTGGATATTAAGTCACACCCCCTGATGTTACCATTGTTTTGCACAGGGCTTTTTTGTAGAACTCCTTTGCATGTTAGGCCACACCCCCTGACACCAAGGAGTGAACAACTGTGTTCCTGTATGTTCCTGCTAAAAAAAACTCCTGCCAGAGGATCTGACCTATACCTCCAGCATAGAGCTCTAACTTTGAGTCCAGTAGAAGCTTTAAGACTAACAAAGTTTTATTCAAAGTATGAACTTATGTGTGTATACACACTTCTTCAGATACATAGAAATGGAAGGTAATAGTTCCATTCACAGTTCCAACTGTGCGGATTTCTGAAAAGTTGGTGGTAAGTGAGGACTTTGTAGGACTTGGAATCTTGGGCTGTGAATAGCAGTTCACAAAATTTCTCTTTCCTGAATTATTTAAATTAATTAAATTGGTTAATTATCTAAGATAATTTGGAGTTTGATAACTTCAGGATGAAGACCCAAGAGGCCATTTATGGTGACAATTTTTGCTCTCCCCCCAATAAAATCAGTTTCAGTATAACCCCATGTGTATCCCACACTTGGGTGCAGATCAGGGAGTAGAACTGTCAGAGTAAAGTAAAGGTATCCCCTGTGCAAGCACCAGTCATTTCTGACTCTGGGGTGACATTGCTTTAACAAGGTTTTCATGGCAGACTTTTTTACAGGGTGGTTTGCCATTTCCTTCCCCAGTCATATACACTTTACCACCAGCAAGTTGGTACTCATTTTACCGACCTCGGATGGAAGTTGGAGTCAACCATGAGCCAGCTACTTGAACCCAGCTTCCAACAGGATCGAACTCAGGTTGTGAGCAGAGTTTGGACTGCAGTACTGCAGCTTTACCACTCTGTGTCATGGGGCTCTTAGAACTGTCAGATTAGAAGTCCTCAAATTTGTATGGATAGTTTTGGATTTGGTGTCTGTGAACAATGTTGACAGAATAAATAATAGCAAGTAAACTCAAGGGAAGCATGTCTGGAAACTATTAACTTGTCTGCAGATAATTAAAGTTATTTGAAGAAAATATTTTATTTATGTATTGGACATCTAACCACCCAACAGCAATGCTAATTCTGTGAATTTAGGCAGAATTTAGGAAAGAGGTATGAATTTAGGGGGGAGGTATTTGTGATTTTGCTGCATTGTGCAGGGGGTTGGACTAGATAGATGACCCTAGAGGTCCCTTCCAACTCTATGATTCTAAGCATGTGATTGCATGAAACAAAACTGCAACATGTAAAAATAAATGTAACAACAAAGTTCCCACACAAACACCTAAGTGTCAGTTTTGTGTAGTGGTCAAGAGCGGTGGACTCTAATCTGGAGAACAGGGTTTGATTCCCCACTTCTCCACATGCAAAAGCTGGTGACCTTGGGTCAGTGACAGTTTTATCAGAGCTGTTCTCTCAAGAACAAATCTCATTCTCTCAGCCCCACCTACCTCACAGGGTGTCTGTTGTGGGAAAAAGAATGGAAGGAGATCGTAAACAACTCTGAGTTGCCAAGGGCGGGGTATTTATCCAATCTCTTCTTCTTCATCAAGGGCTTGTAAAAGCAATATATAGAGTATAGATGTTAAATACGGAGTTTTCTGGGAGTTAGACTCTTGTTTTAATGTTTCTGTTAAGTGGTATGTTCACATTTTCCTCTGCTATAAATTAGGTTAATGAGAGCTGTTAACTTCCTAGATAGTACATGCATTTTGTGATTTTTCAAAAGGAAAGCTGCTGTTTAGTACTATAATCTAGACAAATGGTAAGTGGAGTGTTGAGGGGGTTAAGCAGGAGATGTGATGGATGGTCTGTTTCCTGTTGAGGAACAATGTGAACTCATGACACTCTGCATTGATTCATTACTGAGTGGATCATTAATTGGAAATTATTTAAGATTACTTGAGAAGCCTTTTCTGTAACTGGAATTTTTTTTACAATAGCTACATTTTATTAAGGCATACAATAAAGTTGTCTAATATGTATGTGTATTTAATGGGCTAAAAGCTATTCTACAACAAATGCACAAAGTGGTAAAAAATACAAACCTGTAAATGAAATGGACTTCTGCTGGTTTTCTTTTCCCAGAGTTATAACTGAGCAGTAAACATAACAACATAAACCCCTTTGTGCGTTCCTTTGGTGGGTCACAAAGTTTATTTTGTAAATTTCACAACACAATATCAGGTATTTAGCCATTTCCTGCTATGTTTCCAGTGGTTAAATCACAAGTACAGAAAGGCTAAGTGGCTTATTTCAGTTCAGAGTACTGCAGATGATACTGATTTCGCACACAGCTTACCACACGGTCACGCTCTTGTTCTCCGTGCAGTGTCCGTTGGATTTCCCACTATCTGCGCTGGAGTTACAGGAAGTGTTGCGGCTAAAACGCTAAAACCCAGTTTACGTTTGCTACGCAAAAGCTGCGGCACTTCCTGTAACTCCAGCGCAGATAATGGGAAATCCAACGGACGCTGCGCAGAGAACAGGAATGTGACCGTGGAGTAAGCTGTGTGCGAAATCAGTCTGAGTGTTTTAATCTTGATACTAGTATGTATGAAAGAAAAACCATGTTCCAATATATGTGGTTCTCTTGTACAGAAACAACGTATTCCCAATGTATGGTCTATTAACTGCTCAAATATCATGGCTTCTGTGTTTTGATCTGGGACACTAAATAGTATGTTATAACCCAATCTCATCAGATCTCAGAAGCTAAACTGGGTCAGCACTTCAGTGGGAAACCACCAAGACAGAGTCTACAGATGAAGGCAATGGCAAACCAACCCTACTTAATTATTTGCCTTGAAAACTTAGTGGGGTCACCAGAGGTCACATGCAACTTGATGGCACTTTACATACATGCACACGTTTTGATCCAGTTGTTTGCTGTAGTTTCTACATTTTCTGTTTCTTCGGACTTCTGGTTGTGTGTGTTTCTGGAAGTGTTTCATGGTATTATCCTGAATAGTCACACCCTATTGACTTCAATGGATTTAGGATTGCACTGTAAATCCTCAGGCCCATTACTATCAACAGTGCTTTAAGTTACCTTTCCTGGCTTGAAAAAAGGAAGCAGTAGTTCTCCAGAGAATCCATCATGTTCTTGATGACTGAATCTAGGATAGAATTACCATCTCTGAGGATGCATTAGATGCAGAAGTGTCAAGAATGTGCTAGAACAGGGGTGGCCAATGGTAGCTCTCCAGATGTTTTTGTCTACAACTCCCATTAGCCCCAGCCAGCATGGCCAATGGCTGGGGCTGATGGGAGTTGTAGGCAAAAACATCTGGAGAGCTACCGTTGGCCACCCTTGTGCTAAAATATGTACGAAGCCCAGGACGCTACAAAGACTTGCACTGTTCCCTGATCTTTGGAAAAGGGAAAGATGATTGGAGTAACTGTGCAAAGCAAGAAGTCAGAGATGCCCCAGCCTTTTTTTCATTCTTACACTCATTACTAGGGATGGGTATGAACCGAACCATAAATCATGATTTGTGCTAAAAATGGCCAATTTGTGATTCATTCTGAACTGGTTCATCTGATCCCACTGCACTTGAACATGAAATGAACCAAACTACCGATTCGGGCAACCCAACATGAAACAAACCACCATTTTTGCATTCTGTGTCATCCCTACTCATTACAGATGTGCTAGGCATGTTAAAAGACACCCCCCCTCTATTAGTGAGTGTATTTGGGACCCTGTTATAGATACTACTATTTAGTCTTGTTATATCTCTATATTAAAATACCATTGATTCTAAACATCAGCTCTTAGCAATTTCGCTATTTTCACTTCAGACCACTTTTCAAGGTTTGTTGTTTTAAACTATCCAACTTTTTTTTAACTTTTTCAGTATAGTGTCAAATAAATTGGACACAATGTTTTATAATAGCTTACCTACTGATGGCTGAAGTTGTTATTATAAACCTTTACTCATAACTAATTGTTTGGACAGAAAGACAGGGCCTACCTTATAGTACACTAAATGCACATGACAAAACAAGGAAGAATGGTTCCATACCACCAGTCCTAATAATATAATAACAGTGGGCGATATGATACCATTTCAATAACTTAGGGTGGCTTCTACTAGCAGTCTAATATTACTGGCAAATCACAAGTTGCTTAAATTTAAACCTCATTTATTTCAGACACATCTAAAACATTGTAAACTACTCAACTAAATAGCACCATATCACAAAATGGATTACAGCTTGATTCCTGTCAATGTACTCTAAAGAACTAAAACAAATTATAGCAGACTTTTCAACTCCCATAGTAAGCAAGCCTTATTCACTTAGACTTTCATTGTATAAGAACCATACAGAACACCCTATTACATCCAAACAGAGTCATCCAACATAAACCAAGTGGCTCTTAAGTTTATTCTTACTGGAAGTCTAGGGATGTGCAGTTTTTCAATTTATTTTTCTTGCCTTTACTATCTACAGTTCTGCAGCATATGTTTCAAAGATTCTTTTGTTCCACTAAAGTACAAAATTGTTATTTAGTACTTGAATTACAATGTAGCAGAGAGTCCCCTCTGTGTACATGCTGAGAGCAACTGGTCTCCCTTGAAGATGTTATAATCTAATTTAAGAACATTTACAAGTGGGTGCACCTAAGAAGTAATCACAGAGGAATAGGAGGGAAGGTCACAGAATACACAGATATATTCTCATAAACACACAGCATAAACAAAGGTTTGTTCAAATAATTCCAAGTTTTGTTATGAAAGAGGGAGGGAAAAGATTGTACCCCAGGCCACAAAATTAGAGTCAACTAATCAGTCAAGAAGGAAGGATGCTATTGGATTTTGCTTCTTCCCTGGTTTTATTCAAATACTTTTGCTTTAATTTGCTTCTCCCTTGTGTGAATAAAAGCAGCCTTTATATTTGTATTTACACCTAATGTTTGTCATAAAATATGCAGATATTTGTTCAAAGTTATTTTTGTGTTAATAGACAACATTACTGATCTATTATTTGCCCCCCAAGTCAGAATAAAGAGTCAGACGCAAGGTATTGGGTAAACCTAAGGGCCACTTTATTTAAGTATAAGTAATAAATGGCAAGGGCTAACCAAAACTGTGTCTTGGTCAGGGCCAAGGGTCTCAACAGACACCTCCCCTGCCATTCCTCAGTCGAGGGATCCAGCCCCCAGCCAAAGCTGTATGCCACAGCTCCCGCCAGGCCAGCCCAGCAAGAAGACAAGCCCCAGAGGGTCCAACCACCAGATGCACTTCTCAATGGAAGGCCCCTTCCAGTCAAGCCTTAAAGGACAGTCTGCATTCTCCCACCCCGGGTCATCAAACCCCAAGGTTGATCCTGCCAGACCCCTGACCCCCCCCCAAGAGGGGATGCTTTCTGGTCCTCCCCTAGCTACACAGTATGAGTATCGACTAGATGGAGGTTGCTGATCATATCATTAATAAAGATGGCAAAAAGGGAAGGGGCCAGCACACAGCCTTGCTTGACACCTTTTAAAGTTGGAATAGGGTCAGTAAGGAGACCTTGCTTATTGCACCTGACCCTAATAGACGTGTTGGTATATAATGCCTGGATCAGGAATAAAAGTCTCCTGTCAATTGAGGTGGCACTTAACTTCTCCCATAATTTCCCTCTGGGAATGGAGTCAAAAGCAGATTTTAAGTCAATAAAGGCTGCATAAAGAGAAACCGTTCTGCTGGTTGCGTATTTTTCTATCAAATGTGATAGAATCAAATTATGTCCCAACGTGGATCATCCTTCTCTAAACCCAGCCTGCTCATCTGCCAAATACCTTTCTTGAATCAGCCAGCACTGCAATTTCTCTAAAAGATGGCTAGCGTATAGTTTGCCCAGAATACTCAAGAAGCTGATTGGCCTATAATTGGCTGGATTATCCTTCTGCCCGGACTTAAAAAAAGGAATGATGATAGCCTCTCCAGGCCTCAGGTAAATCCCCTGTCAAATCTATATATGCAAACAATGGGGCCAAGAGAGAGGACCACCAGTCTACACTATCTTTCAATAGATCTGGGGGAATAAAATCAGGGCCTGGAGCTTTGCCTCTCTTGAGTTTACTGATCAAAGATCTAACTTCTCCAGCCGTCACTGGAGGCCCAGGTGGCAGGTCTGAAAGGGCCTCATGAATCTGGGGAACTGCAGAATGGTGGGGATCAGAGTACAGCACTTGAAAAAATGATTCCCAATTCTTGGGGGTGACAAATGAGTCAATGGGGGAGATGTCTCTGCAGGAATGACTCGAGATCAATTTCCAAAACCCTGTCAAGATCTTTTCCTTGGATGACTGTATAATGCTATTCCACAGCACTTTCATGGCCTCACACTTCTTTGCGGCAATCGGTTGTTTGTATAACTTCTTAGAGCATGAAAGATGGTATTGTGCACACAGAGAATCAAGGCCCTCAGAGTTCTTATATGCACGATACGCTGATTTTAGATATCTTCTTGCTTGCTTGCATTCTTTATCGAACCAGGGCTTGGAGACGTTTTTGAATCTACGATGTTGAATAGAAGTATCTTGAACCAGAAATGGTTTTATGAGTTGGAGGAGATGGTCGAAGGGGATCAGAGGGTTCAAATCATGGGGAGTATCCATAATTAATTTTCTATTCGAGCATGCATCCTCCTTCTTCAGGGCTCCCCTCACTGTTTGTGCCAACTGATCGGACCACTTGGCGCGGCATCTCATTTGTTGGACTGGAACCAAATGTGGGCCCATCGTAATACTATAAAAAGTCTCTGGAACTAAATGAGCTAGAGTGAGTAATAGTGGAAGATGATCGCTTTCTAGTTCGGGTAGAACTTGTAGGTGAAGAACCTTCAAAAGTAATCTTGGGCTGCCTAGAAAATAGTCGATAGTACTGCATCTAGTGCTGGCTAGAAAGGTGATCTCCCGAGGATAATCACCTACTATGGAGCCATTCAATATGGAGAGGTCAAACCTTCTAGCCATCCTTGCTAAGCAAGCCCCTGCAAAATTTACCCTGGGGTCTTTTGAATGGCGTTGAAGGAGAGTGGGATGGCGACTTGCCTCATTGATGAAAGTAGGAAATCCAAACTTTCCAATAAGGATTTCATCATGAGGGCCTAGTCGAGCATTAAAGTCCCCTCCCATTAGGATCATATCAGCTGGAGTATCATTCAGAAGATCCTCTAAATGAGATTTGAAATCATTCCAGATTGCAAGAATGTCTGATTGTCTTTGATGGGGAGGTAAGTAGACGTTGATTAGTCAAATAGTCTGTGTTAAAATGAAGGAGAACTGCCAATGTCCATGGGTTTGCATTATTTAAATGTACGCATTTACCTTTAATTGTTGAGGAGATTAGAATTCCCAATCCCCCTTTGAGCCTTCCAGTGCCTTCACCAGGGGTAGTCTTGTTAGTAAAACCATAGTAACCATCCAATAAAAGCTCCCCAGCTGTCCAGGTCTCTTGAAGAAATAAAATGTCATATGTCTTAAAAAGTGAGGAATGATCTAGGCTTCTCAGGCGGGCCCAGCCAGCTATGTTCCAGGAGATTATTTTAAGATGGGTTGGCTTCTCTATTTTACGCTGAATTGGCTGTCATACGTTTGAAGCTTCTGCCAGGGAAACAGGGTCAGTGATTCCTTCGACTCCAGTAGGTTCATCTAAGATCGTATGCAAGACTGGGTTGTCTGGAGGGATAATCAGATTGGTGTTGTTGCCCCTTTTCTTGATTGTTATGATTGGTTCCAGTGGAATGCATCTCAATGGCGCTGGCACTAGAAAACCATCTATGGCAGAGGGGGGGTCCATTAGGTTAATTTTTTCTGCCAGGGGCTGTCTTAAACCCTTCAGGGTGGATACCAAGAGCTCCATATGACCAAGTATACAATCTTGTTCTTGAGTTGGTAACGTCCTAAAGAAGGTGAGAAGCCTTGCCTCTATCACATCCTCTGCACCTGGGGAATCCACAGTCTCCATGTGGATCTGACTCCTTGAATTTAACGTTTCTGGGATCTTAGGGACAGAAATATCAGTAGGGGGCTGCTATCCTGACACCCTCAATGGCTGTTGTAAATTGGAGGGAATAGGCAAGTCTAGGATCATCAGCGGATCCTGAGGGTTGATAGGCACCTTTTGGGTCCCTGTTGCCCTTGCATTTAAATCTTGAATGGATCTTTCAGATTTCATTGTAGCAAATTCGGGTGCTAGCTCCTGAATTAAGGTGGTTTTGAAATGTCTCTGTACCTGAATGCCCAGAGCAGTTAATTTGGTGGATTGGGCAAACAGTCGTGATGGGATTGTCTTAGAGCGAAAATGCAAAAGGAAACGGTCAAACCTGATTGGGCTACTTAGTCTCTCAATCTGAATAAGATCAATACCTTTATGGTGAAGCTTAAAAATATCAGCCAGATGACCTATTGCTCTGCTTCTCTGGCTCCAATCAATGTGTCTCCCTCTCCATGGGAACACATTAACAACTACAGCATAAGGATTAAGGACTAGTGTAAAGGAGGCTTTTACATTAGCCTTCTGGTCACCATCAGAACTGTCTGACTGGAATTGCACTCTTGGACTCCCTTTAGTGATTGGTGAGCTGCTATCCTTATTGATAGACATGGTGTTATTCAGTTCTTGAAGCAGGGCCAACATCTTCTCTTGGTCTTGAAATATTTTATTTAGGGATTCAGCAACTAGAACTGTTTGTTGGGCTAGCAGCTCCAGCCCCTCCCAAGGTCTGGTGGCTTGTCTGTCATTAGGAGACATGAAACCAGGCATCTCTTGCTCAGTCTCTGGGGTGATTTGATGGGTGAGGAATTCGCTCTCCTTAGCAACAGCCTCCAAGCACTCGAACCTGTTTCGCAATGGTATTGCAGGAAAAAAATGATCCAATTTAGATTGTTTAAATGATGGTTGAGAAACCTCTTCTTCAAAAGGATATGTCCTTTTCAATCCCATTGTTGACAAGTAGCCAAAGCACAAACCACAAAAGGAACAGAACAGAAAACTTAAAATACAGAAACAGAAAACTTAAAATACAATCCAGAGGTAGAAGGGAGATGCTTGGAATAACACAGGTGAAAATAATAGTGACTCTAAAACTTCAAACAGGAGGAGCTAAATAATCTCACAAAGTCCGCAACTAGAAAAGGTTCCTCTGCCAAGGGTAAACTTCCAAAACTAGACTTAAAGAAAGACATAAAATCCTCTGGCCGAAGTTTCTTAAACTCCACTCCCAGCAGTAAATGGACGACACATAATTGACTCCTCGTTAGTGGAGTAAGATAAGTTAAAACTTGTCCACCCTTGCCAAGAGGGAAGAACAAAGTTGTAAGCTGAAATAGATGAGTTTAAAACATCAATTGAAGGTTTAAAAAACATTGATAAGTTAGCTTTTTAATCAGAGACAAAGTCACCGCCGTCCTTAAGCTGGGCGTGCTGGAACCAGAACCTCCACTGCATGTAATGTAAGGAGGTGTTCCTAGCGCACCTGGTCAAGTTAATTCCTCCCCTAGCTGCACTGTACCATAAGCACAGTAAAACCTGCCACCACTAATGCCAAGCCTCTGCTTAGGCCTTAGCACCCACCAGAAGGCCCAATGCCACCCACAGCCCTTGCTGAATGTCTAAAACAGTCTAAAATGGCCACCTTTCTACAAAAGGAGCAAATATGGCCAACCCAGCATACATACATAAAATAAAATTGGCTTAAAGAGCGGCAGTTTGGTGTAGTGGCCAAGTGTGTGGACTCTTATCTGGGAAAACTGGGCGTGACTCCTCACTCCTCCACCTGCACCCGCTGCAAATGGCTTTGGGTTAGCCATAGCTCTGGCAGAGGTTGTCCTTGAAAGGGGCAGCTGTCGCGAAAGCCTTCTCACCCCCACCCACCCCACAGGGTGTCTGCCGTGGGGAGAGAAGACAAAGGAGATTGCAAGCCACTCTAAGTCTCTGACTCAGAGAGAAGGGTGGGGAATAAATCTTAAATTCTTCTTCTTCTTCTTCATATCAGGAAAGACCAATGAAACCCTTTAAGACTAAGGTAAGGGATTTTTACATCACCCACTACCAGATCCCCTACCATCAAATAGGAGGAGAAAATAAACAGCAAAACAAGGGCTCAGGTAATAAAGCAGCACAATAAGGCTGCCAAATACTACCCCAAAAACACCCCAAAAGGTGCTCCACATGAACCCTGGGGGCGGGAAGAAAGGGGGGGGGGATTCAACAAGCCTTCTAATGAAAGTCCATTTATCCTGCGCTGCTCCCAGAAACACGCGGCAACCACTGCTGCTGGAAAAAGCAGCCACAGCTGGACCCTGGAGAGGCAGGAAGCAATGAGGAACTAACGTGCCTAAGCAGGAGCTAAACGACATGCCTGCCCAGCTTTATCAGTCACCTGATCTCTGTAACTAATCCCAGATGCTGAAGTGAGGTGCCTAAATAGGAGCAAGCTAAAGGCGCTCCTGTTTGGCCTTATCAACCACCCAATCTCTTAAACAAAGGCCCAACACGAAACTGACACGATCCGTCAGGAGTGACCTAAAAGCCCTCCTGCTTGGCCAATCATTTGTTGAAGACTGAGGTAGGGGGTGGATGGTGCTGCCATTACACCACCCCCTCAGAATCGCGCCCAAATGGGCAGAAGTCCTCCCTTTTCCTTCCAGGGAGGCAAAGACATCCCTGCAACCAAGCAGCGATGCTGCTGGCTGCTAGAGATGAAATACATTGATGGCATTTGGCAGAAATGTATGCAGTTCATAAAAGACTGGTGGAACTGGTTGCCTTTCCCCACCTCTTCCATCATGTGGACCTTTCTAAATCTGATTTGCTGCAAGAACAGGCAGGAGGGACAATTTCACCAGCTTTCCTCTCCTTAACATCTGCTCTTAAACACTCCTAGCAGATACTGGAGAAGGCAGCGAAAATCCATATCTGCCACCCTGTTATGCTCATGCTGCCTCAAATCCTGCCTATTGTCTATGCAGTGGTTAGAGGAATGGCCTTAAATCTGGGGAACCTGTCTTCAAATTGCTGGTCATTGAGCAACATGGGGACAGCACTTTCTTTCAGCCAAACCTACATCATAGAGCTATTGCAATAATAAAGTGAGGCTGCTGTATACCATCCCTAAGCTCCTTGGAAGAAGGCTGGGACAAAAATTTAATAAATATTAAATGGTATGCCTAAACTTTGTAGAAAAAGCATAGAAGAAACACATGAATCAATGCCAGCGAGTTAAACATGTGCTCCAAAACCATTCACAATTACAAGATACAGAAACAAAATGAAACATCTATTTCAATCAATAGGTATATTCAATTAGTCTTTAATTATTTCTACCTATAAAGCTGCAGATGGCAAGCTTCACCTTAGAAAAAGAAATTTGTCCTTCTCTCATTCAGGAAGTAACACAAAAAATGATGCTTGATAGGTCTCATATATACACGTCATCATCAATAGGGCTTTAGAACCATTTTTACCTATATGTAGATTTGATAGCTAATTGAAACACAACAACTACAATTCTTTTAATCAGATGACAGAATCAGTAAAGTCTTGAGTTAATGGTATCTGTATTTCCTGCACTGAAGGATCATAAAAAAATGCTGCAGTTCCATGCAGCAAATAAACAGATGATTCCATCTTTTAGTACATTATGTATGGAGGCATATGGAGGCAAGATATCAAGATTTTTTTTTACTCACACATACAAAAGGGTTATAGTGAACATGCAAAACGTTGGACTGGTGAAAGTATCTAGAGTATGGTGCCATGGCTATAGTACTAGGTTTGGATGTTGCTAACCAGAGTTCAAACCACCTCTGTGCAGCTTTGGGGGTGGCCTAGAGCAAGCTGTTCTCTGTGTGAATGCCTTGCACAGTCACTGGGAAACTAAAATGCTTCTCTTAGCCTCACAGAGTAAGGGTAGAATCTATGCAGTCAAAATGTATCAATGATGCAGCTACAGATGTTTGAATGCACAAAATAAGAATAATTAATTAACAGTCAAGGTATAGTCACTTCTAAGTCTGTGCCTATATAAAACTAATGAATTAAGACTATTAAAACTCAGACCATATATCAGTCCTTTTGCAAGTCAGCACTTAATAATGAGTAAATAATGCTGCTGGAGTCCAAATCTATCTCATAAGCACTGCTTTCTATTCCCCAAAGGATGGGAATAATCAGCACTTCAGGAGAATTGAATAAAGTCAATTATCTAAAACAGCAAACTCATAAAAAACAGATTCATGTTGCTTAATTCAGAAATGTAGGTGTAACTGGTCAAAACCCTTCAAATTTTAAGTACCAGTGCTTTGGCAATTTGACATGAGATGAGCTAATTTGACTTAATTGTATTGATGAATATACATTTATGGAAACAGGTTGAATCCTTTCTTTTCTACAGATAGAACAATTTTATAGCTTCTAAAATATCAGGAGAGCAGTGCTTCTTGTACACTGCACTCCAAACAGTAATATATAACACAGAGAAAATATAAAACCGTCCTCTAACACCCCTCCCCCAAGTGTT
Organism: Heteronotia binoei; assembly: GCF_032191835.1. Taxonomy (NCBI): domain Eukaryota; kingdom Metazoa; phylum Chordata; class Lepidosauria; order Squamata; family Gekkonidae; genus Heteronotia; species Heteronotia binoei. Next base: position 83,286,407 of record NC_083225.1, read on the forward strand.
ATAATATTGCTAGTATTGTTTTTACTTCCTCCTGAAGTTCACTTAATAGACCAAGCAATTTATTTATCTATAAAAAAGGATGTGCGTGGAAAATGCCACACTAGCTAAGACAAGAATAAACAAACCTAGGTGACCAAGTGCCATAATTTAGTTACTAAAAAAAAATAAAGCTGTATGTGCTTTTACAGAAGAGGACTAAAGTAAATTCAGTGTTTTATTATTTGCTCTGTCAAAAACAAAAATCTATTGGCATACATGGCAGCACATTCTAAATTATTCCAGTCCAAGTCACAATGTTCACTATAGAGGTGATCTCTTTGATAAAGGTGAAATCTTGTCCCCAACTCTCGGCATTTTCTTCAGACCCAATCTTATTTTAAAGTAATAGGCTGAAACTTAATCTCTGAATCCAGTCATGTAGAAAATAAGTTTGGACTAGAAAAATTAACAGCCAGGTCTTGCTACAGCTTAATGTTTTAAAATACCTCAACACAAGTTTTTGCTGATGGAACATCTCAATGGATCCACAGATCAGACTACCATCCCCTCTGAAATTCTCTCATCAGAAACTAATCTGAGATCTGTCACATCCTCTGCCCAAGTGCTTTAGCATTAGATCCTGTGAGCCCATAGCCACCATGGGACATCTCGTGGTCACACTCCCAACTTTCCAGCCATGCCCCATAAGTACCAGCAAGCCTGTGCCCCTCTGACAGTCAGATGGGTGAAGGGGAGGTCTTTTTCCAGCTTATGCAGCCAACTTTGGCTGCAGAAGCAGGAAGAATTAATAACCCAGCAAGCCCATGCCTCTCCAAAAGTCGGAGAGTGAGGGGAGCAGGGGATGTCATCTCTCTCTCCCCTTGCCCCCTCTCTCCCACTTTTATTAATAATATATGAATAAAGGGAACAAAATTGCTAATTGGGTCTATTCAATTTTTGTCACCACAAGGGTGCCATTTGCATTGTCTTCCAAAGCTAATGACACCAGAATGTCTGCGATCCTCCTCATTTGTGTCTGTACAATATATGCTATATATCTGCAGGCCTCACTTTGGGCAGGAGCTCACAGAAGCGGAGCTCCAGAACCTCTACATTGTATTGTGCTCTTCCTTTCTTACCCCCCTCCAAATGCTTCTGGGCTCCATTGTTCAACCCCCCCTGTGAGAATTTTGCTGAACTCTAAGATTTCACAAACTTTCTAATATCTCCCCCCCCCCCCCCCCCCCAAAATGGGAAAATAACCAAAACATATATAACAGACAGATGGAAATCTTCATCATGCCAGTGTGACCACATAGGAATGGGGGGTATGTGGCATATGCAAATGAGTTGTGCTAATGAGCTTCGGCAATCCCTGTATATCTGTATTTGTAAATTAGCATCAGATTTGAACTAACCAGGTTTGTGATCAAAAACATCATCTTTCACTATCTCTGTTGTTCCTTGAAAGTTGTTTAGAACCAAGGTAAGTAACAGTTACTTCCTGAAAGGCTCATGTTATAAATTAACAGCTGAATGTTTCAGAGATTAATGTTACAAGACCTGTGGTCTAGATTAGTATTATTCTGATATTCATTTTATACTTGTTGATACTATAGACTGACATTGATAATTTAAGACTAGTCTAAAATTAACAGAAATCTGTCAGAAAAGCCCTGCAGGTGTTGAAACTAGATTTTGCTTTAAGGTCTAATTATCTATTTAACCAAAGTCCACTGTTTGTTTGCCAATGTTATCCATGTTTAGTTTTAATATGCATTAAAATGTGAAAAAGTTTAATGGCCTAACCCAACCCTCATTTATTCAAGAAAGGCATTTGGGTGCATAGACTCTCATTGTGCCCCCTCCTCTTTTATTTCGATTTTGCACAGGCTCTGTACTAACAGGGCATTGGAGGCTAGATTTAAGATTAAGCATGTGGACTTTCATAGTTTACTCATGACCTTGATCCCCCATTCATATGTCATTTTCAATATGAATTCATATCTGAACAAGGATGCAGTTTTCTTATTTTTATTTACATTTTAATGGTATTTATGTTATTTATATTAAAGATAGATTGCAGTTGCAATGACAAATCTAATGCTGTGAACTAAAAAGCTTTCTTTAGAGCAGGGGTGGGGAATGTCTGGCCCGAGGTCTGGGCTTGAGATCACTTGGTCTGACCCTTGGGTATTGCTGGGCTGAGCTGAGCCATGTAATGGCCTCCCTGGGGCCCGGCTGACTGGCAAGGATTGTGGGGCCTAGTCGTGCTGTGCAGCGGCCTCTCTGAAGCCTGGCTGGCTGGCATCACTCCAGGTCTGGAAAAGTTACTGTCATAGTTCAGGTAAGTTTCCCCCTCATTTCTTTATTTCCCTTTCTTTTTATTTCTTCCCCCATTTCTTTCTTTTCCTTTATTACCTTTTCTTCCTTCTATTTCTTTATTTCTCTTTCTCCCCCCTTTCTCCCCTGAGTGGTGGGCACTGTGAAGGACTGCTTCTGGGGTATGTGGGTGCCTTTAAAGGTCTCCTGGAAGAAGCTGCAGTTTCTGCATGAAGGGAGTGGTGGCAGGGGTGGGATCCAGCTACCACCAGTTCAATTTGCACTTGATTATCCCAGATGGTGTGGCCTAATATGCTAATGAGTGTGACCTAATATTAGGGGATGTGATCTAATATACTAATAAGTTCCTGCTGGGATTTTTCAACAAAAAAAAAAGCCCTGGGCTGAGGCATTTGCACAGGGTGGCGGGCTGTGTGTGTGTCAATTATGCTCTCCCCACATGGTTTCAAATAGAAAAAAAATTATTTGCATTACTTTTGCTGACCTGAATCGTTCTCCCTCAGCGGAGCACTGTTTTTTTTTTTTTAAACTGATAATTTTGTATTGCCTGCAAATGACGTAATAAATATCCAAATGGCCCTTGGCAGAAAAAAGATTCCTCACCCCTGCTTTAGAGCATACATTGCTCATGAATGTATTATAGAAAAAGCATAAAACTGTATTTTATAGGTGTGGAGAAACGCCATTTTAGTCAATGTTGGTGCTTCATTGGGAGGGAAAACATGAAACTCCTAAGCAGGCTTTGCCCTAGCCTTCCCCTCACTCCCCCCCTCCCTTCCAGAGCCAAACCAACAACTCTAGGGGGAAAGTCTCCTAGAGAGGCAGGAAGTTCTTTTGTTCTTGGCATGTGTTAGGCAGGAAGAGAAGCCAGTTCTCAGCTAGCACTCAACGGAGAAGGATGTGAGCCTGGGAGCTCCTGCCTGGGGAAGAGGCCTATTTACGCAGGAAAAGGCCCCCAGGTAGTCAGACCAAGTAAGTCGTCCACAAGACAGGACCAGTTTAGACCAGGGACAATAGGATGCGTTTATAATCAACTTTTCTTTGTCATGCTGTTTGCTGTGCGTGTGCTGTGCTGTGCTAACCATTTACAAGCAACTGTTTTTGTTTTGTTGTTCTTTTCTTTTCTTTTCTTTTCTTTTCTCTTTTAATTAAATATTTTTACTGTTTTAAATGCTGGCAGTCCATCTCTGTACCACATAGATCCCCAACCGCCTTAGACCACGCTGCTTTAAGAAGGGGGCCCCGGGAAAGGGGGAAGGCATGCAGTTGGATAAGGTGCCAATCCTCCAGGGGTTCCCCAAAGAAGTGCTGAGGTCTCTGTGATACCCAAGTACAGGGTGGCAGAGGACCTTGAGGCCTGGCCTCATAGCTGGAGAGGGGGATTGGGAGTCCTGTTCCTCTCAATCTGAACCCCTAGACTGAGCAGGTGGTGGCAGTGAGCCCAAGTGGTAGGAGGAGAAATAGCTCCCTCCAGGAGTTGGCGACTCAATAGGGAGTTGACGGGACCGGGTCTGAAGGCAGAATCTGGCCGGTTCTGTCACAATAGGAACTGTAAATTCTTTAATAAATTACCTACAGATGCAGCAAGAGTCTCCACACCAGAACCTGAATGCAATTGTGGTGCAGCCCACTCAACTATTTTCCACCTGACACAGGAATGTGAGCATCATGCTTTCCAGGGTGATGTGACAGAGCTCTTTGAACTCTCCCTAGCTATGATTGTTTTAGATATTAGTATTTAGGGTGATTGCCCTATCAGTCTGCATATCCATTGTATCAGCTTGGTTTTATATTAGGTGCTTCCTGTATTTTATATTATTAGATGCTTCCCTCCATACGATAAACAAATACATAATAGCCCAAAGTTTTAAAAAATATGATTTTGTCACCACAGTAATATGTGCTTAAATACTGTTCAGGCATGATGCTTCTAGGTGTCTACTAAGTATTGTTCTGCCAGTTAACTCATTGTTTCCTGGTAGGTAGCCATGTAAGTCTGAAGCAACAGAACAAACGACTAACAAAGTTTTATTTAGACATTCTGTCTGAGGAAGTGTGCATGCACACAGAAGCTCACACCCTGAGTGATATGTTGTTGGTCTTAAAGGTGCCATTAAACTCTAACTTTGTTTCATTGTTACCTGCTAATTCACAAACAGAATTTTTAATATGTAATTTGAAAGCTTATTTGTACAAAATTAGGTTATGTAAGATAGCATCAGAAGCATGTATAACACGCATCTTCATTCTCCAAGGGAACCATTGAATGCATTTAACATTTAATGGGTTTCCTTTCATAAGTAAAGAATCCTGGGTGCCTCAAAGTTGGGCACCCACTTTCCCCCTCATCTCTGCAACTGTTTTAAAAGGAATGTAAAGAGAAAGAGATCATAGATGTGACATCTCTGCTTGTAAAATATCTCTGCTTATGTAAAATATCCTGACTGTTAGAGCGGTTCCTCAGTGCAACAAGCTTCTTCAGGAGGTGGTGGGCTCTCTTTCCTTGGAGGTTTTTAAAATAGAGGCTAGATGGCCATCTGAAAGTAATGAAGATCCTTTGAATTTAGGGGAGGTATTTGTGAGTCTCCTGCATTGTACAGGGGGTTGGACTAGATGACCATAGAGGTCCCTTCCAACTCTATGATTCTATGATCTGTATCCCATCACATCTCCTTAGACTGCAAGCAACTAACAATGTAAAGTTGCAGGACAAAAAAAGCACAACCTACCAGTCCATTAACAAGATTAAAAACACAGCCAAATCTGCCAAAATATTTCACCCTCTATTAAAATGGAACTCTTCAAAACATGCATTCCTAAATGTAATAAGTGAAGGTACCCTCCATATCAATTCTGGCAGGCCATTCCAAAAGACTGGTCCTATTATAGAAAAAGCCCATAAACCTAACTTGCTGTAGCAACAACCCTTGAGAAGTCACCACAAGGAAAAGGCTGTTTGAATGTAGCTAGCATGCAGGTGTAAACAGGAAGATGTAGTACAGTAAGTATGAGTTGGTCCCATGGCTGTAATGGGCATTAAAGTTCTTTGAATTGGAAGCTCTTTGAACTGGACCCAGATGCAATCAGGTATTCATCATGGTTCACACAATACTCAAGTTGTATGTTCCACACAGCTGGCCTCAGAGAGGGACCTCACTGCTACACATTATAATAAATGAAGCTTCTGAGATGTCTTCAAAGGCAGCCTGATACATAGCACATTGGTGCCATGAAATCACAGACAACTTAAGACAACTGTGTAGGGTCTCCCAGGCAAGAGATGTTCAAAGAGTCATTGCCTGACTCTGTGTTATGAACCTGGACTTCTTTGGTAGTTTCCCATCCAAATACTAAGCAGGGCTGACCTGCTTATCTTGTGAGATTGGGATAGCCTGGGCTATCCAGGTCAGGACATATAGCACATTACCATACTCCAGTCCACTGATTACAGTAGCATGTAGGTTTGCCAACTTTTAGTTTACAAATTCCTGGAGATTTAGGGAAATCTCTAGGAAAGGTAGGGTATGGGGGAAGGACCATAAGGGTTGCCAGACCCCTGGTCAAGACAGGGGCTCCCCCAATTTTGGGAACTCCAACCTTCCTCTAGCCAGCTGGCTGGCATAGAAGCCCCCAAACCAAAATGGCCTTTCTCACATCGAAGTCATCGGCATGATGAAATCATGTGGAAGTGAGATCATCACACCAATGACATTGTGGAGAGTGATGTTGCTCTCCCCTCCCCACTCCCGGAAAGCTCCTTCTCACCTCCCACCAGCTGGATAAGTAGACCTAGCAACCCTACCCTCAGTGTGTACAATGTCATAAGTCCATCCTTCAAAGCAGTCATTTTCTCCAGGGGAACTAACCTCTGAGGTATGGAGATCAGTTGTAATTCTAGGAGATCCCCAAGCCTCACCTGGAAGTTAGCAACACATGTTAAGTAGATAGCCAGTTTACAAATTAATGTAACTGAAATAAAGTGCTCCACCTTCTTTAAAGCTAGGGCCAAAGAACAGGTTTGAACTTTTAACTTGATCTACTAAAGGGAGACCAACCCCATCAAAGTATGCCAAACACTTCCTTTCCTAATAGCATCTGTTATGCCTGGACCCTCCCCCTCTTGAAGAACTAGTCTGGTACCATGGAAAAGGTAACAACAGGCAACCTTCTTTCTTAACATCTTATAGGGTCACTTACTCTGACTCTCCCCTGGCCTACAAAGAGGATCAAAATAGGTTCTACAATCACATGAAATGTGTGTATCAAATATTGGCCAGACACTTGTCTGAGAAAACTGATCCTAAAGGTGCAAAGTTCTGGTTTGGGGAGTTCCCTCTTTTTAATCCATCAATGTCAAAGATTGATTTCTCAGGAAAAAGCAGTACAACTAACCCATTCCCTCACCTTGTGTGGCCTTTTGGTTCTGTTGGAAATGCAGAAAAGCCTTTGCATTGGTAAAAGAGTTCCTTGTATCAGATAATATGCTTCCATTACTTTGGGCCAAACATCATCAGTAGTTGAGGCATTGGTTGTCACCAATATGTGGATGACACCCATTTAGGGTTCCCAAGTCCAACCCCAGAAATATCTGGGGACTTTGGGGGTGGAGCCAGGAGACTTTGGGGGTGGAGCCAGGAGACACTGGGATGGAGCTAGGGGGGAGGGGGGAAATGGCGAGCCACCCCGTCTTGAAGCGGGCGAGGCTGCTGCCGCCTCTTCTCCGCTCGCCGTGGCTGCTCCTCCGAGATGGGCTCAGCCTGAGCCCATTTCGGAGGAGCAGCCACGGCGAGTGGAGAAGAGGCGGCAGCGGCGTGGTGGCCTCACCCGCTCCGCCTCTGGGGTGGAATCGGAGGGGGGGTGGAGGCGGGCCGGGGGCGTGGTGAGCAATGAGTCCGGGTCCTAGAAGGGCCCGGATTCGTGGCTTGCCATGCTCCTGGCCTGCCTCGCCCTCCCCTGCGCTGCTGCTGCCTCTTGGCTGCTCCTCCGAGATGGGCTCAGCCTGGGCTCATCTCAGAGGAGCAGCTGCGGTGGGCGGGGAGAGGGCGGTAGTGGTGTGGCAGCCTCGCCCACTCCGGGATGCGGCAGCTCGCCATGCTCCTCGGCACCGTTTCCCCCCTCCTCCCGCTTCTGTTTTTTTGGGGAGCGGGGGAAGAGGGTGGAAATTCTGGGATTCCCCGCCAGGGCGGGAGGGTTGGGAAGCCTACACCCATTCCCATAAATATTTTATGCCCAGAGAGAATAAGCAGGATCTCCACCTATATTTATGGGGATTTCCCCCTCAGTAGAACTCTCAAATGAACCAGGTCTTAATTAATGAAATGGTTTTTATTAAAGTAAATTAAAGAAATAAAATCAAGCCTATTAATTGAAAAGCATTCCAAACACAGTTACACATTCAGAAAATAAAGGAAATAGCTTATAGAGACAAGAAGGCAACTTATTTTACACAATACTATATTTACCTATTCCAGAGCAGAGATTCAAGGAGAAAGGCGAGCAAACAAACACTCGGAATAAAATACACAGGGTGTGATTAAATACACACTCACGCGGTCTGAAAGTGGCTTATATCAAATGAAATGAAGCTTCTGATGCATTTTAATAAATTAATAATTTATTAATAACAAAAGGCAAACAGATAGCAACCAGTAATCAGAGAAACATGAAGGGTGACTTTATAATGGAAGCTGACTGCGGTCAACTAGGTAATATGTGCTTTTATTGCATTATCTTCTCCCTTTGTAATTCCACCTACTACATTGTTTCTAGTATACTTTTCCTCAGGCAGCTGGGTTTTTTTTAAATTCTGTACTATTGCACTGTACTATTGCATTATTCTGTACTATTGCATTGATGTCTTATGTTGAAAGATTCTATTCTGTTAACCCACTTTGAATCTCAATGTGAAAGATAAAGTAAATAAATCACAAATGGAATACTTAAATATTAAATAGTATTTTTAAAAAATCTTAAGTTTTTTTTTTTTTTAAAAACTTTCCCACTACAATTTAAAGGTAAAATGTAGGTAGTCTGGAAAAAAATATGCATAATGAAACATGATTTTATATTAAGGCATTAAATGAAGCCTGCCGGACGGTTTAATATATCTGGTTTCCAAGTTAGCAAATTAATTTTTTTTCAGTATTTTGTTCTCTTTACAGAAAGATAATTTGTTTTAAGTTCATCCATCCTTAAAAACAATGAAGTACCTGCTTGGTATTAGACTGCAGCTGAAAATCACAAATCATGTACTTTTCTGTTCAAAATTAATCCATCTGCGTTTTCAGGTACAGGAAGAGCAGATTATTTTAATTAGCTGGACACCAAATTTTATTGGCAAAACAAGGATTCTTTGCAGATTCAATACAGTTCCTCACTGGGAACCTGATAAAGTGAATCTCTTATTATGGACATGGGACTGAAGTCCTAAGGGGCCATTCTATTATAGCTAATCTGTATAGGTAAATCTCATATACCCACTGTTTAAGCTTCATTTCTGACATAACATTTTTTCCTATGGGAACACTCACAAGGTTGTTATATGTATGCACTGGGGGAAGGGAACTCTATGAATATTTCCTTGAGGGGTTTGAAGGAAGGATGAAATAAAAATGTGACAGTTATTCTGAAGGCTAAGGGTTCCCAATAATTCATTGAAAATTTGGAGGCAGTACCTTGGGAGGATGTGATATCACTCTACAATGCCTTTCCTATTTTACATGGTTTTTTACCTAGAGATAATTACTATAGCATCACTATGTGGAAGTTAATTTTTCTCCCATTCCTTAATCTGGATGTAGAAAACTGTGGCTGGAGTGGGTATACCCTCACGCCAGGCAGGTAGATAGGAAGGGCTTATCCTTCCTTTTGTCCCCAAGGAAACCATGGAGATGGGAGGATAAGGCTTAAACAGAGATTATTTAACATTTCACTCATTGGAGGCATGCTGAGTGGAGGAAGTGAAGGAACAAGGGCTGGGAGAATGGTAACAATAAGCATATGAGCAGCGTTGTGTGGATCTCACTCCTGTGCTGTTTGCTGCTATTGTTTGAGGGTAGGGTTGCCAAATCCAGCTTTGGAAATACCTGTAGATTTATGGGTACAGCCTGTGGAGGATGGGGTTTAGAGAGGGGAAGGGCAAGGTATAAAGCCATAGAATCCACCCTCCAAAACAGCTGTTTGCTATAGAGGAACTAGTCTCTGTCATCTGAAGAGCAGTTGCAGTTAGGGATGGGCATGAACTGGAAAATGGAGATTCATCCTGATTCATGGTTTGTGGGGACTTACGAACCACAAACCTTCATGAACCATCCCATCTATCAAACTGGTCATTTCATGAGGTTCATGATGCAGTATAACAGATTCCTGCCCCCCCCCCATGGGATAGAGATGCCAAACTTGCAGCAGGTCTCCAGCTGACACTCCTCTACCTGCCCTCCAAGTTGATTGAGGATTGGATTGGGGGTGGAGGACAAGTTGCAGGTCCCCAAAGCAGGTGCCTCCAGGAAAGTGCTGTCTGGAGAAATCACAGCTACAGGTTCAGAAGAAGTGTGTTAAATGGCAACCCAACAAACTAGAAGCATCTTACTCATAGACCTCACTGGGAAGTCCCTCTACCTACCCTCCACCCATCCACCTCCTGGGGAGGGACGGTGGCTCAGTGATAGAGCATCTGCTTGGTAAGCAGAAGGTCCCAGGTTCAATCCCCGGCATCTCCAAAAAAGGGTCCAGGCAAATAGGTGTGAAAAACCTCAGCTTGAGACCCTGGAGAGCCGCTGCCAGTCTGAGTAGACAATACTGACTTTGATGGACCAAGGGTCTGATTCAGTATAAGGCAGCTTCATATGTTCATGAATCCTAGGTCCAAAGTGTAAAACAGGGAACCCATTGGAAGGTCTGGTGCAGGAGGAGGGATGGAAAGTTGGAAAACCGAGATGAGGAGCACAAACAGCAAAGGCAGCTGACGTTAAGCCTGGTGGAGGGTTGCCCAGATGCATGGAAGTTGAGGGTCCTAGAGTCCTTAGGGTAAAGGGGAGACTGAATGGAATGTCTGGCATGGGGGGGGGGGTGGAAAACCAAGATGAGGGGCAGGCACTGAAAGGGCAGCTAATATTGTTAAGGGTCAAAACTGCAAAAATAGGTGACCCTGTAGGACGACTGGGGGGTCAAAAGATGGGAAACCAAGATGAGAGGCAGGCAGAGCAAGGGTTGTTGATGATGTTGAGCCAAGAAGGGGAGGGGGGAATAGAAGTTGAGGATCCCAGGGTCCAAAGTACAAAATGGGGGGGACCCTAAAAGAGGCCTGGGACTGAAAAGCTAGAAAACCAAAACAAGGGGCAGGCAAAACCAAGCTAATTTGGTATAGTGGTTAAGTGTGTGGACTCTTCTCTGGGAGAACTGGGGTTGATTCCCCACTCCTCCACATGCAACTGCTGGAATGACCTTGGGTCAGTCATAACTCTCTCAGAACTGTTCCGCTCGAGAGCAGTTATTAGAGAGGTCTCTCAGCCCCACCTACCTCACAGAGTGCCTGTTATGGGGAAGGAAAGGGAAATGAAATTATAAGCTGCTCTGGGACTCCTTTGGGTAGTGAAGGGTGGGTATAAATCCAGTCTCCTCCTTCAGAGCAAGGAAAGTTGATGACGTTAAGCCTGGTGGGGGTGCCCAGATATGCAAAAGTTGAGGATCCTAGTGTCTAAAGTGCAAAACAGTGGCCGAAGAAGAAGAAGAAGAAGAAGAAGAAGAAGAAGAAGAAGATATATATATCTGGATTTATATCCCTCCCTATCCTCTGAATCTCAGAGTGGTCACAATCTCCTTTACCTTCCCCTCCATAGACTCCCTGTGAGTTAGGTGGGGCTGAGAGAGCTTTTTACAGCAGCTGCCCTTTCAAGGACAACTCCTGTGAGGGCTATGGCTGACCCAAGTGCAAGTGGAGGAGTGGGGAATCAAACTCAGTTTTCCCAGGTAAGAGTCCGCGCACTTAACCACTACACCGAACTGGCTCTCTGAGAGGTCTGGGTGTGTGTGTGTGAAAAGATGGAAAACCAAGATGAGGGGCAGGTCAAGCAAGAGCAACTGATGTTGTTAAGCCTGGATGGGGATGCCTAGAGATGTGGAAGTCAAGGAGGGTCTAAATTGCAAAAGGGGTGACCCTGTAGGAGGCCTAGGGGTAAAAATGCTGGAAAACCAAGAGAGGTAGGCAGAGCAAGGGCAGCTGCTGATGTTAAGCCAAGGAAGGGAGTGTCCAGAGGCATGGAAGTCAAGCATCCAAAGGGCAAAAGGGGGAACTAAACTGAGGGTTTAAAAATCCCACAGGGGAAGTCTGGGTCCTCAGCCAAGGAACTCACTGGCTGAGCACAGTGTTTGCTCTAAGCTGAGTTAGTGTGAGCTAGCTCTGAGATTTTTAGCCTATGGATCACACATTTCTGTCTTAGCTCAGGAAAAATGGCCGCAGAGCAAACTAATTTATGCAGTAGCTCACAATTTTAATGCCAGTAGATCACAAAGCAGAATTTTTGCTCACAAGACTCCACAGCTTAGAGAGAACATTGGGGAGCTCCTCTGCTCAGCTTGAGCAGAAAGACAGGGCCTCAGAGCCCAGACTAAGCACCAAAAACTGCTGTGTGTGAACTGGGGTAGATATCCATTCTGCTCCCACAGCACAGAATGGGAGCTCTCTTGTTGGCAGACAGCACTGTCTGTCAGGCCTTGAAGGCCGCTATTGGTATTTCCATGGCTGCAGAAGTCCATCCCCCCCATATTGCTTTGTTAATTAATTGATTGGCACCAGTATGTCTGCCACATGAACTACCAATATGAACCGCATGAACCTCCATGAAAACCATGGGCATTCATGGAAGCTTCATTGCAAACACAATTCCATGATGCTTGGCTAACAAACTGCAATCTGGGCAATTTTCATGATGAATTTAGGTTTGTGACAAGGTTTATACTCATTCCTAGTTGTAATCTCATGAGACCTTCAGCTGATGCCTGGAGGTTAACAACCCTAGTTGCGTGACTTATCCCCATGAGCAAGCAGCCAGGGTGACCTAGAGTACCAGAAGAGTGACAAACATTCCAGTGACAGTTTTTTCACCAAAGAGTCTTCTTGTCATGGGTGCTGGGGACCCTGCAGAGGAAGTGGACCCTGCAGAAGAAACTGTGCCCCTGCCATCTGCACCAGTGCCCCTGCCTCCTGCTGGAGAAGATCCCAGCCCCCCTGCCTCGCCCTCTCGGGTGGCGCGTGTGCGTGACCGCCTCCGTCAGGACCTCAGGGATCGGAGGAGGGCGGCATGCTCACAAGCAAGACGCTCCCTGAGCCCTGAGTTTTGAGAGGATTCTGGCCCTTCTAAGAGCAAGGATGCTTGAGTTGCAACAGGATCCTGGCTGCCTCTCTGAGCCAGCTATTAGCCCAAATGGGCAACAGCCAGCAGAGGGCTATATAGCTGTAGGCTTTGGGAGGAGGCTTTGCGGAAACAACTAGTCATCTCCCTGATGTTCTAGCATCCACTCTGGCTTGACTTTGGTTTCTGGACTCCCTGACTTTGGCTTGTGACTTCTGGACTCCCTGACCTCGGCTTCTGGACCTTGGACCCGCGATACTTGTACAGTGATTCGGACCCTCCTGCTTACTGGCTACAGACCTCGGACTGCCCCTGGACTTTGCCTGACCCGGCCCCAGCCGTGACACTTCTTTCACTTCTGGAAGTTTCTCTCAACAAATGGAGGAAAATACTCAATATTTCTCAAACAAGTCTTACTGAGAGACTCCATCCCCAGAAATGCACATTTTATGTGATTCTGTAAGTATGAACTCAAAAAGCATGCAAAATAACAAGGTTGTTTTCTGTTAAGCAACTCAAAACTTCCCCAGTCAAAATGACAAAGTCAGAGATATGCCAACAACCATACTAAAATACTTTGAGGAATATAAAAAGTTGTAACATTCTCTGTAGCATATGCTTAAAATTATGTAGAACTTTTAAATGTATACTTAAAACGCAGATTTCCCAGAAAGCAAGGAAATTGGAATAAAGAAAGGAACTGTTTTCCCTATGGAAGAAAGATATTCTTGGTAATACTTCTAAATATTATAGTACATCAGGCAAAGATTGATTTGCAATACATTTTCCTGCTTAAAATTTCACTTTCAAATATTCAACCAGCTTGGAAACTATTGCACTATTTGCTTCAATTGTCCCTATTTTCAGGGATAGTTCCAACTCTTTTAGGACCTGTCCCTGCTAAATCAGCATCCTTAGTTTTGCCTTTGGGGAATATATCATTACTACTTTCATTAGTCTGAATTGCTACAGAAGTCATACCTCAGGCAGCAGTTCCCTCCAAGGGTCTCAAGATATAAATCTCTGACAGGGATTGAATTAATCTTTTTTGGAGTGTACATGAACAATTTATTTTTAGAATAATTGATTTAAATTCATATTTTGAACATTATGGCAACATACAGTACAAGGTGTGGTTCATTGCCAACCAATAAGATGCTGTATGTCTTTCTTTTTTGTTGTTCAGTCACACAGTCGAGTCCGACTCTTTGTGACCCCATGGACAAAGTCACACCAGGCCCTCCTGTCTTCCACCATCCTCTGAAGTCTGCTCAAATTTATTTTTGTTCCATCAGTAACACTGTCCAGCCATCTCATCTTTTGCTGTCCCCTTCTTCTTTTGCCTTCTGTCTTTCCTAGCATCAGGATCTTCTCCAGGGAGTGCTCCCTTCTCATTTGGTGGCCATAGTATTTCAGCTTTAGCATCTGACCTTCCAGTGAACAGTCTGGGTTGATTTCCCTTAGGACTGACTGATTTGATCTTCTTACAGTCCAAAGGACTCTCAAGAGTCTTCTCCAGCACCACATCTTAAAAGCATCTATCCTTCTGCGCTCAGCCTTCCTTATGGCCAAGCTCTCACAGCCATACATTACTACTAGGAATACCATCGCTTTGACTATATGGACTTTTGTTGGCAGGGTGATGTCTCTACTTTTTATTATACTGCCCAGGTTCACCATAGCTGTCCTCTCAAGGAACAAACATCCTTTAATTTCATGGCTACAGTCACCATCTGCAGTGATCTTGGATCCCAGAAATGTGAAGTCTGTCACTACTTCCATGTCTTCCCCTTCTATTTGCCAAGATGTGATGGGGCCGGATGCCATGATCTTAGTTTTTTTGATGTTGAGTTTCAAGCCTACTTTTGTGTTCTCCTCTTTCACCCTTAACAAGAGGTTCTTTAGGTCCTCTTCACTTCCTGCCATCAGAGTAGTGTCATCTGCATATCTAAGGTTGTTAAAGTTTTTCCCGGCAATCTTAATTTTGGCTTGTGTGTCTTTCTACACCATCTTAATAAAACACATTTTGGCTTCATAAACAGTTCAGGGGGAGGCTAATAGATATAAAATGGAAAATTACTTTCCAGCAATGGAATACAGACTTTGGCAATAAGAAAATGAAAGGGTTTGAGTGGCACTTGGTATAAGAACAGACATATTAAAGTGTCTCTCTATTTTCCCCTATGAAATCTAGAAAAATATGGTACAATATAAATTTTCAGAACCATGATTAGTGAAGGGCAAACATGGCTTTTTTAAAAAGTTCACATAATAATAAATTTAAGTATACTGTATGTCACTTCATTTGTCAGGGCCATCTCTGGTATCTTGTTTCAGGCCGAGTTGCTTGGATACAAAGTAATCAGAGTAACAAGATAAGTTAAATTATCAATAATGCACACATTTGCATCTTATTGTTGGCATAATTTGAGGAAGTCATCTTTATTTTAAACCACCTTCTCAAGGAACAACAACAAAAATGCCTGCTAGCTTGATAACCAAGTATCAGCAGGCTTTTGAAGCCATTAGTATAAATAACTTGGACACCACCACACATGTGGCTATTTAGAGATCAGAACTACAGCTTGCTATGTCACAACAGCAGAACATAACCTACATCTGTTATTGTGCTGGGAATGGAGTGACCAGGGAAACAGGAGGTGTTGATGCTAATAAGAAAAGCCATTACTTGGTACAAAAGTTATCCTCAGGAAGAATAGGATGGTCACCAGGAGTAGGTGTTAATCCTTCTAACATCATATAAAGTAGCAAATATAAACACATTTCCCCCCAAAAAGATGCTTCCATGTTAAAGTTAGTTTTTGTGTTAACTATTTATTATTATTACAAGTCAGTCACGATGTACCACCAAACACCATCTACCAGCTATTAGTCACTGTCAAAGGGTACAAAACTGAAATGGCACAGGATTCCAAAATTTAACATCAAGACCAATTTTTCACTAGATCTTTAATCCTGGTTCAACCCTTTTCCCAACCTGACATTCGACACTAAAATCAGAGTCCTAGAGTTGGTTTCTCTGATTCTCGGGTGCATTCAGACATATCATTAGTGACGACACAGCTCCGTCTCACTGATGGATTAAATATGTTCATCCAGACATCCACATTTGGCAACTGAGCATCATCCGGGGTCATCCCGGCTTGCTGCAGATCAATGCCGCACTAATTGGATAGCGCACAAAATCCAGCCCTTTTTCACAGAAGTGGCACGCAATTGGTTTTTTCCTGTTTGGACAGCTCATGTGCGATACTGCCCCTTGGAACCCCTCCCACCTTTTTTTTTTTTAAAAAGCCCCAGACGACATGAGCATGGCCAGATCATCTGGGAATCTGAGGTGAAGCTTCTGCTTCTCTGATCAACACAGGATTGGAGTGGGGGGGGGGGGGGGCAGAATGTTATCCCACTATTCAGAACAGGAAAAAAAAATTCAATGTGGAGGATTTCCAGCTATCATTGTCACTGCCAATTTCCAGGAAAGTAGTTCCTGGCAGTCCCCTGATTTGAATTGGCAATGTTAATTCCTGGAACTTCCCCCCCCCCCCCTCTGCCTCTGAAGCAACATTTGATTTTCCACCTCCCAATGGTTGGGAACATGTTCAATGGACCCCTGCCCCCAGGAATCACACTGCGCACGCTCCAAGAAAAGAGTATGATAACACTGGATGTCTGATCGCTCAACAACAGGATGAGTCGCATTCTTGGATGCTCATCTGATCGGCCCCACATCAAATCAATATTCAGCGGTTCATATTTGACTGCTACACACCCGCTTTTAATGTGATGTGTGACCGCACCCCTCATGTAGAATGTCAATTTGAAGACAGGACTAAACCAGGATTAAAGGTCTAGTGCGAAAACTTCACACATCCAGAAAACATTTATGGTAAATTAGCTAACAGCTATCATAATAAACCATAACCAAATATTGGTCTTAACTGAATAGTCAATGCCCATCACTAAGATGTAGGGTTGTATACTGCCTGGAAAAAAGTCTTGTCCCTTCATTAGAGACTTATGAGAGTGTTATTTACCTCCATGCCATGAAAAGCTTCAACTGTTCATTGCCACGCAATAAGCCTCTATTGTCAGAAGACAATTTTTTTTTATCTAAGCCTGTTGGCCACCCTAATAACATGGCTGGAGAATATTCCTATGCATATTAAGAGCACAATACAATTCTGGGTTCATTGCTCACAAAATATTGTAGACTGACTCCAGCATGTCCATAAAGGCTGGGCTGACTCATTGTAAGGGGCAGATTTTGTCCTAGGGCAATGGTGTCCATAAGCACAGTGTTTTAAATTTTTTCCTCATTAAAGAAGTGGCAGTCATTCACTTACAAGGGAGTGAGAAGAATGAATTCATGAATCCCTTGTAAAGACATTGTCTCTTTAAATGTCTGCTGATTTCCCTACCTTGGACGATGAAATTTAACATTTCTTCTGTTATATCTGATAAGCTGTTTATACTGGGGGAGCACTCCTAGGTTGAGAGGCTGGTGAGGGTAAAGAGGTGCTCTTGGGTGCTGCACCATTATGCAGCATCACTTCCAGTGCAAAACTGAAGGTGGTGTCAATGTATTGGCATAATGCTTGAAGATTCACCCAAAACTCTATTATTTAACAATAGAGCTTTGAATGAATGACATCACTTCTGGCTTTGCCCTAGATGTGATGTTGTGCATTGGTGCAATACTGAAGATGATGCCTCCTACCCCCACATGCTCCTGCCAGGTTGCTAGCTATGGCTGGCAATCCTAGTTTACAGTGAATATAAATATGAACCTTTTAGTAGTAACTGTATATAAAATATGCATATGATCCTGGACAGCAACAGTGCTGAAATGAGCAGATATGATCAGCCCCCTCTTTGATTTTACATCTCAAGTTCTACATACGAAATATGAACCTTAGACATTTATAGATAGGCCTCTAAGCTAGTTTAAAATTTTATAAAATATACTATTATGCTGGGCCAGTAAAACAATGAAATAAAATAATCTTACGCAATTATTGAAGGCTGGAAACATTGCCTCTCAAATCCCAACCAAAAATGCATTGGATTAAGCAACAGGCTACAGTAAGATCGAATACAGTTAACTGTTACAGTTTGAGAACAAAGGCAATATTTACAATTCACAGATGTGGTAATACAAAGGTTGCAGATGTGTTAATACAAGGGCTGCAAATAACATTGCATTCTACTTTTTAAAAAGTTGATGGTTAACATGGTCATACTCTTACATGCACAATGTGCTTTTGCAGAACAAGCCCTTCCTAAGTATTTCATGTATTTTCCAACATGCTACAAAGTAAACCACTCACTGCACAGTCATGACTAAATAAATTAACATATTTCACAGGGGAGTGATGCCTGGGTGATGGCTTACAGCACTGTTACACCACAGAAATTTCATTTCCAGCTTACAAATCTGGTTTGGTAGTTTACTTTTGCCCTTCAAGCCACAAGCCACAAAACTGTCTCTCATATGTGACTGACTTGGACTAATATAAATGATTGGCACTACAGCAAGTACATTTGCTCACACTGTAATATAAGTGGAGGTATGACTTCTGCATAATCATCATCATTTCTGCATGTTTTTAATCTTCTAACAAGATGAAGAATAATAGTATGCCGAATTTAAAATGAAGCTAAAACAAATTTGCCACACACACAGTTCCACAATTCCAGAATCTGTTCCATAGTATTGCCTGCATCCATCATTTTGATTAACACAAATCTTCCTCCATGCTTATTTTTCAAACTGCTAAAATGAGCTGTGCACAAAACTAATTAGCACCATCTCCCAGTGCTTTAGGGTTGACAAAATATCTTGAGCAAAGAATTCGCAGGCATATCACAAGGTATTCAAAATGTTCTCTAGCATTAGTATTTAATTAAGAGGTGCTTATCAGTGCTCACCACAAGAGACAATGAGGTTACAAAAATTAGTACTGTCACACATAACCTATACACAAACACACAGTACTTAAAACAGAAAAGTAAAACTGCTTTTGTGTTTTTAAAGCCTTTCTGGTAAGCATCAAGAGGGTGGACAGCAATACTTCACAAAATTAGTGGAAAGAGTTGTCTCTGAAGGTACAGCCAAGAAATTTCTACACCATTCCCCAATTATGATATTTCTGAGAAAGATTCTGTTCCAATCATTCCTAGCTTCATCAGATGCTCACTATTTAGAAATCTGAAAGTTGTTTTTTAACAAAGAAATGTCACAGAAATAAACAACAAATAGGATAATTCTTTTTTAAGAACTTAAATGTGGGGGCTAGTTCATCTGGTATTCTTTAATGGCTGGCCACTTTCTGCTCCACTCACTCTAAAGGCAAATTTCCATGTAATAACAATTTTACCAATTATAATTCAGAAATATTTGGAATTCACAAAACAATGCTACAAGGCTGGAATATTTCCAAAACCAAATCTTTTAATTCCAAATATTTGGACTAATTCCACCTGTGTGGAATCCCATTGACTCTTATAAGAAGCAGGCTGGGCTTCCTAAGAAATGAAAGTGAAACATATTTCCTGGACAGCTTTACACCAAAGGCTTTGGAGTCAGGTAGCTGAGTTGCCATGGGAGGGTGAGTCCAAGATGAGATCCTATAACTGATGTCCGCCTGCAGTTATGGAATCCCTCAACGGAGAGAACAGAAAGTACTTCCATATTCATTCCTTACAAATGAAAAGCAGGCATAATCCATATGCTTTATAATCCATATGTTGTTCTCTGACCATCTGCTGTTGATGAATGCTCTTCATGCTAAAAAAGTCCACCCTGACCAAGCACACCCCAAGTTTAAATCCTACTCTACTCTATAGTGTATATATTTAGTTAATATTTAGTATTAGTAGATTCATGGGAACATTTCATATTTAATTTTTGCTCTGTTTTAATGTTTGCTCTGTTTTTGCTCATAAGGCTGATTATGTTGGACAAAGATATTTTCATTTGTGTGTTCTGATGAAGCAAATATTGCTCTCTCTTTTTTTTTCCTTTCAGGAAGAGTATGCCATGTCAGCAATAAGAAATGTAGGCATAGATCAAGGTGGAACATAAAGAAGGCAGAAAGCTGTGACAAGATTACAAGACATTAAAGCATAAATATCGATGACGACCAAAACAAGGGGGGGAGAACAGAGAAAAAAGCCCAACTGCTGAGACACCTGGCAGCTGTGGTTTAAGTGGACAAAACAGACTTTAATGCAGATTGCTGAGTCAGGAGCTTTTGCCTTCCCTGTCCCCTGAGCCAATCCCCTTGCTGATGTGGACAGCCAACCATTAATCATTACTAGGCACCCTGCCTCCTCTTCAGACCAGCTCCATGTGGTTGCCAGCAGCCACTGGCAGTGTGTGGGAAAAAGAACCAACGACAAAACATTATTTAAAAAAAATGGCCACAGCTTTATTGTGTACAAAGGAGCACTTGTGCAACATGGGGATGGATCCTGCACTGGATGACCCACCTGCCACCCAATGAAACTCATACCCCCAGCCAGCCTACTGGGGGTGTAACTGTGGAGTGGCAATTGTGTGGGGACCACAATGGACAGTGGCCACTGTGTGGTTTTCCATTGCCACCTGGTGGTGAGCCCACAGAGTTTGGTATGCTGCTACCTGACTCACCCCCAAGACCCCTTAAGGGAATCCCCAAACAGGGGAGATGGGCATGCAGACTCATATTGCCACAAAAGTGTTCCAAAAAAATAGGTATTGCCAGTTAAGAAGGCGGCGTTCTTGAAGAACACCATACTTCCCACTTTGGATGAGGTTCAGCTGACCAGAGAGAGAGAGAGAGACCGACCCCCTTTGTGGTAGCAAAATGGAGCATCCAGATTGGTTGGGGCTGTACTGCATCAGCCTTTGGCCTTTCAAACCCTCAATCAAGGTCTGTTGTGTTCCATTCACTGAGAATTGAGGTTATGCTTCGCAAAGGAGAGAATAAAGCCTTCCCTCAACTGGCTGAGGGTGAGAGGAGGATGAAAACAGCCACAGAATACCTTTCCCCATTTGGCTGAGGGCTTCTGGATCTTCCTGGTGAGTGTGTAAAAAGAAGAGAAGAAAGCAGAGCCCCTCTGTTTATTTGGAGCTGCTCTGCTTTCATTTTTCTGTTAGTCTTAAGAAGTTGGTTGAAAGATAGCAGATGGTTACATTCAACAGTTCCAGTGTTTAAATTGTTCCGCAATAATTATAGTAATTAAATAAACAGTAGTAAAAATCAACAGAAGAGTACTATCCATATTGACCTGTTCTCCACACACACACACCCCAAAAAACAGATGTGTGGTGCTGCTGACAAGTATGTTACATGGGGTATCCTGCCCCAACCTTACTAAATATTTTCTGCTTCCTTTAACTGTCTTGATGCTGTGGCAACCAGGGTAACATTAATGCTATGACCTTCATCCATTGTGTCTTCTTTTCCCCCAAACTCTTTTTCCAATATAATGTCTATTGTAGCACTCTTGATATAATGGCTGAATTGAAAGGGTTCCATCACTGTACAAGCTTGTTAGGCTGCCCAGATCACCTTATTTAAGAAGCTGTGACAGCAGATATGAAAGGAAAGAGGCAAGCAAATTGTTTCATCTTTGTCAATCAACTTCTATTCAACTGCAAGAAAATAAATGTCTTTTCTCTGTAAATGGTGATAAGAAAGCCTCTCATTGAAAGAAATATAAGACATGATAATTTATGAAGCAATTTCTGAACAGTTTTAAAATCATTATTTCAAAACAACTTCGGTGAAGTACATCATTATTAATCCAGTACCTACAGATGGGGTACCAAGAACAGGGAGATTAATCATTTGTCCAAAACTAAATTTGCAGCTGATTGATTCAGGGGTGACATGGACTACAGCCACAGATTGTGCATTAATTACAAGAGGCTAGGAATAGGTTAAAGTTGAACTTTAGCCCTGGAGCATTTCACTCCCATCAGCCTCCTTTATAAGAAAAGAAAAAGGGGGGAGAGGGAACCAGTCATATTACCATAAATTACAAATTGGGAAATCACTCTTAATTGAAAGGAGTGTACATCATCATGCTTTTAAGCTTCAAGATGACTTCATAAAAAAGGTAAAAGTATTCCCCTGTACAAGCATCAGTCATTTCCGACTCTGGGGTGACGTTGCTTTCACGTTTTCACGGCAGACTTTTTATGGGGTGGTTTTCCATTGCCTTCCCCAGTCATCTACACTTTCCCCTCAGCAAGTTGGGTCTTCATTTCACCGACCTCGGAAGGATGGAAGGCTGAGTCAACCTGGAGGCGGCTACCTGAACCCAGCTTCTGCTGGGATCGAACTCAGGTCATGAGCAGAGCTTTGGACTGCTGTACTGCAGCTTTACCACTCTGCACCATGGGGCTCTTCAACTCTTTATACAGCCCCTTAAATTGGGGCTAATTCAAGCAGCCACTCCTTTCTCCTCCAAAGAAACTTTGACTAATTTTGCACTAGATCTTTAATCCTGGTTTAGCCCTGTCCCCAAACTGACATTCTACACTAAAATCACATAGTCATAGAGTTGGTTTCTCTGATTCTAGTGTAGAATGTCAGTTTGGGGACAGGGCTAAACCAGGATTAAAGGTCTAGTGCAAAATTGGTATAGTGTATGTTTGCCAGAATTAAACACGTTGCAGTTCTACAACTTAAGCCTGTTCTTTCTGTGCTGTGGTCCTGATCCAAATAGGTATCCCATCTGCTGATTATTGGAGGGAGAGGAGTGGGAGCATGATCCATAGTTCGGTAGATTCAATATCAATGCTACTTGAAACCATGGGATAGTTTTAACTGGTCAGGCTGGCATACTTTGAAGACCATTATAATAGCAATAATAGCTCAGAAGCAGCTAAAGACAGGTTGGAGGTCCAGCAGCAATGCAACTATTTGTGTGCACCTTCTCCAGTTTTTCCAGAAAAACAGTAAGGGTTGTGGGCTCAGGCTCAATTTAAGTGTGTGTGTGTGTGTGTGTGAGAGAGAGAGAGAGAGAGACAGATTTTGGTTCCATTGTTGATCTACTTGGTCTTGATGAAGACTGAGGAAATTCCTGCCACTCCAGAAAAGGTCATTGACCACATGAATTCTTCTTGAATAATGGCTACAAGGGACTCTGAAGCTTTGTTGTATCTATTGGGGACTTCCCTGCACCTTGTGGAAGCAACTTATATTGTATTGCATTGAGATAATACTATATCCTTTTGCTGCAGTGTGTATAAAACCTAAGCATCAGAGTATGAAGATGTGAATGACTACTGTTACATGATTTGCTCCACATTTGTTTGGAAAGTCTTCATAAATGGAACAACACATTCATGTTTTAGCCCCAGACTCCTTTGCCTTACTATTTCAATGTTTTCCTAAAAGCTGGAAATTAAACATGTTGGAGCATATGCATAATTAGGTGCATTACAAAACTGAAGACATGGTTAAGAATCTTTCCTTTTAGCATCACAGCAGCTGAGAAAATCATTGCTACGCAGCTGGTAACTAAGACACATGCCAGTGCGGAACTAGCAAGAAGCAGCTTTGCTATTATGACTTACCAGGGAAATCCTCACTTCCTCAGCTATGTGGGCCTTTAAGCAGTTTGACATTTAGTAATTTGGCAGCCTCTTGTAACTCCTGATGTTTAGTGTTTCTGATGCTTCCTGGCATACTGAATGCAAGAGTAAACGGGGAAGAGTTTTGAAGTAGGCAAGGATCATTAGTAGAATTGTTTAGCATCTTATTCAAAAGAGTGTCATGTAAACTGGGTTGGGTTCTTCGTTCTAAAATCAGAATAACGCACTGACTTTCCAGTGAAGGATAGGACAGGAAAAATTGTCATTATTGATGGGAACTGGAAGTTTTATGTGCGAAGCATGAATATTAGTACCAATTCTGGTGAAACTCTGCTGACAGATAATTTCTATCACCAGAACATGACTGCTGCAGCCCAACATGCCCTTCTAAATCCTGTCCCATAGACACCATGAGATGGGAGTTGATGGAAATTATCACTGCTACACATGATTGGCAGCATCCAACCCCCTACTTTAAAAAAAATAGATTTAGTTTATTAATTGTTCTTCTGTTAGGAATCCAAGTTAGGTCCAATCAGTTTTTCCCCCCCTTTGGAAAAAGAAATGCTGAAACTTTCAAGAGGGAAGGAAAGACGCACAGGTGCCCCTCATGATTGTTTAAACTTTTTTTTTAGAATTTTGTTTCCATGAAGAGGTTCTGGAACTCCATTCTGCTGCTTTCCCCCAGAAAAAAAAGCCCTGGGTCCAGCCAACAACAGTGGAAATCAAACTGTCCCATTCAAGCCATAGTTGTTTATCATTAGACTAGGATCTCAGAAACTCAAGTTCATATTCCTAGTACCGTGGAAGGTCACTAGGTCAGGACCGGCTCGCCCACTAGGCGCTTGCCTAGAGTGCTGGAAGGGCGCGCCAAATTGGGCTCCCCCCACCCATGACAAATGCCTAGTTTGCCTGCCTGCCTCTCTCCCCTTTGTCACCGCTGCACCTTTCCTTCCCTTCCTTTCTGCCCAACCCTTCCCATTGCCACCACCCTGGCGCCTTCCCTCTCTTTCTGCCCCCCCATCACCACCGCACGTTTTCTTCCCTTCCCTCCCTTTCTGCCCACCCCATCGCTGCTGCCCCGGCACCTTCACTTCCCTCTCTTTCTGCCAGACCCCCCAACATCATTGCCACCACTACTGCACCATTCCTTCCCTTCCCTCCCTTTCTGCCCAATCCCCCCATTGCTGCCACCACTGCTGCACCTTTCCTTCCCTTTCTGCCCAACCACCTCAATCACCACTGCTGCTCCACTTTCCCTTCCTTTCCCTCCCTTTCTGCCCGACCTCCCCATTGCCACTGCCACTGCACCTTTCCTTCCCTCCCATTCTGCCCAACCCCCCCCCCATCACCATCGTCACACCTTTCCTTCCCTCAGGGCTGGCCCTAGCTCTTCTGGTGTATCCCAGTGGCTGCTGCCTACTCACGAGTAGCCCTGCATCTACTTGCGAGAAAGCAACAGCCATGGGGCTACTCGCAAGTAGGCAGCAGGCCCGGTGACTCAGTGTGGGGGTGGAGCTCTGCTGCCTAGGGTGCCAGAAGGGCTAGGGTCGGCCCTGCACTAGGTGACCTTGGTAAGTAACTATCTTTTGGCTTAGCCTACATCACAGGATTGTTAAGGTTAGAATGTAGAAAGGGAGAACAATGTAAGTCACTCTGAGCCCATAAGAAGAAAGGAATAAAAATGTAGTGAAGAAAGAATGTAGAAAAAAATGAAGGGCAAGCAAGGTTGAAGAAGTTGGTTGATGGGAATTAGAAGGAACAAAGAGCCAGACCAGAGGGAGGATCATGGCAAGGTAAGTTGGAGACCTTAGAAGTTAGCAATAGGATACTAGCTACAGAAAGACTAATAGAATGGTTGGAAATGCTTGAAGATAATCAGTTAATACATGACTTGTGAACTGGGGTGAATTCATTTGTTTTTATCAATTATAACAAGATACAACCAGTTACAAGGTCCTATTAACTATTCAAGACTCGTACAAAGATAAATATAGTAGCATCCACAAGTTTGGCTGCCCGTCCATCTTCCCTCATATGTAAACCACTAGAATAACTTAGTCTTTAGACAAGCTTCTCAGAAGCTATAATAGAATGAACTATAACTCTTAGAGGCTAACACAGGCATCTCATGAAAGGGTGGTGTTTTTACAGAGGAAAAGATTAAAGGACAAAAACAGAGGAAAGTAACACTTGAGAAAGCTTTTGCAAGGATGACTTCAACATCTGTTGGGGCAAAATACAGTATCAGCTATGATGTTCCCAATATGCTTAAGTTTTTAAAGATGTTCCACAATCTTCTAAAATGCTGCCAATAGTATCTAGAAGAAATTTGGGAGAGCTAAAATACTATTGTGGAAACAAAAGTATATTTAACACAGGGGATCTGATTTACAGTATTTCACTGTAACTTTAATAGGCTATAGAACCTGAACAGGATTGTTTTAGGAATAAAGCTAGGCCTTATTTATGCAAGCCTACAAAAATGTTACAGAATAAGCATTTTCCTTTCTCATGGTCACAAATAGAAAGACTATGCACAACTACTGCATCATTTAAAGTACTATAAAATGCAGCAATGAAGCTGCAATATGGTAAGCACTTTACAGAATGTCAGTAATACATCATTATAAAACTAATTTCTTTATACTTAAGATTTCTCTTAAAACTGGGTAATGTACATCAGAAGAAAAAGGAGAAACATGCTCAAAGGGATGCATTCTGAAGATATTGGTGGTCTCAGTGGCTTCATAACCACAATGTATATTAGGTCTCCCACTGAAACAAAACAACTCCAAACATTGCTCATTTGAACAGTTTACTTTAAGGGCTGAGCAGTTCAGAAATAAACTTCTTTACATCCTGAAATTTGTGTGGGGGGATGGTCCTGTTTGGCACTGTCACTGGTATCAATGTCAGGTTTGCTACCATTATGAGGTATCAAACTCGCCCCCCCCCCCCCCGCCAGATTCAAAATGCCAGATAAGTGAAGGAAACATTGTTCTTATTTAATTCTGGCTCCTAGTATAGTCACATAGCCATATCATGTTATGAAAATGAACAAGGATAGACTTCTTGCTTTTGCTCTGACAGTTTTTGTTGGAAGCAAAGCACTAGATACTGTCTCCTAGCCTCAGCTTCCAGAGGGGTTACAAAAGAGTAAGATAGATAGACAGGCAAACTGTGAGTTTTTTTCCTGTTTACTTTTCTGCCACTGTCCTTTTGATGAGTAGACTGATACTTCAGGGAATTGCTTCCTTTCACACTTCTTTCTCTCACACACACAAAAAGAAGGAGCAAGATGCTCTCCATCTTTACCACCGTGGATGCAGGATATGCATCTCTGCATCAGCATCCATCATAGTTTAGTTAGATTCTATTTCTATCACTCATCTATCCTATTTAAAATGGAGTTCACTAAATAAATAGCTCTTTATTAGTTTTGAAACTGACAAGTGGCTCTGTGTAACTTTGAAAAACATATAGAAAAAAGAAGTTGCAGCTGTGTGTAGCAGTTTTGAGCATTCTGCTAAATAAGATAGAGATTATTGACTTGCCTTAGCAGTGAATCTATCAGTCCTGACTAAAGAACAGAAGCATACATCATCAATGCAACCAGTAAGTGAAGATTTTTTCTGCTTTTAAGTCCTCCTTCACATCAAACTATTGAAAGGAGTGACTACATACAAACAATATGGTGGTGTTTGGGGGATGGAGAAATGCATTTTGGCTCAGTCCTAGCTGCTCTGTCCATACAAAGGAAATTTAAGCTGCTAACTGGCACAATTGCTAGCATTTTAAATTGAAAACAAATGTAGGGTTGTCAACTCCAGGGCTGTGGTCAGACTGGAAGCTTGGTGTGGTTTGGGCAAGGCAAAAAATACTCTGTCACATTCTGTAATGGAGATTTTTGATCAGACTCCCACCCTGATCTGGCCTCACCATGCATTTCTTCCATGGTTGACCATTCAGATCAGTGCTGAGCATCAAACACAGAACACATGGTCTGGGGTTTTTTTTAAATCCACTTTGACATTTTTTATTAAAAAAATTATTGGGTGTGCATGTGCACCCATGCGCATATGCCCTATCAGTTAAAAAACAGAATGGCAAAACTAGAATTAAAGGTTCATACTTCTGAACTGGTTTGAGCACACACAGGGAAAAATTTGGACATCCAGAAATGTGGAATGAATGGGTGAACATCCATAAGCAGCAAACTTCCTCTGGAGAGTGTTTACTCTGCATCCAACTCATTATATGAAGGGGTGAGTATGACTGGGAAATGGGTGCCAGATGCAGCTGTGTGAATCAGCCTATTTAATCAATAAGGGAACAGCAATTATATTGGGCCAAACTGCCTGTCTGACTATGGCCCAGGTCAGCCACAGTGCTAGGGATTCTGCCACTCCATGCAGAACCCTGTTGTAATGTCCTGAGAACTGAGACGGTTTGAAGGCAACATGGTTTATTCAGTAGCACATTACAAGAGAGAGAACACGCGGGCCGGGTCCCGCTTATATACATTACCTGGAACTGCCCCCTTGACTGACCAGACCAATCCTGGCCAGTCAAACTTCCCGCCGTAGATCTTGATGGGTGGGGCGTCTGGCGAGCCACATCTGGGGACCCGTAGGTCGCCTTTAGCAGTGATCGCCATGCGGTACAACAGCATATGTTCAATACATAACACCTGTGCTGCCCCCGGCTCCATTTGAAACAGTGCAATGACATCACCCGGAAGTAACATCACCACTTCATTGCACTTTCCTGAAATGGTCTCTCTCAGCTCTGATTGCTCAAAGCTGAGAAAGAATGCTCGGCACACACCCTGCCCAGCCCTCTCTGGGTCCGGAGGGAGCTTGGCAGGGGGTGCATCATTCTTTCTCAGCTCTGAGTGCTCAAAGCCAAGAAAGAACACTGAGCACACCCCCTGCCCAGCCCTGTCTGGGTTCAGAGGGACCTGGGCAGGGGACATATTGTTCTATCTCGGCTTTGAGTGATTAGAGCCAAGAAAGAACAACACAGTGAAACAGGGACAGCGTGAGCAGGGATGCGGCTCCCACCCCTGCCTCCTGATCCTGTGGTGAGGAGATGCATTTGGCAGCCACCTACCTCACCTACTTGCAAGCGCTGGCCTGGCCCAGGTTTGGAAATTCTTGGCGATTTGGGGCTAGATCCTATGGAGATTTTTGGAAAGGGAAGTCAGCTAGCAGGGATGTGATGGCATAGAGTCGATCCTTTGAAGCTGCCATTTTCTCTGTTGGGACTGATCATTGTGGTCTGGAGATCAATTGTAATTCCAGGAGAACTCCTGACCTTATCTGGAACATACATACATGTATGTATGCTTGAATGCAAAGGAAGGATAAACAGAATTCCTTTGGAAGGGCCTGCTTATGCACTGCATTACAAACATTCAGTATGTAAATAAGCTTCTTGACACACTTGTAGAGACTGCATTTTCTAGGATTCCAGACTGTACATGCTAAGTCTACATAGTCTGGGTAGCATATAGATTTTAAAGGACTGAGAATGTGGGAATAAATACACATATTGAAAATGGGACAAGATTTCCGGTTTCGGTGACGCACTATTAGGAGTGGCTCGGACTGGCACATCCAGAGTTGCTTCTAAATCGAACTGATCAAGGGGTCTCCCACGAAGGGTGACTTGACTCTTGGACCCAGGAAGGGTCCCAGAAGGCAGGGAGCTCCAGCAGTAGAACGGGGGTGTCAGCAGAGGCGGCTGCCCCCCGATCCCGCTCGCCTCTAGTCTCACCGTTCCGATCGCCATTTTTAAATGGCTTGAGGATTGACTGCCGGCTTTTCCTTTTTTCTTCTTCTTGCTTGATCTAAACGACTCTGCAACATCAAGACAAGCTGTATCTTCATTATTATCATTGTAAGTGTTCTTTCTTTTTATTATTGACTTGTAAGGCATTAATCTTGACAAGCAGGGAAATGGAGAAGCAGTGCTGAAGTGGAATTTAAGTGGAGGCAAAAGACTGAGAAGGGGGGGGGGGACTCTCTCTCCTTCTTCAAGGCTTCTGAAAGTTTCTGCCTACCTTGGTGACATCTACAATACCTGCATGAGGAGAACCACACCAATCTTTAGTTGTAGAAGGGACTTGATGACTGAATTTAATTGATTTGTTTTAAACCCCCCTCTGTGGAAAAAGTTTTGACTTTGGGAAAATTATTTGTAAGTATATATGGATGTGAAGGACAGATGGCTTAAAAGCAATTTGAAGCTTAAATTGAAGTGCTCTGAATGAATTTATAAGAGCTCTAACTTGACTTTAAATGCTGGTGGGCATTATATACTGACCTATAAGACATAACAGGATCTTTGGCTGGAAGAAGAATATCTGTGCAAATTTTTAAAGTGGATTCTCATTCCTTGTCATTGGATGTTATGGATATAAACCTTTAATTTTGCTTTTACCTTTTTTTTTCTTTCTACCTGTGGTTGGAATATTTTTGATATGGTTTAAATATTTTTGACTTTGGATTCATTTTTTTTTCACCCTTTCTCTCTTGAATTATCAAATTTGGAGTTTTTTCCTTATTTTTATTACCTTTTGCTTTTCTCTTTGGGAGTGCCTGGTTTTATTTTTCTCTTGGATTATTTGCTTAATTTTTAATTTTTGATCTTACTCTTGGATTATAAATAGGGCATTCAGCCCTGGATTACAAATGTATACCTTGAAGTAATTGAAAGACCCCGTAGTGACTTGGATTTTAATTGAACCATCATTGCCAGAGGACTTGTTATAATGAATTGTTTTTGTTGTTGTGAACTGAATTGTTTTGCCTACATACTATTAAGTGTGTTTTGCTAAAAAGTCTTTGTTTATTATTACTCCTACTATTGTTTTGGGTATGACAAATTGTAGATAGAAGCTAGAAGGTTGTTTTCCTTTTAAAAACACTTCATAACAATGGCATTGCCTTCTGGGGATTAGCTTATCTGTTATAAACAGGAACATAGAGTTCCAAAACAAACTCTGAAGAGGCATCATATAGACTTGGTGGCTGTGAGTGTACCTTTTCTAATAAGAATGGAAAATAAAGCTGTGATTGGTTTTAAATAAACAATTTAAAAAAAAAATAGAGAAGGAAAACCACCAATACCTTCACCCAGCGCTCCGTCTGGGTTAGGGAAATTTACGACTATGCAGGGAGATATGAAAGAAATGCACAGCTGACTAGTAGACAATATTGGTGAACAGATGGCAGAGATTAAACAGGAGCTTTAGGAGAACAGCAGACAGCAGAGACCAATAAAGCCTTAAAAGTACTAGATGGCCAGGTGACAGATAATGCGCAAAAAGTGGAACAAATGGAAAAAGAACAGAACATACATGAATCTAGACTTTTGCAGTTGGAAGTAGATACAGCAGCCTATATGTTAAGGTTTCAAAACATACCAGAAGAGAAAACTGAAGATTTGCAGAAAATATTAAGTGAAGCCTTGGCTGAAATTTTACAGGTGACTCCTCAAAGAATGGAAGAAGAGTTTGATCAAATTAGACGAGTGCAATCAAGTTATACAAGACAAAATGAACTACCCAGTGAAGTCCATTTGAAGCTTACAAGAAAGAGGATCAGAGATGACACTTTGAAGCAAGTAAGAGACAAACCTATGATGATAGTTGGAAATATGGTGAAAATTCTAAGAGAGGTACTTTGACCAGTGAGACAAAAGAGGAGAGAATACCAAGCGTTAATAGATTTTCTGAGAGGAAGAGAAATACTCCATATGTGGTTAATGCCGGAAGGCCTTCTTTTCACTTTTCAGGAGAACAGGTACAGGATAAATTCCATCTTCAAAGCTCAGAATTTTCTGAATAGAGTGAAGGAAAAAGAAGGCAAGAAAAAGAAAGATGATGAAGAAGAGGAAGAAAGTTCTGGTGAAGAGAATCCAAATGAACCACGGAGATATCTGACAAGACAGCAGACCAAAAAAGATAAAAAAGATAGTGATAAGCAAAATCCATAATGGCTTCAATAGTTTCTATTAATGTGAGTGGACTCAACTCTCCTGCAAAAAGGAGGAAGAATTTTAGATATTTGACAAAAATGGAAATGGACATAATTTGTTTGCAAGAAATCCATACTTTAACTAAAGACCAACATCTTCTGAAAAACAAAAAAAAACTTGGTAGTTTATTTACAGCAACAGATATGAACAAAAGGAAAAGGGGAATGGCAATATACATTAAGGACAAATTCAACCCACAATTACAGTATCCCTCTGAAGATGGAAGAATTCTATTAGTGGAAATTACAGAAGACAATAACAAAATTTTATTGGCAATATTTATGCCCCAAATGACCAACAAGAGAAATTCTTTCAAGACTTATGTCTTAAACTATCACATTTAGAATATGTAGAATATTGTCTAATAGGAGATTTTAATGCAGTTTCTGACAGACAACCGGACAAAAAAACCCCGCATAAACAGACTAAAAGTAAAAGTCTCCAATTGCCAATACGTTTTTGGAAATTAGCAGAAGAATTGGATTTGGTTGATGTATGGAGAACAAGATATCCAAATTCTAAAGATTTCATCTACTATTCTTCTAGCCGCCAAACATGGTAAAGAATCGATATGTATTGGCTTTCTACAAATCTGATCAAAGATCTAGTTGAGACAGAAATTCAAACAAGAGTTAATTCAGACCATAGTCCTGTAATGATAAAGTTCAAAGGTACACAAATGAGAAGTTCATGGAGGTTAAATACCTCAATTTTGAAAGATAAAGATTTTCTTAAAGAATCTAAGGTTGAAATGGAATCCTTTTTTAAACAGAACACAATGCAAGATGTAAAGATGCAACTAGTTTGGGATACTGCTAAAGTTTATTTCAGGGGCCTTGCAATTAGATATAGTATCAAGAAAAAGAAGAAAGAACTGAAAATTTCCAAAAATTAATGTCACAAGCTGGAGAACCTAAAAAGAACCTAAAAAAAACAACCGACAAAACATGAATTCCAAAATAAGGTGAAAGAAATACAACACCAATTGAACTTGTTAGTTATGGAGGAGACAGAGATAAAACTGAGGTATGCTAGACAAATTTTTTTTGAGCATGCCAATAAGCCTGGAAGGTGCTTGCCCTATACGATGAGAAAAGAAAAGACCAAAAGAATAATTTCAATCCTGAAAGATGAGAATAACAATGGGAAAGCTCAAAAACAAGAGATATGTCAAATCATGGAACAGTTCTATAAAAAATTATATGAAGATAAGCAAGTTCACAAAATAGATCTAGAAGATTACATTAACCAAAAAAATCTTAGCAAATTTACAGAGGAACAGCAAAAAATCTTAAATGAACCAATAACAATAAGAGTACTTGGAGACGTAATGGCATCCCAAAAGAATGGCAAAAACCCCGGGGTCCAGACAGACTGCCTGCTGAATTCTATAAAGCCTGTGAGGAGTCTTTATTATTACCATTTAAGCATCTCATTGAAAAGATTCAAGATGAAGGCCAAATACCAGCTGCATGGCAAGAAGCTACAATATCCTTGATTCCAAAAGAAGATGCAGATTTGAAAGATATTAAAAACTATTGTCCAATCTCACTTTTAAATGTGGATTATAAAATTTTTGCTGCAATATTGGCACAACGTTTGCAGAAAGTTCTACAGTCTTAGAATTTATCAAAAAATTCCAAGATGGGTCTCCCCAGTGGAAGCATTTACTCATCCAAATCTTTTAAAACCAAATCAGAGTTATAGATATGATGACTTGTTGGGAAAAGATAATCAACTGAAAACTAGAGAGGAGATGGAAAATATGGACATTAAAATGAACTGGTGGTTGAGAATGCAAGTTGAATCTAGGTATGTCAAAGACAAGATGACAGGTTTCAATACAGAATAATACCCATTTGATAAAATATTTTTAGGCCCACAGGAGAAGTTAATCTCTAAACTATATGCATATCTACTGCAGATGAAGATGCAAGACAAAGTTGTAAAAGATTGTATGGTTCAATGGGCGAAAAATTTTGGTCACAATATTACATTAGAAGAAAGGGGAGATTGTAGAAGTTCAATGTTAAATTAACTAGGTCAATAACTTTTAAAGAAAACTTGTATAAGATGTTTTATAGATGGTATTTGACTCCACAGAAATTGTGTAAGATCTATACTAATATGTCTAACAAATGTTGGAAATGTACTAAACAGGTTGGTTCCTTTTATCATATGTGGTGGACATGTGAGATGGTGAAGGACCATGAACTACTACAGAAGATTATGAAGACCCATATTCAATTCAGACCAGAATTGTTTTTATTGAATATATTCCCTGAGGACTAGTCCAAAGAAATGAGACATTTGTTGGCACATTTCAATACAGCAGCCAGGATTCTCTTGGCGCAGAAATGGAAAACTCAGGAAATTCCCATGAGAATGGATTTGGTGGGGAAAATTCTGGAAATAGCAGAGCTGGACTTCTTGTCCCAGCTGTTGGCTGGGAAATCTAAGGAAGAAGCAAGAAAATATTGGATGAAATTTTATGCCTGGTAGATACTCAAGATTCTTAAGATTCTCTGGTGTGAACCTATATCTCCTTTCCCCCTGTATTTTGTATTACAAGATTGCCTTTATTGGAATTGTTCAAAACTAATAGATATCTTAACAACAAAAATTCATAATAAAATATTAAAATGTTGATGATGCATAGTTTAGACATAATATGTAGAAGAAGAAGAAGATATTGGATTTATATCTCGCCCTCCACTCCAAAGAGTCTCAGAGCGGCTCACAATCTCTTTTACCTTCCTCCCCCACAACAAACACCCTGTGAGGTGGGTGGGGCTGGAGAGGGCTCTCCCAGAAGCTGCCCTTTCAAGGCCAACCTCTGCCAGAGCTATGGCTGACCCAAGGCCATTCCAGCAGGTACAAGTGGAGGAGTGGGGAATCAAACCCGGTTCTCCCAGATAAGAGTCCACACACTTAACTACTGAGCCACTTGTTGGGAAGGGCGGGATAGAAGTCATAAAATAAATAAATAAATAAACCACTACACCAAACTGGCTCTCCAATTTATGATTTTAAGAAAGTATTGCACATGTAGACTTGTATTCTTTGAAAGTATTTTTATGTAGAATAAGATTAATATGTATTTTTGTTTTCTATTCTCTCTATTCCCATCCCTAATTTTCTGAAACTAATAAAACTTTTAAAACTGAAAATGAGACAAGAGGAGAAAATAACCTTGTATTTTAAGTGAGCCACAGTTGACCTTTCAAAACTCTGATGGTCCTACAAAAAGTCTCTCCCCCCACCCCCAAAATTGTAAAGTAGTCCCTGTGCATGGGAAGGACTGTAATTGTTCAAAGAATTAGTGAGGTAGTAAAGGAACCTAAAAGCTCTTTTGGCAGAGGCCAAGCAGTCTATAAATCCATTAGCTCTAGAAAAGCCTTACATATATATTATCTGCTTGCTATAATAATTTCATGCTTTTAAAACAAGCCCCTTCCTGTCATATTAGCCTACTGACAGAGGCTTCTTTTTAAAATAGATATTTAATGAAGCTGATCATTGGAGTAAGAAAGCTTTTTAGATTCACATTAAATATTTAAAAAAGGTTGTGAAAACATTCAGCAGAAAAGTTTCTAAATTTATAGATTTGTTCACCAAATAGAGCTATTAAAACTAAATTGTTCGTAGTGCTATGCTGAAACTTATTTTCTCTATTTGTCATTTGGTTGTGCCATCACAACTCTGGAGTTATTGTTGGCCAAGAGCAGCAGGTTAAATTTAAGGCTGTCACTAGGATGTTTGCAGAGGCAGTTCAAGGACCAAATGAAACCACAAACACTCATGCATTGGAATCAGGTGATAAGATGATGTTCAGAGACAAAACTGCAGACGTATCCTGAACTATTTGCTATCAACAGACTATGACAAAGCCATTTTTCTACTGATAAAAGCTCCAGGAATAAAAAAAGATGATCTAATTAAATGGGTTTAGAGAATGGTACAGTCGAAGAATAGACAGTGATCAAGCCTTCACAAGCAACCCAAATTTGAAAAAAATCCTTCATTTTCATCTCATGAAAGATCCATGGTGCAAATTACTCCATGCAGCAACAACCATTTATTTATTTATACTCTGTGGTTTTCCATGCACATTTCAACTACAGAATAAATGTTGTTCTTCAAGCAGCCACAATCATGCAATGGTCTGTAAACAAATGAGGCCTTATGCTTCCTCACATCCTGCAATTAAACCATTAAAGGCTTCCTAATGAACTAAAAGAAACACTTAGAATTTCCTTCAAAGGGAAGGCTATGTGAGAATCTTGTATATTAAAATCTAGGCCTAACTCTGCATGTCATGAGGTAAAAGTCTAGAAAAAGCCAGAAGTCTCCAGCAAACAGATATAAAACGAAGATTTCAGTTAAAAGGATTTCAACTGTAGAGATGGACTAAGATTTAAGTTATATAGCCATTTGGGAAAATTAGGACAATCAAAGCCCAACTCTGATGCCAATTCTTAACCCAGAAATCTGGAGAAAATAACATAAGATGCCCAGTTTCTCATGGCAATCAAGCTGCAATAAAGGAAATGCAAAATTGTGTGATTCTTGCCCTTCATGGCTGAGCTGGCTGCCTTATGTACACTGCTACAAGTAGCTAAGTCAACTATTTTAGGACTGCTGATTGCAGTACACCACTAGCTATTGTCACCTCTAGGCTCCTCCCAGCTTCCTTCAACTACTGTTCTCTTTGTAAGTAGTCTTATCCAGCCCACAAGTCTATATTGTGGTTACCTTCATTCCAGCGTACAGATCCCACCCTCCAAAAATAATGAATTTTATCTTTCATTCTGCCAACCTCCTTTTTCATTTGGAAGAGAAATACTCTTTGTGGATACTCATGTATTCAGCCTTGGGCAGCCACTTCCTTCCATTTAAAAGCAGACTTTATTTTATTTTTTTTAAAAATGTGATTTTACCATACTTTTCCTTCCCTGAGTTCCCCTCCATTCCTCTCCACAAAAGAGTGAGGTTGCTCCTCAACCTTACCTCTCTCTGTACTCCTGCCTTAATGCATTAGCTTAGCCATCGTCCTTATCTCCTTTGACAATCTCATTTCTATCATATTGAGCACCCAAAAACTGATTATTTAGTATAAGATAAAATTTGCTTATACTGTTAGCAACATGCAGCTTAATACAAATGCTGAACCCCAAATGGACAACCATTTTGCCTGATGTCTGCACCAAGGTGTGGCAATTTGTCCTCACTACTTGGCAAGATGATGATGCTGGTGCTGGTGCTGCTGATATTGGATTTATATCCCGCCTTTCACTCTGAATCTCAGAGTGGCTCACAAACTCCTTTACCTTCCTCCCCCACAACAAACTCCCTGTGAGGTAGGTGGGCCTGAGAGAGTTCTCATAGAAGCTTGCCCTTTTCAAGCACAGCTCTGAGATAGCTATTTATTTATTTCAATTTATATCCTGCCCTCCACACCAAAGCAGGCTCAGGGTGGCTGAGCCAAAGCCATTCCAGGCCATGGCTGACCCCAGGCCATTCCAGCAGCTGCAAGTGGAGGAGTGGGGAATCAAACCGGTTCTCCCAAATAAGAGTCCGCACACTTAACCACTACATCAAACTGGCTCTCATAAGGTGCAGATGACTAAACTTCCAGATACCTACATTAGATGCTGCATTTACTTTTGTTATGGCTTACAACTGGGACCTATGAAGGGACAGTTGTTTCCCATCATGCTCCTGACAAGCCTTTTATTATCACAGAAATGATTTATATTTGTTAACATATCAGGGAAACCCACTGCACCCCAGAGCCCTCTTCACAAATGTTGGGTGCTGTAAATATACAATTTATTTATTTATTTATTTATTTATTTGGGATTTATATCCCGCCCTTCCCACAAGTGGCTCAGGGCGGCTTCCAGTGATAGATCCAACAAAATTACAGTATTTAAACATATAAAGGGATCAGCATTTAAAACAAATAAAAACAGATAAAACCATGGTTATCAATAAATATTAATAAATATTTCAACTGTATATAAAAGAAATCCGGCAAGTTACATTGCACACATAAATATGTCTTGACATTCTGCATTGCAGAAATGTTTTCAGTGGCAAAATATAAACAGCTGAATTACAACAGAAATGCAAACAGACCATTTCAATAGACACTTACCAAACTGTTTGTGCTGCATTAATTCCCTGTTCTATAACATACCGGAACAATTGCAATTTTACTGCAGGATCAGTATGGACTATATAGCCTGCATATCAAAACTTGAATTGTAATCCCTAATTCAAGAGAGGTTTCCCAAATTCTTTATTTGGACTAAAACACACCGCTATGACAGAGAGGAATTAACCCAGTACAAATAGCTTAGCTTAAACAGAGTTGCCAGGAAGTTTCTGGCAACTGGTGGGAGGATGGGAAGCACCACTCCTTCTGCTGCTCAGAGAAATCTCCTGATTGATCAAGAGTGCAACTATTAATGAACCTCAAAAGATCCTCCAAATTCTTATAAGAGCCCATGCCCCTGTGAAACGTATGGTGTTGCCATTCCAGAAACCAAAAGACTACACACACACAGCCAAGCAGATGGAATGGATGCAAAGGCTAAATACGCCTGTTGCTGTGTGGTGACTTCCTTTCTGGATCACTTCAGCCACCAGTCACAAGTAGGCAAGTTCCCATCTCCTGATGCAAAATGTAAGCCACATGACTAATTTGGGAACTACATTCAACATCTTTTACCCACAAGAATATATTTGACCAAGCAGGAACCATTTGTAGAGCAATAGCTTCTAAATAA
Organism: Heteronotia binoei; assembly: GCF_032191835.1. Classification (NCBI taxonomy): domain Eukaryota; kingdom Metazoa; phylum Chordata; class Lepidosauria; order Squamata; family Gekkonidae; genus Heteronotia; species Heteronotia binoei. Next base: position 83,324,527 of record NC_083225.1, read on the forward strand.
CAGAAGATAAAGAGAGATGTATCCAAGTATTCTGCATTCTAATTACTACCTTGCTTTCCCCAAGGAAATACAAATATGCAAAAATGATTGTAGTTTCTGTTATTGGGCTGTCACTGATTGGAACATTTCATTTGAAGATCATACCAACCCTTATCACTTTAGCATAATTATTTGAAGTGACGTATGAAAAAGCTGTTGGAATTATTGAAGTTTCAGTGAGTTCTCTTTTTTATTGATTGAAGCTGTTAAAACTTGAATATTACAGGAATATACAAAATTTAGAACTTTGTTATTTAAGTATGAACCAAAAAAAGTTGAAGTACTCTGTGGGGTTCTACAGTTTTCTAGATTCTGCAACTCAGGTATGTAGATTTATAAGACAAATGAAACAAGATTGCCCTTCATATTATCATCACTGTTCTCTTTCCACTGATTTCTGTAGTACACAAAGGGGATTTTTGGCATAAATAAGCACTGAATTCATGTGATACAGAAGCACTTATAATAAATCTGATAACTAAATTAACAAAATAAAATGTTAGTATTGAAGAAAATGAAAAACACCAGAGGCTATCATCTGATCTAACAATGTCAACGTATTATAAGATCATAGATAGTTTAAAACCAGCTGACTGTTGGCTCATATAATATTTCAAAAGAGTTGTTTTATTGCACTACAGAGAAGCTTTCTTCTTAAATAAATATAAAGGATATGGAACATGCCACAATTCCATTTGATTTATCCAACAAACACCAGATCTAATGCAGACTAGTTCTTTCTTTTTCCTACTAGGCCACACAGAATGACAACATTTTGAAAGACCATTTTAAGGTTTATGAACCCAAAAGTTTATAACTTAAAGGTCCAAATCTTCCATTGTTCATGAAATGTACACTTAAGTACACCAAGTCAGTCCGGATTCACTAGAGTAGTTACTGCAAACAGAAGAACAATAAGAAGCTTTGTCACATTTCCCCAAAGATTCATAATCTGATGTTTGTCTGAATCTCAGGGAATAGTAGTGAAATAATCTGGATGAGTGTGTTAGGCACTGAAGTTGAGGCTGCCTCTCAGTTCCAGTCCTCATGTGTGGATAGGAATGCCAAACTCCAGGTAGGTCTGGAGATCTCCCAGAATCACACCTAATCTCCAGGCTACAAAAATCAGCCCCCTCCTCCCTCAGAGAAAATGGTTGCTTTGGAGAGTGGACTGTGTGTTATTATACCCCTTTGAGGTCCTTCTCCTCCCCAAAACCTGAGTTTTCCAGGCTACCCTCTCAAATCTTCCAAATTTCCAACCCAAAGTTGGCAACCCTATGAGTGGATTCTGCAAGAGTACATGGAAACACAGCACCTTCCAATAAATTATAAGCCTTTTTTTGCTGTTGTTGAAGGCTTGCACCATAGCACCAGGAGCAAGAGCCATAATTTTAACTTTTATTTTCCTTCTACATATGAAGTCAAATATCAAGTTATGGTAGTAGGCAAAAAGAACATGGTACTTGCCTATAATCTTGCACAAACAGAGACCTCACTTGCTTTAATGTACGAAGTTAGAAACTTGCTTGTCTGTTTAGAATGGCAACATTACACATATAGGGACAGAGTAACTGCATTGAAAGGTCAGACACATGCAATGCTGCATAGGTGATTTTTTTAATTGAACACCTGCTAAGCCATATACTCTGAAATATCCTATTACAGGGGTGGCCAACAGTAGCTCTCCAGAAGTTTTTTTTGCCTACAACTCCCATCAGCCCCAGCCAGCATGGCCAATGGGTGGGGCTGATGGGAGTTGTAAGCAAAAAACATCTGGAGAGCTACCATTGGCCACCCCTGTCCTATTAGTTTGGATAAAAGACTTCAGGAGCAGATCATTGTTCTGTGCACACTGTAATATAGCCTTATGGCTACAGCAAAGTGATGAAAGTTGGGTTATGTCTGAGGCAGTCCTTTAGAAAGCTTGTTTTTTCTTCCTGCAAAATGAGAGGGAGAAGAATTCACATGGGCTTTGTTGGACAAAGATACATTACTTCCTGTACATTGCTGTAGCAACGGGTCCACTTCACTTAAAGGATTTTAAAATGAATTGGGGCTTACTTACTGCAAGAAATATGCCTTGTCAGCACACAAAAAACAGATCATGATACAGACTGATACCATCAATGATATGTACCGTTTCAGTTTAGTTTAAAATTCTGATGTAAACATCTGCCTAGCAAGCACATCTTAAAATTGACAAACTATTTGCACACTTTATCAGCATATAATTTCATCTCACAAATGGTGAAACCCAAACTCCAAATCCATGATTGATTGCAAAATTTCACACAAACTGCACTCCTGTACAAATGCATGTACACTCCCAGGCAAAATTACACACCACACATAAAGACCTGCCAGAGAAGGAAAGTAATTTCTACTTGATTTCTTCTGTTGACAAGAAACCTAGATTCTGTGTATCTTGTCACCAAAATGAAATAGGGGAAATGGACAGCAGGGGGTAATAAAAATGTCTTCTAGAAGTACAGGATTTTAAAGACAGAAATTTACCAAATGGTAACAAGTAGAACCATTTAGTGTTGTGGCACAAGCACACTAGCAATCAAGTGTCAGTTTATAGCAGAATATGAGCCTATGGAAAATGAGGTTGGATCTGAGCCCATGCACCTTCACTGAACACTGCCAAAAGGAAGACAGCACAGGAGAAACAACCAGCCAAGCTAGCAAGAAGCCTTTTGAATAGCAGAATCAAACAGTCTTGTTCTTGGGCTTTACAAGAAAATTCAGCTAGCTTCTGTTTCCGGCCTTGGCTTGACTCCCTGGATTTTGCACCACTAAAACAACTGGTAATGGCTGTAAAAGCTTTTTATGCAATTAGACAATGCAGATATTCAAATTCTTCAAATTTCTTCGAATATATTAGAAGCAGGAAACCAGCCAGGGAGGCAGTGGGGCCCTTGGATGACCATGGGGTAAAAGGATTACTGAAAGAGGATAGGGAAATGGCTGAGAAGCTGAATGCATTTTTTGCCTCCGTCTTCACTGTGGAAGACCAGAAGCGTTTGCCCACTCCAAAACCACTAATTTTGGAAGGGGTGTTGAAAGACCTGAGTCAGATTGAGGTGACAAGAGAGGAGGTCCTACAACTGATAGACAAATTAAAAACTAATAAGTCACCAGGTCCGGATGGCATACATACAAGAGTTCTGAAAGAACTCAAAGTTGAACTTGTGGATCTTCTGACAACAATATGTAATCTTTCATTGAAATCTGCCTCCGTTCCTGAGGACTGGAAGGTAGCAAATGTCACCCCCATCTTTAAAAAGGGTTCCAGAGGAGATCCGGGAAATTACAGGCCAGTCAGTCTGACTTCAATACTGGGAAAGTTGGTAGAAATCATTATCAAGGACAGAATGAGTAGGCACATTGATGAACAGGGATAATTGAGGAAGACTCAGTATGGGTTCTGTAAGGGAAGATCTTGCCTCACTAACCTGTTGCATTTCTTTGAGGGGGTGAACATGTGGACAAAGGAGACCCAATAGATGTTGTTTACCTTGACTTCCAGAAAGCTTTTGATAAAGTTCCTCATCATAGGCTCCTTAGAAAGCTCAAGAGTCATGGAGTAAAAGGACAGGTCCTGTTGTAGATCAAAAACTGGCTAATTAATAGGAAGCAGAGAGTGAGTATAAATGGGCAGTCTTCGCAGTGGAGGACTGTAAGCAGTGGGGTGTCGCAGGCCTCGGTACTGGGTCCCATGCTCTTTAACTTGTTCATAAATGATTTGGAGTTGGGAGTGAGCAGTGAAGTGGCCAAGTTTGCAGATGACACTAAATTGTTCAGGGTGGTGAGAAACAGAGAGGATTGTGAGGCACTCCAAAGGAATCTGTTGAGGCTGGGTGAGTGGGCGTCAATGTGGCAGATGAGGTTCAATGTGGCCAAGTGCAAAGTAATGCACATTGGGGCCAAGAATCCCAGCTACAAATACAAGTTGATGGGGTGTGAACTGGCAGAGACTGACTAAGAGAGAGATCTTGGGGTCGTGGTAGATAACTCATGAAAGTGTCAAGGCAGTGTACGATTGCAATAAAAAAGTCCAACGCCATGCTGGGAATTATTAGGAAGGGAACTGAAAACGAATCAGCCAGTATCATAATGCCCCTGTATAAATCGATGGTGCGGTCTCATTTGGAATACTGTGTGCAATTCTGGTCACCGCACCTCAAAAAAGATATTATAGCATTGAAAAAAGTCCAGAAAAGGGCAACTAGAATGATTAAAGGGTTGGAACACTTTCCCTATGAAGAAAGGTTAAAACGCTTGGAGCTCTTTAGCTTGGAGAAACGTCGACTGCGGGGTGACACAATAGAGGTTTACAAGATAATGCATGGAATGGAGAAAATAGAGAAAGAAGTCCTTTTCTCCCTTTCTCACAATACAAGAACTCGTGGGCATTCAATGAAATTGCTGAGCAGTCAGGGTAAAACAGATTAAAAGGAAGTACTTCTTCACCCAAAGGGTGATTAACATGTGGAATTCACTGCCACAGGAGGTGGCAGATCCGAATTTTCCCATTGTTCTTTCTTTTGCACACCCCTAGTTTTAATCTCCCCAGTGTGTTTTGCGTAAGATTTTAGATTATTTTTGAAACTCAGGGCTTTTTCTAGCTGGTAGGAACATAAGAGAAGCCATGTTAGATCAGGCCAAAGGCCCATCCAGTCCAACACTCTGTGTTACATAGTGGCCAAAAAAAATAAATTTTATATATATATATATATATATATATATATATATATATATATATATATATATATATATATATATATATATATATATATAAATTTATTTTTATAATTAAAATTATAAAATTTTATCCACTTCTAGCTGCAGTTACCACTCTATCATTTTGGCATCTAGATTCTAATGGTGCTTCCTGGCAACAAATCCCCCCCCCCATATGAAATATGAGGGGACACCCTTTTCATTTAATCTCATGGAGCTCTGGTGTTGCTTATACCACATAGCATTGTCTTTCACTTGTCTTGAGGTGCCACTGGTGCATTTCTAAATGTCATTCTCTCACATTTAGGTGTTCAGGTTTGTAGTTGTATGCTGTTATATTCTTCCCTTACTCCATTCTTAATTATACTCGGTGAACACGCAGGTCTTATTATGCATCTTGACTCTAACTGATTCTTCCTGACTGTCAACCAACCCAGCAATAATGCCCCCCCACAAGGCCAAAATCAGCTTTACCTGAACCTGATTTCAAACTGCAACAAAGAAAGAAAGTCATCAGGCAACCAGAGGAAGCAAGTCACAAAGAGTAATACAAATACCGTTTTCGCACACAGCTTAACTCGCAGTCACAATCCTGTTCCCTTTGCAGCATCTGTTGGATTTCCCACCATCTGCGCCGGAGTTACAGGAAGTGACGTGGCTTTTGCATAGCAAACGTAAACTGGGTTTTAGCGGTTTACATTTGCTACACAAAAGCTGCGGCACTTCCTGTAACTTCGGCGCAGATGGTGGGAAATCCGACCAGACGCTGCAGAGGGAACAGGATTGTGACTGTGAGGTAAGCTGTGTGCGAAAACGGTAAAAGACTGTATCAGTAACACCAGCTACAAGGCCCACCCAGGAAAAAAAGGGCAAAAACATGTCTGTATAAGATGAAACAACACAGAGAAACACAGGGACACCTGCCAATAGTCCCAGCAACCAGAATGAGGAAAAAAGGAACTTAAAAAAAACCAATCCTATGTTCACAAGAAATCACACTGTGCAGCAAAAAAAATGCCAAAAAAAGCAACAACAGTATCCAGGAGAATCAAGCCACAAGACACAACCTCACAACAGCAGCTGCCCATCTACCTCCAAACAACAAAGGAAATACCAGTAAACCACACAATAATTAAATCTGCAAACAACTACTAACACAACTTGTGATAAGAAATTTAACCCTAGCCCTGTGCCCCCCCACCCCCTAGATCTGGCACTGATCACAGCTGCAGTCAGCAAAAGGCTATGTCTTCCATGAGGGAGAAGGGGTTAGCCATTCACAGCAATCATCTCACTGACAGGGAGGCAAATGACTGCTTCCTCCATGTAGTCCTTCTGATGCCTAAAAGTTCATGATGATCCATGATTCATAAGCCAGGCACACCATGAACCAAACATTTTCCTGGCCCATGCCTATCCCTAGCTACGGGGGTGCCATAGAAGAGACAGAGGAAATAATGGGGAAAGGGAAAATGGGATGATCACTGAAAATATTTGTGGGTCCCTCTTCTTGGATGGTTATAATTTAATAAGGGAACATTCCTGTAGTACAAAGCAATAGAATGTGAGAATTATCCTGTAGAAGATAGGCATACCGTCCAAGGCAGAGAAAGTATATGATATATTTAGCCCAGCTAGACTCCATAAAACATACTTGTCCTGAGAATGGGATCCAGTACTTTTAGGAAGTCATACAACAGGTTTCTTTTACTGTAGTTAAACAGACGCTGTCTGGGGAGGAAACTCTCAGAGAACCACTTGCAGGCTTTCTCAAAGATAGGGAAAACGTAAATAAAGATAATGAACTCTTACCTAGCTACAATGTTTGTCTAGGAAAGAGCCCGAGTGTTGCCCAAAAACTTCATCCCCTTAAAGAGAACAAACTATGTAGAAATCTTTTACAGAATGAAAAAAGGCCTTCAGTGTGACCCATTACTTGGACATTAGTTCTGTTTCCACTTCTACCGTTTTATTTAAATATTAAGTGCTTCAACCATCTAGGTAAAATAGGTTGTATTATTAGAAGGGGGAAAAAAGAGGATTTCATAGAGTTTCCATTATGCTGAAACTTGGTAATATTTCCCACAGACAGTGTTTCTGCCACTTGTAAAATCAACCTAATGGAGTATGACTTTTAGTTAAAATGAATTACAGTTCATAAATGGAATCCCGAAGTACAGCAATTATCATATTTTATGCACCAACTTTCACATGTAATTCATTTTAAAATAGTTTTGTATGGTGCAAAAGGAACCCTTGTTAGAAGTGATATCGGATAACAAAACTATTTTTTTTTTCTTACGTGGACTATGTATACAGATTTAACTTCTTCAAAACTGAAAGGGTGGGGAGAATGGTGTGGTGCACTACAGTATGGATATAACCCTAAGATGAGCTTTCTTGTGTTAATTACAGTTTACTTTATGGTACTGAATATATTTACACAGAATTCTCTTTGGAGATAAGCATGCAAGAGGATGTTGGACATTGTTACAAGTCCATCTCTCCTCTATCCTTTTCTGAAAATTGATTTTTTTCCCCTGATATTTTCCTAGATTTCGATCCAGGTCTTTCAAATCTGTGTACATCTCCACTGGATGATCAAACTTTTCAATTTTTGATTTTGGATCTCTGTAATGTTTAGGGAGCCCAAATTATTCTCTCAAGTTTTTTTTTTTTGCTTTTCTTCTCTCAAGTTATTTAAAAAAAAACCCAAAAACAAAACAACACCCCCCCAAAACTGTTCTACAGATTTTTACTTGTCTGTTCTGCACTTTTAATGCTTTACTAATTCCACAGTTAATTGTAATGTCTGGTGCATAAATCAAATAAACTGCTGCATGATTCAGTCCTTTGGAGGGAGATCATTTATGTGGCACTGCTCTGGTCCTACGAAGGAGGGTTTGTTACAAGGATACCCCAATCCACTAAATATCTATTAAACAAACATTGGTGATCATTTTTAGTCACCAATATAACAAAAGAATAGTCTGCAGAATATCAAACTGGCAAGTTTCCCTCCTTGCTTACCTTTCAAAGAATTTGAAATGCACAGGGGAGGCAAAAATCACTCTATCTGAAGTCTGAACTCTATCACCTCTGAACTCAGCAATTGAGGGATAAGGGCCTGGTGAGTTAGAAGTTGACAACAAATTATTTATTGAAACTAAAAAAAAATCACAAGCTAACTGAAAAGATCTTAACTTAAAAGTATAAATTGGTTGCAGGTAAGCACATTGGACAGAAGCACTTGGTACCTTTATGAAGTTTAACTGAAATGACACAGAATAATATGCAAGGTTTCAAGTTCTACAGAACTCTTCATCAGGCTGAAGCTCAATAGCAAACAAACAAAAATAAGAGTGGAACGAAGGCCTCTTTGTCTGCATGACTTCAGTGGGTATAGGATTGGCACCCTCTGTGGCCAATGACTTCAGTGAAGCATCCAACAAAAGGTCATTTTTGAGTGGTTTTAATAAAAGTGATATAGCCCTCAGTTATGTGGATAACTCAGAATGATCACTTTATCTTGTCTATGGATGTAGATTTGGGGCGGTATTTGTGAATTTCCTGCATTGTGCAGGGGGCTTGGATTAGATGACCCTGGAGGTCCCTTCCAGCTCTATGATTCTATGATCCTTTTTTTACTTTAAACTATTGGTTCCCTTAATGTAGCTTTCAACTCTTTTCTCCAAATCTACATCCATAGACAAGATAAAGTGATCATTCTGAGTCATCCACATAACTGAGGGCTATTGTATGTCCAATTTGGGATAAATATTTTTTTCTGTCAAGTAATTCTGTCAGGGATGTTTCAAGGCTTCTTGGGAAAGGGGTATGTAATGGCCACAACCCTATAGTCTGTACCACTCCTTACTTATCCCAATCCTTTCCAGTTCTTCTGAAACTCCTCACAGAACAAATCCAAGATAATTATTTTCTATTATCTTTACTTTGGATTTTTTCAAAAAAAGTAATTAGTTAATCCAATTAAACATTGAATTTTAAAAACCTGTAATTACAAGATACAGAAATGATGAATGGGGTTATAAATATGGTTTTTAATCTGACATCATCCTCTATCTTCTGCTATATATCCAGCGCTACTACTATCACAGTCTAAATGATAACCTTGCTTGGACCTAGATAACATGTTGCACATGTAGCTTTTTGCAGGCTTCAGAAACTTATACATTAGTGACACCATTATATTTGCTGCTTATAAATAATTTTGAGCTTACATACTATGTGGGCAAAGTAACTGACAATGTCACATCCATAGATTTCTGCCTTAGTTTTGTACTTTCAATCAACAATCTGTATGTGAAACCCTACTTTACCTACAATATGCTTAAGGGAAAGAGCATATGGAAATGCCTCCTGTGCCACCCATTTGAGAATCTGGCAGAGCAGTTAACTGATCTTCATTAAATGCGTTCTTTAGGGGTTTTTTTTAAAGATATCATTCCCTCCCTCAGGACCATCAACAGGTACATGAAAGATACAAAATCTAGTGGGCCAGATCCGCATACTACTACTCCTTCTGAGAAACAAGAAGCCCTCCTCTCCTTTTCTGGAAACACAATAGCTAGGGTCCCCAACTTTCAGGTAGGGCCTGGAGATCTGCGGGAATTACAACTAATCTCCAGACAACAAAGATCACTTCCCCCAGAGAAAATGGAAACTTAGGAGAGTGGACTCTGTGGCATCACATCCCTGCTTAGTTCTCTCCCCAGGCTCTGATCTAAATCTCCAGGATTTTCCCAGTAGAACCTATACCACTCCTTATTTTACCCCTGCTCCTCACAGAACAAATGACACATCTTGGCCATGCTGTGGCTTGCTAGCTTGGCAAAGAATCCACATTTTCCCAGCTCACTTGCAGTACTGGAAAGGAGAAAGCAAAGAATGGGAAGAAGATTAAAAAAAAAAAAAACAATTCGGAGCTGGGCTTCAACAACAAGGATCAAATCTGCTAGGTGGTGTAGTGGAGAGCGGGTATAAGAGGAGTCATGCTGTGGAAAGGGAAAAAGATGTGAGTGGGAAGGACGAACAGATAGAAAAAAGAGATCTAAGTTTGCATACATGACAGACAATCAGAAAAGGCTGAGTCGTTGGTTGGTTTGGTTTCAGAGTGCAGCAGAAGAAAGATAAAATGGAGAATTAAGAGAACCAAATCCTTCCAACATGCCTGGAAAACTCAGGCCTGGATAGAATGCATACCTCAAATTAGGAAAAGTAGCAATAGGTCTAAAAGGATGGTTTCATGGTTAATCAGGGAGACATAAAGGACAGAAAATTGTCATTTTAAAATTGAAAGAGTTCCCCAGCTGAGGTGAACAGAAAGGAGCACAGTTTTGGCAAAACAAATGGAAGTTGATAATAAAGTGAGCAAAAAGAGAAATTGAAAAGCAGATAGCAAAAAAAATTAAGATAAACAGGAAGCATTTTTTCAAACATATAAGGAGATGGTTGGGCCTCTTAATTACAAAGGTATAAAAGGATTGCAAAAGGAAGATGGCAAGGTGGCACTGAAATTGAATGAATTATTATACTGTAGCTTTTTATACTGGAAAATGTAGAGCACGAACCCATGCTGCAGCCACTGTGTTGTGAAAGGTTGTCTGAAAAACTGAGTCAAATTGAGATTACAAAACAAAGTTCTAGGATTACTAGGCAAACTGAAAACTAATAATGCTGCCTGTTCAGTTGGCATGATGCACACAAATATTTTTTAAAAATGAAATGTGAAGCTGTTGTTCTACTAAGAATAATATCTAATATGTCACTAAAATCAGCCTCTGGCTAGATCAACAGAAAGTAACAAATATCACACCAGTTTTTAAAAAGTGGTCCAGATATAGGCTTCCCAACCCCCCTGCCCTGGCGGGTGGCCCCCGAATTTGTGGCCTCCTCCCCCGCTCTCCAAAATCTGGAAGCGGGGGGGGGGGAGAGAACATGCGTGTAGGCATCATGTAGTTGTAGAGTTCCTGATCCGTTTGTAAAATGTGTGCCTTTAAGGCTGCACAGGAAACAGGAAACAGGAAGGGCTTAATTGGAAAGGGTCAGTAATAGTTTCCATGGAGAACAGCCCCTCCCTTTCTTTTGCTTTCGTTTTCACAGCAAGTAGAGTTCTGCAGGAAGAAGATCTAGTAAGTATTTGTGTGTGAGAGGGAGGAGGCAGGGGATTCCCTGGTTTGGAGGCCCTCCCCCCCTTTAGAAAGCGTGGGGGGAGGGAAATGTCTACTGGACACTCTTATTCCCTATGGAGAACAATTCCCATAGGGAATTGACCCGTAAGTATTGGGGCTCTGGGGGGGGGGCTTTTTTTAGGTAGAGGCACCAAAAGTTTTAGTATAGCATCTAGTGCCTCTCCCCAAAATATCCCCCAAGTTTCAAAACGATTGGACCAGAGGGTCCAATTCTATGAGCCCCAAAAGATAGTGCCCCTATCCTTAATTATTTCCTATGGAAGAAAGGCATTTAAAAAGGTGTGCTGTCCCTTTAAATGTGATGGCCAGAACTCCCTTGGAGTTCAATTATGCTAGTCACACCCTTGTTCCTGGCTCCACCCCCAATGTCTCCTGGCTCCGCCCCCAAAGTCCCCAGATTTTTCTTTAATTGGACTTGGCAACCCTATCCAGATAGGATCTGTGAAATTAGACCAGTTCACCTAACATCTGTGCCAGGCAAATTAGTAGAAGCTGTTAATTATTAAACACATCTAGGCAGCGGACATTTTGTAGAAAAATAGGTGGTGGAGCTCATCCAGGGATCGTTATGCAGCTGCAATGCTATTCAATGGACAAGGAGGTGAAACTCTCAGAAAGGTTCAGGAGCTGTGCTCCTGTGAGCTCCCACTGAATCTGGGGCCTGCATCTAGGAATAAAGTCTGCTGAGAGAAAATCAACATGGTTTCTGCAAATAGAATTCTTGCCTCACCAACCTCTTGATATTCCTTGAGACCTACACCTTCATTTCAGTGTTGTTGCCAGCAACACAATATCACTTTCAGCACTTGGGATCCAGAGAATCATCACTTCACTGGTATTGTGGAGATTCTCTGATATCTGGGAAAAACCTCTATGGTGAGAATGGCTTCTACCATAAAGTTTTTGCCCAAATAACAGACTGTCCTCATCTCCCCAGCAATGTGATAACCTCCTCCATTGCCATTAAATCCCCCCTGCTGGTTGCCAGGATTAGGATTAGTAAATACCAAAGCAGATTGTGAAGAATTACAGGAGAATATTTCTAAATTGGGTGAGTGGGCAACCTTGGCAAATGAAATCTAGTGTGGTTTAGAAGACGACGACCACAGATTTATACCCCACCCTTCTCTGTGAATCAGAGAGGCTTACAATCTCCTATGTCTTCTCCCCCCGCAAAAGCCACCCTGTGAGGTGGGTGGGGCTGAGAGGTCTCTCACAGCAGCTGTCCTTTCAGTTCCTGCGATAGCTACGGCTAACCCAAGGCCATTCCAGCAGCTGTAAGTGGAGGAGTGGAGAATCAAACCTGGTTCTCCCTGATAAGAGTCTGCACACTTAACCACTACACCAAACTAGCTCTCAGGTGTAAGGTGATGCATGTTAGAAAAGTGTGGATGGAGTCTCAACTGGTTGGGATTGAGACTGAAAGAGATTTTGGGGTTATTGTGAGAAGCTCAATAAAAAATGTCTACCCAGTGTGTAGCAGTGGTGAAAAGACCAAAGTCCATACTAGAAATTATTAGGAGAGGGATTGAAAACAAAATGGCCAATATTGTAATGTTCTTGCATAAAGCTATGGCCTCATTTGGAGTACTGTGTTTGCTTCTGGACCATCTTTGTAAAAGTATTTATCCCTGTGTCTGCTTTTTCAAATATATGAACCAAGCGAGAGGTTCTGCAACCAATTATGCCTTCCCAGTAGTAGACATAAATGTTCCGTCCTCTTACTGTGCTCTTTCTGAATGCTAGTTCTCTGTGAAATTTCCTTTTCTTTGGATCTTAGATTGCAGTTATCTAGTGGGGAATGCCAGCATTTGAAGTTACTGTCCCCCCTCCCCACCATCTTCTTGTGTGGTCATCACTCTCATTTATGTGTGTGAACCATGCCCACTGCCTACCCTTGTTGTTGTCCTCTATTTTCCAAGTTCATGTCCATCCCTATGACAGATTAATGGAGGATTAATTCATCAGTGACAATTTGCCATAGTGTCTGATGGGAGCCTCCATTTCCAGAAATAGCAAACCTCTGAATACCAGTTCTGGAAGGCAGGGAAGGCTAGTGCAATTGGTTGGCAGCTGTGTGAAAAAGGATGCTGGACTTTGGTCTGATCCAGCAGGCCTCTTATGTTCTAACACGAGAAAATATGATGAACAGGAACCATATTTACTCAGCAGAAGATAAGAGAGAGGTTCTGCAGGTTAAGGTGTTGCTGCCCTTTTAATCAGAGCTGTTTATGAAAGCAAAGCATCTGCTTGGAAAAGGATGGGTGATGCCTGCTAAGTCTTGACTATGAGAAGGAAGAGGTGAAAGATGAGGTAGGAGAGGAAATCATTTTGATAGTTCAGCATTTTAGAAGTGCAGGGACTTCAGAGCAAAAGGAACACAGGACAAAGCAATATCTTTTCTTTTGTATTACAGCACTGAATCCTAAAGGCAGTTGTTTGCTTACTCTGTGGTCTTTGATAGCTCTTAGCTTTTCACAGGGTACAGGTAAAGTGACACTGCTTTTAATCAACTTTGGTCCCCTATTATCTGGAAATAATAACACACTTGCTAAAATGCTTTCTCAAAGTTATCTACTGAAGAAATATTTCTTTAAAATATTTCTGTTAAAATGTTATGAAAGAACCCCAGGATGCATATTCAGATGATATTCTAGTGAAAATTAGAGTTTACACATCAGCTTTACTGTGTGTCAAGTGGTAAAGAACAGTCTGTACTTTAGAACAACAATGCAAGTCATATTGTTTTCATTTTTTTTAAATGTCCTCTTCTCTTTATTTTACAGATTTCATATACAAAAAAGAAATACATATATACAACCAAACCAACCACCACCCACACTAAGGAGTTAGAGGGCTTTACCAAAACACAATTCCAAATTTTTCATAGAAATTCCCATACTTTTTATCCAAACATATACATCATCCCAAGTCTTTCTACACTCCTGTAAATTCCCACCTCTTAATCTAATAGTTAATGTGTCCATTTCAGCTGCATCTAACAGTTTTGGTAGAAATTCGTCCCTATCCGGTATCTTAGAGACTTTCCAATATTTTGCATATAATATTCTTGCAACTGTTAATATATGCAACAAAAGTTTCTTTTTGGGTCTGGAGATATTTCCTTTACACATATTCAACAAATATAATTCTGGAGTATGATGACATCTTATTCCTGATATTTTTTGAATCCAGATATTGACCTGGGTCCAGTATTTTTTAGCGTACTCACACTGCCACCAGATGTGATAGAGGGACCCTTTTACTCTCCTACATTTCCAACATTTATTCGAGTACATAGGATATATGTTGCTCAATCTTTCAGGTGTTAAATACCATCTATATATCATTTTATATAAATTTTCTTTAAACACTGACAATTTGGTAAGTTTTAAATTTTGATTCCAAATTTTTTCCCATTCCTCTAAATCGATACTATATCCAAAATCCTTCAACCATTTTATCCAGCTTTCTTTAACCACTTCATTTTGCATTTTAATTTGTAACAACCAATTGTAAATTTTTGAAATAAGTTTCTGATTATCATGAATTATCATATCAAATTCATTTGGTTTTTTACTAAATCCTACTTCCTTATCTGATTGGTATTTGGATTTTACTTGATTCTTCAACCACCAATCCAATTTCACACTGTCATCCAAATTTAAGTTGTTCTGTTTGTCCAGTGCGTTATGTTGCAAGTCATATTGTTTTCATATGCAGTTCCGTTTGGGACTAGACAGTCTGAGCGGGGAACAGAAAATCATTATTTGGGAACATTTATATAGAACTACATTTCACAAATCAGATGCAAGGAAAAGGTATTAACCATTGTGTATACAGAGAGTGTGTAATCTGAATCTTGTTTTCTCCAACAACCAAGCCTACTAAATTGATACTGTCCACATAGCTGGCGTACAAACCATACACACATCACTGTCCACTGGATAGTAATTAGAAACCTGCTAAGCATATTAGGAGCCAGAGTAAAAGAGCATGGATTGTTCACAGAATTTGGTGTTAGCTCATAACTATTTATCTTCCTCCTTCCAGAACCTGAATTGCCCTGTGCCTGTGTAGTTGACTCATTCCCCTGTAGCTTTCCTATTGATAGCTGTTAATCTGTAGAAAAGCACTTTGAGCATGTAAACAACACAGACTCAATTACTGTAGTTTTGACATGAATCCTGGGCATGTCTTCACAGTATGAGGTTCAGGATATAAGAGATATTCCAAATACATGGGATTGGACTAAATCTTAAGGCCCCTTCCAACTCTGTAACCATACAATCCCATTGTTGGCATATTTGCAGTCTTGCTTGAGAACTGACCTGTCAGTTCTTGTACAATTAAAGGTTAAGTCATCTGCAAGCCAAGTACTCCACAGGCAACTCAGTAGAAAAAGGCAGGTTTTGACCACTGTCAGATTGTATGCAAGTTTATCTTAAAACATGTGCTATAGCTTCTCATTTGATTTAGGTATGAAAAACGGGTAACTTTTAGGGCCCAAAGTATACTGTCAAGGCAACATCATATGAGGAGAAAAAAAGTTCACAGAAACTGAGATTGTTTGAACAGCATGTTATCTTGTTCCTTCTTTAGTAGTAAGTTTACCTTATTTTAGTTGCTCTGTCCTTTCCCACAAAACAAAGAAAGCAAAGACACAAAAAATGAATAAAAACCATAGAAAAAAGTTCAGCTTCCAGTGTTTTTCATTAGTAGTGTCCCAATAGTATTATAGCTAACCTTTGAAAAAGACTGAAAAATCTCATTCATTGGTCATGTTAAAGATCCTACAAGTTAGGCTTCAGCAGTATGTAGATCAGGAACTACCATAAGTTCAAGCTGCGTTTCAAAGAGGTAAAGGAACTAGAGATCAAATTGCCAACATTCACTGGATTATGGAGAAAGCAAGGGATTATCAGAAAAACGTCTATTTCTGTTTCATTGACTACATTAAAGCTTTCGATTGTGTGGATCACAACAAACTGTAGCAAATCCTTAAAGAGATGGGAGTACCAGCCCAGCTCACATGTCTCCTGAGAAACCTGTATAAGGGTCAAGAAGCAACTGTCAGAACAGGATATGGAACAACTGATTGGTTTAGGATTAGGGTGACCATAATGTCTGAAGGCCAGCCAGGGACACCTTGGGGGGGGGTGGAAGGTAGGGGTGCGCGCGTGCGCAGTGTGCGCGCCGCCGGAAACAGGAAGTGACGTCATGCCACCGCCGGAAACAGGAAGTGACACCACTTCCTGTGACATCATTTCCCCGCGTCACCTGCCGGAAACGGGAAGTGACATCACTTCCTGTGACATCATTTCCCCCAAATGCCACTGCCGGAAACAGGAAGTGACTTCACAGCACTTCCTGTGACGTCCCCAAAAATCCCCCAAATATCACCGTCAGAAACAATTTTGTTCTCAAATCCTGTATATACTTCATCAGTATATGGGATAAGGCACTTTCTCAACTGTGCTGCATAATGCAGCCTATTTATTTTGTCCTGTTTGCTCTGTTGGCTCTATCTGCGCCACCTTCATCACTTTCAGGGTGTGGATCCCCCTGTGGGGTGGTCTCGCGACTCCCTCCGCCGGCTGTTTCTGATATCAAATGAAAGAGGGGGTGCAGGGCTATCAGAAACAGCCGGCGGAGGGAGTCGCGAGACCACCCCACTGGGGGATCCACACCCTGAAAGTGATGAAGGTGGCACAGATAGAGCCAACAGAGCAAACAGGACAAAATAAATAGGCTGCATTATGCAGCACAGTTGAGAAAGTGCCTTATCCCATATACTGATGAAGTAAATACAGGATCTGAGAACAAAATTGCACCAGAAGACACAAACACAAAGCTCCCTTACACTGAATCAGTGCTTGGGTCCACCAAAGTCAGTATTGTCTACTCCAGTCACAAACACAAAGCTCCCTTACACTGAATCAGTGCTTGGGTCCACCAAAGTCAGTATTGTCCACTCCAGTCACAAACACAAAGCTCCCTTACACTGAATCAGTGCTTGGGTCCACCAAAGTCAGTATTGTCTACTCCAGTCACAAACACAAAGCTCCCTTACACTGAATCAGTGCTTGGGTCCACCAAAGTCAGTATTGTCTACTCCAGTGACAAACACAAAGCTCCCTTACACTGAATCAGTGCTTGGGTCCACCAAAGTCAGTATTGTCCACTCCAGTCACAAACACAAAGCTCCCTTACACTGAATCAGTGCTTGGGTCCACCAAAGTCAGTATTGTCACATAAGAACATAAGAGAAGCCCTGTTGGATCAGGCCAGTGGCCCATCCAGTCCAACACTCTGCGTCACATAAGAACATAAGAGAAGCCCTGTTGGATCAGGCCAGTGGCCCATTCAGTCAGGAAGGGAGGGAGGGAGGGAGGGAGGGAAGGAAGGAAGGAAGGAAGGAAGGAAGGGAGGGAGGGAGGGAGGGAGGGAGGGAGGGAGGGAGGGAGGGAGGGAGGGAAGAAAGGAAGAAAGGAAGGAAGGGAGGGAGGGAGGGAGGGAGGGAGGGAGGGAGGGAAGGAAGGAAGGAAGGAAGGAAGGAAGGAAGGGAGGGAGGGAGGGAAGGAGGGAGGGAAGGAAGGAAGGAAGGAAGGAAGGAAGGAAGGAAGGAAGGAAGGAGGGAAGGAAGGAGGGAAGGAAGGAGGGAAGGAAGGAGGGAAGGAAGGGAGGAGGGAGGGAAGGAGGGAAGGAAGAAAGGAAGGAAGGGAGGAGGGAGGGAGGGAGGGAAGGAAGAAAGGAAGGAGGGAGGGAGGAAGGAGGGAGGGAGGGAAGGAAAGAAGGAAGGCCAGCCCCCCCCGCCAGCCGCCCCCCCCGCTTTTGGCTTACCTGGATCCAGGGCGGTGGCGGCCTCTCCTCCGGGCTGCTGGCGGGGCTGGCGGCGGCTGCGGAGGCCGGAGAGGCCGGCGCTGGTCTCTGGAGGCCTCCAGGGACCAGCGCTGGCCTCTCCACGCTGCCTCCGCTGGTCTCTGGAGGCCTCCAGGGACCAGCGCTGGCCTCTCCACGCTGCCTCCGCTGGTCTCTGGAGGCCTCCAGGGACCAGCGCAGGTCTCTCCACGATGCCTCCGCTGGTCTCTGGAGGCCTCCAGGGACCAGCGGAGGCCTCTCCATGAAGCCTCCGCTGGCCTCTGGAGGCCTCCAGGGACCAGCGGAGGCCTCTCCACGAGGCCTCCGCTGGCCTCCGGAGGCCTCCAGGGACCAGCGGAGGCCTCTCCACGCTGCAGGCGCTGGCCTCTGGAGGCCTCCAGGGACCAGCGCCGGCCTCTCCACGCTGCCTCCGCTGGTCTCTGGAGGCCTCCAGGGACCAGCGCAGGCCTCTCCATGATGCCTCCGCTGGCCTCTGGAGGCCTCCAGGGACCAGCGCAGGCCTCTCCACGAAGCCTCCGCTGGCCTCTGGAGGCCTCCAGGGACCAGCGCCGGCCTCTCCGGACTCCGCGCGCGGGCGGGGAAGGCGGCGAGTGAGGCAGCCAGCGTCCCTGCACGTGCGCACACCGCTGTGCGCACGCGCAGGGACGCTGGCTGCCTCACTCCCCGCCTTCCCGGCCCGCGCGCGCGGCCCGCCGGCTCCCCGCTGGCTATACCGGGACTTTGTAATGGTCCCGGTATAGGCAGCCCGGGAGCCGGGAATTGGTGGCCAGAACCGGGAAAGTCCCGGGAGACCGGGATGGTCTGGCCACCCTATTTAGGATAGGAAATGGTGTTCAACAAGAATGTATATTGTCACCCTGCTTATTTAATTTATATGCAGAGTACATCACGCAGAATGCTGGCCTGGATGAAGCATAAACTGGAATTAAGATTGCTGGGAAAAACATCAACAACCTCGGATATGCAAATGATACCACTCTAATGGCAGAAAGTGAGGAGGACCTAAAGAACCTCTTGTTGAGGGTGAAAGAGAAGAGCACAAAAGTAGGCTTGAAACTCAACATCAAAAAAACTAAGATCATGGCATCTGGCCCCATCACAACTTGGCAAACAAAAAGTGAAGACATGGAAGTAGTGAAAGACTTCAGATTTCTGGGATCCAAGATCACTGCAGATGGTGACTGTAGTAATGTCTGGCTGTGAGAGCTGGACCATAAGGAAGGCCAAGCGCAGAAGAATAGATGCTTTTGAGGTGCTGGAGAAGCATCTTGAGAGTCCCTTGGACTGCAAGAAGATCAAATCAGTCAGTCCTAAGGGAACTCAACCCAGACTGTTCCCTGGAAGGTCAGATGTTGAAGCTGAAGCTCAAATACTTTGGCCACCAAGTGAGAAGGGTGCATTCACTGGAGAAGATCCTGATGCTGGGAAAGACAGAAGGCAAAAGAAGAAGGGGACAGCAAAAGATGAGATGGCTGGACAGCATTACTGATGTAAGAAGCACGAATTTGAGCAGACTTCAGAGGATGGTGGAAGACAGGAGGGCCTGTCGTGACTTTGTCCTTGGGGTCGCAAAGAGTCAGACTCGACTGTGTGACTGAACAACAAACAACTCCAGTCCCTAGTGCTTGTGTTCTAGCTTCAAGGAGCTCTGGAAAAAGAGTTAAGGCGAGTGCCTTCTCTATTCCACAGAAGTGTCTTCTCATCTTCTATTTAACACAAGAAATGTCCTATTCCCTCCTGCCCTTCAGGCTCAGGGGTGTGTGTGTGTAAATGAGATGGTTTGATTGCCAACAGGGCCTGCCTGATTCTACTTTTTAATTGATAAACGAGCCATTATAGCCAATGCTATAATGGAGCCAATGCTATAATTACCAACTACCACTGGAGTTGGTAATTTCAGTTGCTTCTTTAACCTCCCCATGTGGCAGGGTGTGTCTATTAGGCAAAAATTTGCAGCTGATGCTTGGCCTACATACAGCTGTTGCATTTGGACTTCATGCAGCTGTTAAAGAGTCCTCAACAGGACAAAAAGGAAGCAATCCTATTTGTGGTATGCCTCACAGATTCCATAAAAGGGGATGGCAGGGAAAATTCCCTTGATGCAAGGTGGAATTGCTTTAGATAAAAATCTAAGCCATGTAAGAAGCCTCCAAACTGCTGACTTCCAAGGTGCTGCAACTCCACCTGCGCAATTTCAAAGAAAAACAACTTTCTCCTTCCCTATCCCTGAAATTACATTTTGGCAAAATTACTTGTCTGAATGCTTTTTCTTACAGAATTCCAATCTTAATTCACTGGAGTGAAAGTCACACTCCTTCCTATTTGTGGAACTAATTTTTGAAGGTGATCCAGATTTCAGATGGAACAGCACTCTTTTAGGAATGCAGCAGTGTGAGGAACTTCATTTGCAAATACTAAGAAATACAAGTTAAATACTTCTTCAAAGTAAGAGGCAAATGCTTTGGATATACTATCAGAGCTGGCTTATGCTCCAAAGAATAATGTACATTCTGTACTAGCTTGCTGGGATGCCTTTATTCAGAATCTGATTACAGCAGGACTTTCCCTTTGCTTGAATGAGTCTGCCAACATCCAGGACATCCACCAAGTGTAAATCAAGATAAACAGCTAAAAAAAAACAAACAGCATGCCTCGCCAGTGACACATGCAGGGCTACATGGTTCTCATTTGTTGACCATTAGTAGCTTGTACTATGAACATATGCTGTCATTAAGCACCTGTTTTTGTAAATAGGCTTGACTAATGTAGTCCTCAAACAGAAAGACAATAGCAAACAGATTCTCATTACTATGCTGCATAGTACTCCCAGGATTCTTTGGTCTTTTTGAGATGCAGTGTAGTGGGCCATTTTTAGTTCATGTCTATAGTGTCTTCATCATATATGCATCCAAATTTATACCACAATTAGAACTGGCAAGATAAATAAAGGAACAACCAAAATTATACCAACTGATCTCTTACACACACACTTGACCAACTTCAAAATGTGGCAGCAGCCAAGAATGCATTAATATAGGCAATGACATTTTTATTGCCCCAAAATTCTTGGCAAGAGGAGATAAATGTGATGTGGGAGTTGTATGGCTGAAGCTAAATTGGTAGCACACTGAGACCTTCCTTTTTATGTTAATTGCTAGCTAGTGGGCTGACTCCCCACTTCTTGATCAAACCATTCTGTATTACAATAGGACTGCTTACTAAAACATATAAAGCCTGGAAACAGTACTTCTTAACCACAAACCTACAAAATGCAATATGAGAATTGACTGTATTCTGAAGTGAAATGGAAAAATAACCAAATCAGGCTAGGGAGTTGCACTAGCAACAAGTTAATTCAGCATACACAAATTATTCTATTAAGTGGGGGGTTTTTTTAAAGACACTTAGGGCATTTTCGCACTGACCTTAATCAGCAGCGACGTCCCTCTTCACCGCGCAGGATCTGCGGGGATTTCGCACAAATTGCTGCGGAGCACCCGAAAGAGCCGCAAAGTCCCGTGGCTTTTGCGGCGCAAATGGAAACCGCCAAAAACCAGTTTCCATTTGCGCCGCAAAAGCCGCGGGACTTTGCGGCTCTTCCGGGTGCTCCGCAGCAATTGGTGCGAAATCCGCGCAGATCCTGCGCGGTGAAGAGGGATGTCGCTGCTGATTAAGGTCAGTGCGAAAACGCCCTTAATTTAGCACTTCTTGTACAGCTGATAATAGGAGCTGCAGTCCATAAAAGAGAACTAAGCCTGTAAAGATCAGAAAATCTCTCTTAGATACCCCAGCTCAGTTTCTTACCATAGCTTTGAGTACTTATGAGTTGACAAATACAACACAAACAGGGAACCACAAACAAATACAACACAAGTCTGGGGACAGAGAATTAAACTAAGGTAAAGACAGTAACTGAGCTTTGGCATGTCAACTCCATTCACAAGAACAATGAAATATACCACACATATTTCACATTTATCACTTCAGAGATGAACCATGAAGCTCCTACATTTTATCAAAGGTATGGTATTCTCAAGCAGGATAAGACAACATTTCTGAGCAAAACCAAGAATTTGCAGTGCTTAAGTGATTTAAGGTATTCAGCCTTGATTCTTGATGAGAAAGGCAAACTCTAAATGAAGTAAATAAACCACTAACCGCTAGCTTCTTGTATAGTAGAGTGAAAGACTACTAATTCAGGAAGCTGATGCTTGTGAGCCCACTATGGTGGCAATCTTAAGCATACATAATTGGGGGGGTGGACGGGGAGAACCCTTTCAAATCAACAGGACTTACTTCTGAATCTGGGGGGAGGAGGGATAAGGGGAAAGAGAATGTTTGCAAGTGAAGCCAGCCAAGTTCTGTTTAGAAAAGTGTCAAATGCTTATTCTTGACCACTCAGTGAGACCTCAGCTGAGTAACTCCAGATGCAACACAATATCTAAAAGCTGCTTTCCAGCATCTTTGATTTCAAATAAATGTTAATGTTACGATTATATTGAACAAATACTCAAGGGAAAAGTGTAAAAGACGTCTTTTACATACCTTTTGGCTCTTTTCATTAGCCTGTAGGATTATACAGCAGTGATTTCTACTTTCACCTACTCTAACATGGTGAAAGTCATTCAGAGAAAACTGAAATGATACCAGTGTTATTCACCACTTCAACACACCCTGCCAAGTTGTTAATGTGAGTATCCAATCAACATGGCAGAACAGGTTGTTGGAAGAGGGCAAATAGGGCTCATTGGAACATTATCCCAAAACAAATGCATAAGACATAGTAAAAAATGGCATGGGTTGAATCCTACCAGCTTTTCCACTGGTGCGAGGGAGACCCATGCAGCCAAAAAGTAGAATGGAGCAGCTAGAAGAAGGTAAATCAGGCAAGATTCTGGTTCTGCTATTGTTGGTATTAGTATTTTCTCCAGGGGGGCTGATCTCTGTCAGCTGGAGATCAGTTGTAAAAGAGGGAGATCTCCAGGCCTGACCTGGAGGCTGGTACCCCTAAGTGAACATTTGTTTTAAAACACTAATAGTCACTATGATTTTTTTTTTCCACCATTCAGAAAGATTGCCATTCCTTCTATAGTCATAAATTACTTGACCAGCAGAACTGTATTTCTTTGTCTATATTAGCACAGCACTTGAAGTGGACTGGGATATTTTTCAGGCAGAAACCCAATCCACCCTGCTTCTTTCAATGGGCACAAAAGTATCCACTTGTTAAAGGGAAGAGGATGAGTGTAGAGTTGTCAGATCCAAGTTGGGAAACTCCTGGAAATTTGGAGATAGAGTCTGGGGAGAATGGGAACTTCAGTGGGGTACAATGACATAGAGTCCACCTTCCAAAGCAGCCAGTTTTTCCAGTGGAAGTGATCTCTGTAGTCTGGAGAAGAACTGTAATTCTGGGGGATTCCCAGTTCCCACCTGGAGGCTGGCATTCCTCCGAGTGGGGCTGTTCAGAATCCAATATGGTGTAATTTGAAACACAGTAATTACCTTCTCAAAGAAGTCAGCCCAAACAGGAGTGTTTATATCACTCATATATGAGCCCATTATCCAGGCAAACTCAGCTAGATAAATCTAGATAGCATTCTATTATCTAATGGAAGAAAAGAAAGGCCACTCAGTACACACAAGATATCTTGGTGGCAGCAGAGAATTCCAGAAGAAATAACAATGCTAATACAGCCATCAACCTCTCATTACTAGGTCAAGCCAGGGCATTCAGGCTGATGAAGTTATATGACTGTTCTGCAGGATTCAAACACTGCAACTGCAAAACAGGATAGTTTGATTAGGAAAGCACACATTCTGGTTATGAGAAAGACAAAATTTCTAGATGCAGTAAAGGACGGAGAACAAACAGCTTCATTTTGAATACTGTGTACTCAGATGGTTCAATCTTAAAAAGGACAAAACTGGATAGGTGCACAGGAGGGCAACCAAAGGATTCAAATCTCTTGTGCATTATGAAAATGCTAAAGCCAATGTGCAAAACCCAAAGATGACTGGGGTGGCATAATAACAGTTTTTGCCCAACATGGAAAAAATAGACAGATTTTATTTTTGAGTAAAATAGTATATTTAGGATAGACAGAAGTAGTTACCCATATAACATAATTGGCATGTCTAGTTCAGTTGCACAGGATAGGACAACAGCCCTGGCTTAGCTGGGGCTTAAACTTATTCTCCATGAGTATTTTTATCAATATAGTTATTAGCCCAGATAGTTTTTAGATAACTATTAGTTGCCAGAAAGCCAGAAAGAAAGTAGAAGGTAATTTCTTTCATGTTCTGTGTGTGCTAGATAACTATTAGTTGCCAGAAAGAAAGTAGAGGGCCATTTCTTTCATGCCTTGTGTGCTGGTTTCCTGAAAATATCTAACTGGCCAGTAATGAAAAGAAGATACTGGGCTAGATGGGCCCATGACATGATCCAGCAAGGGTCTTTTTGCATTAAATGTTACGCCCTATCCAATTATTCCAACTGGTGTCATAAACAGAGAGGCTTGGTTCACAGGTTATGTTTGGCTATTCTACTTTATAGAAATTGTCTACTTAAATGAATAAACACAACTGGGAACTCAAAGATTTTGGCAACCAATATCTTTTTGTCAGTCACTAAGCTCCAAATTACACCTTTTCAGCTACAGAATTAAACAGCTCAGGTGAAGAAATCACTCCCCAAAGTTGTGAATATCAGAAAGGAGAGTCATGCAGGAGCTAATCTTTCGGTTATACATGTGTATTTTAGAGTTAACATCAGTGGACTTTATTTTCATGTGCTATACTTTTGCAGATAGTCTTCTTTGATAGCATTTAACTATTAAAGGTAAATAAAGAGATAAATACTTATGGAAGCCACTATAAGTAATGCTGAAACATGGGAGGGGGGGGCACGGTGGGGGGAGTCTCTCCTTGAATATTATAGTATCTTTTATCCAAAACCTACTTTTATCCAAGAAACTCAAGGCAGCATATATTGTTTTTTCTTCTTGTTATAACAACCTGTGAGTAGGTTAGGCTGTGAATGTGTGATTGGCTCAGGATTACCCAGGAGTAGGATCTCCCAGATCTTAGATCACTATTTTAACCACTACATCACATGAGCATAGTAGGAATGGACCTCCAAGCCCTCTGTCACTCTTAGATGTCCTTACTACTGGAAAGAACTGAACCCTTCCACCCTACCATAAACTAACATTTGCTCTGATGTCTAAATCCACAGTTATTACTGTAGCTTTACAAAAGGTTTCTAAATATCCTTTCTGATCTAAGAGCCACAGAAATATATGTTTCAGCCTTCAAAATTAAATAAAGTCAGTGGCACCTTTGGAAGGTGATATAATTCTGGATCAGAAACCTAGGCTGGAGAACAAATCAATGGTTCTCTTCTTATTCAACTCTTCCAGTCTACATTCACATCCTGTTTCATGCTTACCTAGAATTAAGCCTCACTCTCAAATAAAACTTCATAGATTTATATTCTTAAACTGTAATCTATTGGAGCCTTTAAAATACGTACTCTCATAAAGTTATTTTATGAAACTGTAGTGCTATCACAATATGTCAAGTATCCCATCTCCCATGTTTTCTATGGTGTGGATCTATTTATGCAACCAGTTAATTGGTGAGATGAACCTTGGAAACCATTTTGCTTCCACTAAATGAATCTGTGGTTTGAGGTGAGAGTCAGTAGCTCCTGTAAAGGCTCTTGACTTCACTCTCACCCCTCACTCTTGTCAAGTGGATATTGTAAACTATAACAAGTGATCTTCATTCAGAAATGTCCCAGTACCCTGGCAAAACCCATCAACCCATGAATAGTAACCTGAGATGTGCATGAGACTAATACACCAATATAATTTTGTTGTTAAAACCCTCAAGGTAACCACTGATCTAAGAGCATGGCAATTGAATGCATATGTAAAGTGAATGCATATGTAAAATGAAAGGATGTGAGGCATAACATAAACTGAAGTGCCATTTTTTAAAGGAAGAATTAAGGAAGAATTAAGTGTAACAGAAGTCCACTCAAGCTGAACTTTGCTAAGCCCAGAATCTAGCAACAAGCTGTGAAAAGTTTCTGGCTGTCAGTAAAAGGCTTCCAAGATAGTGTGTGATTTAAACAGGCCTCCATGTGGCTTAATAGACAATTCCCTGTCTGCAAGTGTTTCATACAGCCAGTTTCATGTTTGAATTGGGTCCTCAATTACTACACATGGCAATGAGGAAGACCTCAGTTCAAATCTCCAGTTGGCAATGAAGCTTTCTGGGTGGCTGTGCGAGTGAAAGACTTTTCCTCAGCCTAACCTACTTCACAGAGTTGCTATGATGATAAAATGGAGATGCTGCCCTGAACTCTTCTGAGAAAAGGCAGAAGATGATGTTAGATAATGGAAAGATACACATGCAGGATGAGCATACCAACATGTTGTCTGCCCAGACACTGGCTCCTTGGCAATGCAACACTGGATGTGCAGGTTAGATGTATTAACTAACAGTAAGGAAAGCTAAGACTTTTTTTTTTTACACATCCAGCATCAATTTGGCAAAGGACTGGCAACATGCATGCTCTTTATCTTCTCACTTTTACTGATCTTGAAGAGTTACAATTCTTCAATTTTACTCCTCTAAATTTGAGCTCTGAAATCAGACAAACTACTTCCACAGAAAAATTCAGGCATATGCCTAGAAATGGAGAAATGGCAGCATAATTAATCTCCTTTCTGCTCATCTTGTCAAGTGGATAACTTTTCAAAAATAATTAAGTACCTCAGTACATGTGTGCGTGTGTTCCCCTTGCAAAAATATGAATTCTGAATGAACTATAAATGCCTGCATTGCCCAGGAATTGGTTCTTTTCCAAGGCTAATGTCAGAAAGGCAGCCCAGGCAACTGAAACTTTATCCTGTGGAGAAACATTCCAGCTGCTACCATTTACAGCTTTAACGGCTTGGCCCTGTTACACAAACCACACCACAATCTAATGAGTGTATTAAAAGCAGAAGCTGTTGGGGTACACAAAAGCAAGATAGAAAGTCACGTTTGCCACAGGCACGCTGGTGCTAAAGCTGAATTCTCACACTTTTGATGTGAAGTCCATAATTCAGGGCAAATTCCTAAGGCCACTGTGATCTACTAAAAAGTTTCAAAATGTCAATAAAATCTCTTTTACCATTCCCTCCCTTCCCACTAATAAACAAATCAACAAATTAATTTGTCTCCAACATTCCCTACTCATATTAGTTACCATTTATACCTTTGCAAGAAAAGTAAAACAAAATTAGTATCAACAATAAATGCAGTTTGACCAGAGGGAGAAAGAAACTGAACATATATATGGCTTCCCAGGAGGTACTGCACATACAGCACTAGTACAATCCAACTTAGCAAAAGTAATTCTGGCAGCTGCCCCTGAGAGAGAACTTTCCTAACAGTCTCCTCTGAACCAGCATTCTGCCTATGCAAAGAAGTTGTTTCCAAGTGACAGAAGAGTCGGAGTTTTGTTTCCCTTGTAACACGACATTGTACATCTGCAAAAACAGTCAAAGAAGGCACCCTACCAGATCTGCTCTTGATAATATCATTGAACTCGTCCACTGCTGAGTCTTCCTCGCGGTGTCCTGGTTCAGCCATAGCCCAGAGAACAAACTGCAGTTCCTTTGAGGCAATGAGAAGAGCGAGAGAGAAGCTCGTCAGATCTGGCCCTCCATGCCAGAGCTGCTGTCAAGAGACGCACAAAGTTTAAAAGGAGCGGTTTCTGCTTTCTTCGAGCCAAGCAGGGGGGCGGGGAGGAGGAATCCGCTCAGCGCCGCTCCCTCTTAAGCGCACAGCACGGAGCAAGAGGAAAGAGGCAAAGGAGAAAGAACTCTCCACCGAAGCAAACGAAGGGATCACGTTGACAGGAGAGCTGTCAAAGCGGTTCTTCGGATCAGAGAGAACAGGTGTCGAGCTGCGAGCATCTGCCTGCCTTAAAATAGCGGCAGAAAGAGGGTCCCAGAGCAAGGCGAAAGTGAAGGAGAAGAGCGGAGACTCTCGATAAATCAGCCCTCCCTCGATCAATGCAAGCAGGAGCTATTAGAGAGCAAATTGCCCAGAGAAGGAATCAGGGACATGAATGATTTAGCAGTCCCCGCTTAAAGGCGCTCGCTCTGTGCCGAGGGGAGGAAGGCAGCAAGGTGCGCCCGCTTGAGGGAGTCAGCCTGGTTAAAGCGGCGGCCTCGCCCTTCCAGCATCCGAGAGGGGCGAGGGTAAAACTTCCTTCCAAATAGGAGCCATTGACGCCCCTCTCTCCGTTTGGCCGCGGTTTTTCATTATGGCGAGGGGAAAAAGCAAGCTCGACATTTGGGAACCTAATACTTGACTTCTTTGACGTTAACATTAATTTGGAAGGGAATCCAACCCCAAAGAGGTCAATCTGGGATTTTACTGAGCCAAGTACCCTCAAATGCATGTTCTTCTCTAAACTTGAGAAGCAACGCCCGGCACCCTATCCCGAACTGGAAATGCTTGCAGAGGGAGGGACACGTGGGATTAATTCAAGCTGCTTAATTAAGATTTCTGGGCACTCCTTAGAAGGTCGCACCCTTTTGGTAGAGAAGCAGCTGTGTTGGTCTGAAGCAAAATCTAAAAGCCAAAAGTCATGTAATATATTTCTTTTTATTAGGGCTGGTCAAAGTGACACAAAACCTAGAAAATCTTTTATTCAGAATTTATCATCATAGTGGGTGATGGGGGGGGGGGAGTTAGAAAGAGGAGATGTTTTTGACCCTGAAACTGACATGCTTTCCTCACCTGAAGGATTTTTTCTTCTTCATCCCCCCTCCCCACTTTTAAAGACTAGACTGAGGAAGAATTCTGGGGTATTGAAGAGCTCCCATGCTTTTTTGTGTTATTTTGACTTTTGTAGAACAAAGTTAAAATTCAGTGGCACCTATAAGAACAGTTTTGTTCAGGGGTGAGCTATCCTGTGCACATCTGCTTCCTCAGCCCCCAGCCAGAAGTGTGAGAACTATGGAGAGAAAATAGGATGCTACCACTGAAAGCTTGGATACTGCCAGTCTCCTGTGTAGTAGCAGAGGAAAAAAGAATAAAGTAAATCACATTTTCCCAACAACAAAGTAGAACTTTTAATGATGGAAAAATGAGATATCACAACAAGTGAAGTATTAAATTGGGGAAGATTCCAAACTATTAGTACACATTACATTGTTTATAAATAACAAGTAAATTTTGGAATTTCCTGGCACTCTTTCAGACTTCATGCTAAGCAGGAAACAAACACACACACACAAAGAGGGTAGAAAGAGAGAAAGAGGTTGCTGATAAAAAAAATCTGAAGTCTTAAAATGGAATGGGTATGGGCTTATGTCAACTTGGTTTTTAGAGTATACAATGATGCAAAGAGATGCTTCTGCTTGCACTAAATGTTATTTAGAAATTAGACCAGGAAGCAACCACTAGTCACCCTTGGAAAATATGAGCCAGCAGTTATTCACATTGTAATGGAACACATGGGTTCCTTGTAAAACAGAGCAGAAGTCATGTGTGGGAGTCTTTAGAACTTTTTGCAGCACTCCAAAGAATGTGTATGTTTGCCAGATATTCAGCCTGAAGAGCTCCAGTAAATGCGAACTTTCCTCATTACTGTGTGATGCAGTAGGAGTGGCCTCACAGCCACAAGACCACTAACATACATTTACTTGAATGTGTGTATGTCTTCTTTGTGTACAAACATTTCTCAGGATTTCCAGTCACAAAGAGACGTGCCCATGTACATACACTTTTATGTATCTAGAACGTCTACACATTTCTGACTGAAGAAGTGGGGGGCAGAGCTTGGCTTGCTGCAGCAATGCCACAAGGGCATGCAAAGCTTCCTAGAATGCTATGTGAAAAGGACTGGGATGCTAGTTAATGGGAAGGCTTGCTCAGTGCTTTGTAATATTTTAGATGGTTCAGATGAAAAGCATTATGCTGCTTCAGATCCTTTTTAACAGAATAGATCAGAGTGACTCTCTGCATTTTAAAATCTGCCTTTATATAAGAGGAACTCTGCACAACTACATAGTGATGGGTAATCCTATTCCAGAGAATCTAGAGTGAGGAGTGAAGATTCCAGCAAATTTGACTGTGAGTTTGTTGATTATGTGTGTTTTAAATGTGTGCTTGTAAATCATGTATCTTAATTTTTTTTTTAATTTTGTTAATTGAACTATTTTTTTGTCTTTGCAACTTGGTTGCTACATTGTTTTTCACCTTGAGACAAAGAAGATAAGGCCAGATAGAAATATTTGAAATAAATGAATAATTTATTATAGACTAAGCAGTGGTATTTCTTAGCAGTGGTATTGAGTTACCAAACACAAATCTTCCACTGTTTTTCATGAATATGTAAGCCTCCAGGTACAGTTAACAGACAGACAGACAGATGCATGCACACATGCATGCACACCTGATCCCTTCAAGAATATTTTAAAGTGCAGAAATCAATTGGTGAAGCTTTTCATGGCATGCAACTAAAAGCTATGAGTTCCTAATTGCAACTGATCAAACTTCTGTTTAACATTCAGCTAAAAGTGTTCCTTCAGAGCTGATTATCCTACTCCCTGATTTAGTTGCATAGTGTAGTATCATTGGGGTAGGGATATTTTAAACACCTTATATAAAAATGTCATGCAGATTAATAAAAACGAACTAAACATGTTGCACAATCTAAAGGGTGTGCATCAAATTGTACTGAACTCAGTGAGACTAATGTCTAAACTATATGCTGCCAAAAGAGTATCCACCAAAGTGATCAAACCACCATTATTTTTTCTTTCCCCAATATATCAGTAATTAAATGCCATTGCTAAACAGATTTGTAACATTTTACAGATTGTAATAATGATTTCTATTTCTAATTTGGTTAGCAGGGTTATTCAGAACATAGATATTGTTTAAATTCAGGGGTGTCAAACCTATAGCCTGCAGGCTGCAACCAGCCTGCCCAGGGCTTTAATTAGGCCCACAGCTCTTTTCTTCCTCTCCCCCTCCTGTCCTCACCCTTTGAAGCTCCTAGGCTGCCAAAGTTCTCAGCTCTTTTTGTGTGCTTCAGTGGGAAGCTCTTCTGGGCTTGCAAAGCTGCAAATAAAATGCAGAATGGATTTTCCATTAAGGTCTCTGCACCCAAATAGACTGCTTTGGGAGTAGTCTATCTAGGCCCAGTGACCTTAATGGAAAATCCATTCCATGTTTTCCTTGCAACTTTGTCTGTGTTGCAAAGCATTTCAATGGAGTGGAGTTCAAATAGTTTCACTTTTCGGTGTTTGTATGACCAGTTGAAGCTGTTAATTCTGGGGTTGTCTCCTTGAAAATACAGGGTTGATGCTTTGAGCCAGCTTGTCTGTGCTGAATGGACCTGAAAACTGATACCTAATGAGTACTCTAATCTGGAAACCCATATCCTAAGAGGGATATTACGCTGGAGAGCTATTGCCAATCTGAGTAGATCCCTGCGGGGGGAGGGAGAAGCTTGCAATGCACAGCCATTTCCTATTTTTCTAGGCTCAGAGCATTTTATATTTTTATTTTAGAATTTAGATTCTGCTGTGATCCTTATGCTTTTTCTTTATGTTTTATTTTAAAAATTGCATTGCCAAATCTCACTATTCTGCCACTTTTCCATTTTAAACAAAATATTGCAAGAGTTTTAAACATGTTCATATATTATTTTAAATACAAATAATATATTTAATTGTGTTTGTATCTTTTATAATATTTATATCTTTGTTACCTGGAATTACATTTTATGACACATGTGGCCTGGTCCATCGAAGTCCCATTTATGTCAGACCTGGCCCTCATAACAAACGAGTTTGACACCCCTGGCTTAAACCCATCTTGGCCAGGCTCCTTCAGAAATGCCTTCAAGAACTAGATGAACTGTGGTCACAAAAATGATCTGAGAGATTCATTCATTGCATTTTTAGAAACAGCTGCATACCATCAACAATCAAATATAAACACCCAGAATTTCCAAATAGCAAGAGAAAATATTTCATAAATGTGGGTGGTCCTGAATCTTCCTTTAATATTTATTTGAGTCTATTAAACCAATAGTTCCACAGTAGTGGAACATTTTTGACATTTTAGCCTCTCCCCACAATAGAATGACAGAAACACTGAGACTTGCATTTTTCTGCATTTAGAAAGGGATCATTTTTGCTTATGCTTCCCTCCCATTTTTGCTTATGCTTCCCTCCAACTTGCTTCTTGTGCTGTTCTTGGAAATCCCCTAACCTCAAAGAGCAGCATCTGGAGGTGGGACATTCTGGGCTGCAATGGGGATGCTGGAGCAAGGAAGTAATTCTCTGCGAATAGAAATCCCTTCAATCATCAGAACTTTCTAGTGGTTCCAAGCACCACTCTTTTTGTAGCTGATTTTTTAAAAGGGATATATTTTATTTTCTCATACCAGAACATATTAATTTCAGATCTATTTGTGGATCTATACAACAACTATACAACTGTTGTTGTTGTCAAATCACAGCCAACTTGTAATGACCTGGTAAGGATTTCATGGCAAGAGGTGGTTTGCCATTGCATAGAAATCCTGAACTTCCTTGGTGATCTCCCATTCACCAGGGCTGACCATACTTAGCTTTCAGGATCCGACAAGATTGGGCTAGCGTGAGCTATCTAGGCGAGGATTATATAACCATATACAATCAATATCCCATTAACAAGGAGCTGAGCCTATACTGGTACTGTAGTATATACTAGATGAGTATGACTTTCAGAAGGCTTGCTGTCTTTCTTTAATGGAACTCAGTTAATACAGCTGGAGAAGACCTCAAGTTCAGAGACTAACTGCCAGTTGGATGAAAATATGGATCAGATGTCTATAATAGCAGAGCTGGGCTTTTGGGGTTTAGGGCAAGGCATGCTGCCTTTTGCATATGTCAAAGGAAATACATTATTTCAATTTCAGTCAATATTATATATATATATATATATATATATATATATATATATATATATATATATATATATATATATATATATATATATATATATATATATATATATAATTATGGTTAGAATAAGAATTAGGAAAAGTGGTATGGGGATCGGGTGAAATCGGGTAAAGAACGGAGCCTTGCGGCGTGGCTGCAGGGGAGATTTTGCCCCCCCCCCGAGGGAGAGCGGACTCTTCGGCATGCTTTTGGGCGCATCTGGAGGGGGCGGGACTTCAGCGGTTATACTGAAGCTTCCACTCCCCGTCCCATCAGTTCCCTCCTCGTGCTTAGGCTAGAGGGAGTGTGCTCGCACGCTCTTAGTTTGAGCGGGGGAGGGGATTAGGCTGAGAGGCCTGTGCGTCGGCATTCCACAGGAGTCCCTCTGTTGCTTGTTGGCTTCCGAAGGAAAAATTCTTGCCTTCACGCAAACACCGGCTTTGATTGCGTTCCACTGCTCCTGCAGCTTTCTCATAAGCCGCTAATTAAGATACTGAAATGGATGTTTGAGAGAGAACTTGGCTGGAATTTTCAGTTGGCTTATGAGGAAGCTGCAGGAGCAGTGGAACGCAATCAAAGCCAGTGTTTGCGTGAAGGCAAGAATTTTTCCTTCGGAAGCCGACAAGCAACAGAGGGACTCCTGTGGAACTTTATTGTTGAGTCTTAGTACTCTATTTGGAAAATTAAGAGACTTTGAGGGGTCCTCTCTGAAATACTGTACTTGAGACTCTTGTTTGGCTTTAATTTCTGAATGTATGAATGTATGCTTACTTTTGTATGCTGTTCATTATATGACATAATATAATATACTTAATTTTGTACAAACAAGTCAAGAGTGTGTTTTGCACAATATTTTTGATATTTTTGTATTCCATATATTGTGCTGCCATTGTTCTTTTTCATTCTTTCCCATAATTTTAGTTGGCAGGGGAGAGTCACTTGAGCGGTGGGAGGCTTCCTTTTTATAAGGGCCCTGGTTGCCAGCGCTTCTTTGTGGGGTGCAGATTATTTGTCCGTGGTCGTGGGTGGCCATTTGAGCAGGGCTGAGGTGGTTGTCAGGGTGGGTCAGCCATTTGTATAGGTGGTCATTTTTTATAGGCACTGGGGTGGTTGTGCTTTGCCTTCCCTCTGGGCTTGGTGGCCATTTTTGGCTCGCCTCTTCTTCATCACACCTTGTTCTTGGGCGGCCATTTTAGTAGGTGGTGAGGCGGCAGCAATTTTAAAGTGCAGTGGGGCTGCGGTCATTTTAAGGTTTAGTGGGGCAGCGGCCATTTTAGAGATAGGCTTTGGCCCTCCCCTCCCCCTCTTTTCTGTTAAGATAATTGAGGGGGTTGGTGGGTTTTGTTGACTCACTTTTTTGGCTTAGAGTGGTTAGCTGCTTTACAGCAGCCCATTTTCCCTTCAATTTCGACTTGTGCTGTGCTCTTTAGCGAGCATGTCGGGGCGTAAAGGTAGTGGAAAAGCAAAGGGGAAGCAGCCTGCCCCTAAGGCTCCTAAGCCGCCCCCGAAGCGTCCTCCGCCCCCCTCGTCTTCTGATGAGGAAGGGGACGATGAAGTGAACGCAGTCATTTTTCAACGACTGCAGGCATTGGAGCAGGCATCGGGGTTTCCACCTTCTCACATGCCCAAGAAGGGACGGGTTCCTAAGCGGGCTTTGCAGGCAGATGTACTGACCCGCTTGTCTCTTTTAGAGGGCAGATCTGCTGCGATTGCTGCTGGAGGAGCTGTAGGGCTTGTTGGCTCGGATGTTGGTGCGGGCCCGTCGTTCGGTGTGGTTGGTGCCGGGTCAGCATTGGTGCCTGCTTTACCTCCTGGTAAGTCTGGGGATGGCTCTTTGCCTCACACTGGGCCTGTGTGGCCTTGGGGGTCTGCTGGTCCTAGTGGGGCTGGTGCTCCGTCAGGTGATTCAGGGGCTCCTTTAACTTTAGGCTTAGAGCAGCAGAGCAATTGGATGTGGCCGCAGGGTCAGTTTGGTCCATTTGATAATTGGCCCGGGGTGGGTCAGCAGGGGTCAGCAGTGGTTTGGCCTGGAGTCTGGGGTTTACCATCTCCTTACGGGGCAGTCCCCTTTGGCGCTATGCCTTTTGGCGAGGTTGCCTTACCTTTGGGCAATCACCTGCTGCCTGCCACGAGGGAAAAAATCTTAAAAGGGGAATATGTTGACATATTCTCCCTTTTATTTAGAGAATTGGAGAAGAAGGACAAGGAGGAACTGGATGATAAAGAGAAGGAGAAGCTTAGGAAGAGGAAGGTTGATCGGACCTGGGCCAATTGGCTTCCGGGGTTTTTTATATATGCGGGAGTGATAGCACGTGTGCAGCCCTAGCGGGCTGCTGCGTTGATTCAATATATGGACATCATATACAAAGGGTATACGATTTTCAGCAGCTTGGCCTGGATCCAATACAACCAGGAGTTCAGGATGAGGGCTGCTTTGTACCCTTCACTCCCTTGGGATCAGATTCATTAACAGTTGTGGCTGCAGGTGATGTCACCTGCACGGCCCAATTTGGGGGACTGATCAGACAGTGGTCACCTAGTAACTCGGGCTTCCTCTTCTCCTTCTAGTGCGTCCTCCTCCTCCCACAGTTTTGTGGGGCAGGCAGTTCAACCCTGCTTGCTTTGCTGGAAGTTTGGGTCGCAGGGGTTGTGCAGTCGTAAAGCTTGCCAGTTCAAGCACGAATGCCCCCTGTGTGCTGGCCCACACTCGTTCAACAACTTCCCGAGAGTTCGGCCGCGCAAGGGTCAGAAAAGATCAGGTGGGGGTCCTTCTCAAACTGGAAAAGGGCCCCAGCCCGATAAAGGTGGGTCCTCTTGAAGAATGGCTTTGCAGGTACCCACGTAGGGAAGACAGTTTATATTTGTTGAACGGTTTTATGTCAGGTTTTAGAATTCCTTTTCAAGGTTCTCGGGTACCAACTTGGTCCAGAAACCTTAGTTCAGTTGAGGGTTTAGAGCACATAGTTCAGGCTAAAATTGCCAAGGAGTTGGCTGAGGGCAGGATTTTGGGCCCATTCGCTAGTCCTCCTGTGATTAATCTTAGGGTTTCCCCGTTGGGGGTGGTGCCGAAGAAGGCACCGGGTGAATTTCGTTTGATTCACCATCTTTCTTACCCCAGGGGTTCTTCTGTCAATGATGGCATAACTGAGGAGCTATGCTCCGTTAGGTACAGCTCATTTGATTAGGCCATGGGCGTCGTTCGACGCTGTGGTCAGGGGGCTGAGTAGGC
Organism: Heteronotia binoei; assembly: GCF_032191835.1. Classification (NCBI taxonomy): domain Eukaryota; kingdom Metazoa; phylum Chordata; class Lepidosauria; order Squamata; family Gekkonidae; genus Heteronotia; species Heteronotia binoei. The sequence continues at coordinate 83,360,643 of NC_083225.1, forward strand.
AAAATGCGATATCAAATCTGTATTTCGCCTCCTCCCTATCCACCCAGATGATTTTGAGCTTTTGGGCTTCTCATTTGCAGGGCAATTTTACATGGACAGGGCATTGCCTATGGGTTGCTCTGTATCGTGTGCCGCTTTCGAGTGTTTCAGCACCTTTTTGGAATGGGCTGTGCACGAGAAAGTGGGTTTACAGGATGTCGTTCATTATTTGGATGACTACTGTTTGTTGGCCCTGCTGGTTCTGGACGCTGCGCTCAGCTGTTAGCCGGCTTTATTGAGTTGGCTGCTGAGTTGGGTGTGCCATTGGCTGAGGAAAAAACTGAGGGCCAGGCCTATTGCCTTGTGTTTTTGGGGATCGAGCTAGAGACTTTAGAGCAGTCATCTAGGATTCCTTGTCAGAAGCTGCAGGACTTAAAAGAAAGGATTGGTTCTTTCCTTTGCAAAAAGAAGGTTACGCTGCTTGAGTTGCAGCAGTTGGTTGGGCACATTAACTTTGCCTGCAAAGTTGTTGCCCCGGGTAGGCCTTTTCTTTGCAGGTTCTGTGACGCTATGGTGGGCCTTCGCTTGCCACAGCACAGGACCAGGGTTACCGGCAGCATGAGGGAGGACCTGAGGATGTGGTAGGAGATTTTGGAATCCTTTAATGGGACATGAGGCTTGAGGCTGAGCTTCAGGTAATGTCCGATGCTGCTGGGTCATTAGGTTTTGGGGTTTACTTCCGTGGACATTGGTGCATGGAGGTGTGGCCGGAGTCGTGGGTGCAGGCTGGTTTGAGCCGGGACCTCAAGTTTTTGGAATTTTTTTTCTCATTTTGGTTGTGGTTTGGCTGGGGGGGAGCGATATGGTCAATTGCACTGTTCATTTTTGGTGCGATAACATGGCGGTTGTTCATGTTATTAATTCAATTTCGTCCAAATCGCAGTGGGTTATGAGGTTGGTGAGGGCCTTCACTCTGCGTTGCCTGCGGCTTAACATTTTGTTTTTGGCCAAGCATGTTCCTGGGGTGAATAATGGGGTGGCTGATGCTCTCTCTCGTAAACAGATGGAGAGGTTTCATCAGCTGGCCCCAGACGCCGATCTGCATGCGGCACCAATGCCCCTGGAGCTATGGCTGATTGGAGAGCCGAGGCCTGCAGAGCGATAAGCTTAGCCATTGCACCTAGCACCAGGAAGTCTTATGAACGTGCTGTACGACAGTTTGAGGAATTTAGGGCTGAGGTAGGGTATCACGTTGTTTGGCCCCTCCCAGTGGAGCAGTTGCTCCATTATTGTGTTTCCTTAAGAGGTAAGGGACTGGCCGTGCGATCAATTCGGGGACACATGTCTGCGCTGGCCTTCACTAGCAAAGCGTTAGGGTATAAGGAGGAAACAGCAGATTTTCATATTCGAAAGATGCTGGAAGGGTGGTCCAGAGAGGTTGAGCCTAAGCCTGATACTAGGACACCTATGTCTCTGGAGATTCTTAAGTGTTTGAAGGGGGTTTGGAGTGCAGTCTGTGCATCTCATTTCGAGGCTGTTTTGTTTCACGCAGCCTCTTTGGTGGCCTTTTTTGGGGGCACTGAGGGTTATTGAATTAGTAGCAAGCTCCAAGAGTGATGTTTCAGGTAGGGCGTTTTCTTGGAGGGATATTAAGTTGTCGGGGGGTAAGGAAGTTCTTACCATCCGGCGATCCAAGACAGATCAAGAGGGCATGGGGACTGTGTTGGAGTTGGGCCCGTGTTCGGATGTGGAGCTTTGCCCTGTTGCTGCATTGGCCAACTATTTGGCTGTGCGGGGAGGCTGTGAAGGGTTGTTGTTTTGTCATTTTGGAGGCAGCCCTCTGACAAAACATCAATTTTGGGCCGTGACATCCAGGCCCTTAGCTCTGGGGTTGTCTGGAGTGAGGTTTGGTACCCATTCCTTTAGAATCGGTGTGGCCTCTACGGCTGCTGCCTTGGGTTATCCTACTTCGGCCATTCAGCGCCTTGGCCGTTGGTTGTCTCAGGCTTACAAAGGTTATATTCGCCCTTTACAAGATAATGCATGGGATGGAGAAAGTAGAGAAAGAACTACTTTTCTCCCTTTCTCACAATACAAGAACTCGTGGGCATTCGATGAAATTGCTGAGCAGACAGGTTAAAACGGATAAAAGGAAGTACTTCTTCACCCAAAGGGTGATTAACATGTGGAATTCACTGCCACAGGAGGTGGTGGCGTCCACAAGCATAGCCACCTTCAAGAAGGGGTTAGATAAAAATATGGAGCAGAGGTCCATCAGTGGCTATTAGCCACAGTGTGTGTGTGTATGTGTATATATATATATATATATATATATATATATATATATATATATATATTTGGCCGCTGTGTGACACAGAATGTTGGACTGGATGGGCCATTGGCCTGATCTAACATGGCTTCTCTTATGTTCTTATGTTCTTATGTTCTTTGATCCGCTAGTAGTTTGTGATTAGGACCTGGGGTAGTTTAAGGTTTGGGTTTTATAACTTGTCTGTTTTTTCCTTTTAGATGCTGTTGTTCCTGGCCGGAGGAGCAGTGTTCTCATCTGCGGGCACAGTTATGTGTTTTGGGCAGCACATCAAGCTTGGAGAACTGCTGTTGGCTCTCAGCTGGGGCTCAGCAAATATGTTACGATTGAATGGCGGGGGTGCCGGGGTCTTTAGTGGCTGGGCTTGCTCCCCCTTTTGTTTCACAGGTGTGTGGGCACTCCTCCGCAGGTATTAATTGTTCACATGGGAGGAAATGATCTCGGGCTGATTAAAGGGAAGGCGTTGATCTTGCAAGCTGAGATGGCCTGGTACCATTATAGTTTGGTCAGCCATGATTCCGTGCTTGGTGTGGCGCAGTGCTTGGAATCCAGCTGGGATAGAGAGGGCTCGTTACAGAGCAAATAAGGAGATTCGCAAGGTTTTGGAGGGTGGTTTGGGCCACTATTTGCCCCATTTGGATATTTCTAGGGAATGTCCTGACCTCTACAGAGGGGATGGGGTGCATCTCTCGGAAAAGGGTAATGTGCTTTTCCTGAGGGACCTGCGGCAAGGGCTTGTGTTGATTTGGGGCCTTTTGGTGGGTGCTAAGCCTTAAGTAGAGACTTGGCCTTAGTTGTGGCAGGTTTTACAGGGTTTATGGCACCATGAGGCCTGGGGAAGACTGGTTAGCCTCCCCCTTTTGGGGAGTTAGGGGTCTGGCAGGATCAACCTTTGGGTGTGGCCCAAGGTGTGTGAATGCAGACTGTCCTGGAGACTCGATTGGATGGGTTCCTTTCGCTGAGACTCGCATCTGGTGTCTGGGCCCTCTGGTGCGAGCCTCCCTGCTGGGCCTGCCTGGCGGGAGCTGTGGCACACAGCTCTAGCTGGGGGGCTGGGTCTCTCACCGGCTGAAAAAGGCAGGGGAGTGGTCTGAGGAGACCCCTGGCCCTGACCTGGCCGCAGTTCAGTTGCCCTTGCCGTTGCTGTGTTATTTAATAAAGTGGCCCATAGTTTCACCAATCTAATTGAGTCCATCTCTTTATTCTGACTTGGGGGGGGGGGGGGCAAACGAAATAAGATAAAGAGGCAGAAGCTTATTTATCTGTTATTAGTATTCAGTTTAAATTGTAGAAGACAACAAGCAAAAAATGAAAAAGTATTTATATGAGATGTATAAATGTATAAATCTGTTGATATATGTACACTTAATAAAATATTAATTTATAATGATAACAAAAATAATAATGAGTGGAACTGGCCTACATTAAGTGAAATAGCTGGCTGGATTCAATCCAGAGTTTATTTATGAATTTGCATCAGAATGTTTTGCTATGTGGCATAGAAATAAAAGTGAAATTGTCAAAAAAATTACATTTTAGTAGCCAAAACTAGGATTTTTTTCATATTATTTTACTGTACTTTTTACTATACTTATTTTTGTTTATTGCAGTGGACTTTCATTGGCATGTTACTCAAAATGGTGCAGGATAATGCATGATCAGTAGCCATGTCGCAGTGTTGTTTTTTAAAGGGTGGGTTTTAAATTATTGTGAGATCACCCTGAAAAAATAAGTGCAGCAGGTTTAACGTGACACATTCAGTGATTAATCTGAATTTAGCACTAGTGCACAATATTGGTAGTGCACCTGCACTAATTTTTAAAAGGGAAGGTAATCTGATGGCAGTGGTGATGACATCACTGAATTCGACCACCAGAATCTGCTAAAACCTCCCATCAGTACAAGGGGTGTGCAAAAAAATGTTGGTATTATTTGGATTTGGGGATATTCAGGGCAAGGTATTCAGCAAAGCTGAATATCTCTGAATACTGTATTCAACAGTAGCTGCATATATGGGAGATATTCAGCTGTTCCTGAATATATGGCTCTGTTATACCCTATGGGCCATTGAAGTCAATGGCAAAATAGAGTATAATGAAAGGCAGAAGGAGGAGAGGGGGTTTGATGGAGAGCCCCCAAAATTTCAGAGCAGCTACAGGGACTTCTCCCCTACAGAACCACAAAGTTTCAAAGAGATTGAACCAAGGGATTCAATTCTCGGGGCACCTGAAGAGGGTGCTCCATCTTTCCATTATACCCTATGGACCATTAAAGTCAATGGCAAAATAGAGTATAATGAATGGCAGCTGGGGAGCAGCGGGTTTGAGGGAGAGGCCCCAAATAAGAGAGCCAGTTTGGTGTAGTGGTTAAGTGTGAGGACTCTTATCTGGGAGAACCGGGTTTGATTCCCCACTCCTCCACTTGCACCTGCTGGAATGGCCTTGGGTCAGCCATAGCTCTGGCAGAGGTTGTCCTTGAAAGGGCAGCTGCTGTGAGAGCCTTCTCCAGACACCCTCCACTCTCCAGGGTGTCTGTTGTGGGGGAGGAAGGTAAAGGAGATTGTGAGCCGCTCTGAGACTCTTTGGAGTGGAGGGCGGGATATAAATCCAATATCTTCTTCTTCTTCAAACTTGCTGGGCAGCTGAAGAGGCCTCTCCCCCACCGGCAGTGCCATGTCCCCGAGCAGAACCAGTGCCACCATGTTACTGCCATTGACACTAACAGTACCTTAGATCAAACTGGAGAATCTCTCTCATTCAAAAATTAATGGCTCTCTGCAAGGACTGCTGCACAGAACCAGTACATTGAATGAACTAGTGCCATGCAGCAGATATGGCACATGGAATTATTGTATGCAAAGTATCTGCCCACTGAACCACAGCCCCACAGAAGAAATACCTGTGTGGAATCCCTGAATACCCACTGAACCACAGCCCCACAGAAGAAATACCTGTGTGGAATCCCTGAATACCCACTGAACCACAGCCCCACAGAAGAAATACCTGTGTGGAATCCCTGAATAGTCACTGAAAGTCACTGTTAGTCACTGAAAGACAATCTTTGAAAGTAGGGCACTTGGCTTTCAAAAGAAACTGATGAAAAATCAAGGCTGCTCAAGGGGAACCTTGACTGACATGCCAACTGGCACACAAATATCACCTCTGCTCTTCTTTTAAAAGCAAGTGTCTTGGGATCCTCTCACTGCAATCCTACATCTTGGTTCTGGCATGGCGCATTCCCAATGAGAGAAGCATTTTTTTTCTATCACAACAAAGCCAAAAGACCAGTCAAAGTGAAAACAGTTAACACAATGCAAACCCCAGGACATAAAAGAGATATTGGCTTCCCATCTCAGTAGACATAATAATTATTACCTAAGTTGCTTGGTTCTCAATTCTTCACAGAAATCAGTCAGTGTTGGCCTTAAAGGTGCCACTGCATTCAAACTTAGTTCTCAGGCATGTTATTAACCCCACTAGTACCTGTTATGAATCCAAAATTGCAGCTGTTTTGGTCTTTTTTAATATGTTTGCCCTGTTATGAATCCAAAATTGCAGCTGTTTTGGTCTTTTTTAATATGTTTGCCCATTTCTAGCTGCAGTCACTTTGGCATCTAAATGCTAGTGGTGCTTCCTGGTAACTAATTCCCCCACCCACATGTAATATGAAGGGACATCCTTTTCATTGAACCTCATGGAACTCTGGTGTTGCTTAAACTACCTAACATTGACCTTTATTTATTTCATTTATTTTATTCGATTTTTAGCCTGCCCTTCCCATAGAACAGGCTCAAGGCAAGTTACATCATAAAAACAATCAACAGTAAAAACAATAAAAGTCCAATTTAAAATATATAAAATGGGTAACCAGTGCCACACTCACCATGTCAGATGAGAGCATCTTTGTGTACGTATTGAAGGGTCCAAGAACCTGCTGTCCTGCTCATCCCCACTAGAGACTCTCACTGCCACCCCTGACCCTTGGCTACATCCCCTGACCTAGATAGATAGATAGATAATTTTATTTGTATCCTGCCCTCCCCGCCGGAGCAGGCTCAGGGCGGCTAACAGCATCATTTAAATTCCAACTATACAAAGAAAGGCAAAGAAAACAAATTACATTTAAACATTAAAATTCTGATTAAGTTTAAAAATTAATTAATTAAATTAATAAAAGTGCTAAGCTATTTGTTCTTTTATGATGGCGGTTATCATTAGCAATTTCTTTCTTCGTCAGCGAAAGCCAGTTGGAAGAGGAAGGTCTTGCAAGCCCTGCGGAATTGTTCAAGATCTGCAGGGCCCGCATTTCCTCTGGAAGTTGGTTCCATAGGTTCGGGGCTACAGAGGAGAAGGCCCGGTTACGGGTGCATTGCAGCTTCACCTCTCTCGGTCCGGGATTAATCAACAAGTTTTTTCCGGCTGACCTCAGTGCTCTCTGGGGTTCATATGGGGAGAGACGGTCCCTAAGGTAGACAGGTCCTCAACCATATAGGGCTTTAAAGGTAATGACCAGCACTTTGTAGCGAACCCGGTATATAACTGGCAGCCAGTGCAGCTCGCGCAGTCCAGGCTGTATGTGCTCCCATTTAGGAAGCCCCAGCAACAGTCTAGCTGCTGCATTCTGCACCAGCTGCAGCTTCCGGGTTCGGTACAGAGGCAGCCCCATGTAGAGGGCATTGCAGTAATCCAATCTCGAGGTGACCGTTGCGTGAAGTACCGTTGCCAGATCTTGGTGCTCTAGGAAGGGAGCCAACTGCCTTGCCTGCCTTAGATGGAAAAATGCTGACTTGGCAGTGGCTGCAATCTGGGCCTCCATTGATAATGAAGGCTCCAGTAAAACTCCCAGACTCCTAACCCGGTGCGCCCCGTCGAAGCGGAAGAGGTATTTCCCCTTCCCGAGCGCCCCGACCCAGACAAAGGACTTCTGTCTTCGCTGGATTCAGTTTCAGCCCGCTCCTACTCAACCAAGTTGCCATATCCTGCAAGGCCCGGTCTAAATTCTCAGGGACGCAGTCAGGCCGGCCATCCATCAGCAGGTAGAGTTGGGTGTCATCTGCATATTGATGGCACCCAAGTCCATATCTCCTGGCAATCTGGGCAAGAGGGCGCATATAGATATTGAATAACATTGGTGAGAGAACTGCCCTCTGGGGCACTCCACAATCCAGTGTGCGCCTCCGGGACCACTCGCCCCCAATTGCCACCCTTTGTCCCTGATCCTTGAGGAAGGAGGAGAGCCATTGTAAGGCAGACCCCCTCACCCCTATATCGGCGAGGCGGCGGGTCAGTAGCCGATGGTCGACCGTGTCGAACGCGGCCGACAGATCTAACAGCATCAGCACCGCCACACCGCCCCAATCCAGGTGCCGTTGGAGATCATCTACCAGGGTGACCAGCACTGTCTCCGTCCCATAACCCGGGCGAAAGCTGGACTGGCAAGGGTCTAGGATGGAAGCGTCATCCAGAAAGCTCTGCAACTGCAACGCCACTGCCCTCTCTATTATTTTACCTAAAAACGGTAAATTAGAGACCGGCCGGTAGTTTGCCAATTCGGCCGGGTCTGCTGTACTTTTTTTCAAGAGGGGTCGGACCAAAGCCTCTTTCAAGGATGATGGAAAATGCCCCTCCGAGAGGGATCTATTTATGATGTCCCGTAAAGGATATTCAAGCTCCCTCAGGCAAGATTTAATTAGCCAGGAGGGGCATGGGTCCAAATCACAAGTTGTAGGGCGCGCAGAGGAGAGGATTCCGCCAACTTCCTCCAGGCTGAGCGGGTCGAAGTGATCCAGAGTTAAATCAGAAGACAGGCATGGGGCCTCGGGCTCATGTACTGTGTCTAAGGTGATGGGTAGGTCCTGGCGGAGCGACGTGATTTTGTCTGCAAAAAATTTCGCAAAAGCCTCACAGCCTATTTCTAATTCTCTAACGTTTGGTCTGCCCTGGGGCAGTGTAGTTAAATGTCCAATTATTTTAAACAATTGTGCTGGGCGCGAATTTGCAGACGCAATCTTGGCCGCGAAGTATTTCTTCTTCGTGGCCTTGACTGCCATCTCATACGACCTCATAAACATTCTGTAGGATGTTCTCGCCCCTTCGCCACGAGTGTGCCGCCACTGCCTCTCTAGTCGTCGGAGTCCTTGTTTCAACCAGCGTAGCTCCGAGGTATACCAGGGAGCCAGCCTTGAACGAGGGCGCAGAGGATGTCGGGGTGCGATCTCGTTGATTGCCCCAGATAGTCGGTCTTGCCAGGCATCAACCAGGGCATCAAGGGAATAGCAAGGGGTCCAAGAATCCTGAAGAGCCGTTTGGAACCGTTCCGGGTCCATCAGGCTCCGCGGGCGAACCAAAATAGGCTCTCCGCCCTTAAAGGGTTGTGGTAGCGTCTCCATACGAGCCTTGAGGGCCAAGTGATCTGACCATGGTATCGCCTCCGTTGCGATTTTGTTCATTTTAATCCCGGTCGCAAAGATCAAATCTAATGTGTGCCCAGCCTGATGCGTGGGAGTCGTAACAAATTGGGAGAGTCCCAGTGTCGCCATGGAAGACACTAGGCCCATCGCCTGAGTGGACGCCGCATCATCAGCATGATTCGCGACTGGTGGAAGACCGAGTAACCTGGGGGAGTCATCTGGGAGAGTGCCGTCGTCTCTCCCTCTTGAACCCAGGTCTCGGTCATGCAAGCCAGGTCAGCATCCTGCCAAATCAGGAAGTCCCTAATGGTCTCGATTTTATTATTTATAGACCTGGCGTTGCATAACACCAGTGTTGGACGCGGGCAGATTCTCTTGGTCTCCCTACTTGTCACTGTTGGGATGGGAAGTAGTCTAGAAGGGGGCCGAGCACTGTTTTGTCTTCGTCTCCTTCTCTCGTATCTCCGTCTATTCCCACCGTCATATCTTCCCCTCCCCAGGAGCACTGGAATCCCCTGACCGGACATCCCAAGCCTATTCTTAGATGGTTATGTTATAGTTCAACTGACTAATTTACAAACACAGCACAGATCCCCGGCCCACCCCCGTCCTCAGTTTCCAATTATCTAAAAATTTATCCAAAATTTATCCAAAATTATCCAAATTTTTTTTCTTTTTTTCCGAATTGATTAGTAAATAATTCCTACTTACTTAGCACAATACTAAAATCTGATTCTTAAATTTAAAGTGCTAATTAATCAGTTAAATTAATTAATCCTATATGCATTTAAATACATAAAATACTGAATAATAATCCAATTTCTAATCAATTTAAAATTAGTTCATTGTTAATAATTCTAATAGGTGATCGATAGTTAATTAGGCAGCAAAGATAAATTAAGGAGGTGAGGTAGGGTTTAGTTCATAAAGTGCTGTTAGTTGGTGTAAAAGTTTAAAAACGAATGTCCAGGTTTTAGGCGTCTTCGGCGCTTTGTGGCGGCTTTAAAGTGCAGGTGCTGTTTTCTGGTGTGGAGACAGTTTTTGGGTGCTGTTCTTAATATAATTTTTAGAAGCATGGGTGGGAGAGCTTCTTGGCTGATGGCCCTGCCTCGGGTGAGGGGGTGGGGGCGGAAGGATACGGGAGCGGGGGGGGCAAGAGGGGAGCAAGGAGGAGGAGCCAGAGGAAAAAGGGGGGGGGTGAAGACAGAGACCGGGGTGTCCACCAGGACCTACGTTCCGGGGGCAGTCCACTCCTCCGCTCACTCACACCCTCTCAACTCCGTCACCCTCCACAGCTACCCCGCTCGCTCAGCTCACCCCTCTCCCTCCTTGTTGTGTCAATTCCGCGCCCCAGTCCTCTTGCGAAGGGCTGCTCCAGCTACTCGCCTATGGCCGCACCCACTCCTTCCCAGTCTCGGCGTCGCCCGGCGGTAGCGATGTTTCTCGGCAGCTCGGAACAGCCACGCTCCTCTACAGCACTCAGCAAAGCAAGAGCAAAGCAAAAGCCCCACCACAACCTCAGTTGGCTCCGCACTCCGCTCTCTCCGCACCTCCATGTTCTCCTCCCCGGCACCGGCTCGTCCCTCCCAGCCTCCGCTAGACACCAGCCCACGGCTGCGTCCCGGCCCTGTCTCGGTGGACCCCTGCAGCCCGCCGCTCACGCCTCCAGCTCCACCGACAGCCGACAGCCGCAGCCTGGACCTCGATTCTGTGGTGGTTTGTTGTTGTTTTTTAGTTCGCTCGTTGTTGTTGGTAGTTACTATAGTTATAATAGCTATTATAACAGCTATTGTTATCGGTCTGCAGGAGCCCTAGCACTAGGCTTCTACCGCCGCCGCCATCTTAGGACCTGGGAGCCAATGGCCCCATGACCCCCATACCCACCTGGAAGGAGAGCCAGCCAGGAGGCAGCCCAGAGCCCCAGACTAAAGAGCAGTCAGCCAGATGGAAGCAGGACCCTGCGATGTTGCCATGGCTGAAGCTGTCCCAAAGAAATCCCACACCAGGCCCCGAGAGTGTGCAGAATGGTGCCTGACCCCTGGGCAATTGGGGGGGTGGGGATGAGAGAGCAGTGTGGAGTCCTGGGAACCCAGTGAGACTCATAGCCAGCATTGCCACCCCTGTTTCTTTCTTTCTTTTCTTTTTTTTAAACCTAAAAACTTACCTGAAGTCTTTTTAATTCCCGGGGGCCCAGTCAGTCCAACCAGCCAGGCATAGGCAGGCCAAGGCACAGAGAGCAGCAGCAGCTGAAGCCAGGTGCCAACAGTATGTCTCTCTCAGCCAAAGCCAGCCAGAAATGGAATCCAGCCTAGGCAGTAGGACTCCTTCAATGTTCTCTGGCCATGCACAGAGCAGTTTCAAAAAAGAACACTACTCTGTGACTAAACAGAGAACACTATTTACTTGCAGTTCTGTTGGCAGACTGCAAGTGAACAATGTTGGGGTGGTATAGCTCAGCCAGCAGCAGCAGCAACAGCCTTGCAAAGCGGCATGCATTTGATTGGCTGCAGGGATCCCCTGTCCACCTCCCCTCCCTTCCTGATCCCAGGAAGGCTTTGGAAGAGGTGGGAAAAGGCAGAAAATGGTGGGAAAGTAGCTTCCCTTTAAAGCAGGGGTGCCAAACATGAGGCCCAAAGGCTGAATCAGGCCCCCAGAGGGGTCCTATCAGGCCTCCGAGCAACTGGCTGTCATTTGCTTCCTTCTTCCTCTCTCTTGCTTCCTTCTGCATAACAGCTTGCTTTGCAAGACTTGCTCAATCACACAGGAACTATAGAGCAAAAACTCTGTTTCCTCAATTGGCTGAGGCTTCTCCTTTAGGGAGGAAGGGGAGGAGGGATAGCTTGCTTTGCCAGGCTCTCTCAGTCACACAGCAGAGCTACTGAGCCAAGCGTCTCTTCCTTCTATTGGCTGAGGCTCCTCCCCCTCCTCGTCCCCTGGGGAAGGAAGGAAAGAGTCAGAGCTTCCTTTGCCCAGTTCTCTGGATCCCATGGGAAAGCTGCAAAGAAAGCACCTTTAGGACCAATGAGTGCTAATGTTTTAAGGGTTTTTTTTTTAATAACCTTTGTGTTTGTCTGTGTCCTTTATAAAGTTTATGTCTCTGCTACCTAAATAGGTACACATATAGCTCAGTTCAACATGACCCGACCCGGCCCGGCCCAATATGGCCCGGCCTGACAAGATCTCATTTATGTCAGATTTGACCCTCATAACAAATGAGTTTGACACCCCTGCTTTAAACCTCCTTCCCCACCTTTTTTGGGAGTCCTGAATACTGCTGAATACTAATTTGGTGGTATTAGGCTGTATTAGGCTTGTCTACCAGGATCCCAAGGGGGAGCTACACATGAACAGATGAGCAAGGTACTCTTTACCTGACCTCCATTCCTCCCCTTGACCAACAACAGTTGTATTGAGCTGCACTGGACATGTAATCTATTGCCCCTGAACTTGGAAGATTTGGCTGTATTCAGGCCAGGGGAGGGTGGGGGACAAAGGTGATGGCATTGCACCATGCTGTGCTCATTTATCCAAGGGTGGGAAAGAGGGTGGTGCTGGGGGAGAGAGTTTCATTTCGACACCCACTAGTGTGCAGAGTCCCTCAGACTCTGCCTCAGGGCTCCTACCAAAAGAGTGCTGAGATGACACTCATCAGGCAGCTCATTGGCCCCTCTGGGAGTGGTAGGCCCCTGAGAGTGGAGATGGGTGCTGTGATGGTGAGGGGACTAGCATTTGGAGCCCTGCAAGATTAGACTGATTTGGCTGTATTCAGGGCTGAATAAAGCCAAATCAGCAGCTATTCAGGGATTTATTTGGTTCAGCCAAACTGAATGCACTATCCTAGTAAGTACCAAAACTTTGAATCTGATTAAATACACAATTTGAAGTCAATGCAACTGATAGAACACAAGTTGTATATGTGTTCTCAAAGGGGTCTCAGTAAGTACCCACACTGCTGCATTCTGGACCAGTTAAAGTTTCCAGAGCAAGTTCAGGGGCAGCCCTGCATAGAGTGAGTTACAGTAGTCTAATCTAGTCTAATCTAGAGGTGAACATTGCATGGATCACTGTGGTCAAGTCAGTATGCGTCAGATATGGTATCAGCTGTTGGGCTTGGCAAAGATGGAAAAACACTGTCTTGGTCATGTTTGCGACCTGAGCCCCCAATAAACAGGAAGCATCTAAGATCACTTCCAAACTCTTGATGGAGGAAATGGTACTAGCTGTACTCTGTCAAGAATGGGAAGCTGAATTCCTCCATTAATGGATACAGCTGGATGCTATCTGCATATTGATGATACCCTACCTGAAACTCTTAACTAACTAGGCAAGAGGATGCATATAAATGTTGAACAACATTAGGGAGAGGATCACCCTTTGAGGGACTCTGCACACTGAAACCCTCTCCCCTAGCACCATCCTCTTTCCCACCCTTGGATAAATGAGCACAGCATGGTGCAATGCCATCACCTTTGTCCCCCTGTCCTGGCCTTGGGTGGCCCCATGTTGGGTGTACCAATTTGGGTGCACCAAATTGCCTGGTGCTCGGGGTCCATGTGCATCTGGGAGATTGGTCCTGGTCTCTCCAGCTGCCAAGTTCAGGGGCAGTAGATGCCATGTCCAGTGCAGCTCAATACAATTGTTGTTGGCCAAGGGGAGGAATGGGGGTCAGGGCAAGGATGCCTTGCTCACCTGTTCATGTGTAGCTCCCCCTTGGGATCATGGTGGACAAGCTGCTGTACCTATAGGGCCTGAAATCTGAGAGAGGTCAGTCATGGAATGTGGACCTTGCTCTCTCAGTGGTGTCTTTCCCACAAATACTCTTCCAGCAGCGCTAAGTGCCCTATCTGTGTTTGGCCCACCATTGAGGTGCATGTGTGCTTGCTCTAAGTCAACATGGCAGGGATCTGTCAAATAGCATCCTATGACACACACCCTACCTTTGGAATTGTGGGGCAACTTCCTGGAACTGTTTGTGGGCAGGGCGGGCCATCATTGTGTGCCAGGAATGAGTGGGGTTATCATGAGGGGTGTGTGCTGATTGGATGCTTGGTTGGTATCCTGAGCTGAATGGGAGCGGGGGGGGGAGTGAATTGGGAGTTACCATGGCTGCCAATGGACTGTGCCAGCATTATTGGATCATCCTCTTCTGGATGATTTCATGCTGAAAAGGCTTTGGGAGCTGACTGCCTGGCACCACACCTCCTGGCATGCTCTCAGGTCTGTCAGTGCAGAGGTTCACACTGTCACTTCACCGGCTGTGGAAAGTGTATTCTGTACCTGCTGTGAAAGTGTATTGTACAGTGCCAGTTGTGTCCACTGCTGGCAGAAATGCCCCTTACACCAGCATATATCCAAGTTATGCTGGTGTAGGGAATCAGTCAGCTCCGTAATCCAGTTCATCCTCCCCCGCAGGATTGTTCACTCAGTCTTGCACTCAATATCACCCTTCTATGACTGGGCAAAACTCTGCTATATTAACTAAATAACCCCATGGATACAACTTCATCTTCCTCATAGAATCCTGCACCAAAGACATAATTCTTTCAAAATAATATTTCAGTAAAGTTAGATTCTGCCTTGAATTATGCTACACAGTTCATGTCCATTCAATAAAACAAGACTTGATTGTTCTGGAAATAATATCTAGAAATGCAACTAGAATTACAATAACATTTTATTAAGAAACTTTTACTCATTGTCAATGTCTAGTGTGAAGACAGATGAAGTGAATGTTACATTGTTTTGATTAATCAGAATGACTCTAAAATAATTTAAATAATTATTTTAGGTGGAACAATAATGAACAAAGCAATTGTTGAAGCTTAAAACGTTTTTTTTAAAAAAATACTTCCTGAAAACAAAAGTAAAAGAACAGCAGGAGGTCATTTTTGTTAGTAAAATTCTTTAGTTTCCTGCAGTGTTAATCTTTTAGCTAGACCCTATCCTGATTAGTATTAACATATATTATCAAATCCCTTGTCGATAAGCTTTTGCTCAGAGGAAAAAAGTGATAAGAATGTTAAATATAAGTGATTGTCGTTTGGAAAACTAATTGTGTATGTGATCTCATACTCTGACCTGAATAGTCTAGGCTAGCCTGATCTCATCAGCTCTCAGAAGCTAAGGGGGGTTGGCCCTGACTAGTGTTTGGATGTGAGACCACCAAGGAATACCAGAGTTATGACACAGATGCAAACAATGGCAAATTACCTCTGAACTTCTCTTGCCTTGTAAACCCAACAGGGTCACCGTAAGTTGAACTGTGACTTGATGGCACTTTCTACCACCATGCAATTGCATAATCATTAAGCACTGATACATAAATGTACACTATAAGAAAGCCAGGTTTTAGGCCAGTCAAGTGTGTCTCTGATGGTGCTCCTACCTTGCTGCCAGAGCTACCTCCAATATCCTGATCAGTATTGGGCCCATTATTGCGACTGATGCTGGTCATCTCTTGATCCCCCTCCCCTTATCATCTTCACCAGAGGATCGTTCCTTCTACATTGCTGAGAGGTAAAGTATCATCCTGTATGTTTCCCCTTATATGTTTCCCTATTGATTTCCCATCTATTTTCCTAGGACTGTGTGATTGTTGGTGATTTGTTTCCTTCTGTGCTTGAGAATTTTTCTAATAAAACCCCATTTTTAATATACCAATTGTCTCATTATTTGAGAGGGCTCCTGTGTAGACTGACTCCTGTATACACAGGTTATTGACCCCACACATTTTGCCATCTTTGCCCACCTACATTAATTCCCCCATACCTCATTTGAGGGCAATTTGGCTAACAAGCCAGAGGCAGGGGCAGGCTTTATTTAGCCACCTATCTGAATATCCTCCATTCTCCCAGTAAGGTTCAGTCACCAGAGGTCACCATGACTTTCAGGTACACACGCACACATGCACATAAAAATACAAAAATATCAAAAAGAAAAAGAAAATAATAGCTTGAAACCCAACAAAGCTGCTATATTTTTCAAAATATATTTTTGTGGCTGAATAATAGCTAATCTATTCACAAAATAAACATGCTACTTCTTCAGAGAACTGCATGAGATGGCTCACAAAGTAAACTAATGCGATACAATTATTTAAAAGCTCTAATATTGATTACAAACTATTATAAAGCCCATCCATAGAAACTAGTCCACAGCATAAAACAGTAAAGTTGAACTCTGACAGAATATCTCAAAAGGAAGGTATATTTTATTTATCTATGCTAGAGATGGAAGGACCCAAATAGACATCTAATTTCACTGAGTAAATATTCTATTCAGAACACTTACTTTAACAGCAACATGGCACACTTGTGAAGTGATTTGACTATTTTGGTTTTCATTTGTATTTGTGTGTGTGTGTGCATGTGTGCAGTTGGAAGTCATGGTGACTTCTGGTGACTGACCCCTACGGTGGGCCTGGAGGATATTCAGAGAGATGGCTAAATAAATCCTGCCCCTGTCATTCCAACTTGATATTTCAAGGACGTCTCCCATCCAAGTACTTGCCAGAATTGACCCTGCTTAGCTTCCGAGATCAGGACTGTCTGGGCTATCCAGGTCAAGGCAAGTCATTTTACTATTTTGAAGTGCATATGCTTTCTTCTACCATCTATAAACAGTTGCAAAAGAGATCTGAGGGAGTTGCCAGTACTTAGAGTTGCCAGATTCCAGGTGGGGCTTGGAGATCTTCCACTTTTACAACTGATCTCCAGCTGGCAAAGATAAGCTCCCTTGGAGAAAATGGCTGCTTTGAAGTGTGAGCTCTATAGCATTGTACTCCACTGAGGTCCCTCCCCCCAAACCCTGGCCTCTCCTGGATCCACCCCTAAAGTCTCCAAATATTTTCCAACCCAGGGCTAGCAACCCTAGCTAAATAATAACAAAAGAGATTTTCTCATGGGCAGCACAGAATACCTTTTTTCACAGTATATGAGAAGATGTCTGGGCCACCGCACCCCGTCACCTCCTGGCCCCCAAGCAACCTGGACTTTGCCAGCCCCTGCCACCATGGAAGGAGATGAGAGTGGCCCCGGTGCAGCCTGCTGCCTGAAGATGGCCCCTGCTGCACCCCGGAGCCCACCTATTGTTGGGCATCCTGGGGTCTCGGACAGGGAGCAAGCTGACTGGCGCCGGAGGCCCCGGTCGAGAACAGTCTGTGCATCAATGCCTCGGCCCACCACAGGGGCGGGGCCAACGCTCTTCCCAGCCAGCCTGGAAGGCTGGAGGGAGGGGGAGACACAGCTGGACAGCACTGAGGCCTCTGGACCAACCGCGACCGATGCGGGTGGTACCCAACCCCTCAGTGCAGCCTCGGAGAGCAGGGCCAACAACGGAGAGGGGAGAAGGGGGCGGGAGGAAAAAGGATGCAACAGAGGAACTACCAATGGCCTGGGGAGGCTGGTGATGGGCGGGCTCACCCGGGAATGGGAAAGGGAGGCACTTGTAGGCACAGAGGTGTAAAGGGGATAAAAGGGAAAAGGCACTGATGGCTGGGGAGGAGAGACAAATGGAGAACTGACAGGCAATCACAGAGAGAGAGAAGTCCCATGCCTGACTTGTGAAGGAGGTGGTGGCATACAGTAACGTCTACCCCCCTCCTATTCTGAGGCCACAAGTGCCCCCTTTTCCTCCCTCCACCTCCTGTGCACCACAACTGCCCCGAGGGGCGGGGACACCAGGAGAGGAGTTCACACAGTGGTAGAGGATGCGGGCAGAGGCACCCCGCTAGCATGCCCTCTGCCCCGCCTGCCAACCCTGCCTGGCTGGCGTGCCTGATGAAGCAGTTGGTTGCCTGGGGCTGCCATCCTGGACCGTCAAGATGGAGACTTAGATGACAGCACTAGTTCAGACAGCAGCCAGGACTCAGAGCTGGAACAGCCACAGGGAAGTACTTTGGCTGCTGGCACCGGGTCAGGGGCCATGGACCTTACACAATCCGGGCAATGGCCCTCAGAGCACAACACTCAGTTAGTGCAGGATGTCGCCCATCAACAGCAAGAGTCACAGGCCACGATCCTGTGGGAACTCCAGCAGACCCTGGCCTACTTAGAGGCCCTCGAGCGTATAGCGGAGGCCGCCCAATGGCCCCGAGCCCAGTGGCCTTTCATCTTGGGCCCCTACCTCACCGGAGACACCCAACTGACAGTGAAGGCCCTGGCGAAAGAGGAAGCAGCTGATTATGAGAAAGTGTGAAAGGCCATATTGGACCACTATGCTATCACACTGGAATTGTCACGCCTCAAGTTTCGGTTGGTGCAGTGGCATCCCAGCAACCGCCCACGCGCTGTCCTGGCCTCCCTGAAAGATACGGCTACCTGGTGGCTGCAACCCAAAATGGAAGATGTGTTTGTCTATAGGTGAGGACCCGGTAGACAACTGTGCTCTCGTCGACCCTCCCCCCCCCGGGGACTTAGATGACCAAGAGCAGCCATGGCCCCGAACCTGTGGTCTAGAAGCAGAGCCTGTGTTCGACGGTGACCTCTCTGACTCGCAACAGGCAGATTTGTGGAAGCTCTTGTGAGACAGTCCCCCCGTGTTCTCCATGGAACCGGACCAGACCCACTTGATGGAGCATCGCATTCCCATACCCCCAGGGGTGGTCGTGCAAGCCCACTGGCGACCTGTACCCTGGAAACAGTGGGATACCGTGATGCGAGAAGTGCAGGACATGCTGCGGCTGGGGGTGATCGAACTCTCCTAGAGTGCCTGGCGAAGCCCTCTGATACTAGTCCCAAAGTGGACTAGTATGGAAGTGTCCAGTTCTGTGTAGATTATTGGAAGGTCAACGCAGTGGCGACCTTTGATGCCTACCCCATGCCACGCACAGAACACCTGATTGACCAGATAGGAAAGGTCTCTTACATCTCTGTGCTCGATCTTACAAAGGGGTATTGGCAGATGCCGGTCTGGGCCGAAGACCGGGAAAAGACTGCTTTTGCCACCCACCAAGGACTCTTCCAATTCCGTTGCACGCCGTTCGTGCTACACGGAGTGGCTGCCGCCTTTCAATGTCTGGTTGACCGTGCACTAGCCAACTGTGTGCATTTCGCGTGGGCTTATATTGAGGACATAATAACCTGCAGCCCAGACTGGTCTACTCACCTCCAAAACTTGCGACAGGTGCTATATGTGCTAGCCCGGGCTGGGCTCATGGCAAACTCGAAGAAAAGCAGGCTCGGATTCAGACAGTTGAAGTACCTGGGATTCCAGGTGCATAGGAGCTTAGTGCAACCCCTACCCGAAAAAGTGGTCACCCTGGAAGCCCTGCCACACCCTCAGACAAAACGACAATTCCGCCGGTTCCTGGGGTTTGTCGGCTACTATGGGAAATTTATCCCACACTACACCACCATCGGCAGTCCCCTGACAGACAGTCTCCGAAAGCTGCAATCCCCTTATGTGCAGTGGACCCTGATGAAAGAAATGGCATACAAAACTCTGCACACCAGCCTATCCTATCACCCGGTGCTGCATAATCCGGACTTTACCCGGCCATTCCTGCTTTACACCGATGCCAGACTCAGGGCTTGGAGCTGTCCTGGCCCAGGAGGCAGAGGAGCAGGAGCAACCTGTCCTCTTCCTCAGCTGGAAACTAGAGCTGGCCAAACTCCATTACTCAACAATAGAAAAGGAAGCGCTGACTGTTAAGTGGGCAGTGGGATACTTCAGTTCTATTTGGCATACAACCCATTTGTCCTGGTAGTAGATCATGCCCCCCTTCAATGGTTATGTCGCATGAAAGATCACAATACTTGTGTAATGCGTTGGTGTTTGTCTCTGATGCCTTTCAGGTTCATGGTGCGCCATCGGGCCAGCAAGGACCATACCAATGCCGACTTCTTGTCCCAAGCCTTCGACACCTCTGTCCGCAGCCCACCCCGCAGGGAGGGGGTGTGTCCAGGCTGCCATGCCCCACCACCTCCCAGTCCTCGAGTGACCCAGACTTTGCCGGCCCCCGCCCCCACAGAAGTAGACGAGAGTGGCTCCAGCGCAGCCCACTGCCCAAAGACTGCCCCTGCCGCACTCCAGAGCCCACCTACCATAGGGCCTGGTGTTGGGCATCCTGGGGCCTCGGCGGGGGAGCAAGCTGGCTGACACCAGAGGGTCCGGCCGAGAACGGGCTGCACGTCAATGCCTCGGCCCACCACAGGAATGGAGCTGATGCTCTTCCCGGCCAGCCTGGAAGGCCGAAGGGAGGGGGAGATGCAGCCAGACAGCACTGAGGCCTCTGGGCCGACTGCAGCCGGCACAGTCAGTGCCTCACCCCTCAATGCAGCCTCAGAGGGCGGAGCTAACAACAGAGTGAGAGGAGGGGGCGGGAGGAAGGAGGACACAACAGAGGAACTACCAATGGCCTGGGGAGGCTGGTGACGAGCAGGCTCACTCGGGAATGGGGAAGGGAGGAGCACACAGGCACAGAGGTGTAAGGGGATAAAAGAGAAAAAGCTCAGCTGGCCGGGGAGGAGAGAGAAACGGAAAACTGACAGGTGACCACAGAGAAAGAAGTCCCATGCCTGACTCCGTGGAGGAGGTTGTGGCGAGCAGTAACATCTGCCCCCTCCTATTCTGAGGCCAAAATTGTCCCCTTTTCCTCCCTCCACCTCCTGCATGCCACGGCCACCCCAAGGGGTGGGGCCACTGGGAGAGGAGTTCACAGAAGAAGATAATACAGCATGTAGCTGTAGTCTTCAACTTATTTAGTTTATTCATATTTTATAGCTGGTGATTTCATTGCATTAAACAAACTTTGGTAATGAGACGGGCAAGGAAATAAAATAGGAATAATGCAAATATTTGTGGATATAGTGGAATAAAACACAATTACTACTAATATGTCTCTAACACATGCCAGGTACTCAAATCCATATTTTTACTGTTAGAGGATACGATGAAGTTCTAATATATTCAATTTTCTCTTTCATCTGAAGTTGTTTTCTCTCTTCCTCTTTTTAACAAGTCTGTTTGGTACACAGAAGGTGAAAATTAACCGTTAGTACCCAATGTTACAAAAGTTGGAGACATGAGCAGCGCTATTATGTTTGTGAGACATTTCTCAAGTGTCACAGCTCACTTCCACCTCTATTCTGTTACACCTTTGCTGGGAGGGTCGTCATGGCAATTGAACCCAGTGGTATCCTAGCTTGTTCGTCCAAGCAACCTTACATAAGAAGGTAGAAAAAATGCAATAACTTTGTTTCTTCTTGTTTCTTTTTGTCATTGCTTTGAATCAGGATCATTCTGGGAATCTTCCTTTTGGCAGATCTCTGACCCTGCCTCCATTCCTGAGGACTGGAAGGTAGCAAATGTCACCCCCATCTTTAAAAAGGGTTCCAGAGGAGATCTGGGAATTACAGGCCAGTCAGTCTGACTTCAATAGTGGGAAAGTTGGTAGAAACCATTATCAAGGACAGAATGAGTAGGCACATTGATGAACACGGGTTATTGAGAAAGACTCAGCATGGGTTCTGTAAGGGAAGATCTTGCCTCACTAACCTGTTACATTTCTTTGAAGGGGTGAACAAACAAGTGGACAAAGGAGACCAGATAGATGTTGTTTACCTTGACTTCCAGAAAGCTTTTGATAAAGTTCCTCATCAAAGGCTCCTTAGAAAACTTGAGAGTCATGGAGTAAAAGGACAGGTCCTCTTGTGGATCAAAAACTGGCTGAGTAATAGGAAGCAGAGAGTGAGTATAAATGGGCAGTCTTCACAGTGGAGGACGGTAAGCAGTGGGGTGCCGCAGGGCTCAGTACTGGGTCCCATGCTCTTTAACTTGTCCATAAATGATTTAGAGTTGGGAGTGAGCAGTGAAGTGGCCAAGTTTGCGGATGACACTGAATTGTTCAGGGTGGTGAGAACCAGAGAGGATTATGAGGAACTCCAAAGGGATCTGTTGAGGCTGGGTGAGTGGGCGTCAACGTGGCAGATGCAGTTCAATGTGGCCAAGGGCAATGTAATGCACATTGGGGCCAAGAATCCCAGCTACAAATACAAGTTGATGGGATGTGAACTGGCAGAGACTGACCAAGAGAGAGATCTTGGGGTTGTGGTAGATAACTCACTGAAAATGTCAAGACAGTGTGCGTTTGCAATAAAAAAGGCCAACACCATGCTGGGAATTATTAGGAAGGGAATTGAAAACAAATCAGCCAGTATCATAATGCCTCTGTATATATCGATGGTGCAGTCTCATTTGGAGTACTGTGTGCAGTTCTGATCGCCGCACCTCAAAAAGGATATTATAGCATTGGAGAAAGTCCAGTAAAGGGCAACTAGAATGATTAAAGGGCTGGAATACTTTCCCTATGAAGAAAGGTTGAAACGCTTGGGACTCTTTAGCTTGGAGAAACGTCGACTGAGGGGTGACATGATAGAGGTTTATAAGATAATGCATGGGATGGAGAAAGTAGAGAAAGAAGTACTTTTCTCCCTTTCTCATAATACAAGAACTCATGGGCATTCAATGAAATTGCTGAGCAGACAGGTTAAAACAAATAAAAGGAAGTATTTCTTCACCCAAAGGGTGATTAACATGTGGAATTCACTGCCACAGGAGGTGGTGGCGGCCACAAGCATAGCCACCTTCAAGAGGGGTTTAGATAAAAATATGGAGCAGAGGTCCATCAGTGGCTATTAGCCACAGTGTGTTTATATATAATTTTTTTTGGCCACTGTGTGACACAGAGTGTTGGACTGGATGGGCCATTGGCCTGATCCAACATGGCTTCTCTTATGTTCTTATGAAATATCAGACTTTAACTAGACACTTTAATCAGCGCAATGTAAAATCCCACATCAGGACATTCTGAGATCCTTGAAGTTATTCCATAAGTGTATTGCCTTGGATCTGGGAGAACCAGGTTCAAATCTTCACTCTATTGTGGAAGTTTGCTGGGTGACCTTGGGCCAGTCACATACTGTCAACCTAACTTACATCACAGAAGAGGAGAAAATGGAGAAGAGAAGATGAGAGAAGAACAATGCTGTGTGTGTGTGTGTGTGTGTGTGTGTATATATATATATATATATATATATATATATATATATATACACACACACACAAACACATACTGTTAAGTAGGTATCCTAACTCCCCCCCCCCCCACACAAAGCCCTACAATAGCACTGGCAAATCAGTGTGTGGGAGGAGGATGGAATTGGTACACTGCTAACTTTCTTAGAAAAGGAAACAGGGAATTAAGGCTTCAATTCTTAACTGCAATCCTAATACTTGAGCTTAATGAGACTTGTTTACAAGTTAACATGCACAGGATTCCTCTGTATAACACTGGGCAACCACATTGTAAGTTGCTTTGAACACAGGTGAGGCACCTGCAGCTATAATAAGCACATCAGATATGATAGACACCAAATATTAGACTATGATTCTTTGATAAATGCAATAGCATCATCAGGGGTCATTTTGTAGAAAAATAGGTGGTGGAGCTTATCCAGAGATTGTTATGCAGCTGCAGCTACTATTAAATGGACAAGGAGGTGGAACTCTCAGAAGGAGGAGGTGGAACTCTCAGAAAGGTTCAGGAGCTGCCTGTGTGAGCTCCCACTGAATCAGAGGCCTGAGCATCATAATACACAAAAAATACTTCCTTAGCTAATCATCTTCCTTAGAAAATCAACTGGCACATAGTCCTCTATCTTTTAGCCAGTAGGTTAAGAACATTTTTATCTTCCCAGGCCTTTTGATTTTATGGTACTGAATGGCCCATAGAAGCGGTTTTATTACTAAGACTTATGGTATTGACATTTTTCTAATTTGTTGGTGGATGTTTTATTGTGATTTTATACCCCTTATTGCATTTTCTCCTTTATGTTTTTCTTTTGTCATTGATTAGCTGCTATAATTGTCTGCCAGAGTTCTAAATATTGCAGTGTTATTGGTTTTATTGGCTATTTTTTATTGATCTTACTGGATTTTAGTAGCTTTTCACTGGCATGTTTGCAACCATCCATGGACTTTATGAAGCAGATCTTCCTGTTTTCCCCTCCTGCTTCAGCCAACTGTACCCTCCTGAAATTTTGTTCTGTGGATTAGCAGGCCCTTGGGAATAGTGCAGGGGGCAAAGGGGAGGTTTGTAGTAGGTGGGGATAATTGGCTAACATCAGCATTCCCTCTTCTGAAGACTTAAGAGGCCATTAATTGGATGGAACTGCATTGTTGTGCACATGCTACTGTAAGTCACTTCTCACAATTGTATGATGAGATGGCGATGTGGTTCAGTAGGATCAGTTTTACATGTGCACCATATGAACATGTGTGTACTGCTGAGGAAGCTACACCCGTTACATTACTCTAGGTGTTCCAATGATGCTTGCATAGAAGAAGACTGTACTCACCATACTGACTGTGGAATAGAAGCTTGGAAGGGTAGTGAGACAGCCAATGAATTGTGCTCTGTAGTATAAACTACAGTGACCTGCAGGGTGTTTTATAATTTTAAAATATGATCTATGCCTACGAAGTCCATAAGGGAAAATGAATGCACCTCAATTAAAATGAAAGAGCACATAGAGAATAAAATTAATTCAATATTTTGTCTGAGAAATGAAATGCATTTTAAAAGTTTTTAAAATATTAATGTCCTCATTTTGCTTGCTCTTGAAGCATAAGTGAAATAATTAAAAACAGATTTATTGTTTTCTGTCCTTCGTGGCTCAATGAGGATTGTTGCTGCAAAGAATCCTTTTAAATTGTCTGATAAGAGCAAGGGAGACAGAACATTGTGTTAATTTAATATGAAGTGTGCCAATTCAAACACATCAAAGGTCAGAAATAGAAAACAAAACTTTCTATTCCAAGGTTGATAGAGCCCTACAGTATGCAGGGAGCTGATACTTAGAGACTTGCTTACACACCAATAAGAGTGCCATCCTTTCTAAAGCCAATGATGTTGAAGGGTTTAAAAGGGTTTCACGCTGTAGAGAGTTGCATTGTAAATTGCATGAATATGTGTTTAATCTGCATATATAAAAGCATAAGAATCTTAACATGTTATTCCTGGACTAGAGTTCAAACACTATGATCCATTCAATGTCTGTAGACCTTTGTGTCAAGGAAAGCAGTATGGTTTGACTAGCTGTGTCAACATCGTTCTTTCTACAGTGGCAAGTCAAAAGCTTCAGATTGCTTGGATTGGACTGTGGTTTCAAGACAAAAGGCGTGTCTATGGATATGGGTCTCTGAAGTCTCCCTCAGATGTCCTAAATTAGCTCAAATCCTTTTGTATGCTAGTTCAAAGCCTGTTATCCATTCACATAGCAATACTCAGGGAAACTTAAAAGAAAATGACCAGCAATCTTAAATAGTGAAACTTAATTTGGCATTCAAAAATAGTCCGTTGCAAGACAAATCTCTGGACTTCTTGCAAGTTACACTCTTTCAAATTAAAACAGGGTTTCATCTTCCCACTTTTATTCACGGATTTTGGTTGTGTTTATTTTGTATATGTCATTCAGAGCAGAGGGTGAACACGTATGACAACTATTTAAAAGCAGAAGATCCAGAAAGAAAGTCTGGAATTTTTTTTAGAACAAATCAATAGTCAGCCCTTGATGGCTGTGATTACTAAGAGCCAACATGGGTTTCTCAAGAACAAGTCATGCCAGACTAACTATCTCTTTTTCAAGAAAGTTGCTACCCTTGCTGGATCAGGGGAATGCTGTAGACCAGTGGTGGCCAATGGTAGCTCTCCAGATGTTTTTTTGCCTACAACTCCCATCAGCCCCAGCCATTGGCCATGCTGGCTGAGGCTGACGGGAGTTGTAGGCAAAAACATCTGGAGAGCTACCGTTGGCCATCCCTGATATAGAGGATGGTGCAGAGTTGTTTTCTGTTGCTCCAGAAGGTCAGACCAGAACCAATGGCTTGAAATTAAATCAAAGAGTTTTCAGCTAAACAATAGGAAGA
The DNA here is from genome assembly GCF_032191835.1 of Heteronotia binoei. Classification (NCBI taxonomy): domain Eukaryota; kingdom Metazoa; phylum Chordata; class Lepidosauria; order Squamata; family Gekkonidae; genus Heteronotia; species Heteronotia binoei. Next base: position 83,386,286 of record NC_083225.1, read on the forward strand.
ACTTCCCGACAGAGTGGTTCCTCAGTGGAACAGGCTTCCCTTGGAGGTGATGAGCTCTCCTTTTTCTTGAGGTTTTAAAACAGAGACTTGTTTGCCATCTGGCAGTAAAGCTGATTCTGTGAACTTAGGCAGATCATGAGAGGGAGGGAGGATTGCATCACTGATTGCATCAGTGGTTAGTTCTCATGGCCCTTTCATACATGCCCAGGGAATTGCTATCACCAATATGGAGTCAGGTTATTGAGGAAGACTCAGCATCGGTTCTGTAAGGAAAGATCTTCATCAAAGGCTCCTTAGAAAGCTTGAGAGTCGTGGAGTAAAAGGACAGGTCCTCTTGTGGATCAAAAACTGGCTGAGTAATAGGAAGCAGATAAATGGGCAGTCTTCGCAGTGGAGGACGGTAAGCAGTGGGGTGCAGCAGGGCTCGGTACTAGGTCCCATGTTCTTTAACTTGTTCATAAATGATTTAGAGTTGGAATGAGCAGTGAAGTGGCCAAGATTGCGGATGACACTAAATTGTTCAGGGTGGTGAAAACCAGAGAGGATTGTGAGGAATTCCAAAGGGATCTGTTGAGGCTGGGTGAGTGGGCGTCAACGTGGCAGATGCGGTTCAATGTGGCCAAGGGCAATGTAATGCACATTGGGGCCAAGAATCCCAGCTACAAATACAAGTTGATGGGATGTGAACTGGCAGAGACTGACCAAGAGAGAGATCTTGGGGTTGTGGTAGATAACTCACTGAAAATGTCAAGACAGTGTGCGTTTGCAATAAAAAAGGCCAACACCATGCTGGGAATTATTAGGAAGGGAATTGAAAACAAATCAGCCAGTATCATAATGCCTCTGTATATATCAATGGTGCGGTCTCATTTGGAGTACTGTGTGCAGTTCTGATCGCCGCACCTCAAAAACGATATTATAGCATTGGAGAAAGTCCAGTAAAGGGCAACTAGAATGATTAAAGGGCTGAAACACTTTCCCTATGAAGAAAGGTTGAAACGCTTGGGACTCTTTAGCTTGGAGAAACGTCGACTGCAGGGTGACATGATAGAGGTTTACAAGTTAATGCATGGGATGGAGAAAGTAGAGAAAGAAGTACTTTTCTCCCTTTCTCATAATACAAGAACTCGTGGGCATTCGATGAAATTGCTGAGCAGACAGGTTAAAACAGATAAAAGAAAGTACTTCTTCACCCAAAGGGTGATTAACATGTGGAATTCACTGCCACAGGAGGTGGTGGCGGCCACAAGCATAGCCACCTTCAAGAGGGGTTTAGATAAAAATATGGAGCAGAGGTCCATCAGTGGCTATTAGCCACAGTGTGTGTGTGTGTGTGTGTGTGTGTGTGTGTATATATATATATATAAATTGCCACTGTGTGACACAGAGTGTTGGACTCGAGGGGCTATTGGCCTGATCTAACATGGCTTCTCTTATGTTCTTAAGTTCTTAGGAAGCAATTTTTCTCCAAGCCAGTTTGGCCAGGGATCCTGGAGGATTTTTGCTATCTTATAGGCATGTAGCAGGGGTCACTGGAGATGTGGGTGTGATATTGGTGAATTTCCTGCATTGTACAGGGGGTTGGACTAGATGACACTGGAGATACCTTCTCACTCTATGATTCAGCATTCATATAATCAGTTTATAAATAGGAAATAGAATATTAGAACAATAATGTGCTAAATTAATGCAATTATTTATTGGGTGCCAGCAGGGGTGTTGCTGCTGGTCTTTCTGCTTCCTCCATCTTGTACGATGCGGCGTCTGGTGTGGCTGTTGGATTTGCAACGCTTTTGTCCCCCTCCCTTTTTGGCGACCCGCGTGCCCGTAATTGGTCAATGTTGCACCTCATTGTGACCCCCCCCCCCTTGGATGTAACCTCGTACATAACGGCACCCAATACTCTGGAAACCCGTGCTGGTATCCATGCTGGCCCTCCCCCATAGTTTTTAGCAAACACTAAGTCCCCTGTGTCAAACCTCCAGGGCATCCAGACCACTTCTGGCACCTCTTGTAGGTCAGAAGCTTGGTTCGGGTGCATGCGGTCTAGCAGGGTAGTCAGCCACCGACCCATGAGCAGCTTGGCTGAGCTGCGGCTGGTGATGGTGCTGGGGATGGAATGTTGTGCTAGGAGGCACTCAGCTAAGCAGGCTTCCCACTCTCCATGTATGATGTGGCAGAACGTTTCCTTCATAACCCGCACCATCCTCTCTGCTTGGCCATAGGTGACAGGATGAAAAGGGGTCGACCATATGTGCTTTATTATGTTCTGGCCACAGAAATCCTGGAACTTGGCCAAGGTGAAAGCCATCCCATTATCCGATACTAATGTGTCCAGGAGGCCCTGTGTGGTGAAAACCCTGCGGAGGGCCCCTAGCGCTGCCCGCATGGATGTGGACACCACCAGAACTACCTCCATCCACCTTGAGTAGGAGTCCACAATAATGAATACCTGCCCCTGGAATGGCCCTGCGAAGTCGAGGTGCAAATGGGACCAGGGGTTGCGAGTGGACTCTCAATGCTGCGCTGAGGTGCGGGGAGGCAATGGTCGGGTCTCCTGACATGGCTGACATCTGGCCAACCAGGATTTGATTGCTTCATCTATCCTGGGTCACCACACATAGCTGTGGGTTAGCACCTTCATGCGCACAATTCCCAGGTGGGTCTCGTGCAGGGCTGTTAGGACTCGCTCCTGCAGTACCAGGAGCACCACCACCCTACTTCCCCACAACAGGCCCCTTTATGTACCGTCAGTTTGTCCCTGCGGGATGCAAATACCGAGAATTCTGATCCCACCTGGCCACCCCCTCCACACCCAGTTCAGAATTCGAGATAGAGTTTTGTCCTTAGAGGAGTAACAGGCAAAGTCCTTGGCATGCACTGAGCAGTCTGGGAGGGACTCTAGCGACATGATCTGGAATGCTGGTGGTGGATCTGGGTCCATTGAAGGTAACGGCAGGCGGCTCAGGGCGTCAGCATGACCCATCGCCTTCCCAGGGTGGTACTTAAGGTCATACTGGTACCCTGCAAGGAAGATGGACCACCTCAACACCCATGGTGAAGGCATTGGGGTGTTTGGCAGTCAGGAGCGAATAGGCCCAGTAGGGACTTGTGGTGCATCAATATGGTGAAGGGCCGGCCATAAAGGAAATCGTGGAATATTTTAACCTCCACCACGATGACTAGGCCCTCTTTTTCTATTTGAGTGTAGTTTCGCTCCAGTCCTCGAATAGTAAGCTACCAGAACTTCACGGCCATCCAGTAGTACGTGGACTAACATGGCGCCCACCCCGTAGGGTGAAGTATCGCACGCTAAGATGACGGACAGCCTCTCGTCGAAGTGTGCCAGCAAGCTGTTGGAAGTTAAAATGTCCTTCACTGCCTGAAAAGCAGCAGCTTGCCTGCGACCCCAAACCCATGGTCCCCATTTGTCCAACAGTCTGTGTAAGGGCTCTGCTACCGCCATCTTGTGGGGAAGGAAGGAGTGGTAGACATTGAGGATTCCGAAGAAGGACTGTAATTCTGCCTTGTTGGTGGGCACCGGCACATTATAAATGGCCTTTATTTTATCCTGTGCCAGGTAAAAGCCGCTCATGTCCACCATATACCCCAGGAAGTCAATGGAGGGCATCCCCAACACACATTTTTCCTACGTCACCTTCAACCCTGCCCCGTTGAACCTCTGCAACAAAGCCTGGAGGCGGCCGGCGAACTCCTCATTGGTGGTGGCTGCTATCAGCACATCATCAAAGAATGGCTGGACCCCGGAAATACCTTTAAGAAGGGAGTCCATCAGGTTCTGAAAGATTCCTGGAGCCACACTGACCCCACACTGATGCTTTACTCTGAAGGCCCCCCGGTGCATAACAATCGGTTGTGCCTCTGCTGTGGCAGCGTCCATAGGGAGCTGTTGGTATGCCTGTGCCAGGTCCAGTTTCCCAAAAATCTTTGCCCGCACTAATGACGCTAGTACGTGGCTCACCACCAGAACCGGGTAGGCGTGGCCCTGCAGTGCCTTATTAATCATGCATTTATAATCCGCGCAGATGCAGATGCTGCCATTAGCCTTGATCGGGGTGACGATAGGGATTTCCCACTTCGCGTTCGCTACCAGTTCAAGGACCCCTTGGGCCATGAGGCATTCTAGCTCCTCTTCAATCTTGGGTCTCAACGCTAGGGGCACATGCCTGGCCTTCATCTGTATGGTCTGCACATTTGGGTTTAGCTATAGTGCTACGGGGTCCCCTGTGTATGTTCCCAGGGTTCCGTCGAACACAGCGGGAAATTCCTCGCACACAGTTTGGAAGTCTCTTTGAATGGGGGCATGATGGATACCCATTACTCGTATCCCTAGGGCCTCAAACCAGGCCTGCCCCAGGAGGCTACTCAGGTCCCCCTCCGCTACGATTAGGGGAAGCTTGACTTTGAACCTCCCATATATAACCTGGACCAGGCCCACTCCCAGGACTGCAACCTCCTGTTTTTGAAAATTGCGGACTATGAATGAGGACGGTTATAATTGGGCCTCTCCCTTGGAGCATAACCACATAACCTTGGAGCATAACCGTGCGGGCCGAAATGACCATCTGGCCTGCCCCCAAGTCTACTTCCATTTTGCAGGGGTTGCCGTCAATGAACACAGTCATTTGGTACTTATTGGGGGATGGAAAGGGCAGCTGGCATACCTGGGTCCCCATCGTGGAGAGTGCCTGGATGTCGTCCACAAGCGCAACCTCGTTGCGGCGGCCATCTTGTTGGCATGGAGGTTTCCCTTGCCATTGTGCCGACGACCAGCAGACCTGGGCCAGATGCCCAGCCTTTCCACACGTGTGGCAGGTCATGCTCTGGAACCTGCAGATGTGGCATTCGTGTGGCTCCCCGCAGCTAGTGCAGGTTTTGGGGGTGGTCGGTTCTGTCGCCCATGCTCGTGGCTTTTGTCAACTTGCCTGGTGTAGCATCAGGACATCATCTCTGTTGGAGTCTTCCAACTCTGTGGCCAGTCGCAGCTGGTGAGCACTGGTGCCCAGACGACGGGCCTTCTCCTTACTCGCATCCTCGGTGACAGCTATCTGTAGGGCCTTCACCAGGGTAGGATCCTCTTCCGTAGCAATTTTCCTATGTGCCTTCGAGTCCCGGAGGCCATGAGTGAACTTCATGATCAGGGCATTTTCAACTTGCCCACCATAGTCCGCCTTCCTTCCCATGTCACGCAGGCGGACCAGGAAGGTTGCAGCTGTCTCATTGGGTTCCTGCAATCTGTCAAGGAACTGTAGTCACCGGGTGAGGTGAGTAGGCTTCGGGACGAAATGGCTGGTCAGCGCCTTGATGAGCTCATCGAAGGAGGATGCTTCGTGCATTCCTGGTGTGACCAGGCCCTCCGCAAACTGTAGGGTTTGGATCCCGCAGTTGCTCAACAGGATGGCCTTTTTGATTTCTGGTTCATCTGGTTGATTTGTTGTGCCATGAGGTGATACTTAAGTCTTTTGACCCAGGCTTCCCAGGCCTCGGACTGCGCTATGTCAAACTCTGGAATGGAGTTTTGCGATCCGGACGCGGTAGCCATGGTCGGGCCGGTCAGTGGTGCCTGTTCCATGGTAGCACTGGAGCTCTGCACATTTAGCAATGCCAGTTGGGCCTGGGCCTCACTCATCTGGATCCCATTCTCGTCACCACTATAATATAGTGGGTTCTATGCATTGAAAAGTTGCCAATTGTGTGATACAAGCTCTTTAATAAACATGATATAGGATAGGGCTACATTAGAAGACTGGGGATGGGGCCAACATATACATCTCTGGATTCCCATGCTAGCACCTCATTGGGTCATTCAAACTTGTGGGGGCTTGTGATTGGTCTAGGGCTGCAGAGATTTGGATCCTGCAGCCCTTTGTTCCCAAATCCCCAAGCTGAATCCGTCTGGCTCCAATGAGCCCGGCAGGCACACCCAAAGTCTTCACTTGAGTCCACATACATAACAACTAGGACACTGGATCAAAGTGCCTGGACATGATGTATAGACCATATTAGTCTAATATGCTACTTTTGTTCTTTCTGTAGTACTGTGGCACCAGCTTGGGACTCTCCCCTCTTTATGGAGATGTGTCATGAGATCTGGGCCCTGTGAGAAAACTGGTCAGGTCCAATGATTTTTAAAGTTTCTTTCTCCTCTATGTTGTCACTGTTATATTACATTATTTGGGTAATTTTAGGCTGTCCCATTCAACTCAGCTATGATCTTTCAGCTATGCTGTTTTACACTTTTGGAAATATGCTCTTTGGAACTGAAACCTGAAGAGGCTATGGCAGCCATTTCAGATGCTGTCCTCCCAATAAACAGATCAGTGATCTTCCTGTTCTAATTTTAGCTCCAGTCAATGTTGCTGATTTCAGTAATATTCTGATCAATTTCAGACAATTTGGTAGACTTTTATTCACTCCTACCCCCACCATATTGTGTTGACTCTCAGCAGCTCCCCTAATTGTGAGCTAAAATCCACTTCTATTCTATGTATTACCCCTTCTCAGAAAGTACAGAAGGGAAGTTGTATAGTGCCTAGCTTAATCTAAGGGCAGTTAAGTTGGAACTAAAGAATCTACACAAAAATATACCATATTGGACATTTAGGTAAGCCATAAACATTCTGGTTTCAATGCCAGATGGTGCACACTTTGTTAGATTACTATCTATTACTATCAATTAATCCCATAAGATTTCTGTAGAGACTGCGGCAAAGACTTACAGTCTGTGCTTCTTCATGTTACATGGAAAACTATGGCAAGAATTTTCTACACTGCCTTTGCTTTCTCTCAGACATGATGGTGGTAATTTGTGAGAAGTTATTCTCAGTATTTTAAAAGATGATTAATGATTGCAGAACCATGGTGTGGAGGGACAACCACACTGGGGAAGCTGTACCTGTAGAATTTATGGCTGGACACTAAAATTGTTGCCAAGGGAGCACTGTGCTGTTTAACAATGATTTAGGCAAAAATTAAGCTAGTATATAAGTAGAAAGCAAGTGTCTGAGAAAGTTACGCTACTTGAATTCCTGCCCAGACCCATCTTTTGTGCCCAGTGATCGGCTAGAAGACCAAGACGAGTGTAATATGTACAGCTGACACAAAATGCTATGTCAGGAAGTGGTATTACTCCATCTGAGTTCTCTGCTTGCTTTATTGGTTTAAGATTTCATGCAAGGGGCTGAAAGGAAATCTAGTCCAGGAGTGGCCAAGCTTGCTTAATGTTAGAGCCACACAGAATCAAAATCAGATGTTTGAGAGCCACAAAATGAGTGTCAGAAGTTTGAGAGTTGCAAGACAGGAAGGAAGGACAGAAGAAAATTAATACAAGGGAGGGAAGGAGAGGTGGAAAGAAAGCAACTTTAATGTTGAATGCATGCTATAAGCCATCAGCTGGCTTGGCTTGGAGAAATGATTTAAAGAGAGAAATGACTTCTTTGAGTTAGCCGACAGGGCAATGGGGGCTTCAAGAGCCACACAATGTTTGTGAAAGAGCCACACAATGTTTGTGAAAGAGCCACATGTGACTCCCGAACCGCAGTTTGGTCAACCCCGATCTAGTCTTTCAAGTGAGGTTTTGGTACAGTATAACTAATAGTATTACCCTGTTTAGACTTACTCCTGTCCATACCCACTACAATCATATAGCGGAGTAAGTGGAAGTAAGCCCCAATGAACAAAATGGAACTTCCATCTGAGTAGAAGAAAAAAAAAATAATAATCATGAAGTGTTTCAAAGTGCCAAAGTTAATTTTCCCCTAGCAGAAATGCCAATTGGAGCTTAAAAGTTAGAGTGAAGAATGGGGAGTGGTTAATAATGCAGGCATTTGTCTTAAGAATAGAAGAGAGGAGTTGAAAACAGAAAAAAAGAGATGAAAAGAAAAAACAGAGTCAAGAAAGAGGGGATAGGGTTTCATTCAATCTCTTCTTGTTACTCAATGCAGCATCTCATAAAAATTGAGAAATGAGTTGAGAAGATAACAGTTTTTTAAACTCACTCAAGTAGCTAAGCAGGAACAACTACAGTTCCACTAAGAACAATTTGTTTCAAAAATAAAAGTGGATTTGATGAGGAAGCATTGATAACATAAACCCATTAAACTGCATAGCAAGTGTATGTGATAATGTCATTTCTTCATAACATTTTGATTGAACAGATATTTTCCATTTTCTGGGAACAATATGATCTATTAGTACTATATTAAATAGACATGTGAACCAGCAGCTTTTATTAGTAAGCACATAAAATACAAATGAACATACAGTGATTGTGTTATTACAAAAACTAGATATGGCTCAGTAACAAGAATAAAGTAGATTTGTAGGATAGGACAGACCAGAGATAGGGAGAACAGGTTTTACCCATATTGGCCATATATTAATTAATTGGGGAAATTAGGTTAATTGGAAACAAGCAAGAGGGGTAACTAGGGATCTTCAATTATACCAGGATTTTCCCTTAGAGAACTCTCAAAATAAACCAGGCTGAAGTCCAGGCTGAAAATAGATCCAAGTGGGCAGCCGTGTTGGTCTGAAGCAGTAGAACAGAGTAGGAGTCAAGCAGCACCTTTAAGACCAACAACGTTTTATTCAGAATGTAAGCTTTTGTATGCATGCATGCTTCTTCCGAAGAGGGGACAGGGTACAGTGAGCTGAAATACATATAGCTGGTGGGTTAACTGATACAAAGTTAGGATCAGATGGCAAAACAGTGTAATAAACTGGAAGACCATTTGGTCTGTATAGCATTTGCGTGGGAAACCAATAAAAGGTAATAAAAGTTGCCTGTTAATTGCTTTTACTACAAGTCTAGGTAAAACAAAAGGACATGTATTTCCTAGAGATGTTATTGTCCACCTAATTTACTTTTTAACATCATTCTATACATTATAAACATCATTCTAGTTTGCCATTAGAAAAAAATAATACATTAAAGTATAGTGAAAATGGGTTAAGTATATGTAAGGAGATAAACAGCCAATATCTCTTATTTGAGTATGTCAATACAAGAAATATTATTCTGATACACTATTCTAAAAGAGAAATACATTGGAATACCGTGGATATATAGCTATACCCAGTGGGCGTTTTCGCAATGACCTTCAAGTGGCGCGACCACCCTCTTCACACCGGAGGATCTGCCCGGATTTCACACAAGAAGCGCCGGCGCACCCAAAAGAGCCGGCGACTTCCGTCGCGAAACCCGCTCAAACGTTTTCCTGCTTCTTGGCGGTTTCCGTTTGAGCGGGTTTCGCGACGGAAGTTGCCGGCTCTTTTGGGTGCGCCGGCGCTTCTTGTGCGAAATCCGGGCAGATCCTCCGGTGTGAAGAGGGTGGTCGCGCCACTTGAAGGTCAGTGTGAAAACGCCCAGTGAGAGTGGGTTTGGCATATGTAATGAGATAAAAAACCAATATCCCTGTACAGTCCTGGGGCGGTGTTTGTTTCAAGTTTCACAATAATTTGGAATTCAGCAATTTTTCTCTTCATTCTGTTCTTGAAGTTTCTTTGCAGTAAAACAATGGGTAACCTCAAAGTATCTGTTTTACTCCTATTTACTGATATTAAAGCGGGATGTTTTATTTCTCTCTAGCCGTCAAACTTTCCATCCGCTAACACAGAGGTACTAAGTCTAAGACATGAACTTGCTTAAAAGATGTATTACTTTTTAAATACTATGCCATGCATTCTGTATTTGAGCATGTTCTTATCCTGGACTACTTCTGGTAAATCCTTTAAAAAGAAACTGTGTCTTCAGTCATTTTGCATCATTCAATACAGTATTGACTCCTAAACTCTGGACCTATTTGTTGGATTCAGTTAAATCCAATTTCCAAACTGGTTTTGGGAAGGAAACAACCTTGGCTGCCCCAACTGAACTGTTCTGGGATAGATACAGGTATGTGTGATTCTCTTAAAACTCTCAGTAGCATTATTCACCAGGGTATGCTTTGGGAATGTATGCCTGGTTTGGGGCACCATTACTTACTGATTTTATTCCTCAAGCTTGTACTGACTACTCCTTTGCTCCATAGCATTTGTTGTAATGTGTGGACTTCTCTGGTATTTAACATTTGCATAAATACACTGGGAGAGATCACCTACAGAGTGAGGTGCCACCAGAATATTGGTGGTTCTGAGCTCTATTCCTGGTAAAGCTGTAAATGTCCTGAACCAGTATCTGGAGTTGGTAGTGAACTGTGTGACTCAGTCCAGACAAGACCAATATACTTTGAGTTGAAGATATTGTTGATCAAGGAAATGAAATTCCAGCTTTGTCTGGTTGGGGTCATTCTGTCTTTATCAAATCAGCCTTTGTGGCATGAACAACTTTTAACCAGCTGTTCTTAGTACAGCAAATGTGGCCTGTAAAAACATAGTCTGGACAGAACTATACATAGACTGGTAACTTTTAGGTTTGATTTTGTAATATACTTAATGTTGAGCTACCTTTAAAAACTGACCAGAAGCTTCAGTGGGCTCACTATGTAACTGAGAGGCTGTTAAAATAGGTACAAACAGGAATTGACTTATATTACTGGTACTTCACTGGTTGTGGTTACCCATTTGTGTAGAAACCTATGAACAAATGCCTACTCTGAAATCGGGATACATGATGAGCTGCTTGCTCCAATATAAACCTCTTCAGTCTTTGGGTTTCCCCATCTTCAGAGATAAGGCCTTTTAAATCATGGCACCTTACTTGTAAAACTCCCACCACATGTCCAGTTGATTGGCACCTATTTTAAATTATTCGATGGCCTGCAATTTGATTGACTGGCCAATCTATTGATGTTACTGTTTCAGTTGTTGGTATATTTTAGTTCAATGGCTATATTATGTTCCATTTTAATCCATATTGTGAGCTGCCTTGAAAAGTTTAGAAATACCATAAATAAATATCAAATAATAGTGAATAGGTAGCAATAATAAAGTGTTAATCATGAACTGACTTCAGGCAATGGTGCTAAAGTGGAGCTAGCTATGGGGATTGAATAAACATCTTTCCTTTTCTTGGGGGGAGCACATAGTGTGCAGTGCTCTGTTAAAACATATTCCGTTGTAAGCTGCCCTAAAGTGAATCTAAGCTTTTAACACATGCTATTTTAGCACATGCTACCTTCAACCAGATCCAGTTTGATCTGATAGAGTAGTTTCTTCAGCTATTGTCTAAAATACTATTCAGCAAATGTTTGTAAATGAGCATTTCTTTGAGGAGCTACCTGTAGCTAAGGCTTCTCTATCATTCTTATTAGGAAAATCCTTTGTTGCTGATTTCCGCTCCACTCTAAAGCCCTACAATGTCCCAGTGGAAATTTTATTGTAATAAAACTCTGCCTTGGGAATTAATGGTGCCCTGGCCTCTGGTGTAGGACAATGAAGAAGTCTAATTGGTGTGCAGATTTTCCTCCATGCCTCAGTGATAACTTGTTCAAAGATCAGTTATTTTTGAAATTTGAGTAGGCAATGCCCCTTAACATATTGTGGGTGGGCTAATTAATTATCTGATTAGCGAAATGAAGATTTGTTATTAGATTAAGAAAGTCAGGACTGTATATTCATGAATTCAAACTTTTTTTTTCAGTTTCAGCATATTAACACAATGACATCAAATGTCTACTTGTGATTTATTCTGGAGAAAAAGAAAGATTTAGCTCATGTATTCATTTTACAAATTTCCCTCACTCCATCTCTATTTTGGTTGGGGGAGGGATGTTAATGTTTTTGAAGGGAAAAAATGTTTCATTTTGATGATCACAACTTGATTAATAAATATTGATCCAAATCCCTTAGTTTAGCTTATAGACACTTCCATAAGTGCCTTTCTTTTCATAAGAACATAAGAAGAACCCTCCTGTTTCAGGTCAGTGGTTCATCTAGTCCACAGTTCTTTCTTGCATAGTGACCAAACAGTTCCTTTGGATGTTCAACAATGGGTCATGGAGACCAAGGCCTTCTGTTGATGTTGCCTCCTGGAACTAATGTTCAGAGGTTTACTTCCTCTGAATGTGGATATTCCCTTTATTCACCAAGGTTAATAGATCCATTTTCCTTGAATCTGTCTCTTTTTAAAGCCATCTATGTTTGTGACGATTACTGTACCCTTTGGTTGTAAATTCTACATTTTAATTATTCATTTTGTAAAAATGTATTTCCTTTTGTTAACCCTTCCTCAATTAACCTTTCACTTTTAAAACGACAGATGGCAAGTTTTGGTGGGAAAGCTCCTTACTTAGGGACAATCAAGGACTATAGATTATCTCACTTTGTATACTGCATTTACTTGAAAAAAAAGTTATCCTGAATCCAAGATGACCCCTTAAGAATGTCACATACACAAACAATATTTATTATTGGGCACAACAGTAACTTGTATGCAAATGTAAGATGACTGCTTTTTTAATCACATACCTAGGCTTAGATTTTAGTAAATATTGTACTTTTTTCTAGCTTTCTGATTGCACACAGATAGATGGGTAGCCATGCTAGTCTTTCTGTACCAGTAGAAAAGAGTAGGAATCCAGTAGCACCTTAAAGACTAACAAAATTTGTGGTAGGGTATGAGCTTTCATGAGTCACTGCTTACTTCCTCAGGTAAAAGAGTGTACCAGCCTTCTGGAAAAGTGTTTGAGGGATAGATACCAAAGAACTTGTGCTGGAGTGTTAAGGAAAAATGCTGGAAAAAAGAAACCTCTCAATGTAAAGATTCAAGAAACTGTGAAAAGGCTTAAGAAACTCTCATTAGCTCATACATAAGAACTAAAGTCTGTGCAAAAGCTCGTTTTATCTAAAAAATGTCAGTCCCTGAATTAACTAGGCCTTTCCCCTCTATGTCAAATAAAATATTTTGTTCATTTTGAATTTTAAAACATCTCAAGTGCCATTATCAGTAGTTTAAGTTAAAAAGAGCTCATGTCCTGATTAGGGATGTGCAAAAAAAAAAAAAATTCGGTAGTACATGGATTCGGAAGTATACGGGGGGAGGAATCAATGGCAAATAGGGTATATTTGAAGCCGCCTGGAGAGGAGGGGATTTGAGGGAGAGCCCCCAAATTTACAGGGGACCTGCAGGGGACTCTACCCTACAAACCCCCCAAGTCCCAAAAAGATTGGGCCAGGGGGTCCAATTCCTGGGGCACCCAAAGCCAAACCTAACTTTACACCAGAGAATCCTTATAGGACCCAAATGCACTATATACATCTATCTACTCTATGAACCCTGCCACACAAAACATAATCTGCTCAAGGTCTGCTCAGCAGACCTGGCTGCAGCAAACCCAGATGCCAGCTCTCCAGCCCTGCCCCAAAGAACATGGGGAGAGCTAACCAAGCACAACAAGCATACTGGCTCTGGGTCTCTCACCCAGGTGCCAGCTTCCATGTCACAGAACACACAATCTACAGATGCCAGCTCTCTAGCCCTGCCCCAAACAACATGGGGAGAGCTGGCCAAGCACAACAAGCCTGCTGGTTCTGGGTCTCTCACCCAGGTGCCAGTCCCCCCCCCAAAAAAAACCAGAACCAGGAAAAGGGACAACAGGAGAAGGCCAAGAAACTCAACTGTTAAAAAAGTGGCCTTTTAAACAATGAAAATTAGGCCAAACAGCCCCCCCCCCCAAGAACCAGAACCAGAAGAGAAAAGGAACTACAGTAGCACAACACAGCAGCAACAAATCAAACACAGAATCCTTTTAAAACAGTAAAAACCCTTAACTTTTAACAATACAGGAACTTTACCAACCCCTCCTCCCCCCCAAACCCCCCCCCCCTTCACCCTAAACCCAAGAAATCCAAGCCACCCAGATCAGGAAAAGTAAAGGGACACTGCACTTTTAAAAGTCCTCTAACTAAAGTAAGATATGGGCAAATTGGCAAACCCCCCCACCCCAGGCCCCCTCCCCCAGCAGAACTCCCTAACCCCAAATAAGCTACCCACCACCCAAATCTGGATAAGTAAAGGGACTCTGAGTCTTAAAAAGTCCTTTTACCAACTAAAATAAAAACAAGAACCCCAAGACTGTCTTACCTTAGACGTCTTCTCTACTCCAGGCAAGTCTGGTAAGGCTGAGAGAGAGCAGCTGCCTGAGGCCAAGGGCCAGCACAGCACAATCTCTCTCACACACCAACACAGCAGCAATGGAGGAGTCCAGCCAGGCAGACTCCTTAAAAAGGTTCTCTGTCCCTACAGAGAGCAGTTTCAAAAAATAGCACTGCTCTGTGTTTGGCCAGACAACAGTGCTTACTTGGATTCCTTCAGTGGCAAAATTTTCCCTCCCTTTTCTCCTTTTTTCAGAAAATGATGTCTTCTTCATTAGCCAAAAAAGTCTGTATGTCCCACCTTCGACAGTTCAGTATTTGGCTTTCTGGCAAAGCCCAATAATTTGAGGGGAGGATCAAAACTAGGGGTGTGCATTCGGTTCGGCTGAACCGAATCAACCGCTGAATAATCCCTGATTTGAAAAAAAGAAAGGGAAGGGGTCTGTCATAGAGGTATTCAAGGAAAATTGAACCACTTGTTTTAAAACAAACAAATAAAAACCCAACATACACATGTAGATAGGCCCTCAGCTGGCAGTTTCTGAATCCTACATCTTTATGTCCATGTATCTCTAAAGAGCTCAGGGCAACACACATAATTTGTCTCCATTTTCGGCTGTTTGCTCGTCCTCCTCTTCGGAAAGGAATTTTAAACAGCTCAAAAGAATGTAAATAGCCCTTTGGCAAGACTAATTGAAGAAGGAGCTTACTTACGAAGGTCTGAAGAACGTAAGAAATCCTTTCTGGGGTCCTAGAGGGTAAGATAACAACTTTATTATCAAATTAAGGAGGCAACGCCCAGGTTAATTACTCAGCAGTTGCGTGTAACTCCAGAAGAGTGAGAAACTATGGCTAAATCCATTAAGGAGTTATCAGAACAGATGTCTGCTTTCCAGGCTTTAATAATGTCATCCCAGGACCAGATAAGATCCAAAATTAAGTCAGTGAGAGAGGCAGTTTCAGAACTTGCAGCTGAACTCAAAGACACACGGAGCATTGCTGTCTCGGCTAACGAGCTGGCTTTATCTAACAAGCAGAAGATAGCCCAGCTGAATACGCAGCTTACAGAACTCTCTGACCGTAACAGAAGAGCAAATTTGATTCTGGGTGGAATTTCAGAGGAAATAAATAATAAACTGCTGGAAGGAACTCTTATAGACTGGATGGGTGAGCAAGGAGTTACTCTGCAATCTCAGGACATTGAGAGGGCTCATAGACTGCAAAGGAGACAAGATGGAGGTGCCCCAAGGGAAGTTATAATTAAATTTTCAAGGGAAAAGACTAGGCAGACTGTTTTCAAGACTTTGAAAAAAAAAGAAAGATCTCTCTTTTAGAGGAAGGAAAGTCTGGGTGAGGGAAGACTTTTGCCAGGAAACCATCAGAAAGAGGAGGCTAATGAGACCCTTTGGGCAAAAATTATATGACAATAAGATTAAATTCTCTTGGGGGTATCCTTCCTCAATAATTATTTTTAAAAAGGAAAAAAGGCTGGTGGCTCGCAACCCTAAGGAAGCAACAGATCTCCTTACTCACCTGGGCATCGCCACAGACGACCTGAGAGACCCGAGAGAGGAAGAAGAAGAAACAGTGGATGTCGATGTGGACCCAGGGGAAGGAAGCTCAAGTAGACAAGAGAAAAGGCCAAGGATGGACTACTAAAGGGAAGTATAAAACAATTTGAGCTAACTTTAGGTAGAAGCTAGAAGGGGAGGGACGGGGTGCGTACTCCCTGGAAGGTGGAAGACAGGATGATTGCCTCATCCAGAAAGTTGTCTGTGCCACAGGTGAAGGGAATGGGGGGTGGGTTTTTAGTAAGAATTAAAGTAAAATACCCTCAGCCAGTAGGGCCCAAGTTTGTTACAAATAAAGAGAATGGATAGGTCTTTAAGAGTCCTTTCACTGAATGTGAATGGCTTAACATCAAATCTTAAGAGATTCAGAGTAATTAAAACGGCTAAAGAACAAAGAATTGATCTGTTGTGCCTACAGGAAACTCACAAAAAATAAATGATAGAAAACCATTGATAAAAGACTTGAGGTGGCAGGTTTTAGCAGAAGCAAGAGGGTCTTCCAAAGCCAGAGGGGTAGCTACATTGATTCGTAGGGATACTAAAGTGGAGGACATTGAAAAATTAGTAGATAAGGAAGGTAGATATCTGTTAGTTAAGTTTAAGCTGGAAGCCATAAAAATCACTATAGTAAATGTTTATGCACCAAATAAAAGACAAAAGAAATTCTTAAACTTGGTTTTTAAGAAGATACAACAGTTTTCAGAGGGCGAACTAATTGTAGTGGGTGATTTAAATACGGACATAACCAAGAACAATAGTATTAAGCTAAGAGATTGGGGCTTGAAGGACGCTCATGAGTTTACCGACATGAGACCCAGCCCGACACATATTTCTAGTAGACATAAAACAGCATCCCGCTTAGATTATATAAGATTATATGAAGTGACTAGAACATCTTATAGGACGTTTATGAGGTCCTATGAGATGGCAGTCAAGGCCGCAAAGAAAACATACTTTGCGACCAAGATTGCGTCTGCAAACTCGCGCCCGGCACAATTGTTTAAGATAATTCGGAATCTTACTACATTGCCACAAGGCAAGCCAAATGTTAAGGAATTGGAAATAGGCTGTGAGGCATTTGCAAAATGTTTTACAGACAAGGTCCAATCACTCCACCATGACTGCCTGGCCATATTAGATACAGTGAGCGAACTCGAGGCTCCGTGCGTGTCTTCTAATTCGACCCTGGACTGCTTTGACCCACTCAGCTTGGAGGAGGTTGACAGAATCCTGGTAACTGCACGCCCTACTACATGCGATCGGGACCCCTGCCCCTCCTGGTTAATTAAGGCCTGCTGGGAGGAGTTAGGATGTCCTATACGGGACATCATAAATAGATCTCTTTCAGAGGACCATTTTCCAATGCCCCTGAAGGAGGTAGTGGTCCACCCTCTCCTGAAAAAGGCTACATCAGATCCGGCCGTATTGGCTCATTACCAGCCGGTATCAAATTTGCCCTTTTTGGGCAAAATTATTGAGAGGGCTGTGGCGTTGCAGTTGCAGGATTTTCTGGATGACACTTCCACCTTGGATCCATATCAGTCCAGCTTCCGTCCGGGCCACGGGGTGGAGACGGTGTTGGTCACCCTCATGGATGATCTCCGGCGACCTCTGGATCGAGGTGGCTTGGCGGTATTGCTGTTGCTAGACCTATAAGCTGCATTCGATATGGTCGACCATCAGCTGCTGACCCGCCATCTCGCCGACGCAGGAAATCGGGGGCTAGCCTTACAGTGGCTCTCCTCCTTCCTTGAAGGTCGGGGACAAAGGGTGGCGGTTGGAGGAGAGATGTCCCAGAGACACCTACTTAATTGTGGGGTGCCTCAGGGGGCAGTTCTCTCCCCAATGCCGTTTAATAACTTTATGCGCCCCCTTGCCCAGATTGCTCGGAGACATAGGCTGGGTTGCCATCAGTACGCTGATGACACCCAGCTCTATCTATTGATGGGTGGCCGGACCGCCGACACCCCTATAAACTTGGACCGGGCGCTGCAGGCCGTGGCAGACTGGATCAGGCTGAGTGGGCTGAAGCTGAACCCAGCGAAAACAGAGGTCCTTTGCGTGGATCGCTGCGGGCTGGGAGGGGAGATCCCTCTACCAGCCTTTGACGGTGCGTCACTGATACCAGTGTGCAGGGTCAAAAGCCTGGGAGTGCTACTGGAGTCCTCTCTGACAATGGAGGCACAGATAGCTGCCACTGTGAAATCTGCCTTCTTCCATCTTAGAAGGGCAAGATAGTTGGCCTCCTTCCTAGAACGTAGCGACCTAGCAACAGTGATCCATGCAACGGTCACCTCGAGACTAGACTACTGTAATGCCCTCTACATGGGGCTGCCCTTGTGCTGAACTCGGAAATTGCAGCTAGTGCAGAATGCGGCGGCCAGGCTGCTACTGGGACTGCCTCAGTGGGAACACGTGCAGCCCGGGCTGAAGGAGCTGCACTGGCTTCCAATTATATTCCGAGCTCGCTACAAGGTGCTGGTTATTACCTTTAAAGCCCTATATGGTCGAGGCCCTGTCTACCTTAGGGACCGCCTCTCCCCACATGTCCCCCAGAGAGCACTAAGATCTATCTCCCAAGGCCTTTTAAGGATCCCTGGACCAAAGGAGGCCAAACTGAAAGTAACAAGAGAGCAGGCCTTCTCCGTAATGGCCCCCCACTGGTGGAATCAATTACCGGAGGAAGTGCGAGCCCTGCGGGACTTTAGTCAGTTCTGCAGGGCTTGCAAAACTACCCTCTTTATGCAAGCATATAAGGAATCCTGAAAACGATACCTTGCCATCGAAAAATATCTACTGAATAGCACCTTAATTTTATGGTAGTCTTAACTTCTATGTAGTTTTAACCTTATGTAACTGTTTTAAATGTATGTATCAATTGTATTTTAAAATTGTCTAATGTAAATCATGGGAAACCATGTCTTGTTAGCCGCCCTGAGCCTGCTTCGGCGGGGAGGGCGGGATACAAATTAAAGTTGTTTATTATTATTATTATTATTATTATTATTATTATTATTATTATTATTATTATTATTATTATTATTATTATTATTATTTTGGAAAAAAATAATAATATGGCGGTTAAAGAGATTAAGACCCATCCAATTTTGATTTCTGACCATGCCCCTATAAGCATAGAATTAGATCTAAAACTTCCCTCGACAAACAGACCTTGGAGATATAACAACTTGGTAATGGCAAAAGAAGAGGATAGGGAATACTTAATGACAGTTAAAATTATATTTTAGGGAAAATAGAGGCACTGTGTCAACTAATATATTATGGGACGCTGCTAAAGCGGTAATAAGAGGCCATTTGGTTAGGAAAGAAAAAGACATAAAAAGAGAATGGTATAAAAAAAGGCAAATGAAACTTAATGAATTGGAGGAGTTACAAAAAGAAATAATGGGAAAGTGTAATCCTAGTTTACAGATTAGAATTAAAAAGATTCAAAAACAGCTGGAGGCTCTACACATGGCAACAATGTGGAAAAAGGAAATAATGGTTAGGAACGACTTCCAGAGGAATAGTATTAATACAGCAAAAAGGTTAGCCAATTATTTGAAAGTTAAAAGGCAAAACAATCAATTAGAAGTATAAAAATTAATAATAATACAACTCAAAACTCTAAGGAAATCACAGGCATTTGAGGATTTCTATAAAAAGTTATATATGAAAAAGAATATAACGGAGGTGTGGGACGCACCTAAGCTAACCATAGAGGAGGAAGTGAAAGCCTTACTGGGGGGTGAGATTACACTGCAAGAGATAAAGGAAGTAATAAAAGCGCTCAAAAAAGGTAAATCACCAGGGCTGGATGGCTTTACTTCTGACTTTTATAAAGAAATGGTAGAAATCATAGCACCCGAATTGCAGGTAGTTTTTAATGAAGTCTTGGAAGGAAAGAAAGCCCCAGACTCATGGAAGGAAACAGAAATAATCTTGATATTAAAGCCCCAGAAAGACCCGGAAGAAGTAGGTTTGTATAGGCCCATTAGTTTACTAAATCAAGATTATAAGATCTTTGCTAAGGTTTTAGCAAATAGACTTAAGAGAGTTATCCCGTCAATTATAAAAGGGGACCAATACTGTTTTATTGAGGGTAGATCTATTGCTCATCCCATTAGAAATATCTTAAATGTATTGCACCATGGCCAACAGAAAAAAATAGTTCTGTTAAAGTTGGACGTTTATAAAGCCTTTGATACTCTCTCACATGAATTCTTGTGGCAAATATTAAAGAAGATAGGTTTAGAGGAACGGTTCTTACACGCCAGACAGGAAATATACAAAGGTGGTAAGGCAAAAGTTAGAGTCAACACTGATCATTCACAAGCGTTTCCAATTCAAGGGGGGGTAAGACAAAGCTGTCCACTATCCCCGCTCCTATTTATAATAGCTATAGAACAACTAGCAGAGCGAATTAGGAATGTGGGGAGAATAGAGGGGTATAAGTCAGGTAACGAAGAAATGAAAATTAATTTATTCACGGATGATATCATAGTAATTATGTCCAACCCCAAAGACGGAGTTAAAGAGATTAAGATAATTTTAGATGATTTTGAAAAGTGTTCAGGGCTAGGAGTGAATATGGCAAAATCAGAAATTCTATCCCTTAATGTTAATAGAGAGGAAAAACAGGAAATAAATAGGATTACGAATATAGGAATGGGGGCCAAGAGACTTAAATACCTAGGGATAGTCCTGCAAAAAATATGGACAAAATGATAAAGGAGAACTATGGTAAAGTATGGAAGAAAATAGAGAGAGAGATTAATAAATGGAAGCATAAAATAATAGGGATATCAACTAGAATAAGATCCCTTAAAATGTTCTTGATACCAAAGTTAATGTATTTATTCCAAACATTGCCCTTAGGTTTGAGGAAAAATCAAATTGAACAAGGGAATAAAGCAATTAAAGTGTGGATTTTTAATAATAAAAACTGTAGGTTTCATAAGAGAATTCTATACAACCTTAAATCAGAATTAGGTTGAGGAATCCCAGATTTAAGTAAATATTATGAGGCCTTCCAACTAAGAGCTGAGTGAGGATAAGGTACTAGAACTGAGTGAGGATAAGGTACAGAAGTGGATTAATTTCGAGAATGCAGTTAACAATGGTATTGGAAGATTTGGTATTTTTTCCACAGTGTTGACAAAAGATCTAAAATCAGCCATAGGGTCCAGAAGAGCATCACTAGAAACCTGGATGAAATCGTACCCACAGTGGCTAGGAAAGGTTTCAAGATGGACCCCCCTAGAAGCTATTGTTAAGGAGGCGCATGCTATAAAATGGTGGGAAAGGCTTAAAAATAAAGGCTATTATAGAGTGGGCAATATGTTTAGGGGTGGTAAACTAAAACCTTTACGGGAAATTACAGAAGATTTAGGTAATCAATACTGGTTAAATATAGCAGGCTTACATAAGATAGTTAAGAAGAGCAGTGAAAAGGGAGAGCTTTGGTTAGACGCTCCAATGGAAGAGATATATAAAGTAATGGCCAAACAAAGGAAGGGTCTAGTGGGGTTACTATACAGAAAAATGATTTCAAATAAAGATAAAATAATAGTATATTTACAAAAGGGATTAAAGTAATCAAATTTAAAGAACTGGAATATAAATTTCTCACAAAATGGTATAAGACACCCGCACAAATAGCCAATATATTCCCAGGAATGAGTTCCAAGTGCTGGCATTGCAAACAATTTAAGGGTTGGTTTGCACATATGTGGTGGGAGTGCGAAGAGGTTAAGCCCTTCTGGGGGGAAATTATTGAATTTATTAGAAAAGTCTGCAATGTACCATTAACCATTGGCTTTAACATGATGTTGTTAAGTACAATAGGAAGTCCAGCACTAAGCAGACCCACTGAAAACCTTGCCAAGGCAATGATATTAGCGGGGAAGGCGGTCATCGCTTTGGGGTGGAAAGATAAAAGTAAATGGTCAATAGAAATCTGGCACAACTATTTGTTTGATTACATACAGTCTGACATCGTGGCAACAATCAACAAGGATTCCACGTGGGAAGATAAAGTCAAGGAAATCGAGACCAGATGGAACCCTTATTTAGAATGGATCTCAGGAAAAACAAGGAAGGACATTCAGTGGAAGATCAAGACTTTGTGCCCTTGGCTGAGGGGGAAAGACTAAGAGTAGATGGGGAGGGTTGGGGGGGGGAGGGTTATTTGTAATTCTAACAATCATATGTTGTAATGGTCAATTTTATAAGAATCAATAAAACAAAAAAATATTTATTAAAAAAAATTGTCTCCATTTTACCCTGTCGGTGGTTTTGTGAAATAGGAAAGGGTCCCTGTGAAGGAGTAAACTTGGATAAAAATTATTGAATGAATGAATGAATAAATAAATAAATAAAGGCTGTGAAGGAGTTAATGTTCCAAGATCATTCAGTGAACTTAACGGCAGAATGAGTATTTGAACTCTGGTGTCCCAGTCCTAGGTCAGTACTCTCACCATTACCCCATGCCGACTTTTGGCAAAACAGGCTAGATGGCCATCTGATAGAAATGCCGATCATGGCATTAGTGAATTTTCTGCATTTTGCAGGTGGTTGGACTAGATGACCCTGAGGTAGGGGTCATTTTGTAGAAAAATAGGTGGCATAAGTCATTAGCATAACTCATTAGCATATGCTCCCCTCCAGCCAAAAGCAACCCAATGCAAGAAAGGATAGCCCTGGGCGAGCAAGGCCTGCTTGGGCTGACTAGAGATCCAACCAGCCCAAGTAGGCTTCACTCACCTGGGGCTCTCCTGGGCTGCCCCACCCCCCAGTCAAAAGGCCAGCAAGCCACCCGCCACCCAAAATCACATAAAAAGTGCAGAAAGGGTGGTGTGAGCTTCTCCAGGGGTTAATGAGGGCTGCTGGGGGTGTGGCAAAGCTTCTGGTGGCTGACTGGCTGCCTGCTCTCCTAATCCAAGGATTGTTATGCAGCTGCACTTACTATTCAATGGACAAGGTAGGTGGGAAAAAAGATGGGGAACCCTCATAAAGGTTCAGGAGCTGCGCTCCTGTGAGCTCCTGCTGAATCTGAGGTCTGCCCTGAGGGTCCCTTCCAACTCTTTAATTCTATGATTCTATATGAACAAGCTCACATAAATAGTGCAGATCTTTCAAGATAAAATATATCCTGACTGGCATCTTTGTGAGTTTAGTGAGTTGGTTTATATTCCTTTTTATAATTGCTTTTTCTTGAATATTCTTAGTCTTAAACTTGATTTTAATGTGGTCTTCAGATGTACAATGCTAAAATCATAATATAAATGAAAGAAAATAGATCAAATCTAAAATAGTATTGTGTCCTGTTAATGATAATCTGCTTTTCTGTTTCTTGCTGATGAAGCAACATTTTTCTCCTCAGTCAGCATTAGAAAAAAATATTTTTCTTTCATAGTAATTGTGCTTCAACGCTGGCAACAACATCTTGGGAATGCAGAACTGTACATTCACTTGCAAGTAACTGGAGATCTAGGACTGCCTTGGTGTAACTAGAATCAGAAATGAGTTTATATATGATGCAAGATCTCACCTTTTAATGGCTGGAATATCACTAGATTCCAGTGGCCAAAGGTATGTCTAGTTAGTTTGAATCAACACTTGCTGCTGTGCATCATTTCTCATGTGCCAGAGCTGCCCTGGCCTCATGAGGACACTAACTTCAGTTGGGCAGGAGAAGAAACTGCAAGTATAGTAGAAAGTTCTCATGTGTCTGAGATCTAAAAAAGTGTGCATTTTGTGGTCATAATGTGTGCAAATTTAGGCTTCATCCATTATCAGCTATGCTCTAGAAAAACAAGGACCTAAAGACAATCCAGTCCAGCTCCCTGCACCATGAAGGATGGCATAAAGCAACTCTGAGAAATAATCACCCAATCTCTGCTTAAATATCTCCATGATGGGAGAACCCACAACATTCCCAAGCAAGTTCTGAACTGTCCTTATTGCTAAAAAGTTTTTCCTAATACCATTCTAATATCTCCCTACCTGTAATTTAAACCCATTATTGCAAGTGCTGTCCTACACTACCAACTGAAATAGCACCCTACTCTCCTCTAAATGACAGCCATGAAAATATTTAATGAGTAATAATAGCCTCTTAAGTCTCCTCTTTTCCAGGGAGAACATTCCCAATTCCCACATCCTTTCTTCACAACACTTAATCTTCAATCCCCTAGTCATTTTCATCGTTCTCTACATCCACTTTAAAGTTTTTATGTTCCTTCTATAAAAGGGCCTTGACACAATTGTCCAAATGGAGACTGACCAGTGCAGTATACAGTGGTAGTACCACATCTTGTGCATCTATTGATACATCCTAAGATTGGACCTGATTTCTTTGCTTCCACATCACATTGGCTACTCATACTCAATTTGCAGTCCGCCAGAACCCCAAGATCCCATTCACACATGCTACTAACCAGAAGAATATTCCCTATCCAGCATGTGCAGGGCCACCTATAGAATCTGCAGCACATCCCTATAGAATCTGCAGCAAATCCCATCTTCCCCAATTTTCCCTTTGTACATTCTAGATAATTTCTCTGGAGATATATATCAGCAATACATCATCTTATAAAAATTCTCTTTAAGATTAAATTTTAAAGTAAATTCCAAACACTTTAACTACATATGTTCCCATGGTTCATATATATGTAATGTCTGAAGATTTCAGACCAGGGGTGTCGAACTTATTTGTTATGAGGGCCAGATGTGACATAAATTAGACCTTGTCAGGCTGGGCCATGTGTGTCATTAAATGTAATGCCAGGTAGAATCATAGAATCATAGCATCATAGAGCTGGAAGGGACCTCCAGGGTCATCTAGTCCAACCCCCTGCACAATGCAGGTAGCAAAGATATAAACTTTATAAAGGACAAAAACAAATACAACGAAAGGGTTTTTTTAAAAAATAAATAAATAAAACATTGTTAAAATATTAGCACTCATTGGTCTTAAAGGTGCTTTCTTTGTATCTCTGCCATGGGATCCAGAGAAATGGGCAAAGGAAGCTCTGGCTCTTTCCTTCATTTCCCAGGGGACCAGGAGGGGAAGGAGCTTCAGCCAATAGAAGGAAGAGAAGCTTGGCTCAGTAGCTCTGCTGAATGATTGAGAGAGCCTGGCAAAGCAAACTCTCCCCCCCCCCTTCCTCCCTAAGGGAGGCACCTCAGCCAATAGAGAAAATAGAGGATTTGCTCTGTAGCTCCTGTGCGATTGAGCAAGTCTTGCAAAGCAAGCTGTGATGCAAAAAGAAGCAAGAGAGAGAGAAGGAAGCAGACAACAGCCAGTTGCTTGGAAGCCTGTTAGGAGCCCTCTGGGGCCCTGATTTGGCCACCAGGCCACATGTTTGACACCCCTGGTTTAGACCATTTGACCATATGTTCTTTAACTTGTTCTTCCTCAGTTTCAAATTTCAGTAAGAGTTTATACATTTTAGCAATAACATGTTCATCATTTGTACATAATTCTATTTCAAATTCAGACTTTGGTTGATTAAAACCATGATACTTTTAATCAGCTTTGAACCTTTCCAAGGTTTGTAAATACATAAACCAGTGGCAAGTATGGCCTTCAATTATTAAGTCTTCCATAGATTTTAATTTGTATTCACCTTGTTGCAATTCTAACACATCACAATATGTTAACCATTTATATGAACCCATAATTTCTTTTCTAAAATGTGCTTCTTGTGGAGATAGTAACAATGGTTTGGGAAGAACCTAGATTTATACTTATGCTATAATCTCAAGATGACACATCTAATAGGTGTAACTACTCCTGTGTTGATTATAGACTCAGGAATTTCCATAGTTATCAGAAAGCAGGTGGGGAAGCTGGGCACTCCATTATACATTAAAGGGAAGAGTACTGCACAGTACTGGATTCACTGGCATTGGATAAAATTCCTACTGAATGTAGCCCCTTTCACCTTTTTGCCTGACTCCCTACACACTCAGTGTCATCATGTACCTTCAAAATGCAACAGCAGCAATAAGGAAACTAACTTAATAAATCTTCCAGTCTATACCAGCAAGACTGGCCCTTAAGAGACCACAGTAAAGTTGTTATGAGATTGTTCACAAGGGCTGCTCCTTAACAGTCTCTTATATGAAGCTTCACTTCAGTCTTTACAGGTGCAGTAGCTCATATAAAAGCTCCTAACATCTTCTAGAATACTCTATGTTGATGTAGCCTTTGGGGTTTATTCATCTGTGACATGCTGTGGTGTAAATAATACCTACTATCATGCGTGCTTCCAGATCCAATGGAGATTATATGGTGTGGGGAGGGGAGAAATCTGCTTCTGTAAATGCATGTGTCTTGTTGAATTGAGGCTATTGCAAATTTCTTATTAATCAATATCTTGTTTCTGTTTCTTCCCTTTTTTCTTGTTAATGATTCCTATATTAAATAAAGTCTTAAAGAGTTTGTAAGATTATTCACTCATGTCTAGCAAGCATGCAGAATGACTGCCAGCTTCTCCGCTATTACATCTTAAGGTCTTTAACTGTCTGAACAGCTGGATGATTGTATAAAACACTGGCAAGCAGCCACTGCTCCCTTCAAATCCCAATTAAAACCATTATAGCAGTAAAGAAATGAGAGAGAAACTGCAGAGCTGTTTCATAGAAGAGCCAATCTGTTTTTAATGCTCTCTTACAGTGGCATGAGGTAAGACCAAGTTTCCAAACTACACTTTTATTCAGATTTGCTGTTGGGCAATCTGATGTCTGCAGACTGTGTTGCTCTTTTTAGGACCTACTAAATTGTCAGAAATCCAGCTGTGTTGCAAATTGCAAATTAGAAACAGGCTGTTGTCCTTTATAAATAAATTTAATATAATTCAGTCCATCCAGATCCCTTGTGAAAAAAGCTTCACCAAAAATAAAAATTCATTCTAGATACATAATTTATTAGAAGTTAGATATACATAGCCAAGTTAATTCCCCCCTAAAGTAACAAATGATATAATAATAATAATATAATAATAATAATAAGTTTTTATTTATATCCCGCCCTCCCCGCCGAGGCAGGCTCAGGGCGGCTTACAAAACATGATATGATATCATGATATAACAATACAGGTAAAATCAATTCACAATATAAATACAAATATAAGTTAATGTTAAAAAGCTAAAAAACAATACGGTGGTGCTACAGTCTCTATTTATCCAGGCAGCGTAATATTCAGTCTGGTTACGTCTTGAAGGCTTCTTGGAAGAGGGCAGTTTTGCAGGCCCTGTGGAACTGGTTGAGGTCCCGCAGGGCCCGCACCTCCTCCGGCAGCTGATTCCACCATTGGGGCGCTTTTATAGAGAAGGCCAGCTCCCTAGTTGTTTTAAGTTTGGCCTCCATAGGCCCAGGGATTTCCAAAAGATTTTGTGAACTGGAACACAGTGCTCTCTGGGGAACATATGGAGAGAGGCGGTCCCTAAGGTAGGCAGGTCCTTGGCCATATAGGGCTTTATAGGTGATAACCAGCACCTTGTAACGAACCCGGTATACAATTGGCAGCCAGTGCAGTTCCTGCAGCCTAGGCCACACGTGTTCCCACCGGGATAGTCCCATTAGCAGCCTGGCTGCTGCATTCTGCACTAGCTGTAGTTTCCGCGTTCGGTACAGGGGCAGCCCCATGTAGAGGGCATTACAGTAGTCCAATCTCGAGGTGACCGTTGCATGGATCACTGTTGCCAGGTTGCCTCGCTCCAAGAAGGGGGCCAACTGCCTTGCCCATCTAAGATGAAAAAAGGCAGATTTGGCAGTGGCCACTATCTGGGCCTCCATTGTCAAGGAGGACTCCAGTAGCACTCCCAAGCTCCTGACTTCACGCACTGGTACCAATGGCGTCCCGTCAAAAGCTGGAAGGGGAATCCCTCCTTCCGGGGCGCTGCGGCCCAGGCAAAGGACCTCTGTCTTCGCTGGATTCAATTTCAGCCCGCTCAGCTTGATCCAGTCAGCAACGGCTTGCAATGCCTGGTCCAGATCTTTAGGGGCATCGATGGCCCGGCCTCCCATCAATAGGTAGAACTGGGTGTCATCAACATACTGGTGACAACCCAGCCCATGTCCCCAGGCGATCTGGGCAAGGGGGCGCATAAAGATGTTAAATAACATTGGAGAGAGAACCGCCCCCTGAGGCACTCCACAATTAAGTGGGTGCCTCTGAGACAGCTCTCCCCCAATCGCCACCCTTTGTCCCCGACCTTCAAGGAAAGAGGAAAGCCACTGTAAGGCTAACCCCTGAATCCCTGCGTCGGCGAGGCGGCGGGTCAGCAGCCGGTGATCAACCATGTCAAACGCCGCTGATAGGTCTAGCAACAGCAATACCGCCACACCACCTCGATCCAGATGTTGCCGGAGATCATCCATGAGGGCGACCAACACCGTCTCTGTCACGTGGCCCGGGCGAAAGCCGGACTGAAAAGGTTCTAAGGTGGAAGCATCATCCAGAAAACTCTGTAGCTACAACGCCACAGCCCTCTCTATTACTTTGCCCAAAAAGGGCAAATTTGAGAACAGCCGGTAATGCGCCAATTCGGCCGGATCTAATGTAGTTTTTTTCGAGAGAGGGCGGACCACTGCCTCTTTCAGAGGTGCTGGAAAAAGACCCTCTGAAAGAGATCTATTTATGATGTCTCGTATAGGACATCATAACTCCTCCTGGCAAGCTTTAATTAACCAGGAGGGGCAGGGGTCCAGATCGCAAGTTGTTGGGCGTGCAGCAGAGAGGATTCTGTCAACTTCCTCCAAGCTGAGGGGGTCGAAACGATCCAGGATCAAACCAGAAGGCAGGCACGGAGCCTCGAGTCCACTTACTGTATCCAACATGGCGGGGCAATCGCGGGGGAGTGATTGGACTTTGTCTGTAAAAATTTTTGCAAAAGCCTCACAGCCTATCTCTAATTCCTTAATGTTTGGCTTGCCTTGCGGCAGTGTAGTTAAAGTCCGAATTGTTCTAAATAATTGTGCCGGGCGTGAATTTGCAGATGCAATCTTGGCCGTAAAGTATGTCTTCTTTGCGGCCTTGACTGCCATCTCATAGGACCTCATAAATTCTCTATAAGATGTTCTAGTCGCGTCATCGCCACCATTGCCTCTCTAGCCGTCTGAGGCCCTGTTTCAGCTGGCACAATTCCGGGTTATACCACGGAGCCAGTCTGATCCGAGGTCGCAGAGGGCGCTGAGGTGCGATCTCATCAATGGCCGTAGAGAGTCGGTTATTCCAAGACTCAATAAGGCCTTCAAGGGAACCGCCAGAGGGCCAGGAATCCCGTAGAGCCATCTGGAACCATTCCGGGTCCATTTGGCTCGTCGCCTAAGCAGGTTTAAGATGGGATGTCCATATGAGCCCTGAGAGCAAGGTGGTCTGACCATGGCACCACTTCTGTAGTTACATCATCCACCGTAACCCCGGCTGCAAAGATCAGGTCTAACCTGTGGCCAGCCTGGTGAGTGGGGGTTGTGACAAATTGAGAGAGTCCCAGTGTTGCCATGGATGACACTAGGTCCATCGCCGGCTTAGAGGTCGGGTCATCCGCATGGACGTTGAAGTCGCCCAGGATCATCAGCCTTGGGTGCTCCAATGCCCAGCTTGCCACGGCCTCAAGCAGGGATGGTAAGGCTTTGCCGGTGAGCTAGGCGAACGGTACACCAGCCAAATCGCCAACCCCTCTCCAACCTCTCACACCAGGCCCACACATTCAATACCCTCGATCTTTGCGGCCGGGAGTGCCCTGAAGGAGTAAGCCTCACGTATGAACAATGCCACTCCTCCCCCCCACCCACTAGTCCGTGATTGGTGAAAGACCGAGTAGCCTGGGGGAGCTGTTTGAGAGAGAGCTGTTTTAGATTGTTTTAGATTTATTTTATGGGTTTTAGATTCATTTATTTATTTTTGCACTTGGCTTATTTCAATATGAAGGTGATGAAGGAGTTAGGGTAAAGATGGGCTTTGGAGCAGGGAAAAGATGGGCTTTGAAGAGTATGATAAGAGTAATCACACAGGTGTCCTAAGAAACTGCAAGAGAGAAAGGGCTGGAGGACAATCATTTGTGGCAACAAAAGACCTTTGGATGGTTGACCATGTTGGAAATGGAGGAGCTTTTCTAGAAAATTCTAAGATACAATAGTCAATAAAATGACTGCCACAAGCTCCTTAGAGATTAAAATAAACAGCTGAGATCAGTCATGTAAAGCAAGTGTAAGGTTTTGCCAGTTATTGATCCAAATGATCTGTTCTCATCATAAAGAATAAAGAGTTTTTTGGAATCATATACAGAGCATTTCCTTGTGCTGTGGACAGCCAAAGCCAGGAAAGAAAGATTGTTGCACAATATTATAGTCAAAAATGTGTGTGCAAAGCCTTTCCCACCAAGCTGTCTTTCTCTCAGAAGGTGGTACTTAGAGTTATTTAGAGTGTCAAGGCCAATGACTGAGTCCTCCTGCTCCGTTGCTGGAGCAATGCAATAGCTAACTAGTTATGTCTGGGAACAATCAACTACAAAGCATACTTTCTCCCTCTCCCACCTGCACATGTCTTAGCAGTCAGACAGATGTGTCTTCAAGCAGCTACAGAAAATGAAATTCGGAATTCAGCATCAGAAGTGTTACACTGGTTTATGTCAGTTAGCAAACATAGAAAACCATAGCAGGCTCATCCTGAGAGCAAGAGGATCTATACAGGGTTTGAAGTTAAACTTTCCTGCTGCAGAAGTTTGCATAGTCATACTTTACATTTTAGCCAGATTTACAACCCTCTAAATCTAAGTTAGTATGGAACTGCTAGTGCCCTTGTAGAGGTCATTTACTTGAGGAACATCATATAAATGGTCATGTGTTAGACCACGTTTCCCAGGGAAGGAAACATATCACACAAAGGTCTATCATGTTATTTTCTATAGTTGTCTTCTGTGCTATAGAGCATTACTCTGCCTCTTATCAACACATAAACCCTGCTGATTATTTATAGGTGGAGATGCTATGTTCAAAGGCCTCACTTTAGGGTTACCAGCTCTGGCTTGGTAAATTCCTGAAGGCTTGAGGATGGTGCCTGGAAAGGACAGAGTTGAGGGAGGGGAGGGAGCTCAGTAAGAATATGACATCATAGAGTTTGTCCTCTAAGTTGCAATTTCTTCCGGTAGTCTGGAAATCAGTTGTAATTCTCATAGAACTCCAGACCTTAGCTGGGGGTTAACAACCCTACCTAACTTCCATGACTTTAAGATGTAAAGGGAGCCTAAGTTGCCCACTAATTTACCTAATTTTTTAACGAGATCATCATTGTGAATATCTCTTGCCTTAATGAGATCTGGTACTATTTACCACCTCAGGACAAGGCACCCCATACTGGTAAAAACCAAATCTTACCTGCTTAAATCTGTAGCTCTTCTATATAGGTACATTTCAATATGAACAACAACTGTGTCTTAACTATCTAATGCTGAGGAACTTGGTAGGCCATCCTAGTAATTAGCCTTGATCAGTTGAACCTGGATTGCTTTTAGGGTTGCCAGTCCCCAGTTGGGGTCAGGGGATCCCCTGGTTTAGAGGCCCTCTCAACTTCAGAGTTATCAGAAAGCAGGTGGGGGAGGAAATGTCTGCTGAGAACTCCATTATATCTTATGGTGACCAATCCCCATAGGGTATAATGGAGAATCCATCCATGGATGATGATGATGATGATAATGATTTAAAAGGAGCATGGTCCCTTTAAATGTGATGACTGGAACTCCCTTTGGAGTGTAATTGTGCTTCTCACAACCTTGCTCCTGGCTCCACCCCCAAAGTCCCCAGATATTTCCTGAATTGGACCAGGTAACCCTAACTGCTGCTGCAATATTTTTTTATGTACCTGGATGTCTGAAAACATTTATAATTCAGCAGCCTATCATAAATCCTGCCCCCCATAAATAAGTCCATTGATTGTCCTTTCTAATTTAGCTAGGACATTTTTGTTTACCTCCTGTATGCTGTGCAATAAGTATAAAAACAAACATTTCACAGTAAGCACTTTCAACTAGAGAAAAATCAGATTAGTCTATGTGGATATGGATTATAGAACCATTACAATATTTCAAAGACAGATATCTCTATTGCATTTAATAGAGGGTCTTCCATGTGTCTAAACCACACCGAGAGCTCATTTTTGATAGTTTACTGTCTGTTGTGCTTATTTTGGGGGGAGGCCCTTGAATACTTTTTCTGTGTTGACACACTTTGAACCATATTTTTTTTCTTGTCATGGCTGTGCCATCGTGCACATGTCATCCTTGTACACCATGTATCTTGTTTTGTTTTGTACATCATGAACAGTAGGTCATACAGGTTTGCCTGATACAGCTAGAATCCTCTTCCATTAGTTTGAGTATAGCAATTAAACTGAAATGAGACCTAGTCATTTTCAACCTTTTACATATACATACTATTGTGCAGAATCTAGACAATTATCATAAATTTTACAAAACACCACAGGGAACAAGAAGAAAATATCTTAGTGGAATATTCGTCTTTCCCAGAAACAAAATTATGGTAATGTGTACACATGAACATCTGAAGTCCATTATCTTGTAACTCAAACTAGATTTCTCATTTAGTTACAGAACCTTTTCTCCTCATAATTTTTGCAAATAAGCCATGGAGGATACAATAGAGTGTAGATGAGTAGTGGGTGGAGTGGAGGCACCTTAGTGTTTTACCTGCCTGTTGTTGGTCTGCAAAAACAAAACAAAAACCCTGTACCTGTGGAAGAAAATGATATTCACCTTTTATTTGTGGGTTCCAGTGTGTGTGTAGAGGGTGGTACTCATGTTCCCATGTCCCAGACAGGTCCTGCTTTTATAGAGTAGAAACAGGTACAATTGGAACAACTTCACAACAGCTGAATTATAAGCAGGAGGACCAATATAGTCATCTTCAAACTAACACACAATTCTTAAGGTTAGGGGTTCCCTGATTTAGAGGCCCTCCCCCACTTCAGAGTTATCAGAAAGGAGGTGGGGAAGCTGGGCACTCCATTATACACTAAACAAAGGAGAGAAGACACCCCAATTGATCTAAACAACTCCATTTGAGAAGGAAACAGATTATTTCACCATGGGCCAAATAATCACACAGTGCACACAAGTGCACATGAACCCTGTCCTCCAAAATAGATACTAAGACATGAAAAAGAACCCCAGGAAGGTGGCTTTTTTTTTTTTTGTGGACAAGCAGCAAGAAGTAAAAGAGCTGAACATCCCTCTGCTCATAACTTTTCATGGTCTTGATTACAGCTTCTGATGCTACTTTTGCATTTTAAAAACCCACCAGGAGAATTATTCTGTGGCTCTTCAACTTCCATTTCACAGTTTCTTAGTTGGCTCCAGGCAAGATGGTGCACCGAATGCATCACAGCAATTCAGTTGGAAGAATATGGTCAAGTAACCAGTACACTAGAGTGGGGCTAGCTAGCCTGAAACATACCACCAGTTGAGGAAGGAAATGCTCAGGGAATGCAGAAGGATATTCTGCCCCATTTAAGATGTATGGAGCAGCAATGAGTAAGCTCGGAAGTATATATACACTTACACAAGCAAGACTTGAACAGACTGGATGAGGAAGAAGGAAACTACTCCATCAAGACTGAGGCCCATTTTAATTTCTATTTAGAGCTGAACAAAGATAAGCTGTTTTCTGTACCTGCCTGGCTTAACATGTGCTTTATTGGAGTAGCCTGGGAATCATGGACTGGCAATCCCCTTCTACACTGCTAAGCCCAGTTATAATATCAGCCCACAGACCTACCACTGTCACAATCCTGGTCACAACTATTTACAGAAAAGAATCAGTTTGGGTGGTAGTAGTGGGGGTTGGTGTACCATCTTGCCTGGACCCAACTAAGAATTTGTGAAATGGCTGTTTCCACTTTAGTAATGGGAACTTGATTTTAGAACAGAAAGACTGATTTCTCACTTGGCTTGTTCCAGGCTCAGAGCCCCTTTTCTCCAGGCACTTCTGTCCAATTTCACACAAGCTGCCATGGGGCTGTGACTTCCTCCACCTCTTTTCCGCAGCAAGTAAGATCCTCTGAAAACTGTTTTCTGCTTGCCACAAGAAAGAGGCAGGGCAAGTTGCAGCCCCATGGCAGCTTCTGCGAAATCGGACAGAAGTGCAGGGGAGGGAAGGGTTTTGAGAATGGAATGAGCCTAGTGAGAAATTCATGATAACTTTGTGGCATGGAGAGGCAGAACTGGATCTACTACAACAGTAAACATGGTTGTGTGCTTGAAAGAGAAACTTAAATGGATGGCTGACTTTTTAAGCCTGGGAACTGGATTCTCCCTAGCCATGCTGCTGCTGTCATTATTCCCCACTCTGTCATTATTCCCCACACTCTGGCACCCTCATGCAAGTTGGCTAGAGTTGCTAGATCCATTGGTGGAGATGGTCTCCCACTTCCAGGCCTTGCTCCCCAGCTGCCAATCAGTTGGCTGGAGGGGACCTTCCAGTAGAAAGAGGAAGGTCTCGCCATGTTGCCGGCATCACACCAGATGTAATGTCATTATGTCAATGACTTCTGAGCAGCACTCTGTCTGGTACTTGGGCAAAAATTATGGTGGAAACTAGTTTTACCAAAGAGTTTTTGCCCAAACACCAGAGTCTCACCTGTAAGTCACTGGTACGATGATGTCACTTCCTGTACAACACTGGTGATGTGGCCTGGACCTTTCTCTTTCTCCTAGTAAGTTCCCCCAGTCCCCCACTGGCTGCCAGGAGGAACCTGGCATCTCTAAAGTTAGCTAAGACACAACTTGAAATGTTGCAGCTTCATCCAGTGCAGAAGGCTAAAATGTGGCCTTATAGAGAGCATTGTTGTGCTGAAATTTTCTATATACTAACACAGGGATCCCCAACCCCCAGGCCATGGACCAGTCTGTGGCCTGTTAGCAACCAGGCTGTGGAGTGAGTCAGAGGTGCTACACCACCCCTTTTGCCCACCTGGGACCCGGGCAGACAAAAGAGGCAGTGTGGTCATGCTTTGAAGCACTACCTCTTTCATCCACCTGGGTCCCCAGCAGGTGGAAGGGGCAGCATGGCAGCTACCTTTACCTACCCCTCATTTAAAGACCCCCATGGGGGGCAGGGTTGAGGCACGGGAGAGCCTGGGGTGGCAAAAACCTTAGCACCACCACCCCACACCTGTCCATGGAAAAAAGTCTTCCACGAAACTGGTCCCTGGTGCCAAAAAGGCTGGGAGCCTCTGGACTAACAGCAACAGGTGACAATGTAAAAATATATCCCAGTGACCGAAGGAGGAGGAAATAATAGTGGCCTTTATAGGTGCTATTATAGGACCTCATTCCAGTTTAAATTTGGGCAATTTGAAATTTAATCGGTGCAAGTGATCTTGAATAGTCTCTTACTGACTGCTCCAATGGACTTCATATACCTACAATAACAGGACATTTCAAGAAGTCTGTGGATGTAACTTACTTATTTTTGGGTTTGCTGCCATATTATAGCGGTATTATTTATGTGGTGCAACCAGAGCAACTTCCTTTATACTGCTGCAGTAACACAACCTTCATCCTCAGCATGCTTCATTACTTGAGAACTTTACAAACATAATATGGTGGGGAAGCCTTGTATTGGACTAAAGGAACAGTACTGCTGCAAAGGAAAAAGCTGGATTGCTTGTTTAGAAAAAGCCAAAAGACAAAATTAGCTTGAGTTTTGGAGACACAAGTTTCCATAATTAAAAAAAAAATAGATTTTCACAAATTGCTGAAATTGAAGAACGTTATTGTAGGGGAAATTATAATTTTGCCCTTTCCCCACTTTTAAAAAACTATATAGTTCCTATGTTTTCATATGCTGTGATATTCAGTAGGAACCAGGAGTAGTCAGAACAGTTCACAAGCTTATCTTTTACTTTGTGGCACTGCTAAAAAAAAAAGGCAGTCCCCTGTGCAAGCACCAGTCATTTCCAACTCTGGGGTGACGTCGCATCATGACATTTTCACAGCAGACTTTTTACGGGGTGGTTTGCCATTGCCTTCCCCAGTCATCTACATTGTGGCACTGCTACATGATTTTGATTTGCTTAGCATGCAGCTAGAACTGAAATAACCTAATATGACTAGAGACACATGGCAGGGCAAAAAAGAAAAAATGATGGGAGTTTCACAGTCAGTGACAGCTCTGCAATACCATTTCTTTGCCTCTGGAAAGCTACTGTCTGCATGCAACCACATTTTCTGTTGTTTTGCAGACCGTTTATGATAAAAACAGTGTAGAAATAAGGGCTAATAAGAATATATAGGATCAGTTCAAATATCTCACAAAACCATCGTTTAATTAAACAAGCTGTCTGAGCTATCTGATTGTCTGAACTTCACTTACTATGGATCTCTCAAAGATGTGAAACCATGTTAAGCAGTTGGTATTAATGAGAGTTTGTCTTAACTAGGAATGAGCACAAACCTCAACACAAACCTAATTTTATCTCAAACTTGACCAGTTCATAGACCTCAGATTGTGAGAGAGGATGTTTCACAAACTGCCCACAAACCACCCCATTTTTAGTGGAATGTTTGTGGCACCAGTTCATGAGCCAGTTTGTGGCACTGGTTCATTAGCCACTAGTGCTAATGAATTAATTGTCAGGACAATGGGGTTGGGGGGGATGGACTTCTGAAGCCCTGGAAACACCTATAGTGGCCCTCCAAAGCTTGACAGGCAGCTCTGGCTGCCAACAAGAGAGCTCCTATTCTGCTCTATGGGACCTAAATGTATATATACACCAGCTCATACATAGCTATTTTTACTTGGCAGCAGGCAGTTAGATAGAGAAGAAGTGAGAGGAAAGGAAAGGGAAATGAATGTCATTCCTCAG
The DNA here is from genome assembly GCF_032191835.1 of Heteronotia binoei. NCBI lineage: Eukaryota > Metazoa > Chordata > Lepidosauria > Squamata > Gekkonidae > Heteronotia > Heteronotia binoei. Next base: position 83,422,806 of record NC_083225.1, read on the forward strand.
TGAAAACAGTGAGATTGGGTGTATTTGGTGCTTGCTTACTCACAGTTCTGAGTGAGCCTCCACTTGTCCCTCTGCTACAGGCAAGCACAGGGGTTCAGCCAGTTGTTTCCTCAACTGAGGAACCACACACAAAAAAACCCTACTTCAGAGGAAGTTTTGCACACCTAGAATCATAGAATCATTGAGCTGGAAGGGATCTCCAGGGTCATCTAGTCCAACCACCTGCACAATGCAGGGAATTCACAAAGACCTCCCCTTAAATTCAAAGGATCAGCATTGCTGTCAGATGGCTATCTAGCCTCTGTTTAAAAACCTTCAAGGAAGGAGAGCCCACCAGTTCCCGAGGAAGCCTGTTTCACTGAGGAACCACTCTGTCCTTCCTAATGTTGAGCCAGAAACTCTTCTGATTTAATTGCAACCCATTGGTTCTGGTCCTACCTTCTGGGGCCACAGAAAACAATTCCACACCATCCTCAATATGACAGCCCTTCAAATACTTGAAGATGGTGATCATATCACAACTCAGTCACCTCCTCTCCAGGCTAAACATGCCCGGCTCCTTCAACCTTTCTTCATAGGACTTGCTCTCCAGACACCTCACCATCTTCATTGCCCTTCTCTGGACTCGTTCCAGCATGTCTATATCCTTCGTAAAATGTGGTGCCCAAAACTGAACACAATCTAGGTGAGGTTTTACCGGAGCAGTGATCTGGACATTATACTTCTGTTGATACAGCCCAAAATTGCATTTGCCTTTTTAGCTACCACATCACACTGTTGACTCATTTTCAGTGTATGGTCCACTAAGACCCCTACATCCTTTTCGCACATACTACTGCCAAGACAAGTCTCCCTCCTCCTATAACCATGCATTGCATTTTTCCTACCTAAATGCAGAACTTTACATTTATCCCTGCTAAAATTTATTTTATTGGTTTTAGCCCAGTTTTCCAGCCTGTCAAGATCATCTTGTATCCTGTTTCTGTCTTCTACTGTGTTTGCAAGCCCTCCCAATTTAGTATCATCTGCAAATTTAGTAAGCATTCCTTCTATTCCTTCATCCAAATCAGATGTTGAATAAAAGATGTTGAACAAAACAGGCCCCAGGACAGATCCTTGAGGCACTCCACTTGTCACTCCTCTCCAAGAGGATGAGGAACCACTCCCAAGCATTCTTTGGGTGTGATCTGCCAACCAGTTACAGATCCACCTAACGGTAACAGGATCCAAACCACATTTTACCATCTTGTCAACAAGGATAGTATGTGGAACCTTATCAAAAGCCTTACTGAAATCAAGACACACCATGTCTACAGTATTCCCCTGATCCAGCCAGGTGGTCACTTTCTCAAAAAAGGAGATCATGTTAGTCTGACATGACTTGTTTCTGAGAAACCCATGCTGGCTCTTAGCAATCACAGCCATCCCTTCTAAATGTTCCAGGACTGACTGTTTGATGATTTGTTCTAAAACTTTTCCAGGTATAGACATCAAGCTGATGGGTTGGTAGTTACCTGGATTTTCCTTTTCCCCCTTCTTAAGGATGGGGACAACATTTGCCCACCTCCAATCTTCTGGCACCTCATCTGTTCTCCAAGAATTCTCAAAAATAATGGCCAGAGGCCTGGAAATTACGTCCACAAGCTCTTTTAGTTCCCTTGGGTGCAGTTCATCTGGCACTGAGGACTTTGTTTCATTCATCCGGCTGAAGTGGTGTCTGTTGGGCTCAGGGCTCTGAGCCATAACTGCACTTCTGCTACAGCAGGCAGAAGGGCTCAGCTAGTGGCCACCCTCCTGCCTTATTGTCAACATCACTCTGTGCCATGAGGGTGTGGGGGACATGGGTGCTCATCACAGGGGGAAGAAGTTCACCCCCATCCCACAAACCCCCATCCTAGTGGAACAAGCCCATCCTGTCCATCTGTTGGTTTCCAGCTGTACTGTGATGTCACCAGGGGGCTCAGGCAGAGCCTCAGTTGTCTGATATGTTCTTTGGGATGGAATCAGAGGCAGAAGAGCTATTAGTGCTGCCCAAACCAGATCAGTTGATAAACTATTTGCAAGGAAGGGATCTGGCAGTGGTGAATTAGGAGGTGGTGGGGAAACAACCAGCCCCTTTGCATACCAATTCCTTGGGGCTGCTCCCACCTCAAGTCCACCCCTTCATCATTTCTGTCTCCCCAAGAATCATTGCTTCCAGCCTTCCCTCATCTGCACATCTCTTCACAATACCTGTTTTCCCAAGTATAGTCTTTTCCAGCCTCCCCGTCCACATCTTCCTGCTCTTGATTTCTGTCCCCCAAGAACTGATACTTCCAGCCTCCTCCATCCATGTCTGCCTCCTTGTGATTTCTGTCCCCCCAGGAATCATTCCAGATTCCCCCATCCACACACATCTCTTCACCATATCTATACCCCCAAGAATTGTCACTTGTACTCTTCCCTGTCCATGTCTGCCTCCTCTTGATTTTTGTTTGTGTGTGGACCTTTGTATTCCAACATTTATCACCTTCCTGATGTTTTGTGTTTAATATATTCAGGACAAGTTTCTTTTTTGATCACATGGCTAGTTCTCCCAACTTTTCTCCCTATAAGTGATATTTACAGGGAGAGACAGGAATTTAACAGGAGAGAGATGTTCCAGTTTCCCCCCCAAGAATCATCACTTCCATCTTCCCCACATCCATACATGACTTTTCATCATATCTGTCTAAGAATCAGCACTTCCAGCCTCTCCTCTGATGTACAATATTTACTTCGAAGCTCAACATCCATCTCAGGATTCAAGATCTACTTATACCACAACACCCATCTCATGAACCAACATCCTCTGTGCAAACCTGTACTTCATCAAACATCCAACCATACAAGCAATGTTGTTTGATTGCACCCAAGGTTTCCTCATCTACAACTAAAATCTTGATGATGATGTGGTGGGCATGTGACCACCTCCCAAGCCTGAGGGGACTGTGATGGGCCCCCTCTCACCACAAGACCCTGTCACCAGGGGAAGATGGACCTTCAGGGAAGGGCTGGCCATCAACAGAATGCATCTGTAAAAAGCTGTGGGAGGTGGACAACCACCTCCCAGGACCAAGAGGGAGTGTGGTGGGCCACCCCTCACCTTCAATCCATGTCACCAGTGGAAGGTGGGTGGGTAATCACCTCCCAGCCCTGAGGGGAAGAGTTACCCATCTAAAGCAACAATGAGGAGGTGGGCAGTACTCACCCCCCACAGTAACCCTCACAAAACTTGGAGGGCAGGTAAAAGAGCATCCCAGAGAGGTGTGCTGCAATCTGATGCTTCTAGCTTGCAGGGAACTATTTGGCACACTATTGAACATGCAACTGTGATGACCCTAGAAAGCACTTTACTGGGGGCACCTGTTTTTAAGGGCTGTTACTTGACCCCTAAACCCAATCCTCACAAAACTTGGATGGCATGTGGAGGAGCGTTAGCAGGAGATTCGCTGAAAGTTTGGTGAATCTCACCCACAGCAGGGCCATTCTACCACACCATGAACCTCATGAACTATGAACTATGAACATTCAACAGGGATATTTGTGGAGGTTCATGGTTCATGAGACCCTGTGGACCATGAACTTCCATGAACCCCCATTTTCCCAATCCATACCCATCCCTAGTCTTAACTACAGCTTGGTATGATATATACCACTCCTCCACTTGCACCTGCTGGAATGGCCTTGGGTTAGCCATAGCTATCGCAGGACTTGTCCTTGAAAGGGCAGCTGCCGTGAGAGTCCTCTCAGCCCCACCCACCTCACAGGGTGTCTGTTGTGGGGTGAGAAGACATAGGAGATTGTAAGACACTCTCTGATTCAAAGAGAAGGGTGGGGTATAAATCTGCAATTCTTCTTTTTCTCTTCTTTATGAATGCAAACAACCTACCTTGTTCATATTAGCCATAATTAAACACCAAGATTTCATGTTATGTCTGAAGTGAGCAGTAATTTTATTTATTTGTGGAACGCTAATATTAGAATACTTTGTAGAATTGATTACCCAAGAGAGATGTAATGTACAATCACATATTGTTGGGTTTTTTAAAAAAAATATTTCTAGTTCATATGGCTACTTTCTTATTGACTCAGTTGCAGTATTCTAGATAAGGTGCATTAGAGTTCGGATGTTTTCAGGATTGTATCTTATATTTCTGCTAGAACTTTAATATTGAAAGACTCATAACATCTTTTGATCAAAAATTATATCAATATTGTATGGTTTTGAAGATTTATAGTTGTTTCATAAACAGACTTTGGGAAAAAAACAAAGGTCTAGATTCAACCAGTGTGTTATTCCCTCATGTAGGATTCAGGTTGGTTGTTTTAAAGATAAAATCATCATCGTCATCGACATCATCACTTTATTACAGTATGTAACCAGCACCAAGCAGTCCAGACATATTGAAAACCAAAATCAGAATATATAACCATAATAGTATGAAATTTAGGTAAAAATGGAACAATAATGAAGCATTTACAAATAATTAAATAAAAGATTTTAGAATCCATATCACACCTTTACATACTGTTTACAGATTCTGCAGGCTGTTAGATATTTGGCACACACCAATGTGACTTCGGTTTTAGAATCTGAAAGAAGCATATTGCTTATTACAGTATTCAAGAAACCTGAAAAATCTTTCCTGTGTAGGTTGTATGAATCTAGCAAGTATTTGGTTGTAATACCTACAACTAAGCAAAATATGTGTGATTGTATCCACTTCTCAAGTATAGCACTGGCAGACATGGTCAGCTGTTGGTGTCTTTCTATAGCGGCCCACTACTATCTCCGAGGGAAAGATATTACAGTGGGCCATAGAAAAGTCCCTTTGATGAGATGGAACATCTAAATTCAGCAAATGTGAGGTGGGGAAACAATATATTTTGTTCGAGGTGAGGCTAAAAAATTTGAGACCCTGGTGATGTCATTCTGCCTCTCTACATTTAATATTCTCTGCTTAACTAGGACCCTGGCTTGATTTAAGGCCATTATCTGCAAGGACTCATGAGAGAAGCCAAGTATGGATAGCCTCTGATGTGTAGCTCTAATCCAGCAGGAAATGTACCTATCCTTCAAAATTAAGGAACTAGGTGGTTGCCTAGGGCGCTGGCCTCCTGTGTACACCAAATTGGATACCCTTCATGTGACTCAATGATGTTATCAGTGCAGGGTGTCTGTGCCAGAAGTTGGCCTTACCTAGAGCCAACAGTCTAGGGCCAGCCCTGGTCACACAGTGAGAAACCCCCTGCTCCCTAAAAAAGAACTTTTAGAGCATATGTGCACGCTGATGGTGCTGAGAATCAGGGCCAGCACATCCATTAGGTGACTGCAGGTGGTTGCCTATGGGTGTGGCTCTGGAGAAAATGAGGAAGGCTTCACCAATCAGTTGATTGGAGGGCCCTTCCATACATTTTAAATCACATGGGAGGAAGGAAGAAGCAGAGGCAGGAGTGTGCATCTGGATGTGTGTCCGGATTGCACTGCTCACAGCCAGGCTGTGTCATGCTGCAGTGTGTGGCAGTGCAGTGAAGAAGGGGCACCCATGGGAGGAAGACCAGGGGCATGCTTTGCCCACAGTGTGGGAGGGGGCAGGGTGCACCTTGCCTGGGGTGGTGGGCATGACAAGGCACCCTAGCACCAGTGCTGCTGAGAGTCAATGTAACATAAAGAGAGAGTGTTAGACCAGAACCTAAGAGACCCAGGTTTGAAACTGCATTCTGCCATGGAAACTCACTAGGTGACCTTGGATCAGTCACAGTTTTTGAAAGAGCTGCTCTCTCAAGAGTAGTTCTTGAAAGAGCTCTCTCAGCCACACCTACCTCACAGGTAGGCTTCCCAACCCTCCCGCTCTGGCGGGGGACCCCAGGATTTCCAGCCTCTTCCCCCGCTCCCCAAAAAAATGGAAGCGGGGGAAGGTGGGGAAGCGGCACTAAGGAGCGTGGGTCCGTGGCGAGCCGTGAATCTGAATCTGCATTAGGCGGTTCTGAGGAAGAGGTGTGCGTGCGTGTGTCTGTCGCATGTGCAGTGGCTCCGTTCGAAAGCGTGCGCCGTGCCGTTGAGGCGCAGGCTGAGGGAAGGCGGGCCAGCCGGCTCGCAGCTGTCTGGCCTTGGTCTGTGGCGGCGGCAGCGCCCACAGGACGTTCCAAAGCCCTCGGGACTATGACCTGCCTCCCTGGCTTCCTCAGCGGCGGCTCTCCCTGCGCAGCCCTCCGCTCCCTGTTCAAATCCCCTGGCCTCGGTCTGTGGCGGCGGCGGCGCCCGCAGGACGTTCCAAAGCCCTCGGGGCTATGACCTGCCTCCCTGGCTTCCTCAGCGGCGGCTCTCCCTGCGCAGCCCTCCGCTCCCTGTTCAAATCCTCGCGTCGGCGCCAGCAGCATCATCACCATCAACAGCGCTTCACCGCCCGACGGAGGTGAGGAGGGTAAGCTTGGACGTAAAGGTGAAGCGCCAAAGGTGAAGCTCAGGAGCCCCATGTGGCTCTTTCACACATATTGTGTGACTCTCGAAGCCCCCACAGCCTCATTAAAACTAAAGTTACTTTCTTTCCACCTCCCTCCCCCTCCATCTATTTGCATCCCTTCCTTGTCTTGCAGCTCTCAGACATCTGATGTTCGTGGCTTGCAGCTCCCAAACATCTGATGTTGCATTAAACATTAGGGGAGGGACGGTGGCTCAGTGGTAGAGCATCTGCTTGGGAAGCAGAAGGTCCCAGGTTCAATCCCTGGCATCTCCAAAAAAGGGTCCAGGCAAACAGGTGTGAAAAACCTCCGCTTGGGACCCTGGAGAGCCGCTGCCAGTCTGAGAAGACAATACTGACTTTGATGGACCGTGGGTCTGATTCAGTATAAGGCAGCTTCATATGTTTAAACAAGTTTGGCCACCCTGACCCAGTGCGTGTGGGTGGTGGTAGAGTCCTCAGGCGCCTTGTGGGGAGGGCTGTTCTCTGAGGACCTCAGAGAACAGGTGCATGATAGCAGTTGGGGGATGATAGCCTAGACAAAAAGTGGAGGGGGTTCTTTACACACAAAAAATCTGGACTGGAGGGTTTCAGTCTCTTCTCCCTGGGCTGCTGGTATTGTGTTTGCAGAAAGTCCCTTTTTCTGTGCAAGGAGGAGCATTCAGAAACAATACCATCTCATTGGACTACGGTGTACAATTCTAGTCACCACACCTCAAAAAAAGATATAGCATTGGAAAGTGCAGAAAAGGGCAACAAGAATGATTAAAGAGTTGGAACACTTTCTCTGTAAAAAAGGTTAAAATGCTTGGGGGTTTTAGCTTGGAGAAATGTTGACTGAGGGGTGACATGATGGTTTACAAGATTATGCATGGGATAGAAAAGGTAGAGAAAGAAGGACTTTTCTCCCTTTCTCACAATACGAGAACTCGTGGACATTTTATGAAATTGCTGAGCAGTCAGGTTAGAACGGATAAAAGGAAGTGATTAACACATGGAATTCACTGCCACAGGAAGTGGCGGCAGCTACAAGCATAGCCAGCTTCAAGAGGGGATTGAATAAACAAACGGAGCAGAGGTCCATCAGTGGCTATTAGCCACAGCATATTGTTGGAACTCTCTGTCTGGGGCAAGTGATGCTCTGTATTCTTGGTGCTTGGGGGGCACAGTGGGAGGGCTTCTAGTGTCCTGGCCCCACTGGTGGACCTCCTGATGGCACCTGGGTTTTTTGGCCACTGTGTGACACAGAGTGTTGGACTGGATGGGCCATTGGTCTGATCCAACATGGCTTCTCTTATGTTCTGCTGCGTGTGCCGAGCTGGCCTTATGTCCTTCTAGGACCCGGACTCGCGGCTCGCCACGCTCCTGGCCTGCCTCCACCCTCCCCTTCTCTGATTTCACCTCAGAGACAGAGCAGAGCGGGCAACGCTGAGCCCATCTCGGAGGAGCAGCTACGGTGAAGCAGAGAAGAGGCGGCAGCAGCACAGCGGCGTCGCCCGCTCCGCCTCTGAGGTGAAATCAGAGAAGGGGAGGCTGGAGGGAAAGAAGGGAGGCATTTAAAAAGTTGTGAGGTCCCTTTAATTGTGATGGACAGAACTCCCTTTGGAGTTCAATTGTGCTTGTCACACCCTTGCTCCTAGCTCCACCCCAATGTCTCCTGGCTTCACCCCCAAAGTCTCCTGGCTCCACCCCCAAAGTCCCCAGATATTTCTGGAATTGGACTTGGCAACCCTACTCACAGGGTGTCTGTTGTGTGGAAGGGAAGGGAAGGGAAGGGAAGGGAAAGGAGCCTGAGTGAAGGGTGGGATATAAATCCAATCTCTTCTCTCTCTTCTTGTAAACTGCTTTGGGGCAAGATATGGAAGAAATTATAAATATCTAAATAAATACATAAAATAAGAATATGCTTAAAAATCCATGTAATGAAGGACAGAGTGTTTCAGAAAAACCTTTCCTTGCACTTCCTAGTTTCTACTGAGCAAGTAATTGCATCAGTAATTGACTGCAAGCTGCCTTCATGTGCTCAAGTAACTTTCTGCTAGCAACCCAGGTAACACACAGTTGCAAACCAGTTTGCAAGTCAGTTGCTGCTACATCAAAGAAATCTAGAGATTGACTTACCTTGATCACAGCCATCAAACCAGGTGACTTCAATTACTGAATGCATTTGCAGAAAAATATATCGGCATCCTGATATATAACCCATGCTCATTCTCCAATTTTGCTGATTTTTCAACTTCCATTGTAGGGAGTGGTTACAAGCTGGATGAAAACAAAATAAAAGGAAATAGTTTCATGTAAAATAGATTGCAAATTATGCATGAAAAAATGGAACACATTTGCTCTTTACTTATTAGTTTCTTTAAAACTCTTAACAGCAGGGTTTTTTTCCCTATAGCTCATATAGGGGGGGTTTTCTATAGCTCATATGGCCTTAATTGGAAATCTTCAGACTTTTGGCTGCATTTCCTTATTTCCAAGGTCAATTTCTAGTTCTCATGACTGCCATGAGAAGTCTTAACATGTTGTGTCAAAGCTTTCTCCTTCTTGTATTCTTTAGTATAGCATATCATAATATTCTCAGTTCTAAACATATCCCTGAATGCTGCATTGATATAAGCCTCTGTCTTCTAAAAAATAAAGATTCATAATGATGAGACGACTCTAAGGAAAAATCTGTCTGAGGAATACCCAGTGCAATAAACTTCGTGTTGTAGCAGAATGTTGTCACTAGCAGTGAAATCTTAAGAAAAGTCTCTTCCTTCTAAGTCATCTGATGTCAGTGGACTTGGAATGGTGTCACTGTGTTTAGGATTGCATTGGAAATGATGGGTTAGTATCTGACTTGCTGCTGCTGCTGCTCTTAAAGAACCCAGCACCATCCACAAAAAGTTTGGAACAGTGAATATAATGCCTTTAAATATTCAGCATGATTTTTAAATTTATTGTTGGGAGGAATAGCCTCTCATATTGTTGATTTATTGTTGGGAGGAATTGCACACAGTCTTAAAGTGCTACACTAAGGAAAACAGACAAGTAAAGTGGACATGACTGGTTCCTGGTAAAATATCAGTTTCAGACTCTTTTAGAAATAGTCATTTACTGGTCCAACAATGAGTCAGAACAAGAAAGGCCAACGAGTGTGTGGAGGAGGGACTTCTAGGTTTAATTACAAACTATTAAGTTTCTGCCCTCCAAGGACTGAACCGCTGTCGTAACAAAACAAAGAAACACAATACTTCTGGAAATTTGTTTTGTGCCCTTGCCATCTTGATGAGGGCATCTTTTACACTGTAGAGACTTTCAGCCATCCTCCCTCATGCAGGGTTCAGCATATCTGCCATGTTTTAAGATAGTAGTTGTGATTTTTAAATGATCATGGTCTAAGCATTATATGAAATATGATGATGTCTCCAGTATTACTCTATTAGAACACCCCACATAAAACAGTTTTATCCCTTTGTTATTTTGTGCCTGGCTTTGTTAGGCCATAAGAATCTTCTGTGGGGTAATAATTGCTCATTTCCTTAGAATACAAAACATATTTTTGCAGCCTCTCATAATCCATAAGGGATGCATAAAACTGCAAATATAGCTGAAGTGCCTGCCTCGTGAGGCTACAGAGCTCTGAACTTAGCTGGTGCTACTGCAGTGAATTTTTGTTTCCAGCCTGGCAATAGTTTTGTCCACATATTGTAGTGAGGTGGGGTCTAGAGTTACACTGAATTCAATGATGGAGAGGAGATGGGGTTTGGATCCAAACCTTCTTTTACAATTTTAAACATCTAATCTACAAAGGACTGGTGTTGATTTGGATAAACTATGGAAAAAAGGTACTGATTGCTATCTCTTCATTCCAGGACTAATTAAAGTTAAACAAAACAAAAGTAAAAAGTGGGAGTTGGAAATACTGAAAGCCTGAATGGAGAAGAAGACAAGGGGCTAAATTTGAACTTTGTAAATTTAAAAGACAGTGTTAAAAGAAGAAAGGAATTTAGTGTTTAGTCCCTCTGTGGTTGAGGAGGCAGCCCCATCGTCACAGATCTGCAGTGTTCACAGTCAACACAGGAAATACATCAGATATCGTGAGATTTCTCTACCAGTGAAATGAGATTTGAAGGCAAGAAAAGCAGGAAGTATTGAAGAAAGAAGAAGGAAGTCAACAAAGTAAACAGCCTACTCTAGGATTATAATACCAGAGAGAAACATCGGCGGCCATTGTTGTTGGGAGGATTAAGTTTTAACATTGTTTTTAAAGTGATTGGGACATTAAAAATTGGTGGAGTTAACAGATTTGGCAATTAAAAAATTACTACTGTTGGATAGTAGATAAGAAAATTTGAACTGGTAAAAGGGAAAAAAGAATTTTTTTTTAAAGTGAAGCAAAAGTTGCGACTGCCATTTTGGGAGAAATAAAAACTTTAAACATTAATATCTGAGCCTGGAAGGCTCAGAGAACAGCAAAATTGGGTGCATTGGAAAGGGCAAGCTTCACTTTATCAAACCTGATGGTTCAAATTTAATTTGGGAGATCAAAATTTTTGATTTTTTTTTTACATGTCAGACCCGAAACAAACTCGTGCTAGATCTGCTTCAATAGAGAAAATGCAAGCCCAATTAGATGCAATGGAAGCTAGGATAATGAAGGGGGTGAAAGAAATGATAACTGCCTCTAAAAAAGAAATAAGAAAGGATATTGAGGACTCAAAGAAAGAATTAAAAAAAGAAATAGAGAATCTCAGAAATGACGCTGTGGTAATAACAAAGAAAGTACAAGAAGTGGAAGAGAGAGTGAAAACACATGACTCCACCTTGTTAAAATTACAAGAAAAAGTGACAATTCATGACTGCAAACTGATGGAAACTCAGATCCATCTGAGAGGTGTACCTGAAGATGAATAATCAGACCTGAAAGAATACATAATAAAAATAATTGCAGAATTTTTGGAGGAAGATCTTGAAGGGAATAGAAATATGTATGACTATATGTATAGAGTAAATTCACTCTATGCAAAAAAGAATAATCTGCCAAGAGATGTGGTCATAAGATTTATGACAAAAGAAATGGTGGGAAAGATCATGAATAAAAACTTTGAAAAGTCATTGACAGTGGGAGGCAGTAGAGTAAGAATTATGAAAGAACTGCCAAGACAAGTGCTAACTGACAGAAAGGAATATAAAAAATTGACAGAAAAACTATGTGACAATGGAATGAGGTATAGGTGGATAATACCTGAAGGTTTGAGCTTTGAACTTCAAGGGAAAAGGATTACAATCACAAATACACAGGAACTGCTTGATTTTATGAAGAAAATAAAGAATTTGCACCATGATGGATTACAAATTGATATCTTGGAATGTAAATGGACTAAATTCACCACAAAAAAGAAAGGCAACATTTCATTGGATTAAAAAAATTTGTGATATAGTATGTTTACAAGAAGTGCATATTAAACAAAAGGATTATAAATTTTTATGGAATAAACAATTGGGACTCGAATTTTTTACATTGGCTAAACAGAAGAAGAGAGGAGTAGTCTTTTATATTAAACAAGAATTAGACCCAAAATTGGTATTTAAAGATAAAGATGGAAGATATATAGTGGTAGAAATTACTTTGAATGCCAAAAAAACATTGTTGTTGGGACTTTATGCTCCAAATGGTGCTAAAGACATTTTCTTTAAAAATATTACACAACATCTTGATGAAGTGACCTATGAGCAAATTTTATTGATGGGGGACTTTAATGGAACAATTCAGAATATGATAGATAGATCTGGGAAGGAAAAAAATGATAAAGAAGGGAAATTGCCAAAGTCTTTTTTTGAATTGGTTAAACAGGAGAGTTTGGAAGATATATGGAGGAATTTTAATCCTGAAGTACCGGACTATACCTTCTTTTCAGCTAAACATAGCTCTTTCTCTAGAATTGATATGTTGTTGGGTACTAAAGATTTGGGACTTATAACAAAGAAAACAGAGATATTACCTAAAATAGGAGCTGATCATAACCCAATAATATGGATTACAAAATTGTCGAAAAAGTCAAGAAGATGGAGATTAAATGAAGATTTACTACAAAATAAAGAAATAGTGACATCTCTAGAAAATGAAACCAAAGCGTACTTCCAAGTAAATGACAGAGAAGATATACAATTTCAGACGGTATGGGATGCCTACAAGGCAGTGATGAGAGGATTACTATCATTGAATAATAAAGACAAGAGAGCAAAAGATAAACAGATGTTGAAAAAATTAAAACAGAAATCTTTTGAGGGAGCGAATAAACCTGGAAAATATTTGGCCTGGCAATTGAAGAAAAAGAGAGAAAGCAAAATTATTAATAAAATTCTGGCTGATGGAAGAGAGATGGTAGATCAAGAAGGAATAAAGAGAGAATTTTTTAAATATTATGCTAAACTATTTAAAGGTGTTAAAGTAAAGAAGGAAAGATGGAAGCGTATTTGCAGAAGATTAAAATAGCACCCTTAACTGATTATATGGAAAAAGTTTTGAATGATCCAATTGAAAAATTGAAATTGAAGTAGCGATTAATGCAATGAAAATTGGAAAGGCACCTGGACCAGATGGGTTTACGGCAAAAATTTTTAAAACGTTTAAAGAAGAATTAATACCGAAACTTCAAAAATTAATGAATGTGATAAGAATAAATTGAAAAATTCCAAATACATGGAAGGAAGCAGTAATTTCGTTGATTCCAAAAGAAGATAGAAATGTCACTAATGTAAAGAATATAGACCAATCTCATTATTAAACAATGATTATAAGATATACACAAGAATCTTAGCAGAACGGCTTAAACAATATCTAATAAACTTTATAAAGGAAGACAAAGCGGGTTTTCTCCCTAAAAGGCAAATAAGAGACAATATTATAACTGTTGTAAATATTGTAGAATACTATGAAAGACATCCAGAAAAGGAAGTTGCATTATCCTTTGCGGACGCACAGAAAGCTTTTGATAATTTGAATTGGGACTTTATGTTTGCAGTAATGGAGAAAATAAAGTTGGGGGAAAACTTTATAAGAATGATAAAAGCAATTTATACTGAACAACGTGCAAGGTTATGTATAAATGCAGATCTTACAGATGAAATGATAATCAGCAAAGGTACAAGGCAAGGTTGTTTGCTTTCACCATTGTTGTTTATAATGACTCTTGAAATCTTATTGATGCAAATACAAGATGTTGAAGAAACTGAAGGAACGAGAATTAAAGGATTTTCCTATAAATATAGAGCATTTGCAGATGATATGTTTATAAATGAAAATCCTACACAAGTAACACCTTTGTTGTTAGCCAAAATACAAGATTTTGGAGAATTGGCAGGACTTTATGTTAATGAAGAAAAGTCAAAAATTTTGTGTAAAAATATGCAAGTAAACAAAAGGAATTGTAGAGATTAACGGGATGTGAAGTTACCCCTAAAGTAAAATATTTGGGCGTGGAAATAACAATGAAGAATATTGATTTGTTTAAAAACAATTATGAAAAGTTATGGCGTAAAATGGACGAAGATATGATAAAATGGAACAAGCTTAATTTGTCACTGCTTGGTTGAATGCCTGCAATTAAGATGAACATTTTGCTGAGAATAATGTATTTTTTTCAAACTATTGTGATTGCGAAAGACAGTAAACAATTTAATAAATGGCAAAGAAAGATTTCAGAATTTGTATGGGCCGGGGAAAAACCAAGGATTAAAATGAAAGTTTTAACAGATGCTAAAGGAAGAGGAGAATTTCAACTACCACATTTAAGATTATATCATGAAGCAGTTTGTCTAGTGTGGATAAAAGATTGGGTGACACTGTTGAATAACATTGGAAGGTCATGGAAATAAATTCGGCTGGCACGCTTATATGTACTGTGGAAAGAAAAAGTCAGATGGATTTTTTCCTCACCATTATATAAGAAATAATCTACTAAATATTTGGATGAAGTACAAGAAATATGGCGATGAGAGAAAAGCACTATGGATAGTGCCAGCAGAAGTAATAAGAATAACAGATGAGATAGGAGAGGAAAAAGGGATGTCATATAATCAATTACTAAAAATACAAAGCGGTAAAATAGAATTGAAAACTGAAGAGTTGAATAATAAATATGATTGGTTTCAAATGCAACAACTAAAATGTTTGGTGGAAAGCGATGTTAAAACTGAAGGAATAAGATGAGAACAAACAGAAATGAAAAAAGTTCTGCTTGAAGATAATGAAAAATTAATTTTGAAAATCTATAATTTACTTTTAAAATGGTCTACGGAAGATGAAGTAGTGAAATCTCAAATGATTAAGTGGGCAATTAATGTAAATAAAGAAATACAGATGGACACATGGGAATATTTGTGGAAGAAACTCTCAACATGTCAGAGTACTAAAGAAAATTGTTTTAAGATGATGTACGGATGGTATATGACTCCTAAAAAGTTGGCAAAGATGAACAATAAGATGCCAGATAGATGTTGAAAATGTAAAAAACATGAAGGTTCTTTCTACCATATGTGGTGGACTTGTGAAAGAGCGAAAAAGTACTGGCAGATGATTCAACAAAAGATTTCTAAGATCTTGGGATACGAATTTAACAAAGTTGCAGAGACTTTTCTGTTGGGATTACAAATGGAAAAATTTCCAAAAGAAGATAGAACTTTAATTTGGTACTTGCTCTCAGCTGCTAGGACATTGTATGCGCAGTTGTGGAAGCAAGAAAAAATATCAGAGAAATGGGATTGGATTGTAAAAGTTATGATATGGAGTGAAATGGACAAGTTAACAAGAACCTTAAGAGACTATGATTTAGAAATATTTAAGATGGAGTGGAAAAAGTTCAGAAGATACGTAGAAAAAGAGTGGAAAATAAAAGGACATTGGACAATTTTTGATAATGACTAAGTACAAGAGGGAGGAGGATATTAATTTTGGTTCTTATTAATTAAGGGTACCTTTAATATTAAGATTTTAAGTATATAACACCGACAAGGGTCAAGTAACGGGGGGCGGGGGGGTAGAAAGTAATATATGGGATAGATTAAAAAAAAGTAATTATTAATGAAGTAAGAAATTGAAATTTATTACCATATATTACTAATAAAATTGGTTGAGATCGAGAGGAGATGGGGTTCCCCCACATGACTCACAACCACCCCCCCCATCCCGTTATATTTTAATTCTCAACCCAGCCAAATGCAAGGACACTTAAATCTGGCGATTGGACCTGTGAACAGAATAGAAATGTCTTTGTATAAAACTGACAAGCACCCCAGGTTTGCAGAAATATCTGAAATCTAAATAAAATAAAATAAAAATTGATAAAAGAGCACTTGTAACGTTAAGAATCAGATGTCCTGCAAAATTAGCTGGGGTAATGAACATAGAGACACCAACATATCAATCTATCTTTTTTTTGGGGGGGGGGGCTGATTTTACATGTGTCTTTCAAAACTTGGAGATGGTGATGGCTGTTGAAGGGTGGCGGGCAGCTTTGAGGAAGCATGTGAGAAAATAGTGTAATCCTACAATGTACAAATTCATTCTGATACATCTGAAAAGCTCACTAAACAAATTCAATCCCTGCTTGTAACTGTCAAGTAGGATGTGACACACACGGACCTGTGCTCAAACATGACTAGTATCATTGTATTTGGAACCATATTCCTTACGTTTTTGATATTTATGCTTTTACCCTTCTAAAGCATTTTCTAATAATCACACAATTTGTACAATATTTTAACTCTTCCTGTGGGCACCTATTACCTCTGTTTATTCTTATGAGGACATATTCTTCAGCTGCTTCATGGATGATAGTATCTTTTTATTCTTTGTGCTAATTCACTGGTCTCTTCAGCCCTGTAACTGTAGATAAGCTTCTGAGGGTTTTTATTTCCTTTGTAGTAGAGACTAGCCATGTAGCTCCTTCATAATGATGCCTTAAGAGGACCATTGTGTGCCTAATTTTTTACTCAGCAAGCATGAAAGGAGCAAATATTACTTTGAACTGTCATTAAAATAGTTCAGAATTTTTGCATGTTGGATGCTACAGTCTCAATAAACCTTAATAGCTGAGCTTCTGCCATACTTTGAATGTGCAGCCTCGCTTTATTAGCCATCAGCTCCTTCTGACTGTTAGAGCAAAAATTACCAAGCAGGAAGATATCTAGAACAAGAAATCATTCTTTTAGTAGGATGAGTTTTATTCTGTGAGAAGTGGGTAAAAAAAATGCATTTACCATCAAGGAAAAGATTAGACTTTTCATGGTCTAGCATAAGGAAGATATTTGGGGTAAAATGCTTTTTTAACACACATCTCAATACATTAAGAATAATAGGACTAAACATTAAAGATCATGATGATTCTTTATTTGTCATCATGGGCAAGGACTGTAACAGTGCCCTCGTAAGAAGGGTTATACCCTTTTCAATCAGGTAAAATCCATGGGCTTAGAAGGGTATAATTCTGCTTAGGATGACACTGTAAGTCAGGTCTTGTCTGCACAAGACCTGAATGAATACACACATAACAGTGGAAAGAAATTGAATAGGAATGAGATTAATCTGAACAGCAGGTCCTGAAGTTACACATATTGAAAATGCTATCAATACAGAGAAAACGATGTAGAAAAGTCAGCAAAGAAAATGAGCAACAGTCTGAAAAAATGACTTGTAAAAAACCATTTGATTAGTAATATCCCCAAGGATCAGGCAGGCGTGGAAATAGCTAACTAAAGTATTGAGTTCTCTTTGTTTACAGAGTTGAGCTACAAACATAAGTTTCAGAGCTTTATTTCATGGTAAAGTACAATAATATCTTACCACAAATTTCCAAAGAATAACTTGAAGAAATAAAACATACACCTGTATTCTAGTTTCAGTGGTTAGCCATGCTGGTCTGTATTAGAGCAACTAGATTTAAAAAAATATATAATTATTGAGTTTATTACTACACACAAACGAATATAATTATTGAGTTTATTACTACACACAAACGAATATAGTCATATCATGCAACCTTGGGATAAGTAAGATATTGAACCTTTAAGATGCATAGAATGTCATACAAAAATATTTCTCAATTATGTTTCATTAAAGAAGTAGATCATAACAATGTATTTAAAATAACCAACATCCAAACAATCTTGCTTTTGGAATATCATACAATCTTTTTAATGTCAGATATTAAACAAGTTCATTTGCCCACCAAGGTCGGAATGAGTCGGACACAATGCATTGGATTGAAATTGGGCCACTTTATTAACTTACAACATAAACAGCAAGGGTACCCCACCAGCGGCCTGGCCAGGGCTAGGGGTCACCGCGACCGCTCCCCTGCCATCAACGGGCGAGGACCCAGCCCCCCTTCCGGAGCTGAGCTGCTCAGCTCCCTCCAGGCAGGCCCAGCAGGGAGGCCCACACCAGAGGGCCCAAACCCAGACGCACGTCTCGGCAGAAAGGCACCCTCTAGCCGAGCCTCCTAGACAGTCTGCATTCTCCAACCCGGGTCTCCAAATCCCAAGGCCGATCATGCCAGACCCCAAATTTCCCCCAAAGGGGGGGGATGCTTCACAGTCCTCCCCTAGCCGCATAGTGTCCTAAACCCCTAAAACCTGCCACTAATAAGGCCAAGTCTCTACTTAGGGCTTAGCACCCACCGGGAGGCCCAAAGCCACCCGCAACCGTTTCTGCAAATCTCTCAGAAAAAGTACATTACCCTTTTCCGAGAGATGTACCCCATCCCCTCTGTAGAGGTCAGAACATCTCGCTGAAATATCCGGATGGGGTAAATAGCGGCCCAAACCCTTCTCGAGTAATTTTTTAATTTCTTTATTGGCTTTATACCTAGCTCTTTCTAAGGCTGCAGGGTCCACAGCATGACGCCACACTTGGCGGGGCAGCATGGCTGACCAGACTATCGTGGTCTCCGGCCATCGCTCCTTAATGCGCTGGAAGTCATCCCGGGCTTGCCACACCAAGGCCTTACCCTTCAACAACCCCAGATCATTACCTCCCAGGTGAACAATTAAGACCTGTGGAGGAGGACGCGTTCTACCCTTGAATAACAATGGCAGCAAGCCTGGCCACTGGAGGCCCCGGCGCCCCTGCCATTCGATAACCGCATGCTGGCTGAGTCCCAGCTGAGAGCCGACCGCAGTTCTCCGTGCTTGAAGAGCAGCCCAAAACACGTAGCTATGGCCGCAGATGAGAACTCGGCACCGGCTCCTCTGGCCAGGAACAGCAGCATCTAAAAAGAGAAAAAAACATTAAACACAACCGGAACCAACTCATTATCCAAAGTGCTCACTGCCCGAAAAAGGGGCGTATGTATGCCTTATAGGCTGAAGAACGCCAACGCCCCAACCTCTGGATAGAGGTGGAAGGAAACCCCATGGCAGCCGCTGTTGAGGCCGCCCCAATTCTAAAGGAGTGGGTACCAAACCGCACCCCTGATAACCCTTACTCACCCAACGCCCTGGACGTAACCGCCCAGAACTGGTGTTTCGTTAAAGGCCACCTGCTAGCATGGCCTTGGGTCAGCCATAGCTCTGGCAGAGGTTGTTCTTGAAAGGGCAGCTGCTGTGAGAGCCCTCTCCAGCCCCACCCACCTCACAGGGTGACTGTTGTGGGGGAGGAAGGTAAAGGAGATTGTGAGCCGCTCTGAGACTCTTCGGAGTGGAGGGCGGGATATAAATCCAATATCTTCTTCTTCTTCTTCTTCTTCTTCTTCTTCTTCTTCTTCTTCTTCTTCTTCTTCTTCTTCTTCTTACCATCCATGTGTATAAACAAAAATCCGTCCTTGGGCCCGCGCACTGCCAAATAAGCAGCCAACGCATTAACTGGACACAACTCAAGCTCTGAACAACTACCCAGCTCGAGCACAGTACCCCGCTGCAGCTGATCCGTCTTTGAACGACGGACAGTAATGACTGCCTTAGGCCCCAACAACCTCAGGTCCCTCAACTGTAAAGCCCTACCAGAAACATCGTTTCTAGACTGAGATACCAGCTCACTCACTCTAAGCGCCCCAAAAAAGGCTAACAAGGATGCGGCATGAAATAAACATGCCTCAAAAGGCAAGGCACACACCACGCCCCATACCCTTTTCAACCCCTGCAGAATCGACGGAGACACTGGATTCCACGTATCAACCCTGGGTCCGGCCTCTCTAGCCCACCCTTCCAGCATCTTTCGAAGACGAAAATCTGCTGTATCATCCCTATAACCCAGTGCCTTACTTGCAAAAGCCAATGCAGACAGGCACCCCCTAATAGATCGCACGGCCAACCCCTTACCTCGTAACGACACACAGTAATGGAGCAATTCCTCCACCGGGAGGGGCCAAACCCTGTGATACCCTACCTCAGCTCGAAAGTCTTCAAACTGCCGCACGGCCTGCTCATAAGACTTCCGAGTGTTAGGTGCAATGGCTAGACCTATCGCTCTGCAGGCTTCGGCTCTCCAATCTGCCATAACTCCTGGGGCATTGGCACCAGCTCTCCGTCTGCCTCCGGGGCCAGCTGACGAAACCTCTCCATCTGTTTACGAGATAGAGCGTCAGCCACCCCGTTGCTCACCCCAGGAACATGCCTGGCTAAAAACAATATATTAAGCCGCAAGCAGCGCAGAGTGAAGGCCCTCACCAACCTCGTTACCCGCTGCGATTTGGATGAAAGGGAATTAATGACATGGACTACCGCCATGTTATCACACCAAAAATGGACCGTGTGATTGGCCATATCCTTCCCCCACAGCCAAACCGCAACTAAAATGGGAAAGAACTCGAGAAACGTAAGATCTCGGTTCACCCCTACCTGCGTCCAGGAATCAGGCCAAACATCCGCGCACCAATGTCCGCGAAAATAAACACCAAAGCCTAAAGATCCTGCAGCATCAGACATGACCTGGAGTTCGGCCTCAAGCATCAAGTCGTCCCTCCAAAAGGAGACCCCGTTAAACGACTCCAAAAATTCCTGCCAAACCCTCAGATCATCCCTCATGCTGCAGGTAACCCTAGTTCTATGCTGGGGCAAGCGTAACCCTGCCATAGCATCACACAGTCTCCTAAGAAAAGCCCTTCCAGGAGCAACCACTTTGCAAGCAAAGTTGAGGTGCCCCACCAATTGCTGCAATTCCAGCAGAGTGACCTTCTTCCTAAGAAGAAATGCATTAATCCTAGCCCTCAGCTCCTCCACTTTCTGCAAAGGCACCCTAGACAACTGATCAATCGTGTCAATCTCAATCCCCAGGAAGGTCAACCTCTGGGTTGGACCTTCCGTTTTTTCCGGCGCTAAGGGAACCCCAAGTTCAGTAGTGAGCTCGGCAAAACCAGCCAGCAGCTGGCCGCACTGCCCTGTCCCTACGGGCCCCACAAACAGGTAGTCGTCCAAATAATGAACGACGTCCTGCAACCCCACCTTCTTCCGCACAGCCCATTCTAAAAACGTGCTAAAACGCTCGAAAGCGGAACATGACACAGAGCAGCCCATCGGCAATGCTCTATCCATGTAAAATTGGCCCTCAAAATAAAATCCTAAGAGATCAAAGTCATCGGGGTGGACGGGCAAAAGGCGGAACGCAGACTTAATATCGCATTTTGCCAACTCAGCCCCCACCCCGCAATGCCTCACCACAGCGATAGCCTGGTCGAAGCTGGTATACCTAACACAGCATAAATGCTCTGGAATCCCATCATTCACTGACTGCCCCCTAGGAAAAGACAAATGGTGAATCAAACGAAATTCACCAGGCGTCTTTTTGGGCACCACTCCTAAAGGCGAGACCCTCAAAGTAGTCATTGGAGGCTGTAAAAAAGGACCAAGGATCCTTCCCTCAGCCAACTCCTTAGCAATCTTGTCTCTAACAACCTGTTCCAAACCTTGAACGGACTTAAGATTTCTAGACATAAACGCAACTCGAGGCCCCTGAAAAGGGATCCTAAACCCAAACTTAAAACCCTCCAACAGGTACAAAGCGTCAGCCCTCCTAGGATACTTAGCCAGCCATCGCTTAAGCGGTCCCACCCTTATCGGGCTGGAGCCCTTTCTTGGCTGGAAAAGCTCCTCCGCTCCCGCCAGGCCTCTTTGGATTCCTGCGCCCCCGGGCTTTAGGGCAGCTGTCAAAGGCATGGGATCCCCCACACAAGGGGCAGGCGTGCTTAAACTGGGATCCAAAGTCCCAGCAGGGATCCAAAGTCCCAGCAGAGCAAGCGGGGTTGAACCGCCTGCCCCACTGTACCACGGGGAGAGCTCGACGAAGCAGATGAGGACGCCCTACTCACTAAGTGACCACTATCTGATCGGTCACCCAGGTTAGGCCTAGCCGGAGACATAACCTGCAGCCAAAGCTGCTGGTGAATCTGATCCCACTGGAGGGACGGATATAGGGCAGCCCGCATTCTAAATTCCTGGTCGTACTGTAACCAGGCTGATCCACTAAAGGCAGTATAACCCTTATAAATAATGTCCAAATATTGGAACAATGATGCCGCCCGCCACGGCTGCGCCCTGGCGATTACCCCGGCATAAATGCAAAACCCAGGCAACCAATTAGCCCAACAGAACCGGCCTCCCGAACAGGCTCCCGATGGCCCAGAGCCTCCCGCACGCACCGATCGCCGAGGGACTGAGGAAAGGGACGGGGAGCTAGCCGTTGACGCGGCTAAACCCCGCCCCCTGCAAAGCGCGCCCAAATAGGGCGCAGACCAACTCTCCCGCCCTGGAGGGCAAACAGCTCCAAGCAGCCTAGCAGCTACGCTGCAGGCTGCAAGATTACGAATGGACCAATTTTTTAGGAACCATATTGTGAGAAGACAAATAACCTAATACAGGAAACCACTTTTCTACAAACCTTGAATATATATCCATATTGCTTTTTTGAATTATTTGATCAGTGGTTCCCCCCCCCTCATTATATGCAAATTCCATATCTTGTTATGCCACATATTTATGGAAGGCCTTGACTTATCTCTCCATTTAACAGGAATAGAATTTTTTGTTGCAGTCAATAATGTGGCTATTAATTCTTTAGTAAATCAGCTAGATTTGAATCCAACTCTTATATTACAAAGTGCTTTGATTCTCAAAAGCTTAAATCCACCCAAATTGTGTTGGTCTCTAAGGTGCTACTGGTTCACATTTACTCTAGGATGTTTTGCAAAGTCACTTGCAGTATGCATCTAGTGCTGGAGATACAAAAGAAAATGCCACATTTCATCAATCCATTAAGTACTAAGGCATGCCAGCAACTGGCAGTCTCCAATCTTCACTTAGATGCATGAAATTAGTCTTGCCAGAGTCAGGGATGGTACAAGATTAAAGGTAAAACATAAAAAGAAGTCAAAGGAAGGCGTTCTGGTTCCTGGTACAGATTTAAAAGTCTCTTATTAAAAGTCTCTTATTGAACTAAAAATATAGTTACTCAAGGAAAATAATAAATGCTTTTTTATAGGTGTTTTCTATCGCACAGACTAATTATTTCATGGTTCAGGTCTAAACTACAAGCTGACTCAAATGTTTCAGTATCCTATATTTTATCACTGGGTGCAAAAGAAGAAGAGAATATTGCTTTTCTTAGCTGGAGGTGGTTCCTAAAATCTGTTTGTTTGTTGGGGAGGAGTTGCCCACAGTATAATTCCAAAACTGAGGCTTGATTGTTGTGTGCTCACAGAAATATGCAGGGATGGGCAACAACCAGGAAAATGGTAGTTTATGTTGGTTCATGGTTTGTTTGATTGCATAAATCATGAACTTGCATGAACCACTATTTTCCTGACCCAGTTAATGGTTTGTTTGGTTTCTTTGGTTCATGAGGCAGAATAGCCCTGTTGTGATTCCCAAACTCACAGGGAATCTGCAGAAGGTCCCTGAAACCACAGCAAGAACCCCTCCGCAGCTAGGAGAGGTGTTTAAAAAATTGTCCCACTGCATAGAGAAAAAAAGGAGTCTCTTAAAGTCTCCCCTAAATCACCCACACAGCAAACAATTCTGCTCTCACAACTAACTCTTCTTTTTTTGTGCTGCAAAGGGAAAGCAGCTGAGGGTGCAAAGTGAAAGCAGCTGAGGGTGTGGTATTATACCGGTAAATAATCTGCTCCCATAGAACAGAATAGGAGCTCTGCAATTGGTTCCCAGAGCTGCCATTCAAGCTATGGACAACTGCTTTTTAGGGGTCTCCATAAGTCCACCCCATTATTGCCAGGGAATTGATTGAATTAGTGCCAGGCTGTCCACCCAAACCTCCTGAACCTCTACAAAAAAAAAAGTGTTTCATTTTTTGGGTACAGGAATGATGTGATCAAATTAACTGGTACAAAATCAACCATGAACTGGCCTGGTTCATGCTCAAACCACAGTTCATTTTTCAGTTTATGCCCATCCTTTGCAGGTACATGTGATAAAACTCTGACAAGCCAGATTCATCCTAAATGACAAG
The DNA here is from genome assembly GCF_032191835.1 of Heteronotia binoei. NCBI lineage: Eukaryota > Metazoa > Chordata > Lepidosauria > Squamata > Gekkonidae > Heteronotia > Heteronotia binoei. Next base: position 83,446,731 of record NC_083225.1, read on the forward strand.
GTCGTTAGCCTGTTATATCACACAAAATGAAGTTATATATTTAATCTTCAGCAATACGGAATCTTCAGGTCAATCTCTCTCTCGGCTTGGCTTCGCGAATGAAGATTTAAGAAGGGTGCAATAGTCCACGTCTGCTGCAGGCTCGCTGGTGGCTGACAAGACCAATAGCTGAACAACAATTAGATTAATTACAGGGTAGTTTAGTTTCAACTTCCTAAGAAGGCTTTAGGTATTCCACATGCAGTGATAATGAAAGCATAATATACTGATTTCAAGTGAATTAGCTGAGGAATTCCAATGACTCAATCAAACAAAAGAAGTGTTGAGAATCTTTTAAGATGTTGCTTTGAAGACCACATATTAATGTGTTTGCAGCCTGCAGCATAGCTGCTAGGCTGCAAAGGCATGGGTTTTCTTCCCTAGATGGGAAGAGTCAGGGGGCGCCCGTTTGGGCGCGCAGACTGGGAGGCGTGGTCTGACTGAATAACGGCCAGATCCGTGCTCTCCTCAGTCTGTGTCGTCTTGAGGACGATCGGCGAAGATGTTTCGAAGGGCTTTCCTGGGCGTCCTGGGCTGTTTATGGGCTCCTTTGAAGTCCGATTGGTCGGCGGCGCGATGGTGTTTTCGGCAGTGGCTGTGGACGCATCGTGGGATCCATCGTTGTTGTCGGGCCGTTCACTGCTTGTGGCTGAGTCCATCTGGCCATCCTGGAAGGGGCGGTCAGGCTTGGGCTCCTGGAGCATGGAGTGTTTGGAGGCTGGGGTTTTGTTTTAAGTGGGCTGATCCTGTGGGCGGTGTTGGCCTGTGGGCGGTGTTCCCCCTGAGGGGGGAATTTAACTGAGTGGCTGTGGGGCATTCCTCTTGGTTCAGGGAGTGTTAGCTGTTATCCCACGTTTATTAGTGATCCTGTTTAGAGCCTGCTGCTTGGGTTCCAAGGGTGGTTCTGGTTTCCCTGCTTAAGAGAGGGGTAGTTGGTGGGCTGGATTGTGGCCCTTGAGATAGCCCCTTAGGGGTTTTTTGCTTGGTGGCGCTGCTGGGGCCTGGTGAGCGGCCATTTTAGGGCCCCTTCTTGCCTATCAGGGCTGTCAGCCATTTTGGGGCTCCTATAGCAGGGGTGTGGTGGTGGCCATTTTAAACTCTTTAGAGTTTGTGAGGTGGTTATTAGGGCATTGCATTATCACCATGGCTGGGGGTAAAGGGACTGGGAAGTCCAAAGGGAAGAAGCCAGCACCCAAGACGCATAGGGTGCCGCCTAAAAGACCCCCACCTCCTGTATCCTCGTCTGATAAGGAGGGTGATGGGGTGGTGGAGGTGAATATTTTGAGTAGGTTAAGGGCGTTTGAGCAAGCGTCAGGTCTGCCTTGTCCTGGTGGGTTGGATGGTGATGAGGCGTCTAGAAGGAGTCGCCAGGCTAACATTTTAACTAGACTTTCTCTCCTTGAGTGCAGGTCTGGTGGTGCTGCTGTGGATAGGGATGCTGGTTCCAGTGGGGCAGATGTGGGGGTGTCATCAGCTGCTGGAGCATTTGGATTGGGGATGGTGGTTGTTCCCTCTGGATGGTCGGGTAAGTTGGCAGGTAATTTGCAGGTTGGAGGCGGGCAGGCATGACCATGGAGTCCTTGTGGTCCTGCCTTGATGGCTGGACAGGGTTATCCCTTGTCCAGTTCAGGTGTGCCTACTTCTTTGGGGTCTGGGTCCCCATTTAATTGGCCTGGGCTTAGTAGTCAAGGGGATCCTTGCGGGGCTTGGGCGGATGTTGGGCATATTGGTATGGCGGGTCCCTTCATGGGTGCACCTTCCCTTTATGGGACGGTGCCTTTTGCTTTTTTGCCCTTTGGGGATGTCGCCTTACCGTTAGGCGACCACCTGCTCCCTGCAATGCGTGAGAAAATACTAAAAGGGAAGTATGTTGATATTTTTTCCTTACTCTTTAGGGAGTTGGGGGAAAAAGATAAGGAGGATTTAGATGAAAAAGAGAAAGAAAAGTTAAAAAAGCAGAAGGTGGACAGAACCTGGGCCAATTGGCTTCCAGGTTTTTGCATCTACACGGGGGTGATTGCTTGGGCCCAGCCTTGGCGGGCTGCCGCCCTTTTTCAGTATCTGGGCATAATATATAAGGGATACACGGCTTTTAGTGGCCCTGTGTGGCTACAGTATGACGAAGAGTTTTGGATGAGGGCTGCCCTGTATCCGTCTCTTCTGTGGGACCAGATCCATCAGCAGCTTTGGCTGCAGGTTATGTCCCCTGCTAGGCCTAATTTGGGCGATCGCTCCGATAGTGGCCATTTGGTAAATGCCCCTTGTGTAATGGTTCACATTCATTCGACAACTGCCCCAGAGCCCAGGGGCGTAAGAATCCAAAAAAGCCTGGGGGGAGCGGAGGAGCCTTCCCAGCTAAGAAAGGGTTCCAGCCCGATAAGAGTGGGACCTCTTGAGCAGTGGCTGGCAAGGTATCCTAGAAGGGTTGATAGTTTGTATTTGTTAGAAGGTTTTAAGTTTTAGGATCCCTTTTCAGGGGCCTCGAGTTCCATTCATTTCAGGTAACCTTAAGTCACTTTTGGGTTTGGAACAGGTCGTTAGGGATAAAATTGCCAAAGAGCTGGTTGAGGGAAGGATATTAGGTCCCTTTTCACATCCTCCAGTGAGTACTCTTAGAGTCTCACCTTTGGGGGTGGTACCTAAAAAGACGCCTGGTGAATTTCGTTTGATTCACCATTTGTCTTTTCCTAGGGGTAAGTCTGTGAATGATGGGATCCTGGAGCATTTATGCTTGGTCAGATATACCAGCTTCGACCAGGCCATTGCCGTCATGAGGCGTTGTGGGGTGGGGGCAGAATTGGTGAAATGCGACATTAAGTCGGCCTTTTGCCTTTCACCTGTCCACCCTGATGATTTTGAGCTTTTAGGGTTTTCTTTTGAGGGGCAATTTTACATGGACAGAGCATTGTCCATGGGCTGCTCTGTCATGTTCGGCTTTCGAGCGTTTAAGCACATTTTTGGAATGGGCTGTGCGGGAGAAAGTGGGTTTGCAGGAAGTCGTTCATTATCTGGATGACTACCTTTTTGTGGGTCCTGAGGGATCGGGGCATTGTGGTCAGCTGCTGTCTGGCTTTGCTGAGCTGGCAGCGGAGCTTGGGGTTCCTTTAGCGTCTGAAAAAAGGGAGGGTCCGACCCAGAGGTTGACCTTTTTGGGGATTGAGATTGACACTGTTGCACAGTTGTCTAGGGTGCCCCTTCAGAAAATAGTGGAACTGAGGGCTAGGATTTCTACCTTTCTTCTTAAGAAGAAAGTTACCTTGTTGGAGTTGCAGCAGCTAGTGGGGCACCTCAACTTTGCGTGCAAAGTGGTCGCTCCTGGAAGGGCCTTTCTTAGGAGGCTTTGTGATGCTATGGCAGGGTTACGCTTGCCTCAGCATAGAACTAGGGTTACTGGCAGCATGAGGGATGATTTGAGGGTTTGGCAAGAGTTTTTGGAGTCTTTTAATGGGGTCTCTTTTTGGAGGAACGACTTGAGGCTTGAAGCTGAGCTCCAGGTCATGTCTGATGCTGCTGGATCTTTAGGTTTTGGGGTCTATTTTTGCGGACATTGGTGCGCAGATAGTTGGCCCGACTCCTGGGTATTGGTAGGTGTGAACCGAGATCTTACATTTCTCGAGTTCTTTCCCATTTTAGTCATGGTTTGGCTGTGGGGGAAGGATATGGCCAATCACACTGCATTTTTGGTGTGATAACATGGCGGTGGTTCATGTCATTAATTCCCTTTCATCCAAATCTGGGCGGGTTATGAGGCTGGTGAGGGCCTTTTTGTTTTTAGCCAAGCATGTTCCTGAGGTGAGTAACGGGGTGGCTGATGCTCTATCTTGTAAACAGATGGAGAGGTTTCGTCAGCTGGCCCCGGAGGCCGACAGAGAGGCGATGGCAATACCCCAGGAGCTATGGCTGATTGGAGAGCCGAAACCTGCAGAGCGACAGGTCTAGCCATTGTACCTAGCACTCAGAAGTCTTACGAATGGGCTGTGTGGCAGTTTGAAGACTTTCGGGCTCAGGTAGGGTATCGCAGGGTTTGGCTCCTCCCAGTGGAGAGTTGCTCCATTACTGTGTGTCGCTGCGAGGTAAGGGGTTGGCTGTGTGATCCATTAGGGGGCGCCTGTCTGCATTAGCTTTAGCCAGTAAGGCGCTAGGTTATAGGGAGGATAGCAGACTTTCATATCCGGTGTCTCCGTCGATTTTGCGTGGTTTGAAGAGGGTATGGGATGGGGTGTGTGCTTCGTCATTTGAGGCATGTCTGTTTCATGCCGTGTCCTTATTAGCCTTCTTTGGGGCTCTTAGGGTGAGTGAGCTGGTGGCTCAGTCTAGAAACAATATTTCTGGTAGGGCTTTGTGGTTGAGGGATTTGTAGCTGTCTGGGGGTAAGGCAGTCATTACCGTCCGTCGTTCCAAGATGGATCAGTTGCAGCGGGCTACTGTGCTCGAGCTTGGTAGTTGCTCAGAGCTTGATCTGTGTCCAGTTACAGCTTTGGCTGCTTATTTGGCAGTCCAGGGTAGCCAGGACGGGTTTTTGTTTATTCACTTGGACGGTAACCCTTTGATGAAACACCAGTTTTGGGCTGTGACGTCCCGGGCTTTGGGTGAGTTGGGGTTGTCAGGGGTGTGGTTTGGGAACCACTCCTTTAGAATTGGGGCAGCCTCAACAGCTGCTGCAATGGGGTATCCTTCCACCTCTATCTAGAGGTTGGGTCGTTGGCGTTCATCAGCCTATAAGGCCTATGTGTGACCTTTTCTTAGGCCCGTGAGGGATTTGGGTTGTTGGAATATTTTGGTTCTGTTTGTATTTAACTGTTTTTTTCTTTTTAGATGCTGTTGTTCCTGACCAGAGGAGCCGGAGCCGAGTTCTCATCTGCGGCCATAGCCACGTGTTTTGAGCCGCTCTTCAAGCTTGGAGAACTGTGGTTGGCTCTCAGCTGGGATTCAGCCAGCATGTTTTTAATGAATGGCAGGGGCGCCGGGGCCTTCAGTGGCTGGGCTTGCTGCCTTTGCTGTTTACTGATAGAGTGGGTCCTCCTCAGATTTTAATAGTTCACCTGGGAGGTAATGATCTGGGGTTATTGAAGGGCAAGGCCTTAGTTTGGCAGGCCCGTGATTATTTCCAGCACATTCGGGAGTGATGGCGGGGACCATCATAGTGTGGTCAGCCATGCTGCCCCGCCTGGTGTGGCATTGTGCTTTGGACCCCGCAGCTATAGAAAGGGCCAGATACAAGGCTAACAAGGAGTTTAAAAAGATGCTTGAAAGGGGGTTGGGGCCACTATTTGCCCCATCTAGATATTTTGGTGAGATGTCCTGACCTCTACAGAGAGGATGGGGTCCATTTCTCGGAAAAGGGTAATAAGCTTTTCCTGAGAGATTTGCAGGAAGGGTTGCGGGTGGCTTTGGGTCTCCCGGTGGGTGCTAAGCCCTAAGTAGAGACTTGGCCTTAGTAGTGGCAGGTTTTTTGGGGTTTAGGGCACTATGCGGCCAGGGGAGGACTGTGAAGCATCCATCCCCTTTTGGGGGAATTTGGGATCTGGCATGATCAACCTTGGGATTTGAAGACCCAGGTGGAGAATGCAGACTGCCGGGAGACTCAGCTAGAGGGTGCTTTCTGGCGAGACGTTCATCTGGGTTTGGGCCCTCTGGTGCGGGCCTCCCTGCTGAGCCTGCCCAGAGAGAGCTGAGTCACTCAGCTCTGGCCGGGGGGCTGGGTCTCTCACCCATTATGGCAGGGGAGTGGTTGCGGTGACCCCTAGCCCTGGCCAGGCCGCTGGTGGGGTACCCTTGATGTCTATGAGCTTATTTAATAAAGTGGCCCAATTTTATTCCAACACTCTGTGTCTGACTTCTTATTCCATCTTCGGGGAGCAATATCTCTATCTGCAAAATAAAATCAACTACTTGTTTCTCTGTCAGACCTTTGAAGAGTGGCATAACTGATATACCCAGATTGCAATCACAAACAGTAATGAATCACTGAATACTTAGGTGGTCAACAACAAATATCAAAAGGTGCCATTCCCTTACTTTTAATGGCATTTTGTAGTTTCACATGATCATTTTTAGCTGCTGTTAAAATACCAGATCTGTCTCTTTTAATTGACATATACACAAACAAGATTCAACTCTACATAAACTGAGAGAATGGTACTAGGTGGTCTTTGGCATCATTTTTAAAAGCCTAATCTTCTTCACAGAATTGTTGTGTGCCAAACTCTTTTGAGGAAGGGCAGGGCAGCAATGTGGCACATAAAATATTCAACTCATCATTTGGAGAGGAGTCAGAATGATCTGTGACCAAGTGAAGAAACTGTGCTGGCTGAAATGTGATACTCTTCTACCACAATAGTTTAAACAATAATTTACTAGTTCAAGTTCCTTGTTCTCCCTCTGCTCTCTTTCTTTTCACTTGGCCTTCCTTCCCCTTGACTAACTGTGTTCTGTTTTGTTTCCCCTCCTCTTTACACTCCCTTATATCCTTTCTGTATTCCTTTGCTCCCTTCTTTTCTTAGGCCTCTTGCAAATCTGATCTACTCTAAAGTAATGTGTGCCATTTATATAAAGTGAAACTTTATATAGTGACTTTAAATAGTCACACAAGTAACTGTACCCAAAAGGCTAAACAAACTGGTATTACAGTTTTATTCTTTGTTTTCAAATAACAGGAATTCTGAAGTTATGACACAAAAGCTATTTGCAGCAATATATTTCTCATAATAGGAGGTAGATAAATGTTTGCCAGTCAAAATCTAGATAAGCAAAGTGTGAGTCCAGAAGCAGTTTAAAGTCCAACAAGGTTTCCAGGGTATAAGATTTCAACAGTTAAAGTTGTTTTCATCAGATACAAGCAGAAAGGGAAATCTCAGAGCCTTATATCCTAGTCAGAAGGTGGGAGAGGTGGAATACAAAGCAAAATATAATGATCAGATGTAATTTGATTAGAGCATGGGAGAGATGCATAGGGGTAGGGCATTAACATAAAATCGACCCCTTCCCAGCTGCACTGGCAACGCCAGCTATAGGCTGGGGGCCACACTTTGCCCTCCTGGAAGGAGGGAGGCTGAATCCGGCTTCCCGGTCATCCGGGAGTTAGAGGATGGGGCGTGGTGTCGGGGCTATAAAGCCCCGGCCTCCGCCCATGTGGCGCAGTTCGTTAGTGGCTCTCGACAGGAAGAGCCACGTCTTCAGCGTGTAGCGTCTGGGCCAAGTCTTGAGAACGCGAGGCAGGGAGTAGGCGAGGCACGAGCCTTGACAGCTCAGCAGCTGTTAGGAGCAGCTCGGAGCAATCGCATTGCGGCAACTACAGGGCAGCACACATTTTACCGGCTTTGGTCTTAAAGGTGCCACTAGGTTCAAGCGTTGTTCAGAGGGAAATCAGCCTGTCAAGAGGTGAGCCCAGCAACCCAAGAAACTCAATTGGTTTTTTTTTCCTACTAGTAAGTAGGGATGCCAGCCTCCGGGGGGACTGGGGAATCCCCCAGAATTACAGGTCATCTCCAGATCAATTCCCCTGGAGAAAATGGATGCTATGAAGGATAGACTCTATAATATTGTACCCCTCTGAGATACCTGCCCTTCCCAGGATCCACCCCCAAATCGTCAGGAGTTTCCTAACCAGGATCTGGCAAACCTACCCCCTCATCACCCATCAGTGGCCAGGGGGGACTTGGCAACCTTACTAGTAAGTGAGTTTAGGATTGTGGTCCACCTGTATTCAGGCATGGAAGCAGATGACAAGGCAGAACCCCTTTCCAAAGATATCCAAGACACTGCAAAGAGCCAAGGAACAGTAACTTACCCCAAAACTCTGCACATGCAGCCAGCAACTTCAGCCTATGAATGCACAGAGCTGGCCATGTGCAGTATTCACTGGGATGGGGCTAGGAGAAGTGTCAGAAGAACAGAGACAGCTTAGATTGACATACCTTCAGAGAAACGAAATATTTCAAGCCACTAAATCAGAATTTTCAGGAGAGCCGTTGAGTCTTGTTTTCTTTTTTACAACCAGCTTCTGTTTTTTTGTTTTTAAATATTTTTTATTTTGTATTATATATTATTTCTCCATCTTACATTCTACAATATCTTACATTCATATTACAGATCCATCAGTTATATATTTATATGCTTGTCCTTCCATTGAATTAATTTTTTCTATTTTTTCCAAACTATTTTATAGTCTAATGTCATTAACTTCTTAACAGTCATTGTTATAATTACCCCTAAATATTTCAACTTTTTAACTCCTATTTTCATTCCTGATAACTTTGCTATTTCTTTTTATTCCCTTAGATCTACTTTACTGAACATTATTTCTGATTTCTCAATGTTTACTCCCAGCCCTGAACATTCTTTAAAATCTTACAAAATTATTATTAATTCTTTCATAGCCTCTAGGGGGTTTCCTAAAACTAATAATATATCATCTGCAAATAAATTCAGTTTAATTTCCTCCTTCCCTACCTTATATCCCTGTATTCTACTACAGTTCCTAGTTTTATCAGCCAGAGGTTCCATAGCCATGACAAAAGCATTGGTGATAGGGGGGCAACCTTATTTAACCCTCCTCTGAATCATAATATCCTTAGTGTGTCCTTCATTTATTTTAATCACTGCTTTCCCATTCTTATATATTTCTCTTATTGCATTTACAAACTATCCTTCAAAACCAAATTTATGTAGCACTTTAAACATATATTCATGATTTAAAGTATCAAAAGCTTTATATACATCCAATTTTAATAAGGCAATTTTTTTCTCATTTTTCCCATAGTATAAAACATTTATCACATTTCTGATAGGATGCCCTATATACCTCTCTTTCACGAATCTATATTGGTCTTCTCCTATTAAATTTGGTAATACCTTCTTTAATCTATTTGCTAGGACCTTTGCAAAAATTTTATAATCTTTGTTTGCCAAACTTATTGGTCTATAAGAATTCGGATCTTCTGGATCACTTTGTTGTTTTTGCAGAGATTCAGGAGATAAATCCAAACGTGGAATTACTCTTTGACCTTGAAGCTGCAGATCTTTAATTTTCCTTAATGCTTTCCAAACCTTGTCTTGCATTCTTTCTCTTGAGAAGGCTATAATAATATCCTGAGGATTCTCTGTGGCTTTTAGTTTGGTTTTTAAACTTCTATGTATACATTCCACAGCGTTTTCTGTAACATTTATTCTCAGCTTTTGAAACCAGTCAAGTATAGTTTTTTCAAGCTCAGCATTTAGAATGTTTTCCTTAACTCCTGAGAGCCTCAGATCCCTTCAGCGTTGTCGGTCTGATAAGAAGGCAATTTTCCTTTTAAATTCTCTTAATGTTTTCTCATTATGTCTTGTTTTCTCTAGAGCTTTGTCAGCAACTGTCCGAATATTTATTACTTGCTCAGATAAAGCTTCTGTTTGTCAGAGTTCTTTCCTATCATCTCTAATGTTTTTCTTCATACTGGCTAGGAGTTCTGCCATTTCCTTTATCTCCTTTTTTGCCATTATCTCCTGTGTGTCTCAGTCTTGAGAATGTTTTTTATATTATTTCAAAAATAAATTAACTCACCATACCAGCACGCCGCTGCTCTTCGAGCCTTGTACTTTCAATCCATTTTTTTTCTTGTTTATCTTGTCTCTATTTTGGTTGTAATTAAATTTTATCTCTGTTTCCTTGGAGGGGTTGTATGAGGCTTCTGTCCTAAGTGACACATGTGCAGAACTCCACAACCAGCTTCTGGTTGAGTAAAAAAAAGCTGGTTGTGGTTGAGTAAAAAAAATCCAGCCTCAGCTAAATACATCTTGGCTGCTCAGGAACCCTTGTTACTGCCCACAGAAGACAATGCATCATTCCAGCCTCTGTAAATGATTGTCTAATAAAATGAAGCTTATTTTATTCTTCCACTTGTATTTTGTTCCATTTTAAATGTACTGTGTAACCAGGAGGCGCTGCCTGCCTCTAGAGGTACCCCACTTGAGCTAAGGGGACCCCAAGCTATACAAAATGAAGTCTGACCAGAAACAGGCCAAGAAATACTTCATTCAAAATGGAGTAGAGCAGAGAGCTTGTTCTAGTCTCACCTAAATGCTCCCTCCCCCACCCAAATAGAATGCAAAATAACAATGGTGACTGCTGGTAAGTATTTTTCACACCCTAATCCTCAGTTACTGACTAATCAGCCATCTCCCTGGCTCTTTACTGTGACTCAGCTTCTCTTTGTCTAATGCTATGGTAACATCTGGCACCTGGACAGATTCTTTGTTCTCTGTGCTTGCCTCTCCCCAGGGGTATCTTTGATAAACCACCCAGACAATTAACAAATATCCTGACCTTTTGTAACCCATTGGACAGACAATACTAAACCAGCACTCTCTATTATTACCTGGAGATCCATTCAGGTGACCAGAGTCAGCTTTACTCATTGGCTTGAGGTATGCAACCAATCAGGTATCCAGAAAAGACTAATCACTGCCCACCAGCCCCTTTTTGGGTGGACCTCTTCCCTTTCAAAAGATTATAACAGGAGAGAAAGCTTCAAATACCGTGTATGTGTGTGTGTGTATTTTCAAGCTGAGCAAATGTAACCAGATTGTTCCCCCTCCATTATTCTAAATAAGGGGGCCCTCAGACATGGCACATGGTGTGCATGTCTACATCTTCAAGTTGTAACTGGACCTCAGCATATCTGGACCAGGTAATATCGCCTTCCTCAAGACCCCCCTCAGTTCCTCTATTTATAACCTCTACCTTTCCTAGCTTCTTGACTGCCTGTATTGTGTATTAGTTTGTGTGAATGTATTCTTTTTACATATTTTAAGTAAACATTATAAAATCTATTTGCCTGGAGTATTCTTGCTTGAAAGCCCAACCTCCGTATTGTTGAAGAAAAGATCCTTTGATCCTAATTTGCTCTACCTAGTCTCCATATCGCTAATTTCCCCATTTTTAAAAGGAGACATAAGCATTTCCCATAACAACTGGGTTTATACCACTTCAATTGACATAGCTCCCCTGAACAATTTTGGGTAATTGAAATTTTACAAGGTGCTAAGTATTCTTAGAAATCCTTCCTTGAATAATTAGCTTTTCCTCAAAAGTTCTTCTGACGGACACTAAAGTATTAAGATTAAATAAGGGTACTCCCACTTTCCAGGCCAGCAGCACTGTTTTCCTTTCATACATTGTAGAGGGTTATTTCATCCAAGAAAGATAATGCTAGAAACAGCAAGCTACCTAAACTGTATTTTCTTCTCATCCTCAGAAAACTCAGGGAGATGTACTGTTAGTTCCTCTTCCCTTTTCAGAACAATCTGTTGAGGTAAGTTAGACTAAAAGAGAGTGAATAGACGAACGTCACCCAGTGATCTTCATAATAAAGTGAGGATCTGAATCTAGGTCTGCCTAGTCCTATTCTGACACTCTAACCATTACACTAAGTTGACTTCCCTAAAGCCAATGTTTGTATTCTGTTCAGTAAATATTTTCAGAATATAGACAATATAGATTTGATGTTGAAGAATTGAGGGTTTGGACTTGTGATAATATGATTGGACTATGATGAGATATATTAAACTAGCAAAGAGAGGTGTACAAAATAAGCACATCTCCCCTAAATGCCATTTTTAGGAGAGATCAAATCTCTTGGTCTGAACTCTGAAAGGAGACACCAAAAATGAGATGGAAGAACTTGAAAAGGCAAAACTGGGCAAGTGTACTAAATGTACTAAAAATAGACCTACTACCATTGCCTCCCTGCCCAGCTTCATTTAAATCAAAATTAGCCAGTTAGGAATCATTCTAGAGTATGCAACCAGATAAGAGAATGTGCCTCAATTATATAGTAAAGCCAGTTTGGTGTGGTAGTTAAGGACATGGACTCTAATCTGGGAGATCTGGGTTTGATTCTCCATTCCTTCACATACAGCTGCTGGTGTGACCCTGAGTCACAAGTTCTCTCAGAGCTATTGTCCCAAGAGCAGTTCTTGAAAGAGCTCTATCAGATCAACCTACCTCACAGGGTGTCTGCTGTGGGGAAGGGGAGGGAAGAGATTATAAACTGTTCTGAGACTCTGTGTGTAGGGCAGGATATAAATCCAATATCTTCTTCTCGTCTTCAAATTGCTTACTCCAAGGTGGTCTTATGGAAGCCTGTCAAGCGATTCCCCACACCTCTCCACACCTACATGAAGGAAACAGTGCTCTTAGATCCTTTACAACATATGTGAAACCTTTAACGAGTTAACATTTCAGAAAGGAATAAATTCAAAGATGCCACTTACCTTGTGTTCTAGTCCATGTTCACTAATTAAAAAACAAACTGTACTTTGCCCCCCCCCCAAGTCGGAATGAAAAGTTGGACACAAGGCATTGGTATAACTATGGGCCACTTTATTAAACATAATAATAAGAATGGCAAGGGCACCCAAAAGTGCAGCCTGCTCAGGGCTAGGGGTCTCAACAGACCGCTTCCCTGCCATTCATGTACGAGAGACCCAGCCCCCAGACGGAGCTATGTGACACAGCTCCCGCCAGGCCAGCCCAGCAAGGAGGCACTCCCAAGAGGGCCCAAACACCAGACGTACGTCTCAATGGAAGGCACCCTCTGGTCGAGCCTCCAGGACAGTCTGCATTTTCCCACCCTGGGTCATCAAACCCAAAGGTTGATTATGCCAGACCCCTAACTCCCCAAAAGGGGGATGCTTCATGGTCCTCCCCTAGCCGCATAATACCCAAACCCCAGTAAAACCTGCCACCACTAGGGCCAAGTCTCTACTTAGGGCTTAGCACCCAGTGAGAAGCCCAAGGCCACCCACAGCCCTTGCCAAAGATCCCTCAAGAAAAAAATATTACCCTTTTCTGAGAGATGTACCCCATCCCCTCCGTAGAGGTCAGAAAATTCCGTAGAAATATCCGGATGGGGCAGATAGTGGCCCAACCCCCCTACCAAAGCCTTCCTAATTTCCTTGTTAGCTTTGTAGCAGGCCCTCTCAATAGCTGCAGGGCCCGAGCACTGCACCAAACAAGGCGGGGCAGCATGGCTGACAAAATTATAGTGGTCCCAGGCCATCGCTCCCTAATGTACTGAAAATCCTCATGGGCCTGCAAGACTAACGCCTTGCCTTTAACTAGCCCGAGATCATTCCCTCCCAGATGAATAATTAGAACCTGAGGAGGAAGGCCCATACTCCCTTGAAATAACAAAGGCTGCAGGCCCAGCCACTGAAGGCCCTGGTGCTCCTGCCACTCGATACAAACATATTGGCTGAGTCCTAGCTGAGAGCCGAATGAAGTTCTCTGTGCCTGATGAGTGGCCCAAAACACATGGCTATGGCCACACATGAGAACTCAGCTCCTCTGGTCAGGAACAACAGCATCTAAAAAGAAAAAAAAAACAGTCAAACAAGAACATAGACCAGTAACATTTCAATGAAATAATCAAAGCTAGGGACAGAGCAAAGGTTGAACATAAGATTTGTAAGCCAATGAGCGCCAACGGCCCAAACGCTGAACGGAGGAGGAAGGATACCCCAGGGCAGCAGCTGTCGAGGCTGCCCCAATTCTATAGGAGTGCATCCCAAACCGCACCCCGGACAACCCCAACTCACCTAAAGCCCATGATGTCACAGCCCAAAACTGGTGCTTTGTCAACGGAATACCATTATTGTGAAAGAACAAAAACCCCTCCTTGGGCCCCGGAGCTGCCAAATAAGCAGCCAAAGCAGAAACTGGGCACAGCTCCGACTCGGAGCAGGCGCCAAGCTCAAGCACGGTACCTCCCTGACACTGGTTGGTCTTAGGGCATTGGACAGTAATGACCGCTTGGCCCTCCAATAACCTCAGATCCCGTAGCAACAAAGCATTACCAGAAACATTGTTTCTGGACCGAGCCACTAGATCACTAACTCTAAGAGCCCCGAAAAAAGCTACCAAGGATGCAGCATGAAACAAAGAGGCCACAAAATAAGAAGCGCACACCGTGCCCCAAACTCCCTTCAGACCCCTAAGAATCAAAGGGGAAATAGGTTTCCGTGCGTCAATCCTAAGTCCAACCTCTCTTGCCCACTCCTCCAGCAATTTTTGAAGACGAAAATCAGCTGTTTCTTCCTTATAGCCCGGCGCCTTACTGGCAAAAGCCAATGCAGACAGACGCCCCCTAATGGATTGCAGGGCCAATCCCTTACCTGCTCCACCGGGAGGGGCCAGACAATGCGATGCCCTATCTCAGTTCTAAAGTCCTCAAACTAACTCCTCTTGATCATGAAATGCACCATAATATTATTTACAGCTTGATTTTAGACTACTGCTATATTCTCTGTCAAACAATAAAACCATCAAAGGAGACACAGAAAGTAGGTGAATTGTATCTAGGAATACTAAAAATGGGTTGCAACAGGGATGGTGGTGCTAATGATGTCCTTGTAAAACACAGAAAGATTAGGATCCCTCTGCAATTTAATCCAAATGTGATATATCTTTATATACATATATTTGTTAAAAGAAAAATTTATTATCCTTTTCTTGCCCATAACACACACACCTGTTAGATTACATAGAGTAATTCTCATTTAGAATTTGGTGGGATTGTTTTGAACTTGTAAAGCAATAATATTGTAAATTATGCTATTGTGTGGTGGAGTCATACATTTAGTGGAAAATACCACTTTCCAGGTGAATGTGGTATTTGAGTATTGCAATTTATTTGGTAGATATAGGTGACAGAGTTGTATCAGAAGTTCCCACTGGTCAGACCAGTCTCAGTTGCAGTCCCAAGGAAGATACTCAACACAGATAGCAGGATCAACAAACTGTATTGGGTTCAGGCAGATATCATAGTCAATAGGCAGTCCAATAGTCATACACTTACATACACACAGAGCCAGGCAGAGATACAAATACACAGTCCAAGAGATTAGTCAATACACAGTCCACAGTCATCAATTCCAATATCCATCCAACAGTATGCCACACTAGTACCATCCTTTCCTATCCCACATTGAACAGGTAGCTGGCTACTGCATTTCTAGTTGCTGTGGCCAATCCCATTCCATATTGGTTAATTGGCTCACACCTGATGACAATACAGCACCTGTACTCAAGGATGACTCAATCTTAGGCAGTTCCATTTCACCTTAAAGTAATAGGACACTGTCAATAGGAACATTCTGCCATGTGACAGAAAGGAAGCTGTGGGAGTGGGTAGAGTTACATTGCCACTGATTGTGGTCTGCAGCTGTTTTGCATGAAGAAAACAATGCATGCATCCTGAAAATAGATAAATTTAATTGTGAGCCATAGCTCTCAACTGAGGAGGAGGAGGAAATTGGATTTATACCATGCCCAATCTCCTTTCCTTTCCCCTCCCCACAACAGACAGCTTGTGAGGTCAGTGAGAAAGCTCTTTTGAGAACTGCTCTTGAGAGAACGGCTCTGAGAGAGTTATGACTGATCCAAGGTCACTCCAGCAGCTGCATGTAGAGGAATGGGGATCAAATCTCGTTCTCCCAGATAAGAGTCCACCAGGGCTTTTTTTGTAGCAGGAACTCTTTTGCATATTAGGCCACACACCCCTGATGTAGCCAATCCTCCAAGAGCTTAGAGGGCTTTTAGTACAGGGCCTACTGTAAGAATATAAGAGAAGCCATGCTGCATGAGGCCAATGGCCCATCCAGTCCAACTCTCTATGTCACACAGTGGCCAAAAAAAACCAAAAACAGGCTCCATCAGGAGGTCCATCTGTGGGGCCAGGACACTTGAAGCCCTCCCACTGTGCCCCCCAAGCACCAAGAATACAGTGCATCACTCCCCCAGGAGGATTAGCTACATCAGGGAGGTGTGGCCTAATATGCAGAGGAGTTCCTGCTACAAAAAAGCCCTGGAGTGCACACATTTAACCACTACACCAAACTGGCTCACATTCTATCCTGGTGGAAAAGGCCTACAGCTCCACCCCCCAGTGCTATGTTTTACATAAATTTAGTGTCATTATCCTTAAAAACAACTGTCCCAAGCCATCAAATAATGTTCTATATTGAAAATAATGGTCTTGAACCTCTAGAACTCCCTGTCTTCCCCCAAACACATAGATTTAAATTCTGAACAGGTAATGCCCTACCCAAAAATCAGCAGTCACAGTAAACTCCCCTTTGAATCCCAGATCCCAAATTATCTTGATTATTTTTTCTCAGAGCATTACTTTCCCCATGCATCTCTGTCGCCACCACCAGCCTTGGACAAATGAACTATGTATGTGCTAACTCATCATGGGTGGAGATAGAGTGGGTATAAGTGTGATAGCCTCAGTCCTCCACCTCAATGCACTCTCAGAGCAGTCTGCATGGGGCAAACACATGGAGGAAGTGCCACATGTTTATATCCCATTTGTTGTTAAAATTTGATTGACCGAGTGAAAAGAATTTTCAGGGATATGTAAATTGCTTTGCTGGTGCATGCTTGGCTTATGATGCCTGCAAGATTCATTATTTATTTATATGAAAGGCAAGTGAATTAGGCTTCCCAAACCTCCCGCCCTGGCGGGGGAACACTGGATTTTCAGCCTCCTCCCCCGCTCTGCAAATATTTGGAAGCGGGAGGGGGGACGATGCTTCCCCCTCACAGCGCCGGGCCGCCGCAGCAACACCAGCGCAGCGCCGCCACCACAAGCGCTGCTGGCCCAGGCACAGGCAGCAGCCGCCGCCATCACCGCGGCTGCGGCCCGAGCTACAGGCTGCCAGTGCCTGAGGAGAGCGGCAGAGGGTCTCCTCTCCCCCCCCCTTTGATCCTGCCTTCTGGGAGGGACTTGTGAGATTTTTTTTTACAATAAATACCAATTGCCCTTTCCTTTCGAGGAGCGGCTGTAGCTGGGAAGGAGCGATCAGGAAAGTCAAAGGGAGGAAAGGTAAAACAGAAAAACAACAACCCCATGCAAGCCCCCCCCGCCCCCCCGTCTGAGGCTGCCAGTTACAGGCCGTTTTCCGAATCGACACCCCCGGTTGAGATCTTTTCGCCCTCGACCCCGAAGAGAAGCTAAAACCGGCATGAGGAAACCCGCGCCTGCCTGCACTCTTTGCTTTCTTCCTGAGTGAGAAGGAAGCCGTCCACTTTCTTAACGCTTGCAAGGTCCGGGTAAAGTTAGAGAGTCCAGCGGCTCCTTTAAGACCAGCAAAGTGCTATTCAAGGTATGAGCTTTCGTGTGCACGGCACACACACCTCAAATACGCAAGGTCTGGGTAAATAATTTTAAAAGCACATTATGCGGTGGAAAAAAGGCCAGCAAGGCATCGCAACCAGCCAGGCAAGACTGCCTCCCTAGCGAGAGAGAGCATGTGACTTACCAGACTGGGGAGGGAACTGACTGCTGGGCATTCATTATTCCCTATGGAAACCGATTCCCAAAGGGAATAATGGAGAATTGATCAGCGGGTATCTGGTATTCTGGGGGGGGGCTGTTTTTTGAGGTAAAGGCACCAGATTTTCAGCATAGCATCCAATGCCTCTCCTCAAAAGACCCTCCAAGTTTCAAAAAGATCTGACCGCGGGGTCCAATTCTATGAGCCCCCAAATAAGGTGCCCCTATCTTTTATTAATTCGAAGGAGGGAAGGCATTGAAAAGGTGTGTGGTCCTTTTCAATGTGATGGACAGAACTTCCTTTGGAGTTCAATTATGCTTGTCACAACCTTGCTACTGGCTTCACCCCAAAGTCTCCTGACTCCACCCCAAAGTCTCCTGGCTCCACCCCCAAAGTCCCCAGATATTTCTTGAATTGGACTTGGCAACCCTAAAGTGAATTGTTCAAATTCTGGAAAAACCTGTGCATTCAGATATATATAATCATCATCCCTCATAGAAGCACATACTTTCATACTGCATCATTATGAACAGCTGCTCCGATAAACTGCTTCAGGACTTTCTTTGTAGCAGGAGCTCCTTTGTATATTAGGCCTGATGCAGCCAATCCTCCAAGAGTTTACAGGGCTCTTAGTACAGGGCCTACTGTAAGCTCCAGGAGGACTGGCTACATCAGGGGTGTGACCTAATATGCAAAAGAGTTCCTGCTACAAAAAAAAGCCCTGGGCTGCTTCATATGCCCACAGTCCTATAGCACATGAAGTGATTATGCAGAAAAACCCACAGAAGGCAGCTTCCATGTAGGCATGAAAATGCAGCATTTAATCTGAACCATCAAAACAACCATCAACCAATAAAGTTTTGACTCAAGTGTAAATGAAAGAAGGATGCTATGTTTTACATAAATTTAGTGTCATTATTCTTAAAAACAACTGTCCCAAGCCATCAAATAATATTCTATATTTAAAAATAATTGTCCTTAACCTTTAGAACTCCCTGTCTCCCCCAAAACACATAGATTTAAATCCTGAACAGGTAATGTCCTACTCAAAAATCAGCAGTCATACTAAACTCCCCCTTGAATCACAGATCCCAAATTAACTTGATTATTTTTTCTCAGAGCATTACTTTCTCCATGCAACTGCATGGAAGCTGTACTATTCCTCCAAATATTAGGAGATACCCTATCTTCTAGTAACAATAATGTTAAATTGCTTTTGTTAGGCCTCAGATTCAGTGGGAGCTCACAGGAGCAAAGCTCCTGAACCTTTCTGAGAGTTCCACCTCCTCCTTCTGAGAGTTCCATCTCCTTGTCCATTGAACAGTATGTGCAGCTGCATAATAATCCCTGGATGAGCTCCACCACCTATTTTTCTACAAAACGACCCCTGGATTTTGTTAAAACAAATATAATCTACAAACATGTTTAATTTTTTAGTTATGTTCCTGGAGATAATTTGCAGCTAGCATACCTATTAATGTGGCAAAGAAAAACAGTCTTACTGCTGAGCCCTGATGAATTCCCTTTTTAATTAAAGACTTCCTCATCTTAAAACCATTGAGGTGTTGTTTTTTTAATAGAGCTCTTCTTATATTGCATCCACATCATTCTAGAGTTCTAGGATACAAACATGTTTAAACCAGATCAAATTTTAAAGCAAACTCAGCATTGGCTCAGTCCTGTTCAATTCCCACATGAAACGTTTCCTATCCTACATGACTTCTAAAGGTCTCATTAAGAAAGACCACATTTTGATATCAGAGCTCATGCTGCATTTATTTGGGAGAAGGCTGAAGACTGGGGCTTCTGATAATGAGATAAATCTCATTGTCATTTATTTTAACCAGCAGGAGTTGAGAGCACGGAAGTTTGTACAGTAAGCAGCTTGGGTCTGGCCAAGAGTGCCCTAAAGCTGTGTGTGCATATTGCCCAATACGTAGACAATAAGAATCTTCTCACCTGAATAACTTTGTTCTTGTCAGTGCATCTAAACTCCCAGTCTATGAAGAATGATGGGCATATGCGTTCAATTAGCATAAAAGCTAAACATATTGCTTCTATCTGAGTTGTGGTACCACTCTCTTACCGTCAAGCCACTTGAGATTTGCAGATACATAAACAATCCTATTACTCTTGCAGTTTTAATTTAGCATGCCTATGAGGATTAAAAACAACAGCAACCAAGTTTGGGGAGAAAGAATGAAAGTATTATAAGCACTACCTCTAAGAGAGAATCTAGTTTAGGCTGATTAATTTTATGAATTGCCTTGAGAATATCCTTTCAGATACATGGGCTATGGGAAAATATTGTATGGAACCATAATATACTGCTAAAACAGTCATGCATTTGATGGCCTTAGATGCCTTGAATTGTAGGAAACTTAAAACCTATCATCAGCAGCAAGTGAGTAAGATGAATCCCAAAATTTTGATCAGCATGAATAAGACCCCAGTCTTACTTAAGTTAAACTTCAGGACAGGAGTTGTTTTGTAGAAAAATGGGTGGTGGAGCTCATTAGCATAACTCATTAGCATATGCCACCCCCACCAGCAGCCAAAAGCAACCCAATGCAAGAAAGGAGAGCCCCGGGCAAGTGAGACCTGCTTGGGTGGGTTAGAGATCCAGCAAGCCCAAGCAGGCTTCGCTTACCTGGGGCTCTCCTGCCCTTTCCCAATCAAAATGCCAGCAAGCTACCCACTGCCCAAAATCACATAAGAAGTGGAGAAAGGGTGGTGCGGGCTTCTCCAGAGGTTAAAGAGGGCTGCTGAGGGCATGGCAAAGCCCCTGGTGGCTGGCTGCCTGCTCTCCTAATACAGGGATTGTTATGCAGCTGCACCTACTATTCAATGGACAAGGTAGGTGGAGAGGAAGAGGGGGAACCCTCAGAATGGTTCAGGAGCTGTGCTCCTGTGAGCTCCTGCTGAATCTAGGCCTGCTTCTGTCAAGTCTGCTGCAATGCCTAGTTAGTTTAGTCACAAACTCTGGTTCAGGAAAAGGATCCTGGGTAAAAACCACTCTGTATTCAGATGCTGCTAGCTTAAACTCTCCTTCCCCCACCTCCCTTCTTTTGTTATGTAGCAATGCTTAGAAATGGGAATATGGGAACAAGATTGTGGTGCCTTCTCAGAGATAGCCGGTGCTAAGGAAGCGCCCAAGGCCAGCCAAAGCTTGAGAACGATACAGCAACAATAATGTGTGAATGTGCCCTGCATAGTGTGCCCCCCCTAAGGAATTCCTTTGATGTATACCTTAAATGTTCGCTCTTTGTGTATGCTTGCCAGTCTCTCAATCGTCTTCTACAGTCTAACAATATGTTACAATAAACTAGAAACTTTTTATCAAGAAGGTCTCGTTATTGAACATCAGACTTGACAGCTTCAGGATATGATTATAAATTAATTGGTATGCTATCTATTTTACTACTGCTCCTTTTTTTAAATAATCTCATTTCTATGTTGGTGAACTTTTGTTAGAATATGTATTTGTATAAATATGTAATAAAACCAGAAGTTGGTCCACTTTAAAATATGTTCTCTGTTCCTACTTTTTAATTATCTCAGTGAATAAAACATGAACATTTTAAACTCTCCCTCTTTTGAATACTAGATCACTGTTAATATTTTCTATTTATGACTTCACAACACAGGCTTCATTCCCAGAAATTGATTTTGTGGTGACTGAAGCACGTTTATCTTTCAAAACAGAACAAAATCCTCTCAGGATGTTGTTTCTGTGTATTGCATTATCAGATCTCTCAGAAGCAATCACATGTATATATACTTGACAAATGAAACCATTGTCTCATCTCCTGTGCAGTTCTGCCTAATTATTAATGAAATATAAAAGCCCTACTCCTTTGACCTAACTGAAGAAAAGCTACTGATTTGTCTTTCCTTGAAGACCCATAACTGTCCTGCTTACTCAGACAATTTAGTAACAAGAAATTTGAACCTCTGCATCTCCCACTGACAAATGACTACTCAGCAGTCTTAAAAGTTCTCAAATAGGAAACAAGTAAAAAATGAGATACTCTCAGGAAGGATTAAATCATCACTTTTAAAAAAAACACCATACAAAATAATTATGGATCACATTACAGCTCAAGTCTCTGTCTTTCCGTGGAGAGGTATTATACAGTATCCAGTATGTGGAGGTTGGAGGTTGGAGAAGCAGGGGGCTATATGTCACTTTTTAAATTATTTAACACCAACTCTTACATGTAAAAGTAAAATACACTTTTTATATTGTTGCATCTTGATATTTGCAGGTACAATAGGCTTCCCAATTCTCAGGTCCCAGCGGGGGATCCCCCGTTTTTACAGGCTTCTCCCTGCCCCCAGCCAGCTGGCCAGTGGAGGAAGTCCCACCCCCCACAGTCACCATGTAGTTTTAGAGCTCCTGCAGGTCTTTTTTTTAAATATGTGCCTTTAAGACTGAGCAGGAAGCAGGAAACAGGAAGGGCTTCGGAGAATGGCCCCTTGCTTTGTTTTGCTTTCGTTTTCAGATCAAGAAAAGTTCTGCAGGAACAAGACCCAGTAAGTATTTGTGTGTGAGAGAGAGGGAGTGGGCAGGGGATTCCTTGGTTTGGAGGCCCTCCCCCCACTTTAGAAAGCATCGGGGGGGGAGGGGGACGGAAATGTCTACTGGGCACTCTGTTATTCCCTATGGAAAATGATTCCCATAGGGAATAATGGGGAATTGATCCGCTGGTATTGGGGGTTCTGGGGGGGCTATGTTTTGAGGTAGAGGCACCAAATTTTTAGTATAGCATCTAGTGCCTCCCCCCATATTACCCCCAAGTTTCAAAATGATTGGACCAGGAGGTCCAGTTCTATGAGCTCCAAAAGATGGTGCCCCTATCCATTATTTCCTATGGAAGAAAGGCATTTAAAAAGATGTGCTGTCCCGTTAAATATGATGGCCAGAACTCCCTTGGAGTTCAATTATGCTTGTTACACCCTTGTTCCTGGCTCCACCCCCAATGTCTCCTGGCTCCACCCCCAAAGTCCCCAGATATTTCTTGAATTGGACTTGGCAACCCTAGTAAACAATCCTATTACTCTTGCATAGGTTAGAGACACAGAGACCAAGCAATAACAAGAACAATTGATATAACTATAAATTAAGAAATTATTATTAAAAGTACATGCAGGAACCTGTAAGGACTTGCAGGGGGGATGTCATTTCTCTATGTCCTTCCGCTTCCACTTTCCCTTCCTGAAAGCTTCCATAGCCTCTCTTCCTGCTTCCTTCTCTCCTTCACACTCAAAAACCAACCTACCTTTATATGCCCCTCTATCTACAGCTTTCCCCTGCCCCATCAACCTCTTCCTAGGAAAACTATGTCCCAATTGTGTGGTGGCAACTGCTAGGCCAGGCCCACTTGTGTGGTAGGGAACCCTCAAGGACTTGTGGGGGAGTACATCTCTCTCCTCTGTAGGGTTGCCAATCCCCAGGTGGGGGCAGGGTATCCCCTGGTTTGGAGGCCCTCCCCCTGCTTCAGGGTTAGCAGAAAGTGTGTGTGGGGGGGAGGAAATGCTGCTGGGCACTCCATTATACCCTATTGTGACCAATTCTCATAGAGTATAATGGAGAATTGATCTGTGGATATCTGGGGTTGGTGGGGCTGTTTTTTGAGGTAGAGGCACCTAATTTTCAGCATAGCATCTAATGACTCACCTCAAAACAACCCCCAAGTTTCAAAAAGATTGGACCAGGGGTTCAATTCTATGAGCCCCAAAAGAATATGCACCTATCCTTCATTATTCCAAATGAAGGTAAGGCACTTAAAAGGTGCACCGCCCCTTTAAATGTGATGGCCAGGACACCCTTCAGAGTTCAATTGTGCTTGTCATACCCTTGCTCCTGGATCCACCCCCAAAGTCTCCTGGCTCCACCCCTAAAATCCCCAGATATTTCTTGAGAGAGATTTCTTGGCAATCCTACTCCCCTGTATCCCCCTCCTTACATTATTTTCCCTTTGCCTCCTCCTGGCAACCCTCAAATCCTCTCACCTTGGGGGGTGTGGCATCGGCGCGAATGGCGGCAGATGCGTGAGACTCAGGCTCCCAACCCGATCTTCTCACCCTCCCTCATTGACACAGGTTACCGCATCTTGTTTTTCATCAGATTATGGGGAAATCGTCCCACAACAAAAGTAAGCCAATTTCAGCTAGCGCTCGGCTCCTTGAATCTTTTCTTGACTCAAGCTCATGGTTAAACTGCTCCCTGTCAAGGCCAGGTGAATCACCAAATATGGCGGACGACTCTGTCAGTTTACCTCCCTCTTCGGATCTCCTCACTACCAAAGAGTTTCATAATACTCTGAGCTCTTTCCAATCGAAAATGCTTGACAACATAGCTACTATCCTTAAACTGATCACAGACCAATTTAGCGCTATGCAACTCACCCTACAAGAAGCCACAGCTACAGCTAACTCGGCGCTGGAAACAGGCCTTGCAAATCAAGATGACATCCACCATCTTCAAACACACAACGCTGGGTCACTGACAAAATCCTGTCCTTAGATAATAAAGCGTGGGAACGGCACGTCAAATTGCGAGGCTTTGATGAACATGAGGAAGGAACCTCAGATCTTGCCAGCTTCCTAGCGTCTTGGCTATCTAATGTTCTTCAATTGGGAGACGGCATTGCCCCACACATCGCACGTGCCTATCGGTTGGGTTTGGCTTTCTCCCCACGCTCCTGCGGCTCTTGTGATGTCATTATAGAGCTAGCCGACATTCGTGTCAAAAAGAAAATCTTAGATACTGCCAGGAATCTAAACGGTCTAGCTTTTAAAGACAAACGAATTCTCACCTTTCCAGATCTCTCCGCAGAAACTCTGCAGAACAGACACTTGCTCAAACCAATAGCCCAAAAACTGACTGCAGCAAACATCCGTTATAGATGGTTGCCATCTGGCAGGCTCATCGTTCACCATCAAAGGAAAAATTGGACTATTGAAGACCCCGATGCTGGCTTATATCTACTTCAGTCACTCAACCTAGATGTCCCGATGGAGCTGGATTGCAAGTCACAGAAGCGAAAATGGACTTTCGCGTCACCATCTAAAGATCATAAAATCTCGGTCCGTACTCCTGAGCCAGCTCGCGATCCAGATCCTATACAATCTGTGACTTCTTCATAAACCTGTGTCATTTTATCATCTTTTTCTGAAGGAAAGTGTTATATGTTTCATAATATTGGAGGGAGGGTGAGTGGGGGAGGATAACATGGGGTTTGACTCTCCGGCTCCCAGCAATGATGGGGATATGTAGTGGTAGGGTACGAGGTCCCCTGTCCCGGGCGGTTTCCTGGGACCCACGGTTTTTTTCCGTTTGTTTGTTACTGGTTGTATTGTTCAATTTATCTGGGAATGGGTTTGTCCCCTCGTGTGTATCTTTGCAAACTGCTCATCACTGTAATTCGCTTGTAGGGGGGACAGTAAAGAGGGAAGGGGGGAGGGGGGAGGGAGTGGACTGAACTCATTGCTACTATTTTCTTTATGATGCTAGACATACTAGTCATCGTTCAACTTGCTATTTTGGTATGCCATCTGCTGTTCAACAAGTGACATTGCATGACTATTTGCTAGCGCGTGTTACATTCTCTTGTTTTTCCTTCAGTTTTTCTTTGTTAGACATGGCCTTAACACAATTTGACCTTCCTAAAGATGGTATATCTATGTTTCTTTGCTGTATGGTCTTGTCTCCTGGGATATGGGACTCTTCACTCTTAGGTCTGATATCTCCTTTTTCGAATGGTTTGCCAAATTGGCACAAGCCACCACATCAATTTGGTCCGGCCTTTGCATCTCACTTACTCCTAGTGCTTCACTATATTGTTGTTGCAAGCGTATTTTTGTACATTGCCTTTCATTTACTTATATGCCTAATACCCTGTTGTGCTACCATGGGGATTCATACTACATTTTTTTTTTGCCATAGCCTTTGCTTTCTACTTCCCCATTATTTCTTTCTTGTCTTCTATCCTCAAGGGAGGGCTTCTCACACCATCTGCACACTCAGACCTCAATGGCTCCAGATCTAAAAATTATCTCGCTGAACTGTCGAGGGCTTAATAGCAAAATTAAATATAGACGCATTCTCTCAAGCTTGAGAAAGAGGTCACTAGATATCGTCTTTTGGAAAGAGACGCACCTGCGGAATGACATCAACCCTTTGTTTCACTCCACTTACTTTCCTCTGACCTACACTGCCTCAGGCTCATCCCATGCTAGGGGAGTCGCTATTTTACTCTCGCGCTCAATTCAATTTTCCTGCCAGGCTTTGGAAAGAGATGATCGTGGCAGATATCTATTTGTCAAGGGCAGGCTCAATGAGGAAACTATAACCTTGGCTGCTATTTATGCGCCTAATTCGGGACAACTGGACTTTATCCGTGAGGTTATGTCCAAATTAAAAGCTTTTCAGGAAGGCTCTCTAATTATCGGAGCTGATTTTAACTTCCTCATGGACATTCGGCTAGATAGAAAATCAAACCGCTTACCTCCTCGCTCTTCCTCTAGCCAGTTTTCTTCGCCTTCAGGCCTGCAAAAAATAATGTTAGACATGGGACTTACAGATTCCTGGAGATTCCTTCATCAAAACGAGCGGGATTTTACTTATTTTTCATCACAACATCAAAGTTACACACGCATTGATTTTATCTTTATTTCTAACTCTCTCTGTAATGCTCTTATAGACACATCTATTGAACCAAAACTTTGGTCAGATCATGCCCCAGTCCTTTGTTCTCTAAGAACAACTGAACAATATGACCGTAGCTTTTCATGGAGACTTGATAACCATTTGCTACTAGATAAAGAATTCTCTAACCAAATCAAACATGAAATTAAAGAATTTTTTAGTCATAATCTCTCTGATGACCTCCCCCTTCAAATGATCTGGGACGCGTGTAAAGCTGTCCTAAGAGGCAAGATCATTGAATTGACTGCCACCCAAAAGAAAAAAAAGCAGCATCTTATTAGCACCCCGACTGCAAAAATTAGAGACCTTGAGCTTCAACACAAATGCACGTGCAACAAAAAAGTTTACCATCATTTACAAGAAAAAAGAAAAAGACTAGAAGCTTTGGAAACACAGAAAATCAAATGCAATTTGTTATTTACCAAACAGGCATATTGCTTTAGAAGCCCTAAATTTCAAAGGCTCTTGGCATGGAAAGCCAAACAACAAGCCACTAATTTGAATGTGAAAGGTCTCAGAGACTGCAAAGGCATTTTATGCACTTCCTCAAAATCTATTTTAAAAGTCTTTAGTCAATTTTACTCCTCCCTATACCAATCTAAAAACCCATCATTGGAATCGATTTCTAATTTCTTTCAATCTACCAACTCTCTTCCCACTTTATTAGAACCCCACAGAAGCTATCTTGATCACCCCATTGATGAACTGGAACTTACTGCAGCTATTAAATCATTGCGTACAAACAAATCCCTGGGTCTTGGTGACTTCACCTCCGAATTTTACAAAGCTCATAGCTCTTCACTATCTCCTTACTTACTATCTCTTTTTAATCATATCCTAGATACTGGCTCTACCCCTCAGTCTTGGAGTCTTGCTAAGATTATTGTTTTGCACAAAAAAGAAAGGGACGAATTAGACCCTAAATCCTATCAACCGATATCTCTCCTAAACACCGACTACGAGCTCTTTGCTAGCATCTTAACCAAGCGGTTGAATAGCTTTATAGTAAACTATATTGCCCCTGATCAGTCAGGCTTCATCCCTGGTCGTGTTCTAACTGATGTCACTCAAAAATCTAAGACCGTCCAAGATGCTTGTATTTTATCCATAGACATAGAGAAGGCCTTTGATTCGGTCGAGCCTCTTTATCTACACTCTCTACTCGAAAGAATGAATTTTGGTCCTAAATTTCGTAATCTTATAGACTCCTTTTATCTCTCCCCTTCAGCGCTATTACGGATTAATAATCTAAACTCAGATATCTTTAAATTGTCCAGAGGTACACGCCAAGGGTGCCCTCTTTCACCCCTTCTATTCACCCTTGCAATTGAGCCCCTTGCCATCAAAATTAGGGACGACACTCGAATCCACGGCATTCCTGTAATGTCCAAAGCTTTTAAGTTAACTCTCTTTGCAGACCATATAATTTTATATCTCACCAACCTTTCCTCATCGCTTTCAGCAACTCATTCTCATCTGTCCGACTTTGCCGCAGCCTCAGGCCTCACTATAAATTTTGATAAATCTCTTCTACATCCCATTTCCTTATCTCCTGCCTCCACCACCTTTATCAGAAAACACTATCGATACAAATGGGTCACAGAATCTTGGAAACATCTCGGAATCCACATCCCCTTAGACAATACCCTTCCATCCGTTAATCGGACAGAAATCTCCAATTCTATTAACTCTCATTTAACCTACTCCAGCACAAAATTCTTCACCCTTTTGGAATGAATTTATCTAGTCAAATCTCTGATTCTGCCCAAGACAGTGTTCTATTTGCGTGCTGTCCCCCTGTGTATCCCGGCCCCCCTACTGCATAAATGGCAAACCCAATTGAACAAATTTGTATGGCAACATCGGAAACCAAGGCTTAACTTTGCAGACGACCTATTTCAATGGGCGGTTTAGTGGTCCCTGACATTTCTAGATACCACGATGCTATTATCCTCTCTAACTTGGTAAAATATTATAGGTCTTCATATGTGGCAGACTGGAAGCTGATCGAAAACTCTTAGCTCATGACCCCCTCTTTCCAGGAAGAGCTCTGGAGCGTCTCCAGACATGCTAAACCCTCTCTCTCTTCAAATTCTTTTCTGGCTTCCTTATTGCAAGTTTGGCGCAAACACTATAACATGATAGCTCTTCCAACCTCCCCCTTAACCACATTTGTCGTTCAGCCTTGGTTCACTCCAGGTTTATAATAATAAATTTATAATAATAAATTTTTATTTATACCCCGCCCTCCCCGCCGAGGCAGGCTCAGGGCGGCTTACAGGACATGGCAAAAGCCATGTTAAAACAATAAAACAAGATAATACAATTCAATACAATTAACAATTAAGTATTTAAATAATCTAAAAACAGTCTAAAATATAATCTAATAGTGCTACTATCTCAGTTATATTAATGATGGCGTGATGTTTATTCCAAGTTCCATCTTAGAAGGCTAACCGGAAGAGGGCGGTTTTGCACGCCCTACGGAATCGGCTAAGATCCCGTAGGGCCCGCACCTCTTCCGGCAGCTGGTTCCACCATTGGGGTGCCTTTATAGAGAAGGCCTGTTCTCTAGTTGTTTTTAATTTGGCCTCCTTTGGCCCAGGTACTTCCAGAAGGTTTTGTGAGCTGGATCGTAGTGCTCTCTGGGGAACATATGGAGAGAGGCGGTCCCTAAGGTAGGCAGGTCCTTGGCCATATAGGGCTTTAAAGGTAATAACCAGCACCTTGTAACGAACTCGGTATACAATTGGCAGCCAATGCAGCTCCCACAGCCTAGGCTGCACATGTTGCCACCGCGGTAGGCCCAATAGCAGTCTGGCTGCTGCATTCTGCACTAGCTGCAGTTTCTGAGTTTGGCACAGGGGCAGCCCCATGTAGAGGGCATTACAGTAGTCTAGCCTCGAGGTGACCATTGCATTGATCACTATTGCCAGGTCATTGTGTTCCAGGAAGGGAGCCAACTGCCTCGCCCGCCTAAGATGAAAGAAGGCGGATTTGGCAGTGGCTGCTATCTGGGCCTCCATTGTCAAGGAAGACTCCAGTAGCACTCCCAAGCTCCTGACCCTGTGCACTGGTAACAGTGACGCACCGTCAAAAGCTGGAAGGGCGATCCCTCCCTCCGGACCACCGCTCCCTAGGCAAAGGACCTCTTATACAAAAAATCCTTCACAAAATGGAGACAATTAGGGCTGACTCGCTTTGTTGATGTCCTCTTCAAGGGTATACTAAAAGATAAAGTGGCCCTAGAGGCAAACTCTGGCATTCGACTTCCTTGGTTCGAATACCTCCAGCTCAGACATTTATTAGACACTCATCTCTTTAGCCCTTCTCTACGTATTCACCTTGGAGAATTTGAAAAATTTCTATTTAGTGACTCAACCCCTATCAAAGGTCTGATATCGAAAATTTATAAACTACTACTCCATCCCATTAACGCAAAATCACACTCTTATCAGGGGGCCTGGCTTCGAGACTTGTGTATCGAGCTAACCAAGGAGCAGTGGCAGGCTATTTGGAGCTCTTCCATATATAAAACAAAGGCAATGAACGTACAACTTCAAGCCCTTAAAGTTCTCACACGCTGGTACAGAACTCTGGTACAGCTATCGCACTCATCCTCTATCTCACCCCTTTGTTTCAAGAACTGTGGTCAGAGGGGCACATTTCTCCATTCTTGGTGGCTCTGCCCTGTCATAAACAGCTTTTGGAGGCAAATTTATCGAGAAGTGCATGCCCCCACCATTTACGCCGGAGTATGCTCTTTTAAACCTCATAGACACCTCATATATTCCCGAACCTGGGGAGGAATTAATCTCGCATATGTTCGTGGCAGCTAAATTTGCAATAGCTTTGGTCTGGAAGCAGCAATCTCCTCCCTCGCGACAGGCTTGGTGGCTGAAACTGTGGGATTATTTTGTCCTAGATAAGCTTACTTACGATTTAGATCCCCGTTGTTCTCCTCAAACTGTTTCCTCGAGTTTTGTGCAAAAATGGCGTCCCTTTATTGATAAAGTCTCAACGGACAGCGGAAGCCCTAATGACTCATACCATGCTATACTGATGTCATGCCAACTAGTGTTGTAACTCTGTTTTTCAATGATTAATGTTGTATGCACCCACTTCCTCATTTTATATTGGTACCTGGTACGCACCTATCGATGTACTACCATCTTTTTACCTTGAACTTTATATTAATAAAGCATTTAAAATTGAAAAAAAAAATCCTCTCACCTTCCCCTGCCTCATTCTCCCCTTCTCAGCCATTCATCAACCTATTTTTCATCTGCCTCCACCTTCGGCTGTAATTATTATTTATTCACTTCATTTATATCCCACCTTTCTCCACAGTGGGGACCCAAGCACCTTATATCATTCTCCTCTTGCCCTCCTTATCATCACAACAATCCTCTAAGGCAGGTTAGGCAGAAAGTATGTGACTGGGCCATTATCACCTAGTGAGCTTCCATGGCAGACTGGCGATTTAAATCTAGGTCTCCCAGACCTTAGCATGAAAGTCTAATCACTACACCTAATTGGCTTTCATAGGGTAAGTGCTGTTGAACAATAGTCTTGCAAGTCAGGTGGTAGCAGGAGGACAATGAATCTTCCCTCAAATACCAAAACAGTCCTGGAAAGGGTCCTGCCCCCTCCCCCTGACTTTTATTCATAGAAACCAACCTAGAATGTGGTGGTTGCCCAGCAACAGCCACAGAGAGCTTCCGTTTCTTAAAGCTACAAGTACTTCTTGCCTGATTTTTTTTTAACAATTCAGATTCTTCTGCAAACCTGCAAACATTGCTCAGATTTGTAGAAAGTTCTGTCTTGCTCATTCACAGTTCCAATCACTGGATTTAATATCCTTATATTTGGCTGGTCTCACTTTTAGAATACACAGGTGAGGACTTGTGGGAAGCATCTCATTTCCCCTTCCCCACTATTTCTTATTTCCTTTTCTTGAAAGTCCCTATAACCTCTTCCCTTTTCCTGTTTCCTTTTTCCCTTTCCACCGAACAGCCAAGATACATTTATCTGCCCCTTTGTCTGCAGGTTTCCCTCTCCTTCTCCCAGCAGCCTCTACCTAGGAAAACTATGATCCAGCTGTGCAGTGCTGGCCAGAGGGCCAAGCCAACTTGCATAGCTAAGAATCCTCAAAGGTGGGTGCCTCACTTTGCCCTGTATCCCCCTCCCCACTCTATTTCCTCTTTCACTTCTCCTGGCAACCCCCATATCCTCTCCCTTTTTCCTGCCTCATTCCCGCCTTCTTCAAATTCTTTTAATAGGAGAAATTGAGTACCTGAAGAGAGGACGAAAGCAGAAGTGATGGGGAGGGGGTCAGGTGGAAAATTAGTCATCTCATGACTCGATTTTAAAAGTTTTATTAGTTTTCTAGAAATTGAGGGCAAGGGGCAAGAGAGGACAAGAAATTTTAGTTACAGATCAATCTTTGCATATAGTATACTTTCATAAAATACAAGTCTGCATCTAATATACTTTCTTAAAATACATAAATTGTCATACATTATTATCTCTTAACTTTACGTCATCAATATTTTGATATTTTTATACTGTAAGTCTTCTTATTAAAATACCTATTCAAATTGACATTTCCAACGAAGAGAATCTTATAGTACAGAATACAAAGGAGATATGAATTCGCACCAAAGAATCTTAAGAGTCTTGAGTATCTAGCCAAATATAGAATTTCAAATAATATTTTCTTGCTTCCTCCTTAAATTTCCCAGCCAACAGCTGGGATAAATAGTCCAGCTCTGCTGTTTCCAGAATTTTTCCCACCGTCCATTCTTGTGGGAGTCTCCTGAAGTTTCCATCTCTATACCAGAAGAATCCTGGCTGCTGTGCAAATATGCACCAACAAGTGTCTCATCCCTTTGGAATAATCCTCAGGAAATATATTCAATAAAAATAGTTCTGGTCTGAATTGAATCTGTGTCTTCATAGTTTTCTGTAATAGTTCATGAACCATTTTCCAATAGTCCTTCACCATCTCACATGTCCACCACATATGATAAAAAGAACCCACCTGTTTAGCACATTTCCAACATTTGTTAGACATATTAGTATACATCTTACACAATTTCTGTTGAGTCATGTACCATCTATAAAACATCTTATACAGATTTTCTTTAAAGGCTACTGACTTAGTTAATTTAATATTGAATTTCCACTACCTCTCCCATTCTTCTAACGTGATATTATGACCCAAGTTTTGCGCCCATTGGACCATAAAATTTTTTACTACCTCATTTTGCATCTTCATCTGTAATAGGTATGCATATAGTTTAGAGACTAGCTTTTCCTGAGGACCTAGAAAGATTTTGTCAAATGGATATTGCTCTGTGTTAAAGCCTAGCATCTTGTCTTTGGCATACCTAGATTCAACTTGCATTCTCAACCACCAACTCATTTTAATATCCATGTTTTCTAGCACTTCTCTGGTTTTCAGTTGATTGTCGTTTTCCAGCAGGTCCTTATATCTGTAACTCTGATTAGGTTTTAGAAGATTTGGAGGAGTGAATGCTTCCACTGGGGTACCCATCTTGGAATTTTCTGGTAAATTCTCATTTTTAACCATGACCATGTGTGGTATAAAGATTTCCGGAACCAATGATTCTTAAAGTAAGAATGTTCTTCAAGTCTTTGATACCATAAATATGCATGCCAGCCCAAGTTAAGATCGTGTCCCTCTAACAACAGTTGTCTCTTGTCATTCAACAGTATCCAGTCTCTTACCCACAAGAGCACAGAAGCTTTATAATACAGTTGCCAGTCTGGAAGTCCATTACCTGCTCTCAGTTTAGAATCTTGCAATATCTTTAGTTTGATTCCTGGTTTTTTGCCTTGCCAAATATATTTAGAAACCATCATTCAATTCTTGAAAAAACCCACTATTTAAAAATCCTGGGCTAGTTTGGAATAGAAATAACAGTCTTGGTAGAATATTCATCTTTATTGAAGCTATTCTTCCTATCAAAGATAAATTCAAATCATGCCCTTTTTCCAGATCTTTTTTAATCTCTTTGAGTAGTTTATCATAATTGTCCATTTTTTAACTACTGCATTTATTTGAGATGAATACACCTAAATATTTGATTCTTTTCTCATCCAAGAATCCTGATTTTTGTTGAAGAAATTGAATTTGCTCTATTGTCATATTCTTTGTAAAAAAAAATGTTTTATTCTCCTTTGCCATTTGTTAAATTGTTTGGCATCTTTTACAATCGGGATGGTTTGAAACAAATACAGTATTCTAGGCAAAATATTCATCTTGATTGCAGCTATCCTGCCCAGTAAGGACAAGTTAAGCCTATTCCATTTCATCAAATCTTTGTCCATCTTACACCACAGTTTTTCATAATTATTTTTGAATAGATCAATGTTCTTCATTGTTATCTCTATTCCAAGGTATTTAACTTTGGTTGTGACTTCACAACCCGTCACCTTTTGTAATTCTTTTATTTTATTTGGTTGCATGTTTTTACATAAGTATTTCGATTTCTCTTTGTTTATATATAATCCTGCTAATTCTCCATACTCTTTTATCTTAGCTAGCAACAATGGTGACACTTGAATCGGATTCTCCAGTATAAACACTATATCATCTGCAAAAGCTTTGTATTTATAAGAGAATCTTCTGATTTTTAAACCTTCTATTTCTTCGTCTTTTTAAATTTGTTGTAGCAGAATTTCAAGAGTCATTATAAACAACAATGGTGATAACGGACATCCTTGCCTTGTTCCTTTACTCACTTTCAATTCTTTGGTAAGATCTGCATTTATACACAGTTTTGCATACTGATCCATATATATTGCTCTTGTCATTTTTATAAATTGTTCCCCTAAATTAATTTTTTCCATTACCGCAAACATAAAGTCCCAATTCAAGTTGTCAAAGGCTTTCTCTGCGTCAACAAAAAATAAGGCCGCTTCCTTTTCTGGATGCTACTCATAGTATTCCACGACATTGATAACAGCTCTTACATTGTCTTTTATTTGTCTTTTAGGAAGAAATCCGGCTTGGTCTTTGTTTATAAAGTTGATCAAATATTGCTTCAATCGCTCTGCTAAAATTCTTGAATAGATCTTATAGTCATTATTCAACAATGAAATTGGTCTATAGTTCTTTACATTTGTGATATCTTTATCTTCCTTAGGAATCAAAGAAATTACAGCTTCCCTCCAAGTCTTTGGAATTTTCCCTTCTTCTCTTATCATATTTAACAACTTCAACAGTTTGGGTGTTACTTCATCCTTAAGAGATTTGTAAAATTTTGATGTAAATCCATCTGGCCCTGGGGCTTTACCCTCTTTCATTGCTTTTATTGCTGCTTCTACTTCAATTTTCTCTATTGGGTCATTTAATGTCTTTTTCATGTACTCCGTCAAAGGTGCCACCTGGATATTTCGTAAATACTCTTCCACTTTTTCTTTGCTTATGTTCACACCTTTAAATAAATTTGCATAATATTTAAAGAATTCTCTTTTAATTCCTTCTTGATCCACTATTGCTTTCCCATTTGCCATAATTTTATTTATAGTCTTATTTTCTTTCTTTTTTTTCAATTGCCAGACCAAATATTTACCGGGTTTGTTCGCACTTTCAAACGATTTCTGTTTCAGATTTTTAAAATTCCATTCTAGTTCTTTGTTCAGCAAGTGCTTAATTTGGGATTGTAATATCGTAATTTCTTGTATTAATTTCTTTTTCCCTGGTCTTTTTTTCAAGTCCCTTTCTTTTTTATTTATTTCATTTTGCAATGCTGACAACCTTTCTTCCTTTGCTCTTTTGTCTTTATTACTCAATGTAATTAATAGTTCCCTCATTACTGCTTTGTAGGTGTCCCATACTGTTTGAAATTCCATATCCTCCATTTCATTTATTTGGAAGAATGCTGCAGTCTCCTTTTCTAAGAATAACACAATGTCTTTATCTTGTAGTAAATCCTCATTAATTCTCCATCTTCTTGTTTTCCTTTGCAATTTTGTAGACCAACATATTGGATTATGGTCTGCCCAAACCTTTGTTAGAATCTCAATTTTTTTTTGTTATGAGGCCCAAACTTTGGGAACCCCATAACATGTCTATTCTAGAGAAAGAGTTATGTCTTGCTGAGAAAAATGTATAGTCTCTTACTTCAGGGTTAAACTTTCTCCAAATGTCTTCTAAATTTTCCTGTTTAATCAACTCAAAGAAAGAATTGGGTAGCTTCCCTTCTTTGTCATCCTTCTTTTGGCTTGATCTGTCAAGATTATTTTGTATTGTTCCATTAAAATCGCCCATCATCAATACCTGATCGTATGTCTTTTCATCCATTTGTCGATTTATGTCTTAAAAAAATTTATTTTTCGCTCCATTGGGTGCATATAATCCTAATAATAACGTTTTTTTCGCCTCTATCATCACCTCGACAGCGATATATCTTCCTTCTTTATCTTTAAAAATTAATTTTGGCTTGAGTTGTTCTTTGATGTAGAAGACCACCCCTCTTTTCTTTTGCTCTGCTAATGAAAAAAATTCCAACCCCAAATTTCTATTCCACAAAAATTTACTGTCTTTGCATTGTATATGAACTTCCTGTAAACAGATTATATTACATTTTTGTTTTTTAATCCAATGAAATGTTCTCCTTCTTTTCTGTGGTGAATTTAGTCCATTTATATTCCAAGATAATAATTTGTACTCCATTATGATATTGATTCTTTGTTTTCTTCAAAAAAGCTATGCATCTCTTGTTCACTCCTTATTGTAATCCTTTTCCCGTGTTGTTCAAATCCAAGACCTTCCGGTATTATCCATCTATATCTTGTGCCCTCTGCACGCAGCTGGTCAGTTAACTTCTTGTATTTCTTCCTATCACTGATCACTTGTCTTGATAACTCTTTCATTATTTTAACTTTGCTCCCTTCTATAGTCCAGGCTTTTTGGTAACCTTTACTCAAAATCCTCTCTGCCACCTCTTTTGATCTTATAACAATGTCTCTTGGCAGGCCTTTATTCTTCGCGTATGCTGAGTTGACTCTATAGGCACTTTCCAGCATACTCTTAAATTTGTCAGGGTATTCTTCTAAGTATTCAGTGATGATGTTCACCATATATCCCTTTAAGTCTGCCTCTTCCTTTTCAGGTACCCGTCTCAGACGAACTTGTGTTTCCATCAACTTGCAGTCATGTATTGTGACCTTCTCTTGAAGTTTTAACAAGGCAGAGGCCTGTGTATTCACTTTCACTTCTACCTCCTTCACTCTATTTTGTGTTTCTTCCTTGAAACCCTCTATCTCTTTTCTAAGATCTCCAACTTCTTTTTTAAAGTCTTTTTTCATTGCCATTTGCAATTTGTCCATAGCTTTTAACATTTTTGCCTCCAGAGCATCAAATTGGGATTGCATCTTGTGAAATGAGTGGGCTCTTGCATGAGTTGTTCTTCCTTCTGACATATAAAAAGTCACCAAACCTTAAAAAAAATCGCCAATTAAAATTTAGCACCTAGTCCAATAGCTTAGAACAAGTTCTTTCAAATGAGGCTAATTTCGTTTTCCTCCTATCTTCCTAAGCAAAGATATTGATTTTTAACAAATTTGACAGTTTTTCTCCCTTTTAAAATGGCAATCGTTCTTTCTCTATGGTAAAGTTCAAATCCAGAGAGGCCTTTCTTGGTCTTGATCTCAATTCCTTCCTGGTTCAAAGGTCGGATGTCACAACTTTTGTAATCCTTACATACTCTGTATTATTGGCCAGTCCCTTTTACTTCCTGGTACAGCTTGCTCTGATCTCATGTCTAAATCTCGCAGTCTTTGAGATTCATGAAGAAACTGCAGCCACAGGAATTCAAAACAATATGTCTTTTCTTCAAATATCTTTCAAGGCTATTATTTTTACAGCATCCAATTTTCACAGGCTGAATTCTCTTCCAATTATGCCTTAATTCAGTTCAGTCTGTTTAGAGTTCAACAGTTTATGGGAGTGAATACATAACAAAACTCGATTCTTCTTTATACGTCTCCAACCGCAGACTGCCAACTCCCTCTCTTGTTTTCAGATTCTGTTACAGCTGTTTACTTTCAAAGTTTCAGAGTTCAAGCTTAACAAGGTAATATTTTTTATTCAGTTACGCTTTGACTTCGTCTGTTTATAATCCACTCAATGTTTAAACAGTATTCAAGGTCTCTCAGAGTGAAGATAAGAATAGATTAATGTACCTTGCAGATGTTCTCAACACCCCGGCTCTCGTTATCTTGCAATTAAAGTCAGTCCGTCTTAAAGTGTTTGGATTCCGACAGGCTTGAGTCAAATTAATGACTTTAAATTCACTGCAGAGAATGGGTGACAGGTCCTCTGTACGCCGGGCATCAAGACCTGAAGGAGGCAGCTCCCTGTCCCCCCCAGATCGATATCAACAGCTAAAAGAAAGAAACGTCATCTTGGATTAACCCTTGACTAGGGTTAATGGGCATAGACCCCCCCCAAAGAGGTCTTTAATACCCTGAACAGTGAAAATAAAATCCCCCCTTCCAGCCAAACAGGAAGTCTTTTATTTGGGCCAGAAAGAAACCAAGGATTAAGATGAAGATTTTAACGGATGCCAAAGAGAGAGGGGGTTTTCAACTTCCTGATTTAAGATTTAAGATTGTATCATGATGCAGTTTGTTTGACATGGATCAAAAATTGGATAATGCTGTTAGATAAAAAACCTTCATGGTTAGAAGCCCACGGAAATAAATTCGGCTGGCACGCGTACATGTATTATGGGAAGAATAAAATGGACGGTTTTTTCTCTCACCACTATGTTAGAAATACTTTACTAAGTACTTGGATAAAATATAAGAAATATGGGGACGAGAGAAAACCGCTGTGGATAGTGCCAGCAGAAGTAATAAAAATAACAGCTGAATCCGATGAAGTAAGAGAAATGTCATATAATCAACTGCTCAAGATTCAAGGAGACAAAATTGAATTAAAATCCTCGGAAGAGCTAAATAATAAGTATGACTGGTTTCAAATGCAACAAATTAAAAGCTTGATGGAAAATGATATTAAATCAGAGGGAATTAGATGAGAACAAACAGAACTGGAAAGGGTCCTGCTTGGTGATAATGAAAAACTGATATAAAAAATGAAAAACTGATATAAAAAGTATATAAGTTATTATTGAAATGGTCTACAGAAGAAGAAGTAGTAAAGTCTCAAATGGTCAAATGGGCAATCAATGTGAATAGAGAAATACAAATGGATGCATGGGAACACCTTTGTAAGAACTCAATGAAGATATCAACTTGTCAGAGTATAAAAGAGAACTGTTTTAAGATGATGTATAGGTGGTATATGACTCCGAAAAAACTGGCTAAGATGAGCAAGAAAATGTCGGATAGATGTTGGAAATGTAAAAAACATGAAGGTTCTTCTCCAAAATTCTGGGCTATGACTTTAAGAAAACTGCAGAGACGTTTTTGCTTGGATTACAATTAGAAAAATTTCCAAAGGAAGACAGGACTCTAATTTGGTACTTGCTATCAGCTGCTAGGACATTGTACGCACAGCTTTGGAAGCAAGAAAAAATACTGGAGAAATGGGACTGGACTATGAAAGTTTTATCGTGGAGTGAAATGGACAAACTAACTAGAACACTAAGAGACTATGATTTGGAGATATTAAAAAAGGAGTGGAGGAAATTTAAAGGATATATAGGAAGAAATAAAAGGAAGAAATAAAAATTATTATTATTATTATTATATGGAGAAAGAGTGGAAAGTAAAAAGACATTGGACAATTTTTTAGCATTTTTGAGGGAAAAAGAAAAGAAGAAAAAAAAAGAAAAGAGAATATATATATTGACTTTTGATTAGTTAGTAGTACCTTTAGTATTGAACTTGAATTTATAACCTCGGGGAAGTCAACATTGGAGGGAGGGGTGATTGAAATGTCATATGGTTTAGTACTGAAATAATTAAGAAATAATTAAGTTTTGTAACCATATGCTATCAATAAATTGTTAAAACACACACAAAAAATGTTTTATGGTAGTTGATCTTCAGTTCTGCCCAGTAACCAAATTAGTTAATCTTGTTTATAAGACAGTCAATTGAATCTAATGGTTGCTCTAGTATAAAAACCAGGTTATTTGCAAAGGCTCTCAATTTATATTGTTCACCTTTTACCACCGCTCCCTTAATACTTGTATCTTCTCTTATCTGTTTATTCAATATCTCTAAACATAAAATAAAAAGGGGTGGTGACAATGGGCAACCTTGTCTTGTACCATTTTGGATATCAATTGCTTCTGTTAATTCACCATTCACCATCACTCTTGCTCTTTGAGAGAAGTATATTGATTCTTTTGCTCTCAAGAAATTTTCACCACATTCCATTCCCTTCAATTGTTGCAGCATAAATTTCCAATGAACATTATCAAAGGCCTTCTCAGCATCCAAACAAATTAATGCAATTGTTTCTCTGGATGGGTCTCATAATATTCCAATATATTACAGACTGTTCTAACATTGTCTTTCAAATATCTTCTAGGAAGAAATCCAGCCTGATCTTGATGTATTGTGGACTGTAGTACTTTCTTCAGGCGTTGTGCCAATATTGCTACAAAATTTTATAATCCACATTCAAAAGAGAGATTGGGCGATCGTTTTTAATATCTTTCAAATCTGCACCTTCTTTTGGAATTAAGTGTATTGTAGCTTCTTGCCAAGAGGCTGTATTTGGGCTTTGTCTTGAATCCTTTCAAGGAGACGTTTGAATGGTAACAGTAAGGATTCCTCATAAGCTTTGTAAAATTCCGCAGGCAATCCATCTGGACCCAGGGCTTTACCATTCTTTTGAGATGCCATTGCGTCTCCCAATTCCCTTATTTTTATTGGTTCATTTATTTTTGTTGTTGTTCTTTGTTATTTTGACTAATATATTCTTCTGAATCTGCCTTATGGACTTGTTTATCTTCATATAATTTTCTGTAAAATTGTTCCACAATTTGGCGTATCTCCTGTCTTTGAACTTTCTCTTTGTTATTGTCATCTTTCAGAACTGGTATTATTCTTTTGGCATTCTCTTTTCTCATTCTATAGGCCAACCACCTTCCAAGTTTATTAGCATGTTCAAAAAAATTTGTCTTGCAAATCTCAGTTTTATCTCCATCTCCTCTATAAGTAATAAATTGAGTTGATGTTGTGTTTCTTTGGCCTTATTTTGAAACTCCTGTCTTGTCGGTTGCACTTTTAAGTTCTTTTCAGCTTCTCCTGCTTGCAACATTAATTTTTGAAAAATTTCAGTTCTTTCTTTCTTCTTCTTTGCACTATATCTGATTGCAAGGCCCCTGTAATATGCTTTAGGGGTATCCCAAACTACTTGCCTCTTTACATCTTGAATTATGTTCTGTTTTAAAAAAAAGATTCCATTTCAACCTTAGATTCTTTAAGAAAATCTTTATCTTTCAAGATAGAAGTATTTAATCTCCACGATCTTCTTATTCGTGTACCTTTGAGTTTCACCATTACGGGACTATGGTCTGATATAACTCTTATTTGAATTTGTCTCAACTAAATCTTTAACCACATTTGCAGAGAGCCAGCACATATCTATTCTTGACCACGTTTGATGACTGGCAGAGTAGTAGGTAAAGTCTTTTGAATTTGAATATCTTGTTCTCCATACATCAACCAGATCCAGTTCTTCTACTAGTTTCCAAAAGCTAATTGGTAGTTGAGGACTTTTGCTTTTAGTACGTTTATGTATTTTTTGTCCAATTGTCTTTCAGAAACTGCATTAAAGTCTTCTACTATGCAATGTTCTACATATTCTAAATTTGATAACTTAAAATGTAAATTTTGAAAAAAATTCTCTTGGTGATCATTTGGAGCATAAATATTTGCCAATAGAATTTTTTTGTTGTCTACCATGACTTCCACTAAAAGAATTCTTCCATCTTCTGAAGTGTACTGTAGTTGTGGGTTAAATTTATCCTTAACATAAATTACTACTCCCCTTTTCTTTTTATTCATGTCTGTTGCTGTAAACAAACTGCCAAGTTTCTTATTTTTCAAAAGGTGTTGATCTTTAGCTAAAATATGGGTTTCTTGTAAGCAAATATGTCCATTTCCAATTTTGTCAGGTATCTAAAAGTCTTCCTCCTTTTAACAGGAGAACTGAGTCCATTCACGTTAATAGAAATAATTGATGCCATTTTGGATTTTTCTTATCACTCTTTTTTATCTTTTTTAGTCTGTAATCTTGTCGGGTATTTCCGTGGTTCATTTGGGTCCTCTTCACCAGAGCTTTCTTCTTCCTCATCATCACTCTTCTTTTCCTTCCCCTCTTTTTCCTTCACTCTGTCCAGAAAATTCTGAGCTTTGAAAATAGAATTTATTCTATACCTTTTCTCTTCATAAGTAAAAAGGAGGCCTTCCGGCA
Organism: Heteronotia binoei; assembly: GCF_032191835.1. Classification (NCBI taxonomy): domain Eukaryota; kingdom Metazoa; phylum Chordata; class Lepidosauria; order Squamata; family Gekkonidae; genus Heteronotia; species Heteronotia binoei. Next base: position 83,488,232 of record NC_083225.1, read on the forward strand.
TTAGCCATGTATAGGGTATTTCTCTTTCTCTCAGGAAGCTTGTCAAGGTTTGGTATTCTCTCTTCTTTTGTCTCACTGGCCATGGTACTTCTCTCAAGATTTTCACTGTATTTCCTGCTATCATCATTGGTTTGTCTCTTGCTTGCTTCAAAATATCATCTCTGGTCCTCTTTCTTGTAAGTTTCAAATGAATTTCACTCGGCAATTTATTCCATCTTGTAAAACTTGATGGTGCTCCCTTGACTTGATCAAACTCTTCTTCCATTCTTTGGGGAGTCACCTGTAAAATTTCAGCCAAGGCCTCACTTAATATTTCTGTAAATCTTCATTTTTCTCTTCTGGTACATTTTGAAACCTCAGCATATATGCAGCTATTCCCAGTTGTAAGAGTCTGGTATCATGTATGTTCTGTTCTTTTCCCAGTTATTCCACCTTTTGTGTATTGTCTGTCACCTGGGCATCTAGTACCTTTAAGGCTTTGTTGGTCTCTGCTGCTTGTTTGCTATTCTCTAGAAGCTTTTGTTTGATCTCTGCCTTCTGCTCCCCTATATTATCTACTTTACCAGTCAGCTGTGCTATGGCAGTTAGTAGAGTATTTTACATCTTTTTCATATCTCCCTGCATGGTCGTAAATTTCCCTGGACCAGATTCAGAACTGGGTGATGAGATTGGTGGTTTACCTTCTCTATTATCTTTTTTAAAAAATTGTTTCTTTAAAGCCAATTGCAACTTTATTTTTCATCCTTATTAATATATTTGCACTCACAACCATATACTGCCTCTTGAAAATGTGTTTTGGAACTCAATATTCCTGTGTATATTAGATAAGCTAGTATCTGCCAAACAATAACAGTATTATACAATGATTTTAAGAAAACAGCCTTCTAGCTACTATCAACAATTCACCAGACCCAAAACAATGATAAAACTTATAATAAACAAGATCTTTTTAGCACAACATCCTTAGTGCCATCTAGCCAAAACAGTTCAACTCACTGAAACAACAACAGTTCACTATGACGTCTCTTCTAACAATGGTAACTCAAGAAAATCCAAATCTTAGCAAACTCATCCAGCTGCTCCAGGTTATAAATTGTAATCCAGGGCTGGATGCCCCATTTGTAATCCACAAGTGAAATCAAAAATTAAAAATTATACAAACAACCCAAGAAAAAAAGGAAAAAAATAGAATAAACCAGAGCAAATTAATCCAGATATTCCCAGAACAAGAATAACAAAAGTAAAAAACAAAAAGAAAGAATTCCAAAAATGATGTGAAAACGAGGAAAAAATGGGAGAAATGAGTATAAAAGTAAAAAACCAAAAATGTTCAAACCATATGGAAAATAGGATCAGACTTAAAAAGTTATATCCATAACATCCACCATCAGAGGTTTATAATCCGCTTTAAAGGTTTGCACAGGTATTCTTCCTTCAGCCAACAATCTGATTATATTTTATAGTCCAGAATACAAAGCCCACAAAGGTTAGATGTCTGTTTGAAGCTCACATAAATTAGTTCAGAGCACTTCAACATAACCTTCAGATTGCTTCTTATGCCAGCTGTCCTTCTTATCCATATATATTTGCAAGCAATTTCCCCAAAGCTAAGTCTTTCTCCAGAAAGAAGTTTAAAACAAGTCAGTTCAATTCAGCCATTAAGTCTTTTCTATATTAGAAACTGGTGTGCTTCATACACGCGAGGGTTATCGCCAGATTAGGCAGGATCTTTTGGAAGCCTCGGAGGAGAAAGAGAGAGAGTTTCCCCCCACCCTTTTTCAGCCTTTACCTCTGCCGAAGTTCCTCTTCAGTCTCAACTCTGTACTTTCCCTGCTTAGAGAAACAATACCTCAGGATTCGATATTAGAAAGAAAGAGAATTTATAATCTTCATAAGAATGATGCAGCTTGTCCAATTCATTCAGTGTTGCTAGTTGAAAGGAAGAAAGGTAGAAGTCCGGCAGTCAACTCCTGTGCCATTTAAAAATGGCAATCGGAACAGCGAGGCTTATGGCGAGCTGGGGTCGGGAGGCAGCCACCACTGTCACCCCCGTCCGTCAGCTCAAGCTGTCTGCCTTCCAGGACCCCTCCAGGGTCCCAGAATCGAGTCTCCCAAGCTGGGGAGACCCCTCCACTGCCTGATTTAGGAGCGGCTCTGGACGCGCCGATCCGAGTCACTCCTAATGCTGGGTCGCTGAAACCGGCAGCCCCTCATTCCCACCTTCTCAGCCATTCACCAACCTTCCTTTTATTTGTCCCATATTTTAAGCTATATTTATTTAGTTTATTTATACCCTACCTCTCTCCACAGTGGGAACCAAAACAAGTTATAATTCTTTTTTTCTCCTCACAACAACCCATTGAGGTAAGCTGTACTGAAAGTATGCTACTGGTCCAAAACTACCCAGTGAACTTCCACAGCAAGATGGGAATTCAAACCTGAGTCTCCCAGACCCTACTCTGAAGCTCTAACTGCTACATCACATTGGCTTTCAGGGAGTGGCTGCTGTTGAAGAGTAGAAAGCAAGTCAGGCCAAGTGATTTATGCAGGTCAGGTGGTATCAAGTCACCCAGCAATTGCTATCAGACCTGGTTCCAATGAATCTTCTCTCAAAGGCCAAAACAGTCCTTGAAAGAACCCTGTCCCCTTCTGCAAACCTGGGTCATTGTTCAGGTTTGTAGAAAGATCTGTATTGCGTGTTTACATTAGGGATGTGCAAAAAAAAAAAAAAATTCGGAAATACACGGATTTGGAAGTACACGGGGGAAAAAAATTCGGATTCCCCCTGTACTGCTGAATGCCGTGTTCGGAATAGCCGCATATACGGTAATGCGCGGCTATTTCCGAATATACGGCCCTATTATACCCTATGGGCCCTTGAAATCAATGGCAAATAGGGTATATTTGAAGCCGCCTGGAGGGGGGGGTTTGAGGGAGAGCCCCCAAATTTGCAGGGGACCTGCAGGGGACTCTCCCCTACAACCCCCCCAAGTCCCAAAAAGATTGGGCCAGGGGGTCCCATTCCAGGGGCACCCAAAGAGGGTGCCCCTATTCCATCATTATACCCTATGGGCCATTGAAATCAATGGCAAATAGGGTATAATTGAAGCCGCCTGGAGGGGAGGGGGTTTGAGAGAGAGCCCCCAAATTTGCAGGGGACCTGCAGGGGACTCTCCCCTACAACCCCCCCAAGTCCCAAAAAGATTGGGCCAGGGGGTCCAATTCCTGGGGCACCCAAAGCCAAACCTAACTTCACACCAGAGAATCTCTATAGGCCCCAAATGCACTACATCCCTCTATCTAATCTATGAACCCTGCAGGCCTGGCACCAATAAAAACCCAGTTGCCAACGTCGTGGCAGTACAAAACACAATCTGCTCAAGGAGCAGACCTGGCTGCAGCAAACCCAGATGCCAGCTCTCCAGCCCTGCCCCAAACAACACGGGGAGAGCTGGCAAACCACAAAAAGCCTGCTGCCTCTGGGTCTCTCACCCAGGTGCCAGCTTCCCTGCCCCAAACAACACAATCTACAGGTGCCAGCTCTCCAGCCCTGCCCCAAACAACACGGGGAGAGCTGGCAAACCACAAAAAGCCTGCTGTCTCTGGGTCTCTCACCCAGGTGCCAGCTTCCCTGCCCCAAACAACGCAATCTAAACAAAACCAGAGAATCACAAGAGGCCAAGCAAACCAACTCAAGATTTTAAAAAACCAAAACAAAACCAGAGAATCACAAGAGGCAAGCAAACCAACTCAAGATTTTAAAAAGTGGCCTTTCACCAATAAGAAAACTCAGCCCAAATCAGTCAACAACAACACCCCCACCCCTAAAACCAGAACCAGAAAAGGGGGACAAAACAATGAAAATTAGGCCAAACAGCACCCCCCCCAATAACCTGAAGATAAAAGTAACACAGCAGCAACACAACACAGCAGCAACAAATCAAACAATGAAACAGTAAAAAACTCAACTTTTAATAATACAGGAACTCCCCCCCCCAAAAAAAACCCCTTCACCCTAACCCCAAGAAATCCAAGCCACCCAAATCAGGAGAAGTAAAAGGACACTGCACTTTAAAAAGTCCTCTCACTAAATTAAGATATGGGCAAATTAGCAAAACCACCCCACCCCAGGCCCCCCCACCCCCAGCAGAACGTAACCTCAACCCCAAATAGGCTACCCTACCCACCCAGCACTCACCCACCCAAATCTGAACAAGTAAAGGGACTCTAGTCCTTTTACCAACAAAAACTAAAACAAGAACCCCAAAACTGTCTTACCTTGTCTTCTCTGAGTCCAGGGAGGTCTCTGGTAAGGCAGTGAGAGAGCAGCAGGCAGGAGCTGAAGCCAAGGGCCAGCCACCAGCAGCAGCACAATCTCTCTCACACCAACCCACACCACATACACACCAACACAGCAATGGAGGAGTCCAGCAGGAAGACTCCTTAAAAAGGTTCTCTGGCCCTGCAGAGAGCAATTTCAAAAAATAGCACTGCTCTCTCTGATTGGCCAGAGAACATTGCTTACTTGGATACCCAAGTAAGCAAAAGATCAAAATAACAATGTAGCTGATGGCTGGGCCATCAGCTACACAGTACACATCAACAGCACTGCAAAACATGCATTTGCGATGCATTTTGCAAATGCATGCTTTGGATTGGCTGCTGGGGCTCCTCTTCTCCCTCCCCCCCTCCCTGATCCCAGGGAGGCAGGCTATAGGAGACTAAGGAGAGGCGGGAAGCTAAGCAAGCAGCTCCATTGAGGCTGCAAAAGCCACTTCCCGCCTTTTCTATGGGATTTTACATTGACAGCCGCCTTTTGACAGCCGTACCGTATTCTCTCGAATAGCAGTTCGGGAGAATACGGCGGCCGCGTTCGGGAGCCGCATAATGGGCGGCAATGGCATTCGGCTGCGGCCAGTTACGAATACAGCCGAATCAGCGTTGATTCGGCTGTATTTTCAGCTCGGCCGAGCCGAATGCACATCCCTAGTTTACAGCTCCAGTCACCAGATTTAAATATCCTCAGATCTGGCCAACTTCGCCATTAGAATATACAAATAAGGACATGCAAGAAACTTGAGGGAGTGGCTATCACATTCTCTCCACCTTTGATTCCTCCACTCTCCCCCTACTTCTCTCAGTCTCTCACTCTTTCTCCCTCCTACCACCACTTTTCTTCTCTCCTCCATGCCTGTCACTTTCTTTTTTTCCGCTCCCCTCTCAATCACTCTCTTTTTCTTCCTTCCTACCCCATCATTCTTTCTTTTTCTATGTCTCCATTTCAAACTCTATTTCTGTCCCCACCCCATCACTTTCACTTTCTGCCCCCTTACTTTCACAGACTCCTGACTGCTCCCCGTCCCTGCACTTCTACTGCATTGGGAAACCAGGAGGTACAGGGATATGAGATGGGAACCATCAAGCTGACATCATGACATCATTTTTTGAGCAAACTTGGAAGTGGCATCATGGTGTTCTAGGATGTAACAGAACCTAGTTTCTGCTGGTCCTACAGTGGCATTCAGGTGCATTGGGCTAATGCAATGTGACAAAGTTAGAGTCCAAGAGCACCTTTAAGACCAACAAAGTTTTATCCAGGTTGTGAGCTTTTGTGTGCATGCACACTTTTCAAATAGGATGGAATCAGACTCTATCTATCTATCTATCTATCTATCTATCTATCTATCTATCTATCTATCTATCTATCTATCTATCTATCTATCTATCTATCTATCTATCTATCTGTCTGTCTGTCTGTCTGTCTGTCTGTCTGTCTGTCTGTCTGTCTGTCTGTCTGTCTGTCTGTCTGTCTGTCTTTCATCTAGTAGAGGTTGAACAGCAACCTCCAGTGCATGACAACTTTTCTAAGTTCACCTCAGAAATGACACCATGCCATTGTTGCAATTGTGATTTTTTTATATTATTGTGCCCCTGCTAGCCTCCCAAGCAGCAATGAGGTAAGGGGCTCAAAGTGGGGAATTCCTAGAAGGAGAAACATGGCAACCCTACCCATACAGGACTTTAGGCTGTTGTCACTCCTTGCTGTGACCTCAGACCAGAGGCCCTTTACACTTGTGCATAAGCGCCATCATCCTAGAATCCTCCCTGGTCACCTGCATTACATAACACATCTAAACAGTTCATATAATTTTTAACCTATGCCTGCTTCTACACCTCTGTGCCTTCCCAAAGTGATAAGTTCCTTCTCTTGTTCTATCCCCTTTCTCCCTGTTGTATTTTAAATTCCTTTAGACAGTAATTCCCTGGGCTCTTTGGGGATGGGGTTTGGTTGCTGTCAGGTGGCACCTCTCTGGCTCAGTCTCTCCTCTTTTGGTGGCTTCTTCCCAACCTAGAATTGGCTCTGCTGGCATCTCAGGATTTTCAAAGCCTCCTGCTCCCATCCTTGGCTGGCCTCTATGACCCTTCCTTGTCTTGTCATCTTTTGCAGGTTCTGCAAGCTGCCATCCTCTTTATCCGTGCCTACTTCTGCTGCTCCTCTCCCTTAATTTCTCCAGTTGCCAGACTTTAAATCCCATGGTTAGACAGCTGAGCCCTGTTTTCACAGCAGCAGTGGTGGGTTGCTTCCACTGGCTTGCCAGCCACTGCTGTTTTTCTATGCTGTTTATCTATTTTAGTTGCTTTGGTGGCCCTGATGGGCAGGATATAAATTTTGTAAATACATCAATCTGCTATATTAGAGGTAATCTAGATGAAGAACTTTATAGAATCAAAAGTGGCAGGGAAATATTGGAAAAATAGATAATTTTGGTGCAAGGTTCCAGTGTTGTTGGGGTTTTTTAGTAATGTTCCAGCTACTTTCCTGTTATTAAGACAATATGCTCCAATATGGTGAAGTCATATATACACTGATACAGAAAACAGGGTTTGTAATAATACTATTTGGAGAGAGAGGCAGGAGGCTCGGATCAGATCCAGGAAGAGAGGTCAAAAGAGACAGGATGAATGGACATTTGTACCTTGGAAGAAGCAGCACTTTAGTTGCATAGGGGATAGCAGTCCTTGGAGAAGAGAAAGCATAACACTTCTAATGATGCAATCTTAATGCTTATTGAATGAGAAGCAGGGTCAATAGCCTGTTCATATACAAAGAAATATTCATCAGCAAAGATCTACTAATTAATAAGTAACAAAAGTGGAATGACAGCCCCTGGGAGTAAATGATGGTCCCTCTCCCCAGATAAAATACTCTGGGACTGGAATGACAGCCCCCAGAGTAGAGTAAGAGTCCTTAGGACCATATAAACAGTTCTCAAACTGGAATGACAGCCCCCAGAGCACTGATTCCAGTCCCAGGGGCTGTCATTTTAACCTCAATGAATTTTTCTTGGCCCAGGGATTGTCATTTCACTTCCAGGGAGTGTCAGTCCACTCTGGAGATTTCAGGCTCAGAATAGGTTTCTCATAATGTGTTCAGTGTTTTCATTGCAACTTTTGTGTGCTGTAATATAAATCAATGAAGTCTATGCAAGTCAATAGGCATTCCTGGCTCCTATTATCGGTGCTGGCCCATGGGCATGTGGCACCCCAGGCAGGCTCCCCCCCCCCACCATCACCTTCCCCCCACTGCCACTACCCTCCCTCCCTTCGTGGCATTGTCAGACAGCACCATGCTCCGTTGCCACCCACCCCCCGTGCCATGCTGCAGCATGCTGCACTGAGGCTGGTCCTTCCTGAAACTGGAAGTGAGGGGGAGTGAAGTCTTCTATCATGTCGCAGGCTCTTCAAAGAAGCAGAAGCCACTTCAGCTGTATTGAAGTCAGTAAGGACCAGCCTCAGTGCAGCGCAGCATGGCATGGTGGGGTGGCGATGGAGTGCAATGCTGCGTGGCAGCACTGTGAAGGGAGGGAGGGCAGCAGGAACCTTGTGGCAGTGGTGGTGGGGGGCTTGTGGCAGTGGCAGGCTTGCAGTGGCAGCGGGGAGGGAGAGAGGCAAACTAGGTGTTTGCCATGGGCACCGGGAGGGGGGGGCCCAATTCAGCACCCCTACCTCCCAGCGCCCTAGACAACTGCCTAGTTTGCCTAGTGGATGAGCTGGCTCTGCTCACTATATCTAGCAATCCTTCAGGCCTCTCACATTTTTTGTGTGATTCATTTTGGTACATTCCCATAATGGCAGACAAAGAAAAAGGGATGGGGGTGGTCTGCAAATGAAGCCACTTTTACTTTGTGAAAGGAAACAAATAGGCCACAACAAGGAATGTTAGTAAATGAAGAGTTTTCAGTGGAAAAGTAAGATATTTTTATTGTCAGTCAACCACTGTAAAAGTAGGAAAATGCAGACACGTTTTTAATATGTGATTGGCTGATATTCTCCTGATAGAGTACCATTTTAGGAGCTGGCGGGGAGAACTGTGCAGACAGACATCTAGTTCAGGGAACTGTAAATCTGACCCCCATGGTCGAATTCTCCTGAAATTTAGAGGCAGTCTTCAGAATAGAGGCAGGAGTATATTCTGTGCAGATTTGGTGCCATTATCTTTATTAACATTATCCTTATAAACCTCATATACATTCCCCACTGAAAATAATGGTCCTGAACTCCAGAACCAGATGGATTTGAATCCTAAATCAATGCTGTCCCACATGAAAATAAACAAAGGTAAACCCCCCCCCCCTCCAAGCCTGGATCCAAAGTTGTAATGATTTGTTTTTGGCACACACCCCTACAGGGCAAACATCTTTACAACTTAACAGTTGGCCATCACACTGGATCTCCTGGTGGGGTTAAAAAACTAAAAAGCAAGTCAATATTTTTTCACAAAACCTGCAGAAAGCTATTCAAGATATGCTGAATACCACAGATCATGAAATACTGTTTGCAGCTAAACTATGACAGATTTAGTGTCTCTTAGTAAGATCACATCCTGTTGCAAAATAAGTGGGCATTAGTGAACACTGATCACATTGTGCACACAAAAACCTCAGGCTAGTGAGAGCCAGTATATTGCCTGCTACCCTTGGTGCTATAATTTGTCACATCGGGAGTATTTCCCTTGTGAAATTGCCATGGAAACACTAGCCTGTGATGAGACAAATAAGATAATTGGAAATTGGTTGTTGCAGAGTACTTGAAGGAAAGCTGTGCAGAGCTGTCTGAATGAGCAGGAAATTTTAAGTGACCTTGTCATAGTGACCATATCAGAAAAAAAAACTCAGCCATTTGACTAATTAGTATGAGCTTTAATAGGAAATTGCCTATATCATTAGATGCATGGACTAAGAGAATGGTAGGGTTTACATGTGGTTTATGTACATCTGAGTTGAAGAACACCGTATGATACATCCAAATACTATGAAAGGAATCAGAACTAAAAAGAATACTAATAATAATATGTCAATAGTTTCAGGTGGGTAGACATGTTGGTCTGAAACAACAGAACAAAATAGGAGTCAACTGCACCTTTAAGACCAGCTTAGTTTTATTCAGAACATAAGCTTTCGTGTGCTCTGAGCACACTTCATCAGACGAGGAATTCAGCACAGTGAGCAGAGCCACACATAGCTGGTAGGCAATGGCTCAGAATGTAAAATGGTACAGATTTAAGATCCAATGACAGAATTAACAAATTGAGCAAACCTTTGATCTGATTAGCATGAGCATGTGAAAGCAACAAAACAGTAGTATGTCAAAATGTGAGAGTGTTTGTTAATGACACTACTGTTATAAACCTGGGCGAAAAGGAAGAAATTTCTATCTCAGAAGTTTTTCCATCCAACTAATTTACCTTTTATTTATTTTATTTATTTATTTTATGACTTCTATCCCGCCCTTCCCAACAAGTGGCTCAGGGTGGCTTACAACACAGGAATCTGACATAAATAGGCGTTAAACATAGAGCATTAAATTTAAACATTAACCCATTTAAAACATTGAACCATTTAACATACAACATAACCATTTTAACCATTTTAACCATAGAACCATTTTAACATACAACATACTTATAGTTTGTCATTAGGAGAAAAATACATTAAAATATAGTGGGAGATGGGTTCAAGATATGTAATAGGATAAACAACCAATATCACTGTTTGAGTGTGTCAATACAGCTAAAAGAGAAATACATTGTATAGTGATGTTCTTGTCCACCTAATTTACTCTTTAACATGTAAACATCATTCTAGTTTGCCATAGATAAAAATTACACAATAAAATATAGTGAAAATTGTTCTCGAAGTTCCTTTGCAGTAAAACAGAACAAAATTTGAATCCAGTGACAACTTTAAGACCAACAAAATTTAATTCTAGGTATAAGCTTTTGTGTGCATGCACACTTTATCAGTTTTCTGTAGGTTTTTTTTTAAAAGACTTATTTTTTTCTGATGAAGCATGGATGCACAGAAAAGCTTATACCCAGAATTAAAATTTGTTGATCTTAAAGGTACCACTGGACTCAAACTTTGAAGTAATATGCTAGTTACTGAATTATTAAAGATAATACTTTTTATAAAACAAGCATACAAATGGGAGACCTTTTTTAGCTACTGAAAAACAGTGGGGCATGCCTGGGTATTGTTGGAGATCCATCACTGGATTATCACTGCTAGAGTGCATGCATATTTGTATTGTACCTTGTGTTCTGCAGAGACCTCTAAGTGACACTTATTGGTCATGTTCTTCACCATTTATACATTCAGCAACTGCTCATAGCTTTGAAAAAGAAAGTGTTCTGGCACAAAAGAAAGAGTACATGTAGGTTAGGAAACCAAGGTTGTAACTTTATTATTATTAATGCACAATGTAATGTGAATGTTAGCTTCTCTCAAATATTTTCCAGTTTTAATATTTATTTTCAAAAGAGATTCTCCCTCAAATCATCCCACCTCTCTCAAAGTGAAGACTGTTTATCCCCTCATTTCTTCTTACATAGGGTGTAATAAGAGAATTCAAATAGCTGCATCGATGAAGCCCTGAAATATATCATAAATCAATCACTGACCCATGGATCATTTCCCAAGTCATTAATACAGTGAGTCCTTTGTTCCCTACTCAAAACCAAAACATCACTAGATAAGAGTTATTTCACTAATTAGTGCCTGTTCTCCAACACTTTTTTTTGTTTAGATCACTGAGAGAGTGGTATGGTAGCAGATAACTCCAGGCTTTCCTGGATAACTCATCTGCCCTCGATCTCTTTAAGCCTGGCTTTAGACCAGACTATGGAATGTAGGTTGTGTTGGTGCCTCTATCTGTTGATCTCCATTTGAATATATACATTCTCCGTTGCTCTCACTGGATCTATCAGCTGCCTTTGATATGATGATTCATGCCATCTTACTAAGGTGCTTGGAAGATAAAGCTGGAATTAAGGAATGTGACTTGACCTGGTTTAAACCATACCTTACAGGTAGACCTCAAAGGGTCAGTCTTATCCCAGTGCTATTCAATTTCTACGTAAGGACCTTGGAGAAAATTCTTTGCAGTGCCAGACTAGATTGTCATCAATGTGCTGATGACACCCAGATCTATATCTCTTTAAGTAAATCACCTGGTGATTCTTTAGAGATCTGGAACAAATGCTTTACTGCTGTGGATAACTGGTTAAGGGTGAACAAGCTTAATCTGAATCCTGATAAGACAGAGGTAATGCTGACAAGGAAAGCTGAGGTTTGGAAAGACAGTGAGTGCCTCACTTTTGATGCTTACCACCTGATACTCTGATTCATTTAAGAGCCTAGGGCTCATACTGGGCTTAGCATTACTACTAGAGAAGCAAGCCCATGTGTAACCCTTAGCTAATAATGGAATGAGCCATGAAGTAGTGAAGCCTTTATATGCAGAAGGATTAAGTATGTCTGAAGAGCAGAAGAATGAAAGAAGATTGCCCCCCAAGAAAGAAGATTGCCATTAGCGGGCGAGAGACCCAGCCCCTCAGGTGGAGCTGTGGGACTAAGCTCCCACCAGACAGGCCCAGCAGGGAGGCACTCACCAGAGGGCCTGAACCCAGATGCACGTCTCGATGGAAGGCACCCTCTAGCTGAGCCCCCAGGAGAATCTGCATTCTCCAAACCCCAGGGTTGATCCTGCCAGACCCCTAATTCCCCGAAAGGGGGATGCTTCAGAGTCCTCCCATGGCCGCATAGTGCCCTAAACCCCAAAAACCTGCCAACTAAAGTGACCACCTATTTAAACAGCACCTCCCAATAGCCAAATCCACAATCCACTGTACTGCTATTCAGGGCAGGCAAAAAACACACCCCAGCAATAGCCAATCAGCTGGGGTGCAAAAAATTCCTACCTGGCCCCCCAAATGAGGCAACCAGCAAATGCCTAGATAACAGACAGGGTGGGCGGGAGGGCCGATCTTCCCCAGGACTGACACCAAGGAGCGGGAGTCTGGCCGTTAAAACAGCGTCCCTTACATTGCGAACCAAAACGGGCGCTCCCTGACTCTTTCCTCCCAGGAAGGCAAACCGGGCTAACGCAGCCTAGCAGCTACGCTGCAGGCTGCAAGCCCCAGATTGCCCCCCAAGGTCGGAATAAAGAGTCAGACATAATGCTTTGGTATAAAATTTGGCCACTTTATTAAATCTCATCATAAATGGCAAGGGCACCCAACCAGTGGCCTGGCCAGGGCTAGGGGTCACCACAACTGCTCCCCTGCCATTAGCGGACGAGAGACCCAGCCCCCCAGCCAGAGCTGTGTGACTCAGCTTCTGCCAGGCAGGCCCAGCCTCAGATCCCTCAATAAGAGAGCCTTGCCAGAAACATAATTTCTGGACTATGCCACCAGTTCACTGAGTCTATGGCCCCCAAAATGCTACTAAAGACGTGGAATGAAACAAACATGCTTCAAAAGAAGAAGCACACACCACGTCCCAAACCCCTCTCAAACCCGGCAGATTCAATGGAGACATAGGATTCCGCATGTCTACTCTGGGGCCAGCCTCTCTAGGCCACCCTTCCAGCATCTTTCAAAGCCGAAAGTCAGCTGTTTCCTCCCTATAACCCAGCGCCTTACTTGCAAAAGCCAATGCAGACAGGCGTCCCCTAATGGATCACACGGCCAATCCCTTACCTCGAAGCGAAACACAGTAATGGAGCAACTGCTCCACCGGAAGGGGCCAAACAATGCAATACCCTACCTCAGCCCTAAAGTCTTCAAACTGCCGCACAGCCTGTTCATAAGACTTCCTGGTGCTAGGCGCAATGGCTAGGCCTATCGCTCTGCAGGTCTCGGCTCTCCAATCCGTCATAGCTCCTGGGGCATTGGCACTGCTTCTCTGTCGGCATCTGGGGCCAGCTGATGAAACCTCTCCATCTGTTTACAAGATAGAGCATCAGCCACCCCATTACTCACCCCAGGAACATGCTTGGCTAAAAACAAAATATTAAGCCGTAAACAATGCAGAGTGAAGGCCCTCACCAACCTCATAATCCGCCGTGATTTGGATGAAAGGGAATTAATGACTTGGACTACCGCCAAAAAGGAATGGTGCAATTGGCCATATCCTTCTCCCACAGCCAAACCGTGACTAAAATGGGAAAGAACTCGAGAAATGTAAGATCTCAGTTCACATCTACCTGTACCCAGGAATCAAGCCAACTATCCGTGCACCAATGTCCACGGAAATAGACACCAAAACCCAAAGACCCTGCAGCATCAGACATGACCTGGAGCTCAGCTTCAAGCCTCATGTCCTCTCTCCAAAAGGAGACTCCATTGAAGGACTCCAAAAATTCCTGCCAAACCCTCAAATCATCCCTCATGCTGCAGGTGACCCTAGTTTTATGCTGAGGCAATGTAACCCTGCCATAGCATCACAAAGCCTTCTGAGAAAAGCCCTCCCCGGAGCAACCACTTTGCATGCAAAGTTGAGGTGCCCGACTAGTTGCTGCAACTCGAGCAAGGTAACCTTCTTTTTTAAAAGGAAGGCAAAAATCTTAGCCTTCAATTCCATACCATACCAAACCTTTAATGGCATAATAGATTCAGATAAAAATACACAGAATATAAAAATTTAAACATTGGAGATAAAATCAAAATAAAACCGAGCTTACAGATACATTCAAACATGCTCAGAATTAAATTTAAGGATGTCAGCCAGAAATTTTGCCACAGCCTCACTAACCACCCCCTCAGTATCACTCAATAAATAATAACAGGGTGGCAGAATAGACAAATCTGGAGAAAAAGAAAGCTTGCCAAATAAATCTTTATGGAGGTTATGGTAAAAAGAACAATCAAGCAATATATGCTGGATTGAGTCAGGGGTATTCGCTCCACAGGAGCAAAGTCTGTCGGCTAAAGGGACTCGCTGATATCTCCCTTGTAAAACTTTGGAGGGAAACGCGTTTAGTCTGGCCAACATAAATGCCCTGCGATGACTTGGAGTGGTTAGGTCTGATAGATAATTGGGCATTTTGCCACAAAAAGCATAAAGACCTAAGGAAGCTGGAGAGCAAGTATAAGGGAGAGTTGGCCGTAATTTCGTTTCCTCCAATTCCCACAGTCTCAGTTTAATACATCTGAAGATATATGACTCTTCAGAGGTAGAAAAATCATCTACCTCTAACCCCAATTGATTGAGTTTAGACAGAAGCACTGCTGTCCAGGACGAAATATATGGGTCTCTTTTCATACAATCAAGAAGGCTGTTGGGATCTGTTCTAAAATGAATTTTGAGCCAGAATTTAAACACTGCAATCCAGGCTTTTGTCTCCACCAAAGACTGACCCACTTCAGAGCAGAGAGCAAAGTAGGACACACATTTTGGCAAACCAAGAATTTGTCTAAAGAATGAGGCTTGAATGCCCTCCACTTTCCTGGTAAAAGCTGAGATCCATATAGGGATACCATAGAGGATTTGGGCAAGCGTTTTGGCTTTGAATACTTTAATAGCTGCTGGAACTAATTGGTTGCCCCTTGCAAAGAAAAACTGTTTAATTTGAGCAGCTGAACACTTAGCCAAGTTGATGGTGTTGTTACGATGTGAAACCCAGCTTAACTTGTGGTTAAAAGTGATCCCCAAGTATTTAAAATTTTTTGTTTGCTCGATTGTTGAATTGCCAATAAACCATCTCTGTGGGCCCCAGCAATTTGAAAAGACAACTACTTTAGATTTGGTATAATTGATAGTAAGTGAATTACAATTACAGTAGTCATAAAAGGCGTTCAAATACCTTTGCAGGCCCACTCTTGTACAAGAGAGGATGGTAGTGTCATCGGCATAAAGTAATAAGGGGACCGCTCGGCCTGCAAGTTTAGGCGGATGACCATTGATAGGGGTCAAAAATTGTGCCAGGTCAGTTAAAAATAAATTAAAAAGATGTGGGGCCAGCACACAACCTTGTTTTACCCCCTTTAACACTGGGATTTTACTAGTCAAGTCACCGCTAGAAGAAAATTTCACTTGGCAAAAGGTATTAGAATGAAGTTTCCTCAAGAGAAACAGCAAACGAGGGTCCATTCCCAGGTAACCAAGCTTGATCCATAGTTGGGCTCTATCTATTGAATCAAAAGCACCCTTCAAATCGATGAAGGCAGCATATAATTTTTTTGACCCGGTATGCATATATTTTTCAGCAAGGAAGGCCAGAGTGCAGCAGTGATCCATAGCAGATTTGCCTTTGGAGAAGCCAATCTGTTCAGGACCTATGATGTTGCCTAGGCGCATCCAGTCAGTTAATCGGAGTTCTAAATGTTTTGCATACAATTTGCCCACTATAGATAATAAACTAATGGGGCGGAAGTTTTCTGGTAACTCCAACCCCCCCTTTTTGTATATTGGGATTATTATAGAGTCAAGCCAAGAGTCAGGGATGGAGCCATGCAGATCGATAAAAGAGAACAATTTTGCAAGGGGCAAGAGCCACCAATCGGCAAACTTTGTGAATACCTCAGCGGGAAGGCCATCAGGGCCAGGTGCTTTACCCACTTTTAAATCCTTCAATAACTCACTGATTTCCTCTAGAGTTACTGGAGGCCAGACCGGCATATCAGTAACTGAGGGGTTTGCTAAGATAGGAGGGGATACACATGGGGCAGCAAAAATGTTAGAGAAGTAATCAACCCATGTTTGCTCAGAGATATTTGGGTCAGTAACAGAATTGTTTTTTAGATTACCTGAAATGATTCTCCAGAAGGCCTTATTATCGTTAGATTTTATCGAGTGGTAAAGTTGGTCCCATTTATTCTGAAAGAAAGCTTTCTTTTTGGATGTAGTAAGCTCCAGGTAGGCTGTCTTGTAAGCAATGTAGGCCTTAATTTTTGATTGGTCTTTGGAGTGACAAGCCTCTTTAAAATGAGCTCTCAGTTCTTGTTTCCAAGCTAAACAATCTGTATCGAACCAGCTGGAGAAACTAGACCTAGACAAGATCACCGGTTTAGCTTTGGCACTACAATAATCAATTAATAATGAAAATCCTGAAAGGATTGAATCATCTGAATTGGAATTTATGATTGAATCCCTTAATCTGCATAGCGCTTCAGAGCCAAAGAGGGAAGAAAACTCCCTTTCTAGGGCCGGGGACCACTTGATTTTTTTTAGAACATTCTCAGGGGCCTTCATGGATTGGGAAGGTGATACCATATTAACTTCAATTCAACAATCTTCTGAAAAGGTACTCTAGACAGCTGCGCAACAGTATCAATCTCAATCCCCAAAAAGGTCAACTTTTGGGCCGGACCTTCCATTTTCTCAGGGGCCAAAGGGACCCCAAGCTCCGCCGCCAGGTCAATAAAGCCTGACAGCAGCTGCCCACAATGCCCAGTCCCCTCGGGACCCACAAAAAGGTAGTTGTCCAAATAATGAACAACTTCCTGCAAACCTACTTTCTCCCGCACAGCCCATTCAAAAAATGTGCTAAAGCATTTGAAAGCAGAACATGATACAGAGCAGCCCATTGGCAATACTCTATCCATGTAAAATTGACCCTCAAAAGAAAACCCCAGAAGCTCAAAATCATCGGGATGAACTGGCAGAACGCGAAATGCAGATTTGATATCACATTTTGCCAACTCTGCGCCCAGTCCGCAGAGTCTCACCATTGCAACAGCCTGGTCGAAGCTGGTATACCTAACTGAGCATAAATGCTCAGGAATCCCATCATTTACAGACTTTCCCCTAGGAAAGGAAAGATGGTGAATCAAACAAAATTCACCAGGCGCCTTTTTCAGCACCACACCTAATGGTGAAACCCTCAGATTACCCACTGGAGGATGTGAAAAAGGACCCAAGATCCTACCCTCCGCCAACTCCTTAGCAATCTTGTCTCTAACAACCTGTTCCAAACCCTTAACTGACTTAAGGTTCCCAGACATAAAAGGGATCGTAAAACCAATTTAAAGACCTTCCAACAAATACAAACTGTCGGCCCTTCGAGGGTACCTCGACAGCCAACGCTCAAGAGGCCCCACCCTTATTGGGCTGGGCCCCTTTTTTAGCTGAATAGGATCCACCACTCCCACCAGACTTCCTTGCATTCTTACGCCCCCGAGCTCTGGGGCAGCTATCGAAGGAGTGGGACCGACTGCACATGGGGCATTCATGCTTGAACTGGCAAGCCTTCCTGCTACACACTCCCAAAGAGCCAAACTCCCAGCAGAGCAAGCGGGGTTGAACCACCTGCTCCGCTGACTCGCGGGGAGAGCCTGATGAACCCGTAGATGATGCAGATGATCTGCTCACCAAGTGACCACTATCAGAGTGATCACCCAAGTTAGGCCTAGCCGGGGACATAACCTGCAGCCACAGCTGCTGATGGACATGGTCCCACTGAAGAGACGGATACAGGGCAGCCCTCATCCGAAATTCTTCATCATACTGCAGCCAGGCAGGGCCGCTGAAGGCCATGTAGCCCTTGTAAATAATATCCAAAGGGGCCGCCGCCCGCCAAGGCTGCGCCCAGGCAATCACCCCAGCATAAATACAAAACCCCGGGAGCCAATTTGCCCAGGTCCTATCCACCTTACACTTTTTTAATTTCTCCTTCTCTTCCAACTCCTCCTAATCTTTTTTCTCCAAATCTCTAAAGAGCAGAGAAAAAATATCCACATACTCCCCTTTCAGGATTTTTTCCCTGGTAGCAGGAAGCAAGTGGTCCCCTAACGGTGGGGCAACATCCCCACAGGGCAAAGATGTAAAAGGCACCAACCCATAAGGAGAAGGTGCACCCATGAAGAGACCCGCCATACCCAGGTGCCTGAGCCCTTTGCAACCTCCACAAGGGCCACCTTGCCCGCTAGACCAAGTCCAATTCAAAAGGGATCCCGACCCAGCTGAAGCAGACACCCCTATACTCACAGCAGGATAACCCTGTCCAGCTGACAAGGTGGAACCCCAAGGACTCCATGGCCATGCCTGCCAAACTCCAGACTGCCAGCTGTTCCCCAACTTACCAACACTTCCAGGAGGAACCAAAGACGCTCCAACTCCAGATGTTCCAGCCGCTAACACTGCACCCGCATCTGCACCACTGGAACCAGCATCCCTGTCCGCTAACACTCCACCAGACCTGCCCTCGAGAATAGACAGCCTGGTTAGAATATTAGCTTGTTGCCCCCTTCTAGAGGCCCTATCCCCTTCCAACCCTCCTGGATAGGGAATACCTGACGCCTGCTCCAACGCCCACAACCTACTCAAAATATTGGCTTCAACCACCACATCGCCCTCCTCATCAGATGAGGATAACAAGGGTGGGGGCCTTTTAGCAGGCGCCTTAGGTGTCTTAGGCGCAGGCTTCTTTCCTTTGGATCTGCCAGACCCCTTACCACCTGCCATGATCACAGGCAAGAAGTTAACTAAGATAGCCCCTTGCAATTGCTCTCCAAAATGGCTGCCGTTCCTCCCACCTCCAGGGAATTAAAATGGCCGCCTCCACTCCTCCAAACAGAAAGAGACTTAAAATGGCTGACACCACCCTTCCCAGAGAATGAGACCTAAAATGGCCGACACCACCCTTCCAGAGAAGTGAACTTAAAATGGCCACCCACACTTCTCCACAGCAAAGCAGCCCCAAATACCAAAAACCAAGCCAAACCCTTGTGGGACTCAGACTAGTCACCACACACCCTTTTTGGGCCACCAACCTACAACCCCAATCACCCTTCCCAAAGAAGGGAGAGGGCAGACCAACCCCAGTCTGAACCCAAAAATTTTTGCCCACTACCTGAACCCAGCTTCTGCCAGGATCGAACTCAGGTTGTAAACAGGGCTTGGCTACAGTACTGCAGCTTACCAAAATGCACCACAAGGCTCTGCAAGACTCCCCCAGTCCAAGGAAAAACCCCCTCTAGCCTTTAACAAAAGGATCGCCAGACCCTAGGGAACCACTCAGCCCCTGCCCAAGGATCAGACCACCCCAGGCTAGACCCAGAAACAACTGAGAGTCACCTGCAGACTCCCCCCAGCCCAGATAAAGACCCCCAGACGTATGCCAAAGAAAGCCCCCCAGGGAACCACTCAGCCTCCTTCTGCTCCTCAAATGTTGATGCAACAACGGTGCTCCCACGCCGTCTTCAAGACCTCTGATGCCGCTGCGACCGCAGCCTGCCTCCCCAAGGCCAACAGTAAGGAAGGAGCCGCACACAGTCCAGAGGAAGCTGATCTTCCCCAGGACTGACACCAAGAAGCTGGAGTCTGGCCATTAAAACAGCCAGACACTGCCCCTTACATTGCCTGCCAAAACAGGCGCCCCCTGACTCTTTCCTCCCAGGGAGGCTAACCGGGCTAACGCAGCCTAGCAGCTATGCTGCAGGCTGCAAGCCCCAGATTGTCCTGCTGGGAAGCTTAAACTTTAATCATTGGCTCTTAACATTTTGTTTAAGGTAACTATGATTTATGTGTGGAAACTGGTAAGGGAGGGAGACTTTTGTTCTAAATCGTAATTTTAGAACTATTGTTTCAGGTCTATGTTATCTAATGGGGAGTTCATTTTGGACTCTCATCTTGGAAGCCAGAGTAAGGAGGATTCAGTTGGAGACTTCTTCGGCCATCAACAAGAAAGAGATGGACTTTGGGGGTGGCAAGCTGTGAAGGAGGGAAAAGTTAATTGTTTGGGCTTTAAAAAATCATTGTTCTGTTGTGTTACTAAGATCTATGTTTTTGTTACATGTTATGATGTTAAACTATAATGTTTTGTTCTTTTTTATTTATTGCAAGATTCTTTCCCAAACTGAGGTTATACATGTTGCTGCATATATATTCAGCTTCACCTAGTTTATGAGTTGGTCCCCTAATCTGACTCAACCAATCTGTCCAGATGGCTCCATGTCATGGTTATCTTCAGGCTAGATTACTGTAATGTACTGACTACTGAAGAAGTGCCCTTCTCTCCACTGTTTCCAGGGTCAGGGCGGGTAGCAGCAACCCTGCTCAGATGTAATGTCTCAGATTCCTGTGCTGCATTCTATATATTTTGCACCTGAAAAATGCTCTCTGTGCAAATACTGAGTCCTTATACTTGTAATAGGGGTGTGCAAGGAATTTTTCTTTCTTTCTTTTTTGATTTAGGTATATTGGACAAAGATATATATATTGGTATGGTATTCATATTCAGCAAAGATTTGGGAAACCCCAATTTATTCAGGTCCATTATACCCTATGGGGATTATTAAAGTCAATAGCAAATCTAGCCTTGGAATATTCAGTGGTTTAGGGCGGGGGGGGGGGGGGTTGAGATAGAGACACCAAAGTTGCAGCATAGTTGTTGGAGCCTCTCCTCAAAAGAACTGCCAGTTTCAAAAAGGTTGGAGCAGGAGTCCAACCCAATAGGACTAAGGCCAAACCTGCGAATCTCTGAAGTAGAAACTGAGAAACATTTCTGCATGGGCAGCACCTGGTGATTATTTAGAGATCTGGAACAAGTGCTTTACTGCTGTGGATAAGGGTGAACAAGCTTAATCTGAATCCTGCAGTAGAACTCAGTACCAACCTACTAATGCCCAGCAGCAAAACTCAGTGCCAACCTAATAGATCCCAGTAGTAGAACATTGTGGCAAATGCCTGCTCAGGAGGACTGATTTCAAGAACAGAATCACAATCCAAGGGGAGGGGGAAGGTTGCAAGGACAGCAGAACCAGTGCAATAATGCCGAGTAGCACAACCCAGTATGGTAGCAATGCAAACCCAACAGAACTAGCCAACATTATTTAAAGGTGTCAAAAGTTAATTCCTAAACAGATCATTATTACTAAAAGCCTATTTAACAGCATCTAAGTATCGTACTCAGTAGCCTTAAATTGAAACCAGAAGCACACATACAGAATAGTGAAACACCCCTCCCCTCCAAAAAAACAAGCCTTCTAGAAATTAAAGTGAAGAAATATGGGGGGGGGGGATATTGGGGAAAAGACAGGGAAAAGAACTTAAGCAAGAAGCAACCAAAGCAGAAGAAAGGCCTCCCCACCTACCACCAGGCCCAAACAAAAACAAAAACTCCACCAAAACAACTGAAAGTCACAAAAAATCAGGAGTAAAACCTAAGAATTAACCCAAAGGGAACAACCCCTCCCCCCCAAAAAAAAACCTTAGGCCCTTTGCCTAGGTATTAAATTTTTGCCACAAATATATTTAGTGCGAAAATAATACATTTGCGGACATGATCTCAAATCCCCACAAACTGCTTACCCTTTTTTTGCTTGTATGAATTTCTACTTTTGCTTGGATGGTTTGCTACTTTGGCATCATCATGTGGTGAGCAACTTCCCAGTGCCACATAACCAATCAGATCTTGCTCTATACAATAAAAGAAATCCTTACTGCACTCATTCTGAATGACTTTTTCCTTAGTTCTCCTCATTCACTAAAGATGAATGCTTTTCCAGCTGATGAAAACTTCAGGAAAAAACACCTCTCTTTTAAACTTCAGTTCCATTCTACAATAATGCTGGACTACCTTACATGGCTATTGAGTTTACGTGAAGTGATTTAAACATTCATAAAAAGGTACTTTTAATAGTATTAATAGTAGTATAACTATTATTTTAAAGTTGTCTTTTCATTTATAATTACCATTGTAGCCTGATACAAATTCAAGCAAACTATACTACTTTTTTTTTTTTTTAAAATGAACTTTTGAGCAACCAATATTATCTAATTGTCTTAGTCCTCTGAATAATTTTCTGTATGACTATTTCATCTAATTACTATGAATTATGATACTTTTAGCTTGCCTTTCTCTGAAAAGGATTCCAAAGATTGCTTTTGGCATTTTAATGTTTTGTTGTAAGTCCAGTGATAATTGTACTTTATATATTCTTAATAACAACAACTAAAAAAATGTTCACAGTGGGTTACAATGTTATGTACAACTATAAAAAAGAGATAAAAAATAATAACAATACCAAAATCTGATAGTATAAAACCAGAATATAAACAAGCTCTGGTTCATATAAATGTTGTCTAATGTTTTGGCTTTTGTTATTAGCTCTCAAACATATACGATTTAGATCTAGATGTTATTGGCTGCTTTATATAATCTGTAAAAATCTCAGTTAATGTTGATAGTCAGTTGCACATTACAGATCCAGTCAGCTATGTTGCCTAATGCTAAGACCTGAAGGGTGGACACATACATGAACACATGATGCTATTAACATTGAAAGATCGCCCAAGTTGAGCAACACAAACCTGAACACAGGAAGATTCCTTATATTAGCCCTTTTCACATGCTACATTGAATGTACATCTGTTTATGAGAAAAAGTCAATGCACATTCACTTTACAAATAAAGCTGAAACCCAGTTCCTGGATAAAAGTACTCTGTGTAACATGAGAATTACTCAATGCATGTATGAAGAAAAATCACCTGTGCCATCAATTGTTTTATTGTTTTTACTACTTTTATTTTTATGGGTCTTGCAGTAAGCTGCCATGAGCTCACTTGTGGGGTAGGATATAAATTAAATAAATCAAATCAAAGTGTACACTTTACATGGAGAAGTATCTGCATTGATTTTAATTTGTGCACAGGTTGTAAAAAGTCCTGCCACATCCCTGAGTTAGTACTGTGAATGGGGCTAATACTTCTTATGTACAAGAATGCCAATTGAATGGTGCTTTTTTTGGAGCTGAAACGCACATAAATGCAGTTCCATCTGACTTTGTGCAAGGGTGTGTGGCTTAATATGCAAATGATGTCCTGCTGAGCTTTTTCTACAAAAAAAGCCCTATGTGAAACAATGCTGATGTCAGAGGGTGTGCCCTAATATGCAAATGAGTTCCTGCTGGGCTTTTCTACAAAGAAAGCCTTGGGTATACAAATGATCTAAGTCAGCGTTTTCCAATAGCAGGGTTACAACCCGGCACCGGGCCATGGAGCCCAGAACGCTGGGCTGCAAGGCCTCCCCTCCTCTGGCCTCCCCCCACATCACGCCTCCCCCGCCTGTGGTGTCACGCCCCTCTGTGCCTCCTTCTCCCTCCTTTCCCCACCGCAGGCAGATCAGTTTCATCTTGCGTAAAGCCCCCTGCCCCACCCAACGGCCCAATTGCTAGGAAATCGGCACAGAGCTCACTCCGTACTGGGCCAAGCTGGCGGCAGCTCAAACAGACCACGGTTGAAAAGGGCGCGTGGCTCCTCCCTCTCTGGCACTTCCTGGATGAGTTAGTACTGAGTTAGTATTGTGAATGGGGCTAATATTTCTTGTGTACAAGAATGCCAATTGAATGCCAATTGAATAGTGGGTGTACACAGGGCTTTTTTTGGAGCAGAAACACACAGAAATGCAGTTCCATCTGGCTTCGTGCCAGGGTGCCTGGATGGGAAGGAAGTGCCAGCAAGGGAGGAACCACATGTCCTTTTCAGCCGTGGTCTGTTTGAGCTGCTGCCAGCTTGGCCCAGCACTGAGTGAGCTCCGCGCCGCTTTCCTAGAGTCAGCTGCGTGGCCAAAGTGAGCAGTTTTAAAAGTGAGTTGCTCCCATCCTATTTCTTTCTGTTTTTCTTTTCCTTTCTTCCTTTTGTCCCTTCTTTCTCTCTGTCTGTCTCTGTGTCTCTCTGTCTGTCTCTCTCTCTTTTTTGTCTCACTTTTTGTCTCTCCGTTGTTTCTTTTTTTCCCCTTGTCTTTTCCTTCCTTCCTTCCTTCCTTCCTTCCTTCCTTCCTTCCTTCCTTCCTTCCTTCCTTCCTTCCTTCCTTCCTTCCTTCCTTCCTTCCTTCCTTGCCATTGCTAATCTGAGGGGGGGGGGGAGAAGGTTGAAATGTTCTGCCATTTCATGTTTTCCTTCCTTCCTTCCTTCCTTCCTTCCTTCCTTCCTTCCTTCCTTCCTTCCTTCCTTCCTTCCTTCCTTCCTTTCTTTCTTTCTTTCTTTCTTTCTTTCTTTCTTTCTTTCTTTCTTTCTTTCTTTCTTTCTTTCTTTCTTTCAGTCTTTTCCCCTGTCTTTTTTCTTTCTCTCTCTCTGTCAGTCAATCTTTTCCTGTATTTCTCCCTCCCCTCTCTCTCTTTCTGTCAGTCTTTCCCCCATCTTCCTTCCTCTCTCTATCTGACTGATTTTACACTCAGCTTACCCCTCAGTCACGTTCCTCTTCTCTGTGCAGTGTCTGTTGGATTTCCCACTATCTGCGCCGGAGTTACAGGAAGTGTTGTGGCTTTCATGCAGGAAATGGAAACTGGTTTTTAGCTATTTCCGTATGCTGTGCAAAAGCTGCGACGCTGTGCAGAGAAGAGGAATGTGACCGCAGGGTAAGCTGAGTGCAAAATCGGTCTCTCTTTCTGTCAGTCAGTCTTTCCCCTACCTGCCTTCCATTTTTAGTTTTCTAGTGTGTGGTCCTTGTGCTTTTTCTTAATGTTTTATTTTAAAAATTGCATTGCAAATTCCCACTATTCTCCTACCTTTCCTAAACAAAATATTGCAGGAGTTTTAGGCTTGTTTGTACATCATTACCTGTCTCCTGGCTCCACCCTCAAAGTCTCCTGGCTCCACTCCCAAATTTTAGTGGGCCATGAAGGAGAAGTGTAAAAATAACCAGGCCACAGGGGGGTGGGAAGTTTGGAAAACCCTGATCTAAGTGTTCCAGCAATGTGAGGTCCCTGTCAGGCAATTACCCAAAGAGTCACTCTATCTCTTCCCTATCACTTGTCACCCCACAAAAGTGGAAAGCTAAATATGGCAATGGAAATTGAATACAGAGGGCAGCCGTAGACATCATGGCACCACCAAAAACTATGTTGACCACAAGAATTTGTCATTTTATTCAAAACATTTATGTGCTGACTTTATATCCAATTAGGGTCTCCCAAGGTGGTGAACATCAAGACATTTCAACATTTAATATAAAATATAATACAAATATACAAGCATGCTTAAGTCCAAATCCAGGGTGGAAGGATATTATAGAAGGGGGGGGGGACTTTTCCTTGCTGGGAAACTCCCTTAAACTAAGGGTTCCCTTGAAGGCACCTTAGTAAATAGCTGCCACCACTCAGAGACCTCCTGAGAACATCTAGATTGATCTGTTGAGAAGGTATTCTTCTCATGCAGTGCTAGATCAATAATGAAGTAACAAGGTAGAAACGCTGGAAAATACAAACTATGCAGCATCCATGCAATCTAGTTTGTGGGGAAGAGATTAAGAAAAATACCCCCCCCCCAAAAAAAGATGGCACTACTAAGCCCAAAAAAGCACCCTATTTATTTTAAAAGTTTATTTTAAAAGACAGTAAAAATGGGTGAGGAAAATGTAGTTGGATTCAAAAAGGTGTGGAAAAGGGCAAAACGAAATAAAGAAAAGGGGCACACAGAAATACAGAACACAGACTTGCAGATAAAACACAGTTGATCTAACTTAACTAAGATAAACCATTAAAACACATTACCTAAACTATAGAAGTTTCCTCAGGGCATGTACAGAGTCCCTTGCAGTACGAAGATGATGGAAGACTCCTTAAACTCTGCTCAGAGTTCTTGAGTTCACCAGATTTCATGCTGTTCCAAATAGAGACAAGGGAAAATTCCTAGTGTGCAGATGTTTACGCACAATGGAAACTGACCTAAGCCAGTCTCATCTCTAAAGGTGTGCTCACACCACACTAGATAATATCTTTTATATCTGGATTTTTGCTATTCTTACACAGTAAAAATATGGATGAAAAACGCATTATTTAGTGTAGTGTGAATGCACCATAAGAGCTGATTTCACTAATCCTATGCAAAGTTCCATCTCTGATGTCAAAGGCTACTGTTATTAATCAGCAAATTATAAAATATAGTCCCACTTCCTCGGCACCTGGTAATGGCTTTGAACTTCCATAACAAATAGATGGTCTTGGCCAAACCAAGTTTCTCTTTTGCCTGACAAGATGGTCCAATGGCGGGGGGATGGGGGGATTGAATAGGTTATTCTAATATGAATCCCAGGTGTCCAAGATCCTAGATGGTCTAAGTAGCACTCTTGAGCCCTAGTAAAGTTTTAGGGTTTCTATCATGCAGTCTCAACACTAGATACACACTCTCAAAACCAGAAGAGTCCAGGTCATGTGGGATCTAGCCAGGAAGATGGAAATCCAAAAGGCTAGAGCAACACAACTTTCCCATCTGCCAGACCGATGCAGATGCATTACTGAGTATCCTGGAGGCATATTTCCCCCATCCAGGTCTCAGTAATACATGCCAGGTCACTCCTCCTCTGAGATTAGTAAAAGGGAACACAGGCTGTGGCAAATCAAATGCAAGACTGTGATCAGGCAGGCAAAAAGGGACTATGAGGAGCATATTGCAAAAAACATAAAGACCAACAATAAAAATTTCTTCAAATATATTAGAAGTAGGAAACCAGCCAGGGAGGCAGTGGGGCCCTTGGATGACCATGGGGTAAAAGGATTACTGAAGGAGGATAGGGAAATGGCTGAGAAGCTGAATGCATTTTTTGCCTCCGTCTTCACTGTGGAAGATGAGAACGTTTTGCCCGCTCCAGAACCACTAATTTTGGAAGGGGTGTTGAAAGACCTGAGTCAGATTGAGGTGACAAAAGAGGAGGTCCTACAACTGACAGACAAATTAAAAACAAATAAGTCACCAGGCCCAGATGGCATACATCCGAGAGTTCTGAAAGAACTCAAAGTTGGACTTGTGGATCTTCTAACAAAAATCTGTAATCTTTCATTGAAATCTGCCTCCGTTCCTGAGGACTGGAAAGTAGCAAACGTCACTCCCATCTTTAAAAAGGGTTCCAGAGGAGATCCGGGAAATTACAGGCCAGTCAATCTGACTTCAATACCGGGAAAGTTGGTAGAAACCATTATAAAGGACAGAATGAGTAGACATATTGATGAACAAGGGTTATTGAGGAAGACTCAGCACGGATTCTGTAGGGGAAGATCTTGCCTCACTTACCTGTTACATTTCTTTGAGGGGGTGAACAAACATGTGGACAAAGGAGACCCGATAGATGTTGTTTACCTTGACTTCCAGAAAGCTTTTGATAAAGTTCCTCATCAAAGGCTCCTTAGAAAGCTTGAGAGTCATGGAGTAAAAGGACAGGTCCTCTTGTGGATCAAAAACTGGCTGAGTAATAGGAAGCAGGGAGTGAGTATAAATGGGCAGTCTTCGCAGTGGAGGATGGTAAGCAGTGGGGTGCCGCAGGGCTCGGTACTGGGTCCCATGCTCTTTAACTTGTTCATAAATGATTTAGAGTTGGAAGTGAGCAGTGAAGTGGCCAAGTTTGCGGATGACACTAAATTGTTCAGGGTGGTGAGAACCAGAGAGGATTGTGAGGAACTCCAAAGGGATCTGTTGAGGCTGGGTGAGTGGGCGTCAACGTAGCAGATGCGGTTCAATGTGGCCAAGTGCAAAGTAATGCACATTGGGGCCAAGAATCCCAGCTGCAAATACAAGTTGATGGGGTGTGAACTGGCAGGGACTGACCAAGAGAGAGATCTTGGGATCATGGTAGATAACTCACTGAAAATGTCAGTGTGCGTTTGCAATAAAAAAGGCCAACGCCATGCTGGGAATTATTAGGAAGGTAATTGATAACAAATCAGCCAGTATCATAATGCCCCTGTATAAATCGATGGTGCGATCTCATTTGGAGTACTGTGTGCAGTTCTGGTCACCGCACCTCAAAAAGGATATTATAACATTAGAGAAAGTCCAGAAAAGGGCAATTAGAATGATTAAAGGGCTGGAACACTTTCCCTATGAAGAAAGGTTGAAACCCTTGGGACTCTTTAGCTTGGAGAAACGTCAACTGCAGGGTGACATGATAGAGGTTTACAAGATAATGCATGGGATGGAGAAAGTAGAGAAAGAAGTACTTTTCTCCCTTTCTCACAATACAAGAACTCGTGGGCATTCGATGACATTGCTGAGCAGTCAGGTTAAAACGGATAAAAGGAAGTCCTTCTTCACCCAAAGGGTGATTAACATGTGGAATTCACTGCCACAGGAGGTGGTGGCGGCCAGAAGCATAGCCACCTTCAAGAGGGGTTTAGATAAAAATATGGAGCAGAAGTCCATCAGTGGCTATTAGCCACAGTGTGTATGTATATATATATATATAATTTTTGGGGGCCACTGTATGACACAGAGTGTTGGACTGGATGGGCCGTTGGCCTGATCTAACATGGCTTCTCTTATGTTCTTATGTTCTCATCCAGAACTAAATCCTGGAGGACTGCTCTTAATGCAGAATGACTGACAACATCATATGGGACACAGGGAGAAACATAGTTAATAAATTGCAGTATGTTAAATGCTAACTGGAGAGAATGTTAAACAATGCAGTGAATGAGGAAGTAACAACAGCAGCTAAAGGGGCAACTGTAACAAAGCAATATGTAATCTGTTGAGGCTCAGGCAAATATTGTGTCAGACATTCAGTTTTGTCCTGAATCGGGGAATCGTCCCTTCATCATGCAAAGACTCAAACACAGAAAAAGTATGAGCATATGACACCACCACAGAAAGATCCCCTTCTTGATGAGCAGCAGAAGCCCCAGGGAATCAACAGCCTGGGATACACTGAAGCAAAACAGTGGGATACAGCCCTGCCTGCTGACCGAGGCTGATTCCGCATTTGGCGTTTGCCCTCCTTTCACTCTCAGGTTGTTACATGCGGGCCAGATTTTCCGATTCCGCATTAGAGGATTTCCCCTGGATTCAATTCCCAATCTGTTTCATGTTTTCTGATTCCACATTACCACTGCTCCCGGAGTTTCCCCCTCCCTCATACGTTTCCCTTTTTTTTTTTTTTAACATGCATGCGTGTTCGTATTACAAGGTAATGTCTTTGTTTGCATTACAAAGTAATGCCAGAGGCATAATACTGGCAAAGTCACGTGTTTTCCTTTCACCCTGCCATTGGCAGGTTAAGCCCCGTGAAATCTAAGTCGGCGATCCACCATTTTTATCCACACACATTGAATGTTAAGCACACAGTTTTCCGTTAAAACCTATAACAAATTACAAGCAGATGCGTGAAAAGGGGGGGGGGGGAGAAATATGCAGAGGGGTTAAGGGAGAAAGTTTCCCCAACCTATCAAAAATATAAAGCTGTAAACATAATCAAATTTCCGCTCCCGTTTGAGGCCATGGGGAGGGATTGATAAAGGTGGCAATCATGACAATCACGCAAGTTTAAAGTAGTTCGTGCAACATCGCTTTTTATTTAGTTGCGTTGCAATGATCTTATTTGGAAAAAAAAATAGCAGTCAGGATTGATTTTTTTCGGAGGGGGGGAGAACGTAATCACAATGCAATGGCACATTATCAAATTCATGTGGAATATAGTAAAGAAGGGGGCAGGTGCAAGTAAGTGATTCAATCAGAAAAAGAAAATAGCGTTACATCGTTATATTGTTTTCGCATTGTAACGTGAAACGAGTTGTTTTTTTTAAAAAATTAATCCATTTCAGGAAAATATTGCATAATTTTCAAAGGGAGTAAAATTGCGAAAGTATGACGAAATAACTGAGGGGCATCATGGGCGTGGAGTTATGTGGGTGTGTTCTACTGATGCAAGAAGTTTGACAGTGCATTGGCACGAGTTCCGCACATAAAATTCCGAGCCTTGGAACTGCAGCAAAAAAAAGATCTGGGATTTTGCCGATCTCCTTAATCTGGGGCAGCACCGCTTCAGAGGAGGGTCAAACTGCCGCCTCGTGTCGAAATGTGCAGAAAGCAACAATTGCCCCGGGGGAAACACAGCATCGGAGTCAGAGCAAAGGCTAATGCGGAATCACCCTTAGAGCCCACTACAGCACCTGAAATTTATTCCCAACTGACACATCAAAGACCAGGCCACAATATCAAAAACTACACCAACCCTGTTGGCATATTCACTTTTGTAATCAGATGTGTCACCTTTAGGAACTAGTAGCCTGCTTTTGGGGAGGTGAAGCTTGCAACACCATCTTCCTGTATTTACCCTCAGCCTTTGAAAGAACAACATATGAGTTCTTGCGCTGCTGGCTCCTGTACCTCAGCCTTGAGCAAGACAGAGCCTGATGATCATAGCTTTTGAACAGGTCTTTAGCTTGATTTACCAGGTGATTAAGAGTGCAATCCTAAGGAGAGTTACTCCAGTCTAAGCCTATTCATTTCAATGGGCTTAGAATGGAGTAACTCTCCTTAGGATTGCACTCTAAGTATCCCTTTGGGGAAGTGTTTGACATCAATAGGATTAATTGGAACTGAGGACATTTTGTATGAAATTTTAATGGGTGGTTTTGCATACTGATTGAAAAATAATTATTTACCTAGAAGCAGGGGCTGTTTTGTAGAAAAATAGATGGTGGAGCTCATCCAAGGATTGTTATGCAGCTGCACCTACTATTCAATGGACAAGGAACGTAGGTGGGGAAGAGGAGGGGGAACTCTCAGAAAGGTTCAGGAGCTGCACTCCTGTGAGCTCCTGCTGAATTCAAGGCCTGCCTAGAAGACAGACAGACAGACACACACACACACACACACACACACACATGCAAGTAAATAAAATGAAGCATACCGTTATATGCCTCCTTAAGGTTACTTCTAGGAGCATCAAGGTATTCGTATTTGTGCTCTTGCCCTCCCCTCTTGTTCTTTAGGACTCTCATCAGTTTGTTTAATTTGCCTTTTCATTAAAATATGATTTAAAATTAAGATACATATTAAAAATGGAAGAAAGGTCATTTTTAATTATACAGAGGCCAAAATATCATTGAACTTAATATTTCCTTTTAAATCCCTTTGGAATCTTCATGTATACCATATTTTGAAAGCTCACTCTCCCAAATTCTTGTTCACCTTTGGCTTGCACAACAAATTAGCAAGCAAATGATTTATCCATATTATTTTTCCAAAGCACCTGAGAAATATTGTTGAGGTGTTCTTTTGTATATATGCTACTGAAATTAAAAGATGCTTTAAAGAAAAAGAAAGCTTCAGTAACTCTGCCTTTGGTATTATGATACTGATAACTTACCAAATTAGGTCAATCGTTAAAACAGCTTCTATTTAGCATTCTTCTTCCCCCACCCAAGAGTTATTTTGCCATTAAAGCTTACAGATTTCAAACACAGTAGAGTTGTAAAGGATAGTGCACAAAATAACTGTTCTAAAGAAAACTATTTGTCAATTCTTAGGCTCTGAAAGATTGGTGCTTTGTAATCAACCAAATTCTAATCAGGGTAAAGTAAATAAGATGCCTACAATTTCATGCATGAGGTAAAGAATGTCATAGGTCTGTAAGAAATTGAGATACTTTGCAATTTAATGTTACACTGGTATTTGGAAGGGTTATATGCAGTGCTTTTTCCAGCAGGAAATCATTTGCGTATTAAGCCACATCCTCTGATAGCACCATTGTTTTACATGGGGCTTTTTTTGTTGAAAAAGCCCAGCAGGAACTCATTTGCATATTCTGTCACACCCCTGACACCAAACCAGCTGGAACTGCATTCCTGTGCGTTCCTGCTTAAAAAAAAGCCCTGGTTGTATGTAAAGTTATGTATATAATGTCAGATAGTTTATATATATATATATATATATATATATATATATATATATATATATATATATATATATATATATATATATATATATATATATATATATATATATATATAACATGTCAAATGTACATAATGTTAAGACTGAATACATGTGTGCCATATTTCTGTGTGTCAAGGGAAAGGAAGATCCTAGGCCAGGTCTCAGTGTTTTTATTTTGTTTTATATCCGGGGGGGAGGGGGGCTCCCTCTTGGGTATCCTGCCCCCCCAGGGAAAGTGTATGCGCAATACATAGCCTCTCCTTTCCCGGTGTAGTGAACGCCACGTGGTCACTGTCTGGCTAGGCCGGGCAGATGGTCCCTGCAATGGCCTCTCCTGCATTACTGCATCCGTGGCAACACCTTCCCGCTGGTCCCCCCCATTTCTCACAGAGTTTGCCATGGCATGGTGCGACCGAATGTCTGGCGGTATAACCGGATGGGCAGGCTGGGCTCACCAACCTCGCAGCCAAGAGAAGGAAAACTCTAACATCAAACCCGGGCAGATAGAGCTCGTTAATGTAACACCTACCACCTGGAGGACTCGCTGCCAGCGTCCCGGCTTACTGGGCCATGGCAGATGACCCCAAGGTGAAAGGGTGGAGCCAGTACTGCGCACACTGTGCTTCACCTAAAAATTCCTCTGCGCAGGCCTGAAGGGCATATCCACATCCACAACCCACAACACACCAAGTCCTGCAGCGATGGGCAAGGGGTGAAACAGCAGGTGGAAGATGCCACTGGAAGCCGCAGTCCCGATCCTGCATGTAGGCGGTTCAGGGTATTTGTCGCCTGATGCTGACCCGGAGATGAAAGCATTTTTCAGCAGCACCCTGAACGACCAAGGAGCCTTATCTAGGGACAGCACTGCTTGCTCCACACGGAGAGGGGCCTAGAAAAGGTGGCCTAAACAAAGCTCGTCTCCCCCACCCCAGTTGGCTAGCGGTGGTCAACGGGCATCCTTACTTGCAGTCAAAAAATAACAACAAAGAAAAGGCATGCACCTGCCTCACAAAGTGTGCAAAGACTAAAGCTTGCGTGTTGGAACATCAGAACCATGCTTGACACAGTAGACAGTGGTCGCCCTGAACGACGCTCTGCTCTAGTTGCCCATGAACTTCTCAGGTTGAATATTGACATAGCAGCTCTCAGTGAGGTCCGTTTCCCTGAGGAAGGTAGTCTTCAAGAACATGGTGCTGGCTATACCCTCTACTGGTCGAGTAAGTCAAAGGCTGAGAGCCGCCTTTCTGGCGTTGGCTTCATGGTCAGGAACTCCATTGCCTCCAAACTCAAAAACCTGCCAACAGGTCACTCAGATCGCATCATGTCCATGCGCCTCCCACTTCAAAACAAGCAGCATGCAACACTCTTCAGTGTGTATGCCCCAACCCTTCAAGCAGATCCTGCAGAAAAGAACAAGTTCTATGCTGATCTATGCAACCTCGTATGGAAGACCCCTACAGAGGACAAGGTGATCATCCTTGGCGACTTCAATGCCAGAGTAGGTAAAGACTCGGAAGCCTGGAAAGGAGTACTTGGCAAACACGGCATTGGCAACTGCAATGATAACGGGTGCCTCCTGCTAGAATTCTGCACGGAGCACCAACTCACCATCACCAACACTATCTTTCAGCAGAAGAGCAGCCTGAAGACAACCTGGATGCACCCACGGTCCAAGCACTGGCACCTTATCGACTACATTCTGGTGCACCAGAGAGACCTTCGAGATGTCTTACACACCCGAGTAATGCCCAGTGCAGAATGTCATACGGATCATCGTCTTGTACGCTGCAATCTCCGTCTTCACTTTAAACCCACACCCAGGAGAGGAGGTATCCCTCGGAGGAAGCTTTAGGTTGGCAGCCTTCAGTCAGCCGAAGTTAAAGCTGCCTTCCAGGCAAAACTCCAGTCAAGAATTGAGGACCCCAGTTGCCCCACAGACCCTTCTCCAGAAGCACTCTGGGAACACCTAAAAACTACCATCCTGTTGATCTCTGAAGAAGTCCGCGGGTTCTCCACAAGGAAGAACAAGAACTGGTTTGACGAGAACAATCAAGAGATTCAAGAATTACTAGCGAAAAAGAGATCTGCCTTCCAAATACATCTTGCTCAGCCCTCCTGTCCCGGGAAAAAAGCAATCTTTCGCGCTGCATGTAGCAACCTCCAGCACAAGCTTCGAGACATTCAGAACGAGTGGTGGACCAAGCTTGCAGAGAGAACCCAGCTGTGTGCAGACACTGGTGATTTAAGAGGGTTCTACGAAGCCCTGAAGGCAGTATATGGCCCATCATATCAGGCTCAGAGTCCCTTGCGTAGTGCAGACGGCCAAGTGCTTCTCACAGACAAGGCATCCATACTGAACCGGTGGTCGGAGTATTTTCAGGTTCTCTTCAGTGCCAACCGCGTAGTTCAAGATTCAGCAATCCACCTCACCCCACTTCAACCAGTGAAAACAGAGTTGGAGGAGATCCCCACCCTAGAAAAGACTGTTAAAGCCATCAAGCAACTGAAAAGTGGCAAGGCAGCGGGAGTTGATGGAATCCCACCAGAGATCTGGAAGCATGGGGGCACAGTACTACATAGCACACTTCACAAAGTACTTGTCACCTGCTGGGAACAAGGCAAACTACCACAGGACTTTCGCGATGCAATCATCATCACTCTACACAAGAACAAAGGGGAAAAGTCAGACTGCTCCAACTACCGGGGGATAACCCTGCTCTCCATCGCAGGCAAAATCCTTGCCAGAATACTCCTGAACAGACTGGTGCCCGCCATTGCAGAAGAACTCCTCCCAGAGAGCCAGTGCGGCTTCAGAGCTAACAGGAGCACCACCGACATGGTATTTGTTCTCAGGCAGCTCCAAGAGAAATGCAGGGAACAGAACAAGGGTCTATATGTGACTTTTGTCGACCTTACCAAAGCTTTCGATACCGTTAGCAGAAAAGGCCTGTGGCAAATCTTGGAACGTTTAGAATGTCCCCCAAGGTTCCTCAGCATGATCATCCAGCTACATGAAGACCAGCGAGGCCAAGTCAGACACTGCAACGACCTCTTGGAGCCCTTCCCAATAGTCACAGGTGTAAAGCAAGGCTGCGTTCTCGCGCCAACTCTCTTTACGATCTTTTTTAGCGTGATGCTTCAAAGAGCCGCAGTAGATCTAGATGATGACGATGGTGTCTACATCCGCTATCGCACAGATGGCAGCCTGTTCAACCTGAGGCGACTAAAGGCACACTCCAAGACAATGGAAAAACTCATCCGAGAGCTACTGTTTGCTGATGATGCTGCACTCGTCTCCCACTCGGTATCAGCTCTGCAGCATATGACGTCCTGCTTTGCAGAGGCTGCCAAGCTATTCGGCCTAGAAGTTAGTCTGAAGAAGACAGAAGTTCTCCACCAGCCTGCACCCCAGGAAGATTATCACCCTCCTTGTATTACTGTGGGTGAATCAGTTCTGAAGACAGTCCAGCAGTTCAGCTACCTGGGGTGCATCATCTCCTCAGATGCCAAGATCGACAAGGAGATTGACAACAGGCTGGCAAAGGCAAACCGTGCATTTGGCCGACTGCACAAAAGAGTGTGGAGCAACAAGCTTCTGAAAAAAGGCACCCTCATCTACAGCTCCGAATCGTGGGTTTTATACCGTCATCACCTGCGACTCCTTGAGCGCTTTCATCAGCGCTGCCTTCGCACCATCCTCAACATCCACTAGAGTGACTTTGTGACCAACACTGAAGTCCTCAAGAGGGCGGAGGTTACAAGCATCGAGGCACTGCTGTTGAAGACGCAGCTGCGCTGGGCAGGGCATATTTCTAGGATGGAAAACCACCGCCTTCCCAAGATTGCTCTGTATGGCGAACTTTCCACCGGCCATCGAAATAGAGGGGCACCAAAGAAGAGGTACAAGGACTCCTTGAAGAAATCCCTTGGCACCTGTCCCATCAACCATCACCAGTGGTCTGACCTAGCCTCAGATCGCAAAGCATGGAGGCATACCATCCACCAGGCTGTCTCTTCCTTTGAGAACGCACGCATAGCTGGTCTTGAGGACAAAAGGAGATTGAGGAAGAATCGCACTGCTACAGCACCAACCCCAAATCAGACTTTTCCCTGCAGTCACTGTGGCCGGATCTGCCTGTCCCGCATTGGTCTTGTCAGCCACCAGTGAGCCTGCAGCAGACGTGGACTACTGCACCCTTCTTAAATCTTCGTTCGCGAAGTCAAGCCGAGAGATATCCAGGGGTATAACTGCCCCTAAAAAACATTCCTGCTGCTTCAAGCCCCAAATTGAGCTATTCCTGAAAGAGATGAGACCATATATGCAAGGCACTAATCTTTCCCCACCTGAAGCACTTGTTGTTGATGTTGTTCCTCCAGGTCTGTAAGTGTGTTCCTGTATATCCCTGTGAGGCTGTTTCACTGCAACCCTGTGTATAGGTAGAGCCTAGAATAACAGGAAAGGGTCATAGGAACACTGAATCCTTCCACACTTCTTGAAGGCAGCTCTCTTCTGTTGCTGTGGCCAGGGCTGGCTCACCCACTAGGCAAACTAGGTGCTTGCCTAGGGTGCTGGGAGGTGGAGCCAAATTGGGCTCCCCCTCTCTGCCCATGACAAATGCCTAGTTTGCCTGCCTGCCTCTCTCCCCTCCGTCGCCACCACCACTGCAGCAACTTTCCTTTCCTTTCCTTCCCTTCCTTTCTGCCCGCCTCCCCTGATTGCCACTGTGGTACATTCCCTTCCCTCCCTTTCTGTCCACCTCCCCCCAATCGCCACTGTGGCACCTTCTCTTCCCTCCCTTTCTGCTCGCCTCCCCCAATCACTGCTGTGGCACCTTCCCTTCCCTCCCTTTTTGCCCACCTCCTCCATTGCCACCGCGACACCTTCCCTCCCTTTTTGCCTGTCCCCCTGATCGCTACTACTACACCTTTCCTTCCCTTCCCTCCCTTTCTGCCTGCCCCCCTGAATACCAAGGCTTGACCCTACCTGCTACGATGCAACCAGCATCTTATCCCCCGCCTGATGCCTACTCATGAGTAGCCCCATGCCTGATGCCAATTCGTGAGTAGGCGGGAGGCACGAGGCTATTTGAGAGTAGGCAGCAGGTGCGAGGCTACTTGTGAGTATGCAGCAGGCACGGTGACTTGAGGCGGGGGTAGAGTTGTGCTGCCTAGGGCACCAGAAGGGCTAGGGCCAGCCCTGGCTGTGGCTCAGGGGTACAGCACCTACCCTGGTTCACTGGCATTGTCAATAAAAAGGCTTAATATAGTAATAATGTGAAAAATCTGGGGAGCTGTTGCCAGACAAGGTAAAGCATCGGACTTTGACAGTCTATATAAGGTATCTTCATTCAGCTCTGATTGGGACATTGGGACAAGTGGGGGGGCACTCATGTAATTCTTTTTATTCTGAGTAATGGTTTCTAGAAAATGTAAAAGATTCAAAGCTATTCCTTATGCATTATCAAAAACCTTATTGGGGCTGGTAATCTGGTGGCCAAAGAATGTCTTAATAGGCAGTCAATCAGGCAAACTGATGAGCCATCTGAAA
Source organism: Heteronotia binoei (assembly GCF_032191835.1). Lineage (NCBI taxonomy): Eukaryota > Metazoa > Chordata > Lepidosauria > Squamata > Gekkonidae > Heteronotia > Heteronotia binoei. Next base: position 83,525,709 of record NC_083225.1, read on the forward strand.
ACAGCTTAGTTAGGACTTCCACAGCAGGAAGACTTAGGCTAAGGAAGGCTGAGCATCTCTAGGGCTGGTTGGTGTTGCATTGCTTTCACTGGACATCTGCAAAGGCATAGCTTATGCTACTGTCTTATGGACTGAAATACTAGTAGTGTTTAAGCCCTGGCAAAAGCAAGTTGAAAGTATTGCCATTTGGCAAATTTTCCAAGTGGCATAGAAAGAATTGTGCCTGGGTCTGCTGCTTGAGCCAAAGACTGCTGGTGCTGCAACGTTAAGAAGCTGTTGTTATTTTGGATTTTTCCAGAGTTTCTTTTTCTCATACATCAGGTCATGGGACAGAATTGTAGTGACTGCTTATAGCACTAATGAGGAAAAAACTAGTCAGACTTCTACAAAGAGCTGTGATGACCCAAAAAGTGAAATAGAGCAAAAGTATAACTCAAATTCTGTGGAGAGCTTGTCCTATTCTAACAGGCAATCACTGCAATTCGATCCTGTGACCTGATGTATGAGACAAGGAAACTCTGGAAAATAGCAAAATAATGGTCAATAGCAGCTCAGTTTTATTGAATAGTATGTGGAGTGGGGGGTGGAGAATGTATAATCCATTTGTTAAAAAAATGCATGCAGTCTCACATTCTTTATGGTTCAGGATTCCCGGTAACATTAAATTTTACTAGTGATTAGCATTACAACATTTGTATTGATTTTCACCATTTCATTGAATATTAGTGATTTTATTATATATTACGAAGAAGAAGACTGCAGATTTATACCCCGCCCTTCTCTCTGAATCAGAGACTCAGAGCGGCTTACAATCTCCTACAATCTTCTCCCCCCACAACAGACACCCTGTGAAGTGGGTGGGGCTGAGAGGGCTCTTACAGTAGCTGCCCTTTCAAGGACAACTTCTACAAGAGCTATGGCTAACCCAAGGCCATTCCAGCAGGTGCATGTGGAGGAGTGGGGAATCAAACCCGGTTCTCCAAGATAAGAGCCTGCACGCTTAACCACTACACCAAACTGAATAAAACATTTTTAAAGGAGCTTTTTTAAAAAACAAACAAACAGTATTATGCTCAGATATTTGGAATACAGTATTATGAGTATGCCGATGTTACATAATGCTATAACTTTTCTTTCTTTTTTAAAAAGGAAAATCCAACAAAGGGAAAAAAACTTAAAATCCAGCAACTAAGAAAGTTTTTAAAATGACGGAAGAAGAAAGCAAAAATACATATATGCCCAGGAGGTTGTTATGTTTGGCCTCCCAACATCTGTTGGCCATCCCTGGCCCAAGAGATGCCTGCCTTGCCTCAACTAGGGCCAGGGCTTTTTCAGTTCTGGCCCCGACCTGGTGGAATCAGCTCCTTATAGAGATTCGGGCCCTACCTAGCTTATTAGCCTTCCGTAGGGCCTGTAAAATGGAGCTGTTCCACCAGGCTTTTAGTTGAGGCTGTGGACATCTATTCTTGATCTGGTGGGCCTCCCCTGTTGGTACTGTCACCTGTGGTACAAAATGGATTATCAGCTGGCCTGAGCCTGCCTCGGCGGGGAGGGTGGGATATAAATAAAAATTATTATTATTATCTGCCATCTCTATGAGATATCATGATGTGAGATGGCCAGGCTGGGCAATATGTAATGATATGGTAAACTTCTCTGAGTGCTGTTAGGAACATTAGAGAAGCCATGTTGGATCAGGCCAATGGCCCATCCAGTCCAACACTGTGTCACACAGTGGCCAAAATATACACACACACACACTGTGGCTAATAGACACTGATGGACTTCTGCTCCATATTTTTATCTAACCCCCTCTTGAAGCTGGCTATGCTTGTAGCTGCCACCACCTCCTGTGGCAGTGAATTACACATGTTAATCACCCTTTGGGTGAAGAAGTACTTCCTTGCCTGTTTTTAAAATTTTTTTAAATTGTATTTTATTTTATCATATGCTGCACTCCACCCTGAGCCCTATGGGGAATGGGCAGAATAGAAATATACTAAAATAAAATAAATAAATAAAAAGGGGGAAAATACAAGACAAAAGTATAACAGTGGAGCAAATCTACAGATAAATTTCTACAAATGATTTCCAAATATTTATAAATAAATCTATACACTTTTGCCATCTATATGCTGTGTGTTCAGATGCTGATAGAATTCTTTGTTCTTTGATCTTCTGATTTACCAGATGTCTTGTAGTGTTGTAATAGGAGTCTTTTGGCTGTGGTAAGGGCACAGGGGGTCCATTTCCATTGACTGTCAGTTAGCCTCCAAAAGATGGACAGATAGTTTAAAAGTACATAAGAGTCCTCAAAGAGTAACTTCATATCAAAACTGAATGACTGGACATACCTAAAGCATACATGTAAGGAACGTGTCCTGAAGTTACAATGCCAACAATTAGACACTTCCTTTGCTAAAGAGTCTTCATGGTGTCCAGTATAGTCTAAACATATTTTTTGTTAACTATGTCAACATCAATAAAGAGAGTAGGTACAGACTTTAAGGCCACATCCCATTGCTTTGGCAAAATAGGGCAATCTAGCTCATTCCATTAATTCTAAGACCGTATACATCATATTTATAAACAAATATCGTAGGTTTGGTTTTCTTCCTTGATTCAATTAGAGTTTCCAGGAGCAAAGGAGATTCTGGAACACTTAATTCCACAAGGCCATATTTATATATCAGCAAATGTTTCAACTGTTAAGTACTGCCATTCTATGGAAGATGACAAATCATATCTAGACAGCTGAGAAAATGACAAAAAAACATCAGAATCTATCAACAGATCCTATACTTAAAAACCTTTTATCAGCCCACACCTTCCGCAAAAAGATTTCTTCCCAGTTTTTATATCTGGATTAGCCCATTATGTTAATTTAGAATGTGAAAATGGATCAAATTGATATTGTCATGCTCTTATACACCACTGTTTTCTGACTTTGTTCTATATACATCTGTATTATTCTGCTTAAATCAGTGGAGTCAGTGGAAAATAACAGCAGTACATAGAAGTGGTGAAGTGTTGGATATGGATGAACAGACAAAAGGTTAAACTCAGACCAGATGGAAATAGTGTTGATTGGAAGAAAAATAAACAGGGTATATTTCCTGTTTGTTTTTATTTCCAGTCAACAGTATTTCCATCTGGTCTGAAGAGGCTTCTGCCTCTTCTGGATTGGGATGCTGTGAATTTTGCCCCAAAAGTGTTCATTAGTTGACGATTAGGGTGACGAAGATGGTGAGGGGTCTGGAGACCATCCTATGAAGAAAGGTTGATGGAGCTGGGCGTATTTAGATTGGAGAGGAGGGGGATGAGAGGTGATATGATCACCATCTTCAAGTACTTGAAGGGCTGTCATATAGAGGAGGGTGTGGAATTGTTTTCTGTGGCCCAGAAGGTAGGACCAGAACCAAAGGGTTGAAATTAAATCAAAAGTTTCTGGTTCGACAACAGAATAATAGAATCATAGAGTTAGAAGGGTCCTCTAGGGTCATCTAGTTCAACCCCCTGCACAATGCAGGAAACTCACAAATACCTCCCCCTAAATTCACAGGATCTTCATTGCTGTCAGATGGTCATCTAACCTCTGTTTATAAACCTCCAAGGAAGGAGAGTCCACCACCTCCCGAGGAAGCCTGTTCCACTGAGGAATCACTCTAACGGTCAAGAAGTTCTTCCTAATGTTGAGCCGGAAACTCTTTTGATTTAATTTCAACCCATTGGTTCTGGTCCTATCTTCTGGGGCCACAGAAAACAATTCCACACCATCCTTTAGATAACAGCCCTTCAAGTACTTGAAGATGGTGATCATATGGTGATGGTGATCATATCACCTCTCAGTCGCCTCCTCTCCATCCCCAGCTAAACATCCCCAGCTCCTTCAGCCTTTCCTCATAGGACTTGGTCTCCAGACCCCTCACCATCTTCGTCACCTTCCTCTGGACCCATTCCAGCTTGTCTATACCCTTCTTAAAATGTGGTGCCAAAAACTGAGCACAATACTCCAGGTGAGGTCTTACCAGAGCAGAGTAAAGTGATACCATCACATCACATGATCTGGACACTATACTTCTATTGATGCAGCCCAAAATTGCATTTGCCTTTTTAGCCACCACATCACACTGTTGACTCATGTTCAGCGTATGATCCACTAAGACCCCTAATCCTTTTCGCACATACTACTGCTAAGACGAGTCTCCCACATTCTATAACCATGCAGAACTTTACATTTATCCCTGTTAAAATTCATTTAATTGATTTTAGCCCAGTTTTCCAGCCTGTCAAGGTCATCCTGTATCCTGTTTCTGTCTTCTTCTGTGTTTTCAACCCCTCCCAATTTAGTATCATCGGCAAATTTAATAAGCATTCCCTCTATTCCTTCATCCAAATAATTGATAATGATGTTGAACAAAACGCATCCCAAGACAGATCCCTGAGGCACTCCACTTGTCACTCCTCTCCAAGAGGATGAGGAACCATTCACAAGCACTCTTTGGGTGCGATCTGTCAGCCAGTTACAGATCCACCTAATGGTAACAGGATCCAAATCACATTTTACCAACTTGTCAATAAGGATAGTATGTGGAACCTTATCAAAAGCCTTACTGAAATCAAGATAAATGACGTCTACAGCATTCCCATGATCCAGCAAGGTAGTCACTTTCTCAAAAAAAGAGATCAGGATAGTCTGACATGATTTGTTCTTGAGAAACCCATGCTGGCTCTTAGTAATCTTAGTAATTAGGAAGAACTTCCTGACCACTAGAGCGGTTCCTCCGTGGAACTGATTTCTTTGGGAGGTGGCGGGCTCTCCTTCCTTGGAGGTTTTTAAGCAGGGGCTGGATGGCCATCTGACAGCAATGAAGATCCTGGGAATTTAGGGGGAGGCATTTGTAAATTTCCTGCATTGTGCAGGGGGTTGGATTAGATGACCCTGGAGGTCCCTTCCAATTCTATGATTCTATGCTATCCAAACTTTCCTGGGGCAGTTAGGCGGCAGTGACCACGAGCAGACCACCTCCCCCCGGCATGGGCCGGCCACCTCTGCCCACCTCCTCTTGGCGCCCCCCCCTCCCAGCGCACTCAGATGTCAGCCTTGCTCTTACAAGCTTCGGGGGGGGGGGGTGGTATTAGAATAGTGCTCTCTTAATAGAAAGCAGAATGAGGCTTTGGTCCCTTCACCCTTCCTGTTCTGGAAGGGAGGGGCGAGAGCAAAGCCTCTTCCTGAGAGAAGGGTCTATTGCAATGCCAGCTGAAGTGGGTAAGCACGAGGCTGGTGCTGCTACTCTGAGTGTGCCAGGGGGAAGGGGGAAGCAGGTAGGCCACCTTCCACCCCCCAGCACACTCAGAGTAGTGACGCCAGGCTCATGCTTACCCACTTTGGCCGGCATTGCAATAGACCCATCTCCTTCACACTCACCCCTCCCTTCCAGAACAGTTAGGGAGGAGGGAGCAAAGCCTCATTCTTCTCTCTATTAAGAGAGTGCTATTCTGATGCGCCCCTTCCCTGAAGCCAGTAAGTGCGAGGCTGGCGTCTGAGCGCGCTGTGGGTGGAGTGGAGTGAAGTGCGGCACCACAAGTGCCGCTGCAGAAAAATGGGAGGGGGTCAGCCTGGGGAATGCACAGGCAGTAAGTCTGCCTGGGATGCTACACGCTTTCAGGCCAGCCCTGACTATACTGTATTTTTTCCCAGAGATATTCTAGTTTATCAGCTAACAAGGTAATTGTCAGTGTAAACCTGTTTAAGCACAAGCCATTTTGCATTTCAGTCCATGATATCCTCTCTTGAATCTCTACAGTCCAATGTTTAATGTATGATTATGGAGGTGCAGGAGACATGGTATTAGTTTAATAATAGTAAAGCATTATTCCAGATTGGTAATGCAGTGAAATTTCTATTATTTCTCTTTGTGGGGAATGAAAGCCTTGGAATAATGTACTCTAAGAAACCACAAGAGTCACCAAACTAATTAATAGAACACATTATTTCATTTCTGCAGGACAGTGAAGTCATGGCATCCATATATTGCATCCTTCCCCTTTGCAGCCATAAATGGCAACTGGGAGGAGAAAGATCACTCATGCTCCATAATTATAGAAGCTGGAACTGCACCAGCTCAATATTCCCCAAATAGCAGAGCTTACATAAAAACATAAACAGCATGACATTACAGAATATTGGGAATAGTCCCTATGATAAGAGAAAGGGTAAATAAATCTGAACAATTAGAACAGTTAAGATTGTGTAGGTGGTCTTCAGAATCAGTACAAATATTCCAGCTTTCTCTGATCTCTTCCAGATCTATAAAACTAGTCAGTGTTTTAATCTATATTATATTTTTAATGTCTGGCACAAGAGTTTGTTACTTTGCATTGGGAGCTCAAAACAATGCATATTGCTGACACTGTTCCACTGAAAATCAAAATAAAATTAAAATAGACCATGTATCTTGAGAATTCAATACACCAGATGTTTTCAGGTTTCAACAAAGTGTGTGTCCATCTCACAAGTAATTCAGTTTTCAGAAAGGGTTCCAGGTGTGTAGAATACTACCACTGCATATATTGTGCACAAACTAAATAATTAAATGCTTAGAAAATGTTATTATTAAAAATAACTAAAAAGCAAGGCTACTCTCCCACCAGTGCATTTAAAATAGGTCTCTAAACACAGATATTCAGTTTTATGCCACAACCCTACCTAGTTAATTTCATTACTACCTACAAAAGAGCAGAATCTATGCTACTGAAGACAGTCACTATCATTACATAGAATAAAATGGGAAAGGGCACAGAAGTATTTGTACAGAATATGATTACAATCTAAATTCTTTGTTAGCTTTTGCTTGCCATTCTCAGATCTGATTTGTTGCATTTCATCCATTGTTAATGCAATGTGAGTAAACAGCATTCTAGACCTGGTGGGCATGCTCCCAGCCTAAGTAGGATTATCTTAACCTTAAAAGGGGGGGGGGGGCATGAAACAGTGCCCTACAGTATTGAAAATATTGTATACTATCTAGTATGGTTTTGAGGGAGTTCAATTATAATTAATTAATGCTTAATTATAATCAAAGATCAGCTCCCCCTCCTCCAAATTTCATAATGTATTCAAGATGTTTTAGGGTTTTTTTTTTCTTTTATGAGTTATTAACAGGTGAGAATTACTGAAAACAGTAAGTTCTGACAAAGACCCCAAGAAACTGAAGATCTTTTATTGGAATATGTTTACTGGGAACTTGGTGTGGAGCTTAGAAAATAAAGCTATCTATCATGTATGCATATGCCAGGGTTGGCCAACGGTAGCTCTCCAGATGTTTTTTGCCTACAACTCCCATCAGCCCCAGCCATTGGCCATGCTGGCTGGGGCTGATGTAGGCAAAAAACATCTGGAGAGCTACCATTGGCCACCCCTGGCATATGCCATCAAATCACAATCAATTTATGTTGATCCCAGCAAGGGGCTTTCAAAGCAACCAAGAAGCAGAGGTGATTTGTCATTGCCTTTCTCTGCAGTTTTCCTGGTGGTCCTCATCTAAATACAGACCCTACTTAGTGTCCAAGATCTAATTTGGTCAGGCTATACCATACTATTCAATTTCTAAAAACCAGGGCATTTTTTGAGCAGGAACACACAGGAATGCATTTCTGGCTGGCTTGGTGTCAGGAGGTGTGGCCTAATATGCAAATAGGTTCCTGCTGGGCTTTTTCTACAAAAAAAAGCCATGTCCACAACTATCTGTTAGGGATGTCATTAAGATGTTGATAAGGCATGTTGTTAACAGTAGAAGCCTCACTATATGTTTTTTCAGTTGCCTCAACTGTTATGTGAATCTTCAGCCATGCTCAATGTTTTTGCTTTTATCATATACACTACCTCCTCTTTTCTACCTGGAGAGTTATGGAACTCTCCATATATAAGGAGCCCCACAGTGTATAGTGGTAAGCTGCAGTACTGCAGTACAAGCTCAGCTCATGACCTGAGTTCGATTCCAGTGGAAGCTGGGTTCAGCTAGCCAGTTCAAGGTTGACTTAGCCTTCCATCCTTCTGAGGTTGGTAAAATGAGTACCCAGCTTGCTGGGGGGAAAGTGTAGAAGAAATAAGATCCCGCAGGGGGCAGTAAACTCTAACTAGATAGGACTGCAGGTCTTTCTTTCCAAAGGGACTTCTTGTCTGTCTGTAGAATGCTATTCTTAGGCTTTTCTTCTAGGACAGCCTAGATCTCTCTCTGAGCTAGTAAGGCAGCTACGTTTATCTCTTCTCTTCCCCCGGGCTTTTTTGTAGGAAAAAGTCCAGCAGGAACTCATTGCATATTAGGCCACACCCCCAACAAGCCAGCCGGAACTGTGTTCCTGTGGATTCCTGCTCAATCAGGGGTCCATCAGGGGGCACCGTATATCATCTGGCTTTCACCAGCCATGATGGACATGGATCCAAGAGGCATGTGATAAGCCTAACAACACTCAGGATCCTGTTGACATTGGCTTGAGCGAGTCAGCTGAAGTTGTCAAGCATGGAATCCAAAGTCAGCCAAGAGATCTCAAGTTCCCTTACTGTATCAACAGTGGCAGGCAGGTTGTGGTGAAGCAGCAAGACTTTATGCACAAAGAAGCTCACAAATGCCTCATAGATAAGGGCTGAATTTCTTCTTTTTGGGCTTCTTCCAGAAAGGGAAGATAAAGACCAGATTATCCTAAAAAACTGAATAGAGCGAGAGCTTGCAGTTGTAATGGAGGCTGCAAAGAAATCCCTCTTCGCATCTTTCACTGCTATCTCATAGGTCTTCATAAATGATCTATAAGATTTAGCTTCATCACAAGACCAGTGCCACACTCACTCTAGCCATCTGGAGTCCTTGATTCCTCTGAGCTTCATTGTGTACCACAAAGCCAGCTTGGGGTGGGAACAAAGTGAGCATCAGGGGGCAATTTCATTGATTGCTTCAGAAAGCCAGTTATTCCAGTCTTCTATGAGCTCATTCAATGAATTGCCAGGAAGTAACATATCTTGCAGAGCATTCTGAAAACCAATTGGATCCATAAGTCATGAGTGAGCATAAATCAGCTTGCAGCCTAGACTGGGAAGGGGTGGTATACTCAGGCAGACTTTCAGGGCAACGTGATATGACCATGGCACCCTATTCATGGCAATCAGATGAACATTTATTCCCATTCCAAAGATCAAATCCAGGCTGTGGCCTGTTTGCTGTGTGGGACCAGATACAATCTGGGAGAGCCTATTTGGAGGAGGTCAATCTGCATGGACATTAAAACAAATGAGAACCAAAAGGCTCAGGAACTCCAAGTCCATGGGCTGCCTTTCACTGTAATGATTCCCATAGGTTATAATGGAGAATGGAAAAACATCCACATTTTTGCCCCATGAAGAGTATACCATTCAGTGTGTTATGAAAAATACATCTTTCCCAATGCTAAACCAAACCCCAATTTTAACCCAAACATAAGTGTGTCTTGAACTCTAACCCTAACCTATGGGCCCATTCACTGTAATGAACACCATACGTTAAAATAGAGAATGGGAAAAAATCCCCAAAATTCTCCCCCTCAAGATTATACCTTTCAGTATGATATGAAAGGTACTTCTCACCCAAACCTAAAACTAACCCAGTCTTTAACCAGAACCTATCTAGGACTCAAACCCTAACACTAACCCTTTGGGCCCATTCACTCTCATAAATCTCATAGGCTATAATGGAGAATCGAGAGACTTTCAAAATTTTTCCTGTCGACACTATACATTTCAGTATGAAACTTTCAGGATTACTCAACACAGAATATGACAGTATTTTGCAGACCATCGCATTCCTTCGATCGTGGGCATCGCAGAAGGGCAATCATGACCGGAGGGGTGGGCTGCTTTTCCCAGGTGTGCCAAAAACGCTCAAAGCAGTGGATTCCAATTTTCTCCTGAAATCCAACGTTTTAAGGGTTAAGTTACCCTTCAGGGTTACTTAACCCTTAAAACGCCAGATTATTGCAGATCGTTTTATTGCTTCAGTCCTTCAGAGCACAGGAGGCACTCCATCCCCGTAGCCGTGGGCTGCCTTTCACTGTAATGATTCCCAAAGGTTATAATGGAGAATGGAAAAACATCCAAATGTTTTCCCAGGAAGAGTATGCCATTCAGTGTGATATAAAAAAATACATCTTTCCCAACCCTAAACCAAACCCCAATTTTAACCCGAACATAAGTGTGTCTTGAACTCTAACTTTAACCCTAACCCTATGGGCCCATTCACTGTAATGAACACCATATGTTATAATAGAAAATGGGAAAAAATCCCCAAAATTCTCCCCCTCAAGATTATACCTTTTAGTATGATATGAAAGTTACTTCTCACCAAACCTAAACCTAACCCAATCTTTAACCAGAACCTATCTGTGACTCAAACCCTAACACTAACCCTATGGGCCCATTCACTCTCATGAATTTCATAGGCTATAATGGAGAATGGAAAGACTTTCAAAAATTTTCCCTATCGACAGTATACCTTTCAGTATGAAACTTTCAGGATTACTCAACACAGTAAATGACAGCATTTTGCAGACCGTCACATTCCTTCGATCGTGGGCATCGCAGAAGGGCTATGCCACCCCTCTCTCCTGCCCGTTTGTCCAAGGCTGATGAAAGACCAAGAAGGCTGGTGGGGCAGTTTTTGTTAAGGCAACTGTTTCACCCTCTCTAACCCAGGTCTTGGTCACACATGCCAGGCCCACTTGCTGCTCTTCAAAGCAACACAGTCTTATAATTACTGGACCTGGCGCTGCACAACATCAGTGTTGGAGAAGAGTATATCTTTCATACCTCTCCACCAACATACTTTGGGATGGGACGAAGGTTGGAAGGGGACTGAGCATAGCAATATATCCATCTCCTTTCTTTATAATTTCTAACTGCCATACCTCCATTCTTCCCCAATTACTAGGATCCCTGACCTAATGTTGGCATTACAGATGCTCTTAGAATCCATTCCCATGCCACAGACTTACCAAAAAAACCCCTCTCCTCTGAAAAATCCATGTAGTTTTTCAAGTTTGGGTGTTTACCATTATCAGCAGCAGGCATCTTGTTTTTCTTTCATTCCTTAAACTATAAGGTAGTGGGATTTCTCTTTTCCAATGGGGATATGTGTTGTCAGGACGAGAAAGGTAGTTCCTGACAGGTGGGCATGAGTCTTACTTGGTCAGAGGAGGGTGGTTCTAGCCTGATGCAATCCAGGCACAGAGTCTTGCAGATTTGCAAGTCTGGGTGGCTCTTTCTACTTCCCTCCCTCCGTTGTCTTTTTCTTACCAGTTCACAGCTCTGCAGGTATGATGGCTGAGGGATGCATTGTTCAAAACCCACAGAATTGGACCTCTTGGTCCAATTCCCTTGAAACTTGTGGCATCTTTAGTGGAGGAGCAGTACTAGCTTCTCTGCAGTTTTGGTGTCGTTTGGTTGGAAAGCAACCACTCTAGTACTCCCTGAAAAAGTTCCCCATAGGGAATAATGGCAGAGCTATGGGTCTGGATGGCACCTTCCCTCCCTCCTTTATGAAGGCAAGGCTCTTTCTTCCTCTCAGTCTGCACATCTGCTAATAGGATGGCCGGGGGCACCTTGTTCAGGGGCCCATAGAATTGGACCCCTTAGTCCAATTTGCTTGAAACTTGATGGATCTTTAGTGGACAGGCAGCTCTAACTCTCCTATAATTTTGGTGTCATTTGCTTGAAAAACAGGCACAGCAGTCCTTTGTCCATGAATAAGTCCACCTGAAGGAAATAATCAAATGCAAATAATTCTGAAATACTTGGGTGAAAACCAACTTCAGTCTCAAAATGGTACCAAATACCATTGAATACCAGCATTTATTCCCTTTCCAAAATCTAAATCTGCAAAATACAATTGGGGGGGGGGGGGTGTTCACATCATGTATGCATTGGAGTACAGTGTACAGTGCCCAAAATCATGCTAAATGTAGGTAATACTTGAGAGCTGCATCTTATTTGCTCCCATTGTTTGCTTATAATAAAATTCAGTAAGTATGACAAATTCAGACAAATAATATAATTGTCCATACTTACTATGTTATTTCAATTAAACACTGGTTCAGTTTCAGGTTAATTCACATATTTCTTGCATAATTCAATAGGGAAAATTAAGCCCATCTCCTGCTGAGCTTTATGCCTTTAAAAAGAACACTATGCCAAAATATATCTGCCTAGGAGCATACAGGCACTTGTTCCCCTTCCTTTCCATACAATGGTTCTCTTCTTGCTGTTTGTTAAATGAAAGAATGTGGGCCTTTGGCATAATTTGATAAACAGCCAGTCATTAATGGTAAGTGTTACCATTTTTTAGAACTGAATGAGCACTTGCACAAAAAATGTATTAGCTTAACAAATATTCACATACAAATAAAATATCCTTACAAATGTGTATATAAATATATATGATGCTTTTATAGGAACAAATATTTGAATATCATATTTTACTGTCATTTTGCTTTACTGTTCAGGCATCTCTACTCATGACTGGAGAAGCTAAAATGATTTAAGATTTTGAAGCAATTACTTTATGCAAACCACAGTGCATAAAAGCTATCACTTTGACTGTTCAAGATACTATTTTAAAAGGCACCTAAGGGCTTTAATTTCATAGAATCAAATGACCTTCTCCAGAGGACCTTCTTTTTTTGATTGCATCTAAATGTGACACTGCTATCAGTCTCCACAGCATAACCCAACAACTTGCATTTGTTTGTATCAAAATGTGTTCAGGCATGTAGTTATGCTATTTAAACTATCTGAATCAAAGTCCAGTAGGTATTCCTCAGGCTTTTAATTTATACCTTTTGTTTTAACTGCATATGTAAAAGATATGACATGTAGAAAGCTGGGCAAAATTCATACAGCAGATATATGAGAAACATATATCGATGTTCCAGTTGACTTAGTTAAAATATCTTGGGACATAACTTGCAAAATTCACCCAGAATGCTTCCAGTTTTGACTGTAATAACATAACAAACCCAAATCAAACAATTGACTTATGGTGAACTATCGGGTTTTCAAGACAAGTGATTAAGCAGGGGTAGTGTGCCATGCCCTTCCTTTGCAAGGTCTTCCTTGGTAGTTTCCCATCCAATTATTGACCCAGTTTAGCTTTTGAGATCTATACTATACCATTCCACATCCCCCATTTCTGCTTATCCCTCATATAAACCAAAGTCTGCATCATTATGGGTACCATTATGGGTACCAGTGTACCAAAGTCTGTACCATTATGGGTACCAGTGAGACAAGGAGCTTTACACCTTGATGTTTACTCTGGGATAGAACTTCTCCCACATAAATAGGGCTGCCAGCTCTGGGTTGGGAAATATATGGATGCTTTGAGGTGAAGCCTGAGGAGGGTTTGGAGAGGGGGGGCTTCATTGTGGGTATAATGACATACTGTCCAACTCCAAAGCAGCCATTTTCTCTAGGTGAACTGATTTCTATCACCTGGAAATTTGTTGTGATCCCAGTGGATCTCCAGCAATCACTGGAAAGTTGGCAACCTACACATGATGAAAACCTATTTCTATGTGGAAAAAACCACTGGAGGATATCTCTCACAACTCAAGACTGAAGCAGGTCCTGAGAAAGTTGAGTAGGAACCTCAACAATTTATATAGTATACATCAATAAACAGCATAATAAAATATAGCATAGCAGAACTTTTATTCATATCGCTATTTTGATGTGTTTTTTTCCCTGTTTCCACATTTAAAATATTTTCCATCATTCAAGTAACTTAAATAGTATGAAATCTCATTCTGCTTCTACATGATAGAAACCCATTTTATTGTATCAGGACTTTCCTTTTGAAGCTGAACAGATCAGTTTTGTGCCTCAGTTCATTCCAGCATTGTATTTTTAAGTACCATAGATAATATATTTAAGGTACCTGCAGGATAAACTTGTGCAGAGTTATTGCAGTTTAAGCTCATTGATTTAAATAAGTTAGACAAGAGTAACTTTATATAGGATTTAAGAAAATGCCCACTTGATATTCCACAGTGTGTTCTAAAAAGAGAAATAGAAACAGAAACACTGAGGTAGAGTAGAACTGCTCTAACACAGGGATTTGAATAACATTTTCAGTGCTTCTCATTCTTGCAGTCCAGACTAAGGGTGTGCATTCGGTTCGGCCAAACTGAATCAACTGCCGAATCACCCCTGATTCGGCTGTATACGGAATCACATAAAGCCGAATCCAATTGGGGCCCATTATGTGGGAGCCGAGTATGGCTCCCCGTATACTTCCGTATAGATATTCGGAAATATACGGAAATCCATGGAAAAGGCAGGAAAGGGGCTTCTGCAGCCTCAGGGGAACTGCTTGCCTTCTTTCCCGCCTTTGGTAGCCTTTTCCTGTCTCTCCCATAGCCTCCCTGGGATCAGGGAGGGGGAGGTAGGGGGAAGAGGAGCCCCAACAGCCAATCCAAAGCATGCATTTGCAAAATGCATTGCAAATGCATGTTTTGCAGGGCTGTTGCGTAGTTGATCCCCCAGCCATCAGCAACATTGTTGTTCTTTTGATCTTTTGCTTACCTGGGTATCCAAGTAAGCACTGTTGTCTGGCCAATCACAGAGCAGTGCTATTTTTTGAAACTGCTCTCTGTAGGGCCAGAGAACCTTTTAATAAGTCTGCCTGGCTGGACTCCTCCATTGCTGCTGTGTTGGTGTGTGTTGGTGTGAGAGAAAGATTGTGCTGTGCTGGCCCTTGGCCTCAGCTGCTGCTGCTCTCTCTCAGCCTTACCAGACTTGCCTCGAGTAGAGAAGACGTCTTGTTTTTATTTTAGTTGGTAAAAGGACTTTTTAAGACTCAGAGTCCCTTTACTTATCCAGATTTGGGTGGTGGGTAGCTTATTTGGGGTTAGGGATAGCGGGTTCTGCTGGAAGGGGGGCTGGGGTGGGGTTTTTTTTTGCCAATTTGCCCATATCTTACTTTAGTGAGAGGACTTTTGAAAGTGCAGTGTCCTTTTACTTTTCCTGATTTGGGTGGCTTGGATTTCTTGGGGTTAGGGTGAAGGGTTTTTTTGGGGGGAGGGGTTGGTAAAGTTCCTGTATTGTTAAAAGTTAAGGGTTTTTTTTTACTGTTTTAAAAGGATTCTGTGTTTGATTTGTTGCTGCTGTGTTGTGCTGCTGTTGTTCCTTTTCTCTTCTGGTTCTGGGTTTTTTGGGGGTGCTGTTTGGCCTAATTTTCATAGTTTAAAAGGCTACTTTTAACAGTTGAGTTTCTTGGCCTTCTCTTGTTGTCCCTTTTCCTGGTTCTGATTTTTTTGGGGGGAGAAGCTGGCACCTGGGTGAGAGACCCAGAACCAGCAGGCTTGTGCTTGGCCAGCTCTCCCCATGTTGTTTGGGGCAGGGCTGGAAAGCTGGCATCTGTAGATTGTGTGTTCTGAGGCAGGGAAGCTTGCACCTGGGTGAGAGACCCAGAACTAGCAGGCTTGTGCTTGGCTAGTTCTCCCCATGTTGTTTGGGGCAGGGCTGGAGAGCTGGCATCTGCAGATTGTGTGTTCTGTGGCAGGGAAGCTGGCACCTGGGTGAGAGACCCAGAACCAGCAGGCTTGTTGTGCTTGGCCAGCTCTCCCCATGTTGTTTGGGGCAGGGCTGGAGAGCTGGCATCTGCAGATTATGTGTTCTGTGGCAGGGAAGCTGGCACCTGGGTGAGAGACCCAGAGCCAGCATGCTTGTTGTGCTTGGCCAGCTCTCCCCGCATTCTTTGGAGCAGGGCTGGAGAGCTGGCACCTGGGTTTGCTGCAGCCAGGATTGCATTTTGTGTGGCAGGGTTCATAGAGTAGATAGATGTATATAGTGCATTTGGGTCCTATAGTGATTCTCTGGTGTGAAGTTAGGTTTGGCTTTGGGTGCCTCAGGAATTGGACCCCCTGGCCCAATCTTTTTGGGACTTGGGAGGTTTGTAGGGGAGAGTCCTCTGCAGGTCCCCTGGAAATTTGGGGGGGTCTCCCTCAAACCCCCTCCCCTCCAGGCGGCTTCAAATATACCCTATTTGCCATTGATTTCAATGGCCCATAGGGTATAATGGGGCCGTATATTCGGAAATAGCCGCGCATCTACCATATATGCGGCTATTCCAACTACGGAATTCAGAAATATATGGGATTCCGTATCCCCCCCCCCCCGTATATTTCCGAATCCGTGTACTACCGATTTTTTTTTTTTTTTTTGCACATCCCTAGTCCAGACCTGAGGATGGGGACATGGAGGGTTTTTCCACTTCACATGGCTGACAGTAACCTACATAGTAGCACTAATTCCACACTCCTATAGAATTTGTAGGAAAACATCCGTGGAAAACATTTCTCAGGTTGTGTGTATGTGTGTGTTAAATGTCATCAAGTTGCTTCTCACTTATAGCTTCCTTATGAATTAATGTCCTCCTAAACATCCTATTGTTAATAACATTGCTCAGGTCTTGCAAACTAAGGGCCATGGTGTTCTTTATTGAGGCAATCCATCTCATGCTGAGTCTTCCTTTTTTTCTGCTGCCGTCAACTTTTCCTAACATTATTGTATTTTTTCCAATGACTCTTACTTTCTCATAATTAGACCAAAGTACAACAGCCTCAGTTTCGTCATTTCATGATTTAATCTTTTTGGTGGTCCATGGTATCAATAAAACTCACATCCAAAGGAATCTACATTTCAAAGGAATCTACTTTCTTTCTGTCAAGCTTTCTTTTATTCTCCAACTTAGGCAGCCATACATAGTAATGGGGAATACTACGGCATGAATTAACTTGATCTTGGTCACCAGTGACACATCCTTACATTTAAGAATCTTTTCTAGCTCCTTCATGGCTTCCCTCCCCAGTTTCAAGTGCCTTCTGATTTATTGGCTGCAGACTCTTCCTTGGGGTTGATGATGGAGCCAAGGAATAGAAAATCTTGAACAATTTCAATTTCTTCATTGTCAGCCTTGAAGTTATCTAATTCTCCAGTAGTCAATACTTTTGCCTTCTTGATGTTCAGCTGTAATCCTTCTTTGGCACTTTCTGCTTTAACTTACAGCAGTAACCAATTCAAATCATCAGTATTTTCTGCCAGTAATTTATATATCTCAAATTGTTAATGTTCCTTCCACCAATTTTCACTCTACTTTCATCTAAACAGAATCTAGCTTTCTTTATATTTTCTGCAAACAGACCGAAAAGATAGGTAGACAAAATACATCCTTGTCTCTCACCATTGCCAATTGAAAAACATTCTGTTAAAGAGTTAATAGGCAGAATGATCATTGCTGCTAAAACAGCAACAGCTTTTCTCTGGAGAAACAAATCATCCCCTACTTTGAATAGTTGGTTCTATAAACTCTGGGATCTGTACATCATCGAAAACATCACAGATGAAATTACTAGAACATTATACTTCCCCAGAACTTCAATGAAAAATGGTTTGTACTATTAGGCTCATCAACAATTTAATTCACCTGAATGGTCTCAACTGCAAAATTGATTATGATACTTAGAAACTCTCTGAGTATAACAAGTTTGGATTAATACTTTTCCTACTTTATATTATCTGCTCTTTTCCTTTTACAGTTTTCTTATTTTTTTTTTACCGTTATATGTATGTTATGGTTTTTATATTTATTTCCACTATTCTTCTGCTCTGTGTTATACTTATGGGGGGAGGGGAAAATAGGTTTCTTATGGAACACTACAGTAAAGTCTATATTTGTTTTATGCACCTAAGTGGGTCCTGTTCAACGTTTGTAATGAATAGACTGGTAGTCAGTTTGAATTAGTCTTGGATAATGTGAGATAATTACACAAATATAAATGACTGTCTATACTGGAGTCTATATCTATTTTATGGTTATGTAAAAAGTACCCATACATAATTGCAGTACTGTTGTGCTGTATTGAATCTACGTTTTTGTTATTACTTGTTCATGAAAATAAAAACTATATATTGAAAACCATTCTGTTTCTTCATATTCTGTCCTAACAGTAGCCTCTTGTTCAGAGTACAGGTTGTGGATCAAAACAATCAGATATTGTGGCATGCCCATTTATTTTAAGACCAACCATAGCTTTTCATGAGCCACACAATCAAAAACTTTGCTGTAATCTATGAACACAAGCTGATTTTCTTCTGACATTCTCTAGTATGTTCCAATAACCAATGCAAATTTGCAATGCGATCTGAATCCGGCTTGAATATCTGGTAATAATCATTCTCTTTATGGTAAGATTTTGAGCATCATTTTATTTGCATGAGAAATTAATGTGATGGTCTGATAGTTGCTGAAGTCTTTAAAGTCTCCTTTTTCTGGGAATTGAAATGTAAATTGAGCATTTCCTGTTAGTAGGCCATTGTTTTGTTTTCCCTCTTTGTTGGCATATTCTTGTTAAGATTTTGATGGATTTTGTTTCTGTGGCATGGAATAGCTCTATTGATATCCCATCCTGGTGATTCATTTCTCCCAAATGCTCTTAATATACCTTTCACTTCACTTTCTAAAATGGAGGTTCTTCTTCAAATGGTTCTTCATGGAAATAATCTGTTGTTCTTTCATCTCTTCTGCATAGTTCAGTTAACTATTCTCAGTGTCGTCTTTCCTTTGAGTCTTATTCAATTTGTGCATTTCTGTGTTCATAATATCTCCAGTTTCAGCCCATAGTTCTTCTGGTTCATATTCACATGAACTTAGTAATGCAAATCTTTAGATGGTTATATTAATTAGCTTTCCATGAACTATGATTGATATTATTCAGCCACTAGGAATAAGGTCCATTGTGAGGAAAAATACAACAGGATCTAGAAAGAGGCTCTGGACAAGTCATTGTCAATTTGCTGTGGCATCATAGTATAACAAAAATCACCCAGTCACTGAAGGTCAGCATTCCTTTCATCTGCAGTGGGTTGTTGCCGCCTTTTCCTGTCATATTCAGCCTTGCAGCATTTAGCATCAGCATGTGCTTCTGGCCTGATTTTTTTGGGGGGGAGGGGGCTGGCATGGCTTATTTATTTATTACATTTGTATCCCGCCCTCCCCTGACGGGCTCCAGGCAGCTAACAACAATAAAAACAACATAGTGCCAAATAAAATCACAATAAAATCATTAAACATTTAATATAATTATACAATGTAAAACAATTCTTCCAATTTCAATTTCATTCCCTATAAGCCAAGATGGCATGGTTAGTTCTTATTGAGCACTATATGTAATGATGATGCCAGGTGTACTTTAGTGCTCTAAATTTATAGTAGGATGGCTTCAAATACCAATGCTGTGGGTTGGTGGAATAGTGGTCACCTCCCCATTAGATGTTAAATGCTAACCTAAACAATTCTGTCTTGCAGGCCCTGAGAAATTGTGGCAAGTCCTGCAAGGCCCTGATGTTTTCAGAGAGGGCGTTCTACAGGGCAGGGGATGTCACCAAAAAGGCTCTTGCTCTAGTGGTGGTCAGCCAAGTTTCTTTTGGCCCAGGGATCATGAGAAGATTTTGTGAACTTGATCGAAGTGCTCTCTGAGACTCATATGGGGAAAGGCGGTCCTGGAGGTAGGCAGGTCCCAGGCCATATAGGGCTTTAAAGGTCATAACCAGCACCCTGAAGCGAACCCAGAATGCCCCAGGCAACCAGTGCAATAATTCCAGTGCATGTTGAATGTGCTCCCGTAAAGGAAGTTCCATTAACAGCCTGGCTGCTGCATTTTGCATCAGTTGCAGCTTCCAAATTTGTGTCAAGGGCAGCCCTTGTAGAGGGCATTACAGTAATCTATTCTCGAGGTGACCATCGCATGGATTGCTGTTGCCAAGTCACTGTATTCTAGGTATGGGACCAACTGCCTTATTCGCCTAAGATGATAAAATGCAGATTTGGCAGTGGCTGCCACCTGGGCCTCCATAGTTAATGAGCACTCCAGAAGCACCCCTAGGTTCTTGACCCTAGTAGCTGATGCTAAAAGTGCCCCATCAAAGGTTGGTAAAGGGCTTAGGCCACGGCTTAGGCACAGAACCTCCGTCTTTGCTGGATTCAGTTTCAGCCGACTCTGCCTGAACCATTTCACCACAGCTTGTAATGACAGGTCCAGGTTTTCTGGGACACAGCCAGACCGACCTCCCATCAATAGATAGAGCTGGGTGTCATCTGCATACTGATGGCAATCCAGTCCAAATCTCTAGACAATCTCAGCAAGGGGGTGCATAAAGATGTTGAATAGCATCAAGGAGAGAACTGCCCTCTGAGGCACACCACATACAAGTGGGTGCCTCTGGGACGATTGCTCCCCTATAGCCACCCTTTGTCCCTGGCCTTGGAGAAAAGAGGTAAGCCATTGAAGAGCAGACCCCTGTATCCCCATGTTGGCACAGGACAGTAGCTGATGGTCAACTGTATCAAATGCAGCTGACAGATTTAATAGGAACAGAACTGCCAAACCATCTCGATCCAGAACTGCCAGATCCACCTCGATCAAGAGATCGTCCATGAGGGCAACCAGTACCATCTCCATCCCATGACCTGGGCTAAAGCCAGACTGAAATGGGTCTAATGCAGAAGTGTCATCCAAAAACCCTCGTAATTGTGTTGCCACAGCTCTCTCAATAACTTTGCCTAAGAAGGGCAAATTCGACACTGGCTGGTAGTTGGACAATTCAGCTGGGTCCAAAGATGGTTTTTTGAGGAGAGGGTTAACCACCGCCTCCTTAAGGGGTGTAGGAAATGTCCCTTCCAACAGGGAAGGGAGATCTCTTTACCAGCCTTTGATGGGGCACTGATCTCTTGCAGTGAGGCCCGTAATTCTGTCCGGCAAGCTTGTATCAGCCAAGATGGACAGGGTCTTGTCGACTTCCCCCAGACTGAATGGGCTGAATTGATCCAGAATTGAAACCCAAGGCATGCTTGGAGCCTCAAGTTCACTTACTGTATCAAAATTGGCAGGGAGGTCACGCCGGAGTGCCAAGACTTTATCTGCGAAAAAATCAGCAAAAACGTCACAGCCAATTCTCAATTCCCTATCGTTTAGCTTGCTCTGTGGCAAATTTGTAAGAGTCCAAATAGTACTAAATAATTAGGCTGGGTACGAATTTGCAGTTGCAATCTGGGTCGCAAAGTAAGCCTTCTTTGCGGCCTTGACTGCCATCTCATAGGTCTTCATAAGCAGCCTATAGGATGTTCTTGACACCTCGTCACGAGCATGCCGCCAACACCTCTGTAGCCATCTAAGCTGCTGTTTTATCACCCACAGTTCCAGGGTATACCACGGTGCAAGCTGTGAATGGTGGCGAAAAGGGTGCTGGGGAATTATCTCATCAATGGCTGCAGAGAGTTGTTGATGCCACATCTCTGCTAGATTATCTAATGAGTCACCAGGGGGCCAAGAATCCCGCAGCGCCATCTGAAACCACATAGGGTCCATCTGGCTCCGTGGGTGAGCAAAAATACATTCACTGCCTAAACAGGGTTGTGGTCAAACAACCATACCAGCCTTCAGGGCATAGGGATCTGACCATGGCACGGCTGTAACAGTGATCCAGTCCACTGTAACCCCCGCTGCAAAATTCAAATCACTGCCACAGGAGGTGGCGGCGGCTACAAGCATAGCCAGCTTCAAGAGGGGATAAATATGGAGCAGAGGTCCATCAGTGGCTGTTAGCCTCAGTGTTTATATATATATATATATATATATATATATATTTGGCCACTGTGTGACACAGAGTGTTGGACTGGATGGGCCATTGGCCTGATCCAACATGGCTTCTCTTATGTGTGCCCAGCCTGGTGGGTAGTAGTTGTTACATACTGGGAGAGCCCCAGTGTCACCATGGATGACATCAGGTCTATCGCCCTCACGGAGTCCACATCATCGGCATGGACGTTGAAATCACCCGGGACTAAAAGCTGTGGGTATTCCAGCGCTCAGCCTGCTACGGCCTCCATCAGGGATGGTAAGGCATTGGCTGGTGCATTAGGTGGATAGTACACTAGCCAGATAGCCAACCTCTCCCTTGCATCGCATAACAGGCCAGCACACTCTATGCCAGTGATCATTGGTGGCTGGAGCGCCCGAAAAGAGTAAGCCTCCCATATAAGCAGTGCCACCTCTCCCCGCCACTAGTCCATGACTGGTGCAGGACCGAGTACCCAAGGGGAGCCATTTCAGAGAGAGCTACTGTTTCTCCATCTCAAACCCAGGTCTTGGTCACTCAAACCAGGTCTGCAGCCTGATCAAGCTGGAAGTCCCACAAAACTGTGGCTTTATTGTTAATAGACCTGGCATTGCACAGCACCAGGGACGGAGGTAAGTTTCCTTGGCCCCTCTACCTGCTACCTTTGGGATGGGACATAGGATGGAAGGAGAGTGAGCATCCCCATATTTCAGTCTCCTATGATATACCATAGATAGAGTACGCACTTCAAGGTAGCTGTTTTCCATAGAGGAAATGATTGACCTCAGCTTTCTATCTCCTCTTGCCCTTGGGGTCATGTTCTTGTGGCTATGAACAAAAACTAGCTGAGTTTTCTATGAATCAGACTATGATCTACAATTGCTAGAGACATAGACAACACTGATTTGTGGCCCTCCTATCAAAACTAATGCAGTGTTAGGATGTTGAATAGGTTTCCCAATTCCCAAGTCCCAGTGGGGATCCACTGATTTTGCAGGCTCCTTCCCACTCCAGTCATCTGGCCAGCAGGGGAAAGTCCCACCCCAACAGCCACCATGTGCTTTTCCACTTCAAAGAGCTAGAAGAAGTTTAGAAACTGCTTGCTTTTTAGAAGTTGTGTGTACCTTTAAATCTGTAGGAGCCAGGCTGAATGGGGGTGGGGTGAGCTGAGAGAACAACATAGTTGCTCCCAGTGAGAAAGGAAAGGAAACCAGTACAACAGACAGATGGTTTGTTTTACATTCCTGTCAGAAGTCATTTGCACAGTAAAATAGAGAGTAACAAGTAAACTAGAATCTTTGGTTTCCCTGTGTTAGTCTGAACAACTTGGTTGAATATATAGCAGATGGTTACGTTCAACAACTCTGTGAGTAAATTGTCCCAGTAAAATCACAAAACTGTGGAATTGCAAACTGTTTATTTTGGCTGCTTGTGTGTGTGTGAGAGAGAGAGAGCAAGAGAGAGAAAGAGGGAGGGAGGGAGGATGTGCAGCTGCTGGGGGCTGAGGAAATGAAATTAAGACTATATTCAGGGGAACTGCTCTGCTGAATTTTTATTTATTTATTTTAGGGAATGTGAGTCTCCTGGCTCCACCCTAAAGTCCCCAGATATTTTCTGAGTTAGACTTGGTAACCCTAATCTTGAAGCAACTGTTGTTATATTCTGTTTGGTATGATTTCTGAGAAATGTGTTGGCAATAATTTTTTTCCTTATTGATATATTTTTAATAAACTTCATATCATTTTATAAATCGCAGTCTGGTTCTTGTGCACACTTGCCCTGAAAGCCCACAGGGTTAGCCTTAGACTTTCTGGACAGTTTTCAATAACTCAGATTCAAGGAATTGGGAGGTCCTAACATTTAAAGAATGTGAACATCTTGAACAGAACTGCCAGGGATCTTTCATATTACCTTTAATGACTCCATTCAACTTACATATACTATAGAGTTAAGATTTATAGTTATGTATTCTGAAACTTGACATCAGAAAGTGAAACCAGTAGGAGAACATATTATTACCACTGGTGAATGGGCCATCCTCTTTTTATCATGTATACATATGGCAATGCATAGAATTAGCATTGCATGTGTCGCACCCATTAGCTATCCTTTGTATTCTATGACCTTTAGGCCTAAATATGTACATGTTTTTTTCTCTGTACCAATTATATGTATATTTCCATTTCAGTGTACTCATCTCTGTGTGAATGCTGTGTGTGAGTACACACATACTCTCACCTACCAAATGAGAATAGCATTTTACATATTTGATTAAACTGACTTCAATCTATGGAACTTTAGTTATCAATAAATGGTAGTCTTTAAGGTGCCACAGGCTTTTTCAATGAGTTTGTGAAAGCAGACTTACATGATCAAATTTCTGTAAAGGACCATTTTATAAATTAAAGTTGTCTTTCAATAATAAATACTTTTAAATATAAATATGGTTAGCCTTTTAAACCTTTCCAAATTAATTCCTGTAAATATAATTTGTATAAGCAGAGTTCTCTTAAAGGTTAAAATAATCCTCCTAAAGGCAACAAGTTACCTTTTCATTCCTTCAGCAAGAAGGAGTAAACAAAATGAAGCAATGTTCATGTTTGTCACAAAAAATATAAATGACATTTATTTCAGAGTTACTGTTGCCTATTACCTATAGGTTTGCAATACACTGCATTATTGGTAGTTTTTCATAATGGTCTAAAATTTTTGTGACAATAATACTGGTCATAAACTCACTTATCCCCCCCCGTGTCTTTATATTCGCTATAAACTTTGCATAAAAATATGCTTTTGTTCTTTAAACTGGACTTTTGCATTTGACAATGGTTTTATTAGATATTAGATAAATTTATTGTCATTGTTCTCCACAAAAAGAGAGCAACGAAATGAGGTGCTCTTCCACAAACATACCAACACATCAAACACACATATTCATATTCATACCATTTAAATACATCTAAAACCATTTAAACCATTTAAACCATTTAAACCATTTAAATACATCTAAAACAGATAAACATTCATAAAACCATTAAAACCATTTAAACCATTTAAATACATCTAAAACAGATAATCCTTCATAACCCTGCATTTAACCTAACCACAGCACTTGGATAGAAACTGTCCTTAAATCTGTTTGTCCTAGCCTTCAACACTCTATATCGTCTACCTGACGGTAAGATCTCAAATAGCAAATGGCCCAGATGTGAAGGGTCCCTTAGGATCATTTGTATCTTCCTTTTACATCCCATATTATACAGATCCACCAATGAGGGGAGAGAACATCCGCAAATCTTTTGTGCTCTTCTCGTCACTCTTTGGAGCACCCTTCTCTCTGCTTCCGTGCAGCTCCCAAACCATGCGCAGAGGCAATAAGATAAAATGCTCTCAATGGAACTACGATAAAAGGCAACCAGCAGACTCCCTGTAATCTGAAATCAGTAGTATAAATATCCTGGCCATGCTTGTACAGAAATTATGTGAGGGTAGGTCATTACAGTTCGTTTGATTGCCTGCATTACATCATTAGTAGGGTTGCCAAGTCCAATTAAAGAAAAATCTGGGGACTTTGGGGGCGGAGCCAGGAGACTTTGGGGGTGGAGCCAGGAGACCTTGGGGGTGGAGCCAGGAACAAGGATGTGACAAGCATAATTGAACTCCAAGGGAGTTCTGGCCATCACATTTAAAGGGACAGCTCACCTTTTTAAATGCCTTTCTTCCATAGGAAATAATTAAGGATAGGGGCACCATCTTTTGGGGCTCATAGAATTGGACCCTCTGGTCCAATCGTTTTGAAACTTGGGGGGTATTTTGGGGAGAGGCACTAGATGCTATACTAAAAATTTGGTGCCTCTACCTCAAAAAATAGCCCCCCCAGAGCCCTCAATACCCACGGATCAATTCCCTATTATTCCCTATGGGAATTGTTCTCCATAGGGAATAATAGAGTGCCTAGTAGACATTTCCCTCCCCCCCCCCACGCTTTCTAAAGGAAGGGGGAGGGCCTCCATACCAGGGAATTCCCCCCTCCCTGCCCCCTCCCTCTCTCACACACACAAACAAACACTTACCGCACTTGGTCTTCTTCCCTCTGCCTGCTCTGAAAACGAAAGCAAAGAAAGGGCGGGGCCGTTCTCCGAAGCCCTTCCTGTTTCCTCCTTCCTGCCCAGCCTTAAAGGGGCAGAAATTTTACAAACTGCTCAGGACTCAGGAGCTCTACACCAACATGAACGCTTCAGGTATGTTCTCCCCCCCCTCCCCCCCCACCCCCCCCGCTTCCTGATTTCTGGAGACCGGGGGATGAAGCTGGGAACCCAGGAGCCTCCCGGAAAAGCGGGGGGATTGGGAAGCCTAATCATTAGGTTCCAACACATTATTATTAGTTCTTATTGATCACATGCTATTTGGATGAAAATGTTTACTTGGTCTGCTTATACTTACTTGAACTGCAAATCTGTTTTGTTCCAAATTCTTGTGTTCAATGTTAGTATTTTATCAATGGGTACTTTTAAAAGTCTGCATTTCTGTTATTTTCCTGTGTGCCAACATATAGAATTTCCACTGTTAAACACAGCACATGTAGGAAAGCCATGAGTATGTAATACATCTCCATTTACAGGTATAGGTCTGCCATTGATTTTGAGTGCTGTGGCATAGTGGACATACAAACCCAAGCAAGGCTGGGGGGGAGGCAACTTTTCATAGAACTGAGGAAATAATGGGATGTATTTTCATGTAACGACTGGGTTGTAGCTATAGTTTGAAGGGGGATGGAAGAATCTTTGTGTGGGGGGGCAAAGTCTATAATATCTATGTCCTAGATATATGTATAAAATGTGTGTAAAAACTCACATTCTGAATTTACACATAGTAGTTCATAACCAATTGTCAGACACTTGTATCTAGCCCAGATGTAGAAATACTAACAACTTCTTTTTCACCCAGTTAGTTTGTGCATTTACTGTTTGTTCCTAAAGCTATGTGAGCCATGTATAAGTTTTTTCTAGGACGAACAGATTCCTGTAGGGAATTGCAACATTACAGGAGAATCAGTGGCAGCTTCCATTTTGGAACAATTTTCTGCTGGTTCGAGGTAAACTTCTTCTTTCTTCTTCTTCTTCCTTCTCATCATCATTGTCATTATCATCAGCATTGGATTTTTGACCACCCTTCCTAGAAACCAGTTTACAGTGATATAAAAACGAGCTACAGTTATGCATGACAATTAGAAAGTGAATACTTCTCAGAATACTAACAGGATGCATTCATTTGGACTCCTCTTTTTCAGTGTCAGCCAATTTATAACTGGCAATGTTGCCACTAACTAAATGCTATTTTTTATCTTGACCAAGACAACTTCTCAGCTGATCCTATTTGTACAAAAGTTGAAGCATCCACTTCTGTCTTTTTTTTTCAAAGGAAGATGATTTAGACTATGGAATGAAAGAATGGCAGGAGGAAATTGAGAAGTATCAAAGAAATTACAGTCCCGAATACTTCAGCAAAATACATTAGAGCCACCAGCATATATTCCCTTAACCTTTACTGTGAACCCTGCAGTTATGATAGAAATGTTTCTTCCCCCGCCACCACTGGGCACAGAATGTTTTCATCAGAGAATGAAAAAAGAGGCAAGTCCTTAATGTTTTTTAAAAAATTATTCATTTCAGACTGGTGTTGAATTATTTCACACATGTAGACTGCATGAGTAGAAATACTTGAACTCTGAATATGCTACCTTATTTTGCCCTTCAGACATTGTACAGTTTGTTATTTTTTGTGTATTGTGTCACATTTGTAGTACATTTTCTCTGATAAAATGGTTACTTTACCTTTCAACTGCAATATCATCTGATTGATACATCATTGAAAGTTATCCAAGACCTATATTTTTGTCTCATTTGTCATACTGCTGTATTACTTACCTCATAATGCTGGCCAGGTTTTGAATTTCAGGAACACAAATAATAGCCAACCGATACAAAGCAGATCACTTTTTATTATCTATGCAACATTCAGGTATCAGGAGATATGACAGCCTTTCATAATATCAAGGTGGATATAGATATATCCTATTAAATCATGCTATAGAATTAACTTCAAAGACCCTGGAGTCAGAACTATTTTCATGTCAGAGGTAGGGGAAGTGAAAAAGGGATTCTAAAGTAAGCAGTCAATAAAAAAAATAAGAAGTCACCTTGCAGCAAAACAGCAAAAGAATCTTATTTCCTCAATGCAGAGGAATAGCATTTCTTTTTAATAGATAGCAGTGAGTGGGATATTTTCTTTCCCCATTTATCAAGCACAGAAGCCAACAATATCAATACAGAACTCTTCAGTAATGTTCAGTAGTTTAAAACTGTTTAAAATATTTGCTAATTAAAGGTCAGGCCGCCACCTCTTGGTAAATGTTATTAGATATTTTGACAGATGAAGAAACAGTAGCAATCTTTTTTTTAAAAAGGCCAAAAATTAAACCATTTGCAAAATTCCAGATTTGCAGCTATTACTTGCAGTTGAGAGAATGCAGCAAAAAGCTTAGTAAAATATACAATTACAAGACAGCTGTTTTCCATAGAAGAAGAAAGAAAAATTAGAAGATACTGTCACAACTTATTGTCATATCCTTGAAATGGTGTTCAAAGTGGGCGGAATTTATGCAAACCAGACGTAGATTTCATTTTGTTATAACATTAAGAATTCATGATAATCTGGTATAAACTGAGTACTATTAGCTATGGAAATAGGGTAAAATTCTGAACAAGTGATCTTTCCTATATCTTCTAAAAAATTGTCCATCTTAAATATATAGTGAGGTAACAAATAGTGGCCCCGACCTGGCGGAACTTTCTGCCAGAAGACACCAGGGCCCCGTGGAATCTTTTACAATTCCACAGGGCCTTCAAAGCAGAGATGTTCCGCCAGGCTTTTGTTTGAGGACAGCGACAGTAGCCAGGCTGGCACCCCTCTCCACCCTCTACTTAAGGGGGGGGGACTGCTCCCCATGCATGGAAAGCAGAATCACAGCACACTATAAAGTATGTTCATTGGGTTGTAGCTGTTTTAAATTACTGGTTTTATTGATTTTATGTGTACCTTTTGTTGTACATTGCCTAGAGCCTGGCATTAGCTGGGATGAGGCAATTCATTAATAATGATGATGATGATGATAATTTGTAATTGCTTCTTACAGAATTTACAAGACAGTTGCACTCTGATGTTAATGGATGGTGAGTCCTTACTTTGATGGAATGACCTATTTTCATTCTTCTATGGCTGAGTACATGAAATTTCATGGCAGAGTCAACAAGACCCAGAGCCAGAGAATACTAGCACATCTCCTAAAACATTTATATAATGCAAATAGTCTGGTGGTTATCTGAGGTCATGAGATATATAGCAACAACGTCCTTGATTGCTGTTTTCGCAAACTCACTTGAATACCAAACAAAAATGAAATTTCCTAAAAAGTATCCCAGAGGTCTTTATTAAGAGAAAAAGATGGAAAAGGACTTGCAGGGGATGGAGCCCATTTTCACTTTTCCACTATTTCCTGTTTTTCCTTAACTAAAAGACTCAATAGACACCCCTCCTTTCCCCCTGCTTCCTTCTCTCCTTCCCACCTAAAGGCAGCCTACCTTTATCTGCTCTATCTATTCTCCTTCCTTTTCCTTCCTAATTTCTGTTGGAATAGGCAGTGTTTGGTGTACAAAGAAGAAGAACCTGCAGGGGCAGCAAGAAAACAGATAGGATAGTAAAGATAGCACTTTCTATCTGTTAAGTGTCCATGTCTGTCTCCAGATTACTAGTCTTAGGGCAATATCGTCTTTCTTCTTGGAAGTTCCACACTTAGGCTGTGATTAGAGGAGCTGTTTAATCTGATGTTGTTGCTTATCCCTACTGGGTTTAGTGTGTGCATCCAGACAGCATCATCTGTCCCCCATACCCTAGTCGTTGGCTGACACTGGAGAAAGTCTGGTATTTGTTGATCAAATTGTTGTTACCACACATTTCCAGATGTCTGATCTCTCTGTTGCACATTCAAACCATTTGGGAGGACTAAGGCTTTTGCTCCCTGACTGCCATTTTTTTCCACAGTTAGTGATATGTACATAACCACATATTCTCTCCTGGTGAATAAATGGTTCTGTGCATTTGCAAAATATACTTTAAAAAAAGAAACTGCTCGCCTACTACGTGGTGACCATGCAGCAGTAGTCTGATGAATCAGCCATGGTTTGAGGCGGGATTAGGATGGCAGGTCTAGTCAAAACTTAAATTAGAGAGGCTTCCGGTTTTGGATTCATGGAGGATTGACGTGCTTCTCAGTGAGGAGCAGATCAGATGCTCTGTTCTAGGCAGAGATGGTGTTTTAATGCCTGCAGTCCACATCTTCTAGACAAGAAGGTGGCCAAGACATGCTTATAAAATTCTGTGGAGATTTACTTTGGCTGACGAGGAATCCCCCAGGGGTTTCTTTTTGGCTTTGAAGAGTTTCCGGAGAAGAATTGCATTCCAGCATCTACAGAAGATATCTGGATTCGTTAAATCGACTTAAATTCATCATGAGCCAAAGCTTCTTTGGGACTAATTAATATCTAATGGAATTTGACCGGTGCTTTTTGAAGGATCACATCTTAAAAAGGTAAAGATCTTTATCTATTGCTCCGGGACTAAACTAAGATTTATTTGGAGAAAAATAACATTAGAAGAGAACTGCAGAACAACAAGACGTCACAGGAAGTGACATCATAGAAATATCACGAGACTTCTATACCATAGAGAACGAGACTTCATGGCAAGAAAGGGAAGTGGTGGCCATTAAAAGAAGGGAAAAATAAACCTCCTAAGCCTCTCTAGGACTGTAACCATAGAGAAACATTGGCGGCCATTATAAGAAGGTAATTTTTTTTAAAAGAATGGGACAGTTAAAAAGAGTGGAGCCCATAAATATCAACATTTGAAGGTTAAATATACCGGACTATGTAATTCAAAGCTATTTGGGAGCAATCTATAAGAAAAAGAATTTTTTTTTTTTTGAAAAACAAAGGGAAAATCTCACGGCCGCCATTTTGGAAATTTTAAAACTTTAAAAATTAATATCTTGGCTTTGGAGCTTAGGAGGACAGTGAATTTGGGCTTATCTGAAAGGGCATGCCCTAATCTATAAGACTGTAAAGTTTCAAAAGTTTTGGTGACATAAATTTTAGTGCCTATATTTACAATTGGAAGGCAGTAATGTCAGCCTAAAAGCCAGGGAAACCAATACAGACAAGAGCCAAGACACAAGAAGAAGTTAAAAAATCTGAAAAAAAGAACAATGGATGCCATGGAAGCAAGACTGGTGAAGGTGATTAAAGAATCTGTAAGTGAAAGCAAGAAGGAATTACAAAAAGATATAGAAGCACTCACTAAAGAAGTTAAAGCAAAATCAAAAAGAATTCAAGATGTTGAAGATAAAGTGACAGACCATGATGTAAAAATAAACTCAGTGGATTCCACTATTAAAAAAATGCAGGCAAAAGCAAGATTGCAAATTAATAGAGAACCAGATACGTTTGAGAGGGGTACGTGAAAAAGATGGTATGGACTTAAGAACATACATAATAAGGACTATTGCTGAATTTGTTGGTGATGACCCTGAAGAGACTAACTATTTCTATGACTATATTTACAGGATCAATTCAGAGTATGCAAGGAAAAATAAACTACCAAGGGATGTGGTATTAAGATGTGTAACAAGAGACCTGGCGGGTAGAATTTTAAGTAAACAATATGATGGTAATTTGGTGGTGGAGGGCAGTGAAATCAGAATCATGAAAGAATTACCAAGAAAAGTTCTAAGCGATAGAAAACTATATTAAAAACTGACTGATCAGTTGAGAAAGAGTGAACTGAGATATAGGTGGATTCTTCCAGAAGGTGTGGGTTTTGAATACAAAGGGAAGAGAAGTACCATCACAAGTGTGCAAGACATGGAGAAATTTCTGATGGAAAATAAAAAATTTGGGGGTACAGATTAAAACCAGAAAATCACGATGGATTACAAATTATTATCTTGGAATGTAAATGGACTTAATTCACCACAAAAAAGAAGGGCAACTTTTCATTGGATTGGGAAACAAAAGTGTAACATTATTAGTTTGCAAGAAGTACATATTAAACAATTGGATTACAAATTTTTATGGAATAAGCAATTAGGTTTGGATTTTTTTCCACTGGCCAAGGAGAAAAAAAAGAGGTGTGGTTTTTTTATGTGAAGCAGGACTTAGAACCAAAATTGATCTTTAAAGATGATGATGGTAGGTTTATTGCAGTGGAAGTGATGTTAAACCACAAAAGAACTTTGTTATAGGGATTGCATGCTCTTAATGGAGCTAAAGACTCTTTCTTTAAGGACATTATGCAACAACTTGACCAAGTGACATATGAGCAAATTATGATAATGGGAGACTTTAATGGAACGGTTAAGAATATTTTGGACAGATGTGGGGAAAAAAAATAAAGAAGGGAAATTGCCAAAATCTTTTTTTGAACTAGTTAAACAAGAAAACTGTGTAGATATTTGGAGAGAAATGAACCCTACAGTGCAAGACTATACATTCTTTTCAGCAAGACGTAACTCTTTCTCAAGGATTGATATGTTATGGATTACAAAAAATTGGGGGTTGATAACGAAAAAAATAGAGATTTATCCTAAAATAAGTGCAGATCACAACCCAATAATGTGGTTTGTGAAGGATACTAAAAAGACTTTGAGATGGTGAATAAATGAAGACTTATTGCAGAAAAAAGAGGTAGTAGAGGCTCTGGAGAAGGAGATCAAAGCTTTCTTCCAAGTAAATGAAAATAATTACGTCCAATACCAAACGGTGTGGGATGCATACAAAGCAGTAATGAGAGGCATTTTAATCACACTGAATAATAAGGACAAAAAAGCTAAAGAAAAACAAATGATGGATTTACAAAAAGAAATTGGAAAGCGAGAGAGGGAACTAAAAAAAAAGGCCAGGAAAAAAGAAAATCTGAAAGGAAATTACAATTCTACAAGAACAACTAAGACATTTATTAAACAAAGAAGTAGAATGGAATTTAAAAAGGCTTTTCAACAAAAATCTTTTGAGAGCGCTAACAAACCGGGAAAATACTTGGCCTGGCAAATGAAACGAAAAAGGAAAAATAAAACCATCAATAAAATAATTTCGGGAGATAAAAAAATTGTGGATCAGGAAGGAATTAAGAGAATTTTATAAATATTATGCAAAATTGTTTAAAAGCCACATGGTGAATAAAGGAAAAATAGAGACATTTTTACAGAAAATAAATGCAAAACCTTTAACTGAAAACATGAAGAAAATGTTAAATGACCCGATTGAAAAAGAAGAAATAGAGGCGGCAATTAATTCAATGAAATTGGGAAAAGCTCCTGGTCCAGATGGATTTACAGCAAGTATTATAAAGTTTTGAAGGAGACTCTACTACCAAAGCTTCTGAAATTGATGAACATTATAAGAGCTGAGGGGAAGCTACCTAATACCTGGAAAGAAGCAGTAATCTCATTAATTCTGAAACAAGACAGAGATGCCACAAATGTAAAAAATTATAGCCCAATTTCATTACTTAATAATGATTATAAAATATATGCTAGTATACTAGCAGAACGCCTGAAGCAGCATTTGAATAACTTTATTAAAGAAGAGCAAGCAGGGTTTCTTCCCAGAAGGCAGATCAGAGACAATATTAGAACTGTAATTGATATAATTGAATACTATGATAAACATCCAGAAAAAGAAGTGGCTTTGTTTTTTTGCAGATGCAGAGAAAGCTTTTGACAATGTACATTGGGAATTTTTGTTTGCAGTAATGGAGAAATTGAGATTGGGTGAAGACTTTGAGCGAATGGTAAAAGCGATATATACTGACCAACAAGCAAGCCTTTGTATTAATGCAGATTTGACAGAGAAAATGGTAATTAGTAAAGGAACAAGACAAGGATGCCCTCTGTCCCCATTGATATTTATAATGACTTTAAAGATATTGCTTATGCAAGTCCAAGAAGATAAGGAGATAGAGGGTCTGAAATTGAAAGGTTGTTCTTACAAATACAGAGCCTTTGCAGATGATATGTTTATAAAGGAAAACTGACTCAAGTTACACTGTTGCTGCTTCAAAAAATCAAAGAATATGGTGAACTGGCAGGCTTTATGTGAACAAAAAAAGTAAAAAAAAATGTTTAAAAATATGTCAAAGAGTAAACAGGCAGAATTACAAAGTTTAGCAAATTGTGAAGTGGTTTCTAAAGTAAAATATCTTGGAGTAGAAATCACAACAAAAAATATTGATTTATACAAGAATAATTATGAAAAGCTTTGGCGGAAAATTGATGGAGATTTAATAAAATGGAATAGGTTGAACATAAGAACATAAGAGAAGCTGTGTTAGATCAGGCCAATGGCTCATCCAGTCCAACACTCTGTGTCACACAGTGTCAAAAAAATTATATATATATATACACACACAAACACACTGTGGCTAATAGCCACTGATGGACCTCTGCTCCATATTTTTATCTAAACCCCTCTTGAAGGTGGCTATGCTTATGGCCGCCGCCACCTCCTGTGGCAGTGAATTACACATGTTAATCACCCTTTGGGTGAAGAAGGACTGCCTTTTATCCGTTCTAACCCGACTGCTCAGCAATTTCATCGAATGCCCATGATTTCTTGTATTGTGAGAAAGGGAGAAAAGTACTTCTTTCTCTACTTTCTCCATCCCATGCATTATCTTGTAAACCTCTATCATGTCACGCCACAGTCGACATTTCTCCAAGCTAAAGAGTCCCAAGCGTTTCAACCTTTCTTCATAGGGAAAGTGTTCCAGCCCTTTAATCATTCTAGTTGCCCTTTTCTGGACTTTCTCCAATGCTATAATATCCTTTTTGAGGTGCGGCGACCAGAACTGCACACAGTACTCCAAATGAGACCACACCATCGATTTATACAGGGGCATTATGATACTGGCTGATTTGTTTTCAATTTCCTTCCTAATAATTCCCAGCATGGCGTTGGCCTTTTTTATTGCAAACGCACACTGTCTTGACATTTTCAGTGAGTTATCTACCACGACCCCAAGATCTCTCTCTTGGTCAGTCTCTGCCAGTTCACACCCCATCAACTTGTATTTGTAGCTGGGATTCTTGGCCCCAATGTGCATTACTTTGCACTTGGCCACATTGAACCGCATCTGCCACGTTGACGCCCACTCACCCAGCCTCAACAGATCCCTTTGGAGTTCCTCACAATCCTCTCTGGTTCTCACCACCCTGAACAATTCAGTGTCATCCGCAAACTTGGCCACTTCACTGCTCACTCCCAACTCTAAATCATTTATGAACAAGTTAAAGAGCATGGGACCCAGTACTGAGCCATGCAGCATCCCACTGCTTACTGTCCTCCACTGCGAAGACTGCCCATTTATACTCACTCTCTGCTTCCTATTACTCAGCCAGTTTTTGATCTACAAGAGGACCTGTCCTTTTACTCCATGACTCTCGAGCTTTCTAAGGAAACTCGTGGGCATTCGATGAAATTGCTGAGCAGACAGGTTAAAATGGATAAAAGGAAGTCCTTCTTCACCCAAAGGGTGATTAACATGTGGAATTCACTGCCACAGGAGGTGGTGGCGGCCACAAGCATAGCCACCTTAAAGTCGGGTTTAGATAAAAATATGGAGCAGAGGTCCATCAGTGGCTATTAGCCACAGTGTGTGTGTGTGTGTGTTTGTGTGTGTGTGTGTGTGTGTGTGTGTGTATATATATATATATATATATATATATATATATATATATATATATATATATATATACACACACACACACACACACACACACACACACACATATATATATATATATATATATATATATATATATATATATATATATATATATATATATATATATATTTGGCCACTGTATGACACAGAGTGTTGGACTGGATGGGCCATTGGCCTGATCTAACATGGCTTCTCTTATGTTCTTATGTTCTTAAAATGAAGGTCTTGACAGATGTAAAAGAAAGGGGAGGTTTTCAAGTGCCGGATTTTAAATTATATCATGACGCAGTTTGTTTGGTGTGGGTAAAGGACTAGATAATGTTATTAAATTATTATTATTATTACTAAAAAATTATTAACATTAGAAGGCCATGGAAATACTTTTGGTTGGCATGCATACTTATGCTATGGGAAAAGTAAGATGGATGGTTTTTTCTCACATCATTATATAAGAAGTAATTTGTTAAATACATGGTTGAAATACAAGAAATATGGTGGATGAGAGGAAACTGGATAAAGGAAGTAATAAAGTTATATTCTGATATTGAGGAAGGAAAGCAGATAACATACAAAAAATTGCTAAAAATACAAGGTGGAATTAAAATCAGTGGAAGAACTGGATTATAAATATAATTGGTTTCAATTGCAACAAATTAAAAGTCTGCTTGAACAGGATATTAGGAATGAAGGAATAAGACAAGATCAAACTGAACTGGAAAGAATGCTGTTTGGCGATAATGAAAAAATAATTTCAAAGGTATATAAATTATTATTGAAATGGTCTACAGAGGATGAAGTGATTAAATCTCAAATGATAAAGTGGGCAATTAACATAAATAAAGATATTCAGATGGAACAATGGGAATATCTATGGAAGAACTCTATGAAAATATCGACATGTAACAATATCAAAGAAAACTGTTTTAAAATGTTATACAGATGGTATATGACTCCTAAGAAACTTTTGAAAATAAACAAACCAGATGTCTGCTCGATGTTAGAAATGTAAAGAACATGAAGGATCTTTCTATCACATGTGGTGGACTTGTGAAAAGGCTATACAATTTTGGCAAATGATTCAGCAAGAAATTTCAAAGATTTTGGGCTACAATATAAAGAAAGCACCAGAAATCTTTTTGTTGGGATTAACAAATGGAAAGTTTTCCGAAACTTCCTGTTTGGGTTTTGGACAGTGCTGCAGCTCCCTAGTAAGGGGGATTTTTTTTCTCTGTTCAGGGTATAAAGGACCCCTCTGGGGGGCTCTATGCCCATTAATCTTAGTTAAAGGCTAATCCAAGACAACATCAAGCACCTTTTGCTGTTGATTTCGGTTTGGGGAAGATGGGGAACTGCCTTCTTCAGATCTTGAGATCCAGCTACAGGGGGGTACGTCTGCCATTGTCTGCAGAGGATTAAAAGTCATTAATTTGACTTAAGCCTGTCGGAATCCAGACACTTAAGAACTGACTTATGATTGCAAGACAACAGATAACAGAAAGTGATGAGAGAATAACTGTTTAAGGTACTTTGGTCTGTATTTCTACTCCAAGAGTCCTTGAACTTTATCTAAACGTTGTGTGGATTATAAACAGTTGGAGCTGAAGCATAATTGAATAAAGATAAATACCTGTCGGGTTTGAACTTTGAAAGTGTCACACTCTGGGTACCTCCCCCGGTCTCCCGGCGCCGCCGTCGCCCCTCCCGGGCACTCTGGGGCGTTCCCCGGAGGTCTCAGAAACAGGGGTGGGAGCCAGGTTACTTCACCACAGGCCCCCGTTCCCCTCCTGGCTGTGCTACGGCTCCTGTCGCTCTCTCTCTGGAGGCAGCCTCCATAAGCACCGGCCAGTTTCCTCCCCGACCTCCTCCTTCCCTCCCTTTATCCCCCCGTCTCAGTCCTCCCCCCTCCTGGGTTCTGCCCCTCTCTGGCTCCTCCCCCCCCTTCAAAGCCCCAGACGCCCGGGAGAGGCGGGCCGGGGCTGGGCTGCCTGGGCGTGCCTCGGGCGTCTCGGACTTCTGCAGCGTGCTGGGGTGTGGCGTCTCTCACGACCACGGGTCAGGCGGCTCTCCTCCTCTCTGCCCAGCGCCGGGCTCAGCTTCTCCCTCCTGCTCCCTGACGTCTCGCTCTGGCCAGGCTCCTCGGACCCGGAGATGGGCGCGGTGGCTGAGAGGCGCCGTTCGGGCGGCTGTTGGCACTCCGTCAGCCCAGGTGAGGGGTGGGGCCGCCGCGGGGGCTTGGGAAGGCGTGGGAGACTCTCGGGGCGGCGGCGGGGGCCGGGAGTGGCTGGCAGGTGCCGGGGGGTCCCCCTTGCGTAGTCCTCGCCCGGGCTGGGCGGGACACAAAGTAAAAAAGGCTTTAGCAGAACTTGAAAGGAAAAGGAATCTGTTATGACTGTCTGTGGTTTGCGGTTGATGACGTGGGATGTAGATCGCTTCTTGCTGTGTTTTCACTCCTACAAACTGGAATTTATAAACAAACTGAACTGAATTAAGGCATAATTGAAAGAAAATTCAGCCTGCTAAAACTGGACGTTGTTAGTTCAATAGCCTCAAAAGAAACCGGAGAAAAGGAAAAGTTGTTTTGAATTCTTGTGGCTTGTGGATTGTGGCTGATGAAGAAGACTATTTCCATACTTTCCCACAAATCTCAAAGGCTGCGAGACTAGACGCGAGAACGGAGCAACCTGTACCAGGAAGTAAAAGGGACTGACCAATCAAACAAGTCTGTAAGGATTACAAAAGCTGTGACATTTGAACCAGGAAGGAATTAAGACCAAGATCAAGAAGGACCTATCTAGGAACTGAATTTAACCATAGAGAAACAACGATTGCCATTTTAAAAGGGAGAAAAACTGTTAAATTTGTTAAAAATCAATATCTCTGCCTAGGAAGCTAGGAGGAAAGTGAAATTGTGTGGTGTTGGCTGCCAAGCTGTGCCCAGTTGCACAGTACTGGCCATCCAGCTGGGTCCAGCTGTGCAGTAGAAAACCTGCAAGGATTTGTGGGGAGGCACTTCACTTTCTTCTATATCATCTTCCCAACACAATCCCTCTTTTCCTACTCACTCACTTCCTGTTCACGTTCCTACCCACCAAGCAACCTATATTTAATCTGCCACCCATATTTAGTTATATTTATTTAGTTAATTCCTTTATACCCTGTCTTTGTTCCCTATGGAACACAAAGTGGCTTACATCATTTTCCTCCTCTCCATTTTATCCTCACAACAATCTTGTGAGGTAGGTTAGGCTGAGTGTGTGCAAGTGGCCCTAGGTCACCCAGTGAGCTTCCATGACAGACTGGGAATTTGAACCTGAGATCCTCATCTGAAATTCCAACCAATTTACCATGTTGATTTTTGCAGGGTGGCTACTGTTGAACAGTGGCAAGCGGTCAGTCTGTAGTGAGTTATGTAAGTTGTGTGGTAGCAAGGTGCCTGATAGTTACTGCCAGGCCTTGGCCACAGTAAATACTCCCTCAGAGGCCAAAACAGCCCTAGAAAGGGCCCTGCTCATACACACACACCCCGCCGCCTTTTCTAGCAGAAATAAAGATTTGAAAGTTAGAAGTACTATGGTGGTTGCCTGGCACTATTAATTGGTTCATTAAATCAGCTCTGTTTCACATCATTCAAGGAGAGAGAAAAAAGAAG
Source organism: Heteronotia binoei (assembly GCF_032191835.1). NCBI lineage: Eukaryota > Metazoa > Chordata > Lepidosauria > Squamata > Gekkonidae > Heteronotia > Heteronotia binoei. Next base: position 83,564,891 of record NC_083225.1, read on the forward strand.
GGACACTAGATTTAACAGAAGACATAATAAGATAGCTCATTTTATGAAGCGACAGAGAAAATTAAAGATGGGGTTCTTGAAATGAGGTGGAGTATATCTGATATTTTTGGAAGTACAGAATGTATCAGGTGTTGATGTTTTCATAGAAAAAGCCAGCTAAGATCAATCTGCTTTGAAGTCACAGGTCAGTGGATCATGGCACAATGAGTCTGCTACACAAGGCATGGATTTTCCATTTCCCTTATGATTAGATGCTGAACAAAACTGTATAGGCATTTCTATTAATAGTATTAGAACATCTCAGCAAATATACTGTATATTCAAAGTAAAATAGTGTCAATTATGGTTGATAGGGTTGCCAAGTCCAATTCAAAATATCTGGGGACTTTGGGGGTGGAGCCAGGAGACATTGGGGGCGGAGCCAGGAACAAAGGTGTGACAAGCATAATTGAACTCCAAGAGAGTTCTGGCCATCACATTTAAAGGGACAGCACACCTTTTTAAAATGTCTTCCTTTCATAGGAAATAATGGATAGGGGCACCTTCTTAGAATTGGACCCCCTGGTCCAATCATTTTGAAACTTGCGGAGTACTTTGGGGAGAGGCACTAGATACTATATTGAAAATTTGGTGCCTCTACCTCAAAAAACAGCTCCCCCAGAGCCCCTGAAACCGCCAGAAAAATTTCCCATTATACCCTATAGAATTGATCTCTACATAGGGAATAATGAAGACATTTCCCTCTCTCCGCCCCCTCCCCCCCCGTTTCTGGCTGGTCGGCTCTGAAGAGGGGATTGGCCACCCTACTCACCAGTTGCTGCCACCGGAGGTGCAAAAGCACATGGTCCTGGGACTTCCCCTCCTCCCCCCTCCCCCCGTTTCTGGCTAGTCAGCTCTGAAGAGGGGATTGGCCTCCCTACTCACCAGTTGCTGCCACCGGAGGTGCAAAAGCACATGGTCCTGGGGCTTCCCCTCCTCCCCCCCCCCCGTTTCTGGCTAGTCGGCTCTGAAGAGGGGATTGGCCTCCCTACTCACCAGTTGCTGCCACCGGAGGTGCAAAAGCACATGGTCCTGGGGCTTCCCCTCCCCCCCCCACCAGCCAGCTGATTGGGGCCAGAAGCAGCCTGGGAAAATGGAAGAAAGGCTGCTGCGATCCGGTGGAAGCTGGATTCAGGTAGCTGGCCCGAGGTTGACTCAGCCTTCCATCCTTCTGAGGTTGGTAAAATTAGTACCCAGCTTGCTGGGGGGGGGGGGAAGTGTAGATGACTGGGGAAGGCAACGACAAACCACCCTGTAAAAAGTCTGCTGTGAAAACGTTGTAAAAGCACAGGGGGCCTTTCCTTTCCTTTTTCCAGGAAAACTGCTTGAGCTGGCTTACAAGTAAAATATGACAAAATATGATAAAAAAGTCTCAGATAAAATTAATTGAAATAACAAAAATAACAATTAACACAACATTACAAAACCAAGCCAGACTGTAAGCATGGCATAAAACATCTAACAGCGGGGGGGGGGGGGGTTAAGTGCCATAAAACAGGCTAGAACACACAGTAAAACAATTTGAAAAATCAACATCTAGTTAAAAGCCTGGGTAAAAAGGAATGATTTAGCTCAAAAGAGAGTACAGTCGTCACCAGGCCAGCCTCGAAGGGTATTCCACAGGTGATATGCCACCACTCAGTGGCGTCACTAGGGCGGGGCCAAGGGGGCCATCGGCCCTCCCCCAGAGCATTCTCATTGGCCCCAGGCACTGACCCATGACCCCCCCCCCAACAGGAAGGGGCTGGCCCTGGGACTAGAACGCTGCTGCTGTGTGTGGGCTGGCCGGGATTCTGAAACCAGGGCCACGCTGCCGCCGGCTCAGCTAAAAGCATGTGGGTGAGTGGGGGAAACTTAAATGCTGCAAAACTGGTATCTTGGATTACGGGGGCTGGTCATGTGACCAGAGGGTGGATGAGGGAGGGGCCATGTGAGGTGGGCGGGGTTGTGTGCGGAGAGGGTGACGCAGCCCTCCAAAAGGGGTGATGCCCAATGGGGGGGGTGACTTGAATCAGTTACACCCCAGGGTGCAACCCACCCTAGTGACGCCTCTGCCACCACTAATTGCCACCTACCTCACCTTTGCAGGGGATAGGAGCAGCAGCAAGGCTACACAGTATGAAAGCAGGCAGTTTTTGAAGTACCAAACAATTTAGGGCCTTATAGTAAGAACCAACACTCTAAATTGTGTCCAGAAACAAACAGGAACCCAAGTGCAGATTTTTCAGCAAAAATGAGATGCAATAAGGATCCCTCTTTTAAGAGAAGTAAACATGTTTGGGACCAGCTGAAGTTTCAGAATTTGCTTTGACATTTCTCTTTAGATTACACTGGTCCTTTGTGGGGAGGGTTTTAAAAAAGTGCTGGCACTTTTATATAAGGTTGCACTAGTTTCTCACAGTTTCTTCCAGTTCCCAATAGACTTGAGAGAGCCCCCCCCATTTTACTATACACATAACTTCTGAAACACATGTAAAATAGAGGGACTATGTTCTCTTCCTCTCTCACACATGTTGCACACTCACTGGAAGAGCTACATAGCTCATGCCTGCTCACTCCACCATGCAGCTTTTTCCTGTTGAGATTTAAAGGCACAGACACATTCCAAAGCACATATAGTTTGCAAACCTCTTTTCAAATGTTCTGCTGAGATTTAAAGGCAGCTGGTGGGGGTGATAGGGTTGCCAAGTCCAATTCAAGAAATATATGGGGCCTTTGGGGTGGAGGAGACATTGTTGGTGGAGCCATAGGCAAAGTTGTGACAAGCACAATTGAACTCCAAAGAAAGTTCTGGTCATCACATTTAAAGGAACTGCACACCTTTAAAATGCCTTCCCTACATTAGAAATAGTGAAGGATAAGGGCATAGAATTGGACTCCCTGGTCCAATCTTTTTCAACCTTGGAGAGCATTTTGAGGAGAGTCATCAGATGCTATGCTGAAAATTTGTTGCCTCTACCTCAAAAAACAGCCTCTCCAGAGCTCCAGATACCCCCAGATTAATTCTCCATTATATCCTATGGGAATCGATCTCAATAGGGAATAATGAAGTGCCCTGCAGACATTTCCCTTCCCCCCCTTTCTGATGACTCTGAAGCGGGGGAGAGCCTGCTCCCACCTGGGGATTGTCATCTCTATTCATGAATTGCTGAACTTGCAACTTATTCAAAATAACACAGAGCAACTAAAGGTTAAAGTTTACCTTTCCTATGCAAATGACCTCTGAAAAGATTGTGCAACCACAATCTGGGCTGCTTTCACAGCCACTGGGAGCAGCCATGTTGTTCTGCCTCCACCCCCATTCAGCCTTAAAGACCAGACACACCATCCCAAGAGGAAGCCTTTCCAAGTGGAGTCTAAAGCCTCCGGAGGTGGAAAGGCACATGGTGACTGTGGGGGCGGGGCTTCCCCCCACCGGTCAGCTGACTGGGAGTGGGAAGGAGCCTGGGAAAGGGGAAGAACCCCTGCTGGGACCTGGGGATTGGCAAGCCTATGGGGTGGGGAGGAGCCTGCAAAATCAGGGCCTGGGGGCTGGCAAGACTAATGTGTGTGTGCACATGTGTCTCTACACACAGCTTCCTCATCACTTCTGACATCTCCTTACCAGGCTCAACACCCTCCAAAAGATACAAAACCATCATAATATACAGTCATATATGGTAAATAAATAAATCATATAAGGTAAATATTCTGTGTATATTTGTCCCACGTGCAGTATATGTATGAGCGAGAATTACTGTGCAGCCTTATGCATTTACCCCAACCTACTCCCATTTATTTTAACAGATCAGAGTAACTGCATTGGATTGCAGTGTTAGGCCCTTTCTACACTAGCCATTTGATTTTTTTTTCTTTGTATTTCAAAGCTACCTTCTACATTACATATCACCTGCAGTTCTGTCTTGCCTTGTGGTTTATTCTAGCTTCTACTTTTGTTTTGTGGGAATGCGTACCAACAGCTCGCTTACTGCTGTTGCCTTGCAGTTTTCAAAACTTGTTTTGGCCTGGAGCTTTCTCCAGAGTCCAGATCCAGATTTAAATGTAGAACTTTTCCTTTGGGTTTGCAAACTCCTCCCCAAACCTCCATAGTTTGCATTTAAATGTCAGATTGTTGTGTTAATTTACATCCCTGTGTGTGTTCCATGGCGATCTAACTTCTAACTTTAATTTGTATGGGCATCGAAGTTCAGTCATGACATAGTCCTGTCTTCAACACAATGAAAGAATCTGTAAAGGTTTTCAATGAGTGAAAATAATTGTCACTTTTAAATTAAAGCAAAGTTAGTTTTGTTAAACATATTGGGCGTTTTCGCACTGACCTTTTACTGGTGCGACCACCCTCCTCACGCCGGGGGATCTGCAGGGATTTCGCACCAGAAGCGCCGGCGCAGCCAAAAGAGCCGGCTACTTCCGTCGCGAAACCCGCTCAAACGTTTTCCTGCTTCTTGGCGGTTTCCGTTTGAGCTGGTTTCGCGACGGAAGTTGCCGGCTCTTTTGGCTGCGCCGGCGCTTCTGGTGCGAAATCCCTGCAGATCCGCCGGCGTGAGGAGGGTGGTCGCGCCAGTAAAAGGTCAGTGCGAAATCAGCCATTGAGTTTAAGGGGAATATTGCAGAGGCACATCTTCTAGCACACAACCTATAAAAGCACAAAATGCTATTTTTTTTTTAAAAAAAGTGCATTAAACAATACAAATACAGAAGTACAAATCCACAGATAACAGTTTCATTTGGAAAGGTATGAAGCAAATTTTTAAATGCAGAATCAATATAGGTGATGCAGATCTGTAGCAGTCAGATCAAGTGTTCACAAAATCTGAATCAAACCTGAATGTAGAAAGGACCTTAGTCTACCTATATATAGAACTGTTAACTGTATTCCATTTCATTGTCTGATGAAGTATGCCTGCACACAAAAGCTTACCCATTGTTGGTCTTAAAGATGCCATTAGCCTCTTTGTTCTATTAGTCTCCCAGTGTCTGCTTGTTTTTAAATACAGTGTAAGAAGCTGTAGTCAGGGCAGACCAGCATTGGTATGTTGGGGTAAGGCTGATCAACCCTTTCCTTCCAATCTGAAGAAAAGCTGTAGGACCCCATTATTTCACCATGGGAGAGCAGCCTATTGGGGAGAGTGATTTGGAGCAAACAAATGGCAGAATGAGCATTCCCAACATGGCTTTACCAGGTGTCTCTTCAAGCCATCTCTTTCCTTCTTATCTCTTCTTGCCATCTGGTGTCTCTTCTTGACATCTCTTTCAGAAATCTAGCTTCAAAATAACAAACAAAACCCAAATTAAACTAGAAAGTTCTCACATTTGGTCCAGGGGAAACTTTTTGAAGCACTTCTGGAAGAGAGCTGAGATGTAACCACTGCCATAAATATTAAATATTGGTCCTAAAACATCATTAAAGAGCAATGGGAGGAAAGTATTGCACAATGATTTGCAGCACAAATCCCATTAATGTCAATACTCTGAAAATTTATTTCCTGTGAACTACTTGAACAGGCTGGGGAAAAAAGAGTGGATGAAGGAGGGGGACTGGCATATACTTAAGAGGAAAAGAGGAAAAATATCTTGCCTGTTAATCTTCTTTGCCCAAGTTTCAGGGTTCAATTTTTTTAACTTTAAGTGGAGTCTGCTGCAGAGAAAAGAAGGGAAATGATAACTAATCTTTTCTGTTTACTTTCTAAAATGAATAGTAGCAGAGTTGAAGCCAGCTTAGAATGTTCTCTAAATGGCCTTTTGCCAGTCTCACATTGTGTTTGAGAAGGTTGCTACTATTCAATAATATAAGACATAGACAGAAGTCTCATGTTCTGGAGCTGAGCCAATGTGCTGAAAGAAGATTCTCAGACATGGTTGTTGCCTCCTCTCAGTATGCTCTTATCTTACCCCTGAGAGTGTATCAAAATTTCAATACATTTGGCTTTACTTCTTTGTGTATTTACATTGAGGAGTACAATACTGCATACATACCTTTAGGGAAACTCAGAAGGCACTACATAAATAGTGATGATAATGAAGATGATGCCACCATTAGATTGTGATTAGATTAGATTGTGGCTTGCTGATTTCTGTAATAGGAAGTCCAATGATCCTAGTGTCCTGAGCTGATTTTTGGAACAACTGTGCCCTATACTTTGCCCCTCTGTGATAGAAATTTGCAGTTAGAATTGTTCTATTTCAGTGTTTTATCTTTTCTATTTTGAGTGTGTGTAAAAATGTAGACTTTTTGAAATTATGCCCAAATTAAATGTGACTAATTTGATTAGGCAAGAGATATTATAGTGAAAGCAATTGCTGAGGAAGTAGATACCATTGTTAATTTTATCATTCAGCAAGGAAGAACAAATTAGGAAAGGAGAAAGAGGGAAACATCTGCAGAGAGATGACATGCATATTACTTTATAGTAAGAGATGGTTAGAATCACTATTCTGCACAAATGACTCCCTGTTCTGACCAACAGACATATGGAAAGTTGAATCAGTGAGTGTCCAAGCATTACAGATTTCAACATTAATTCTCATCTGATAATAAATGAAGCATGTGCCTAACTCTTCCACTGAAATCAGAAGGATATAATGACTATCTTTGACTGGTTCATGCTGTTTTTAATAATTATGCTTTGATATTTCTTGCCATTTCATTCATGACTGAAGTCTCATGGTCAATTCTTTGAGCCTTTTCCTTCCTTCTTTTTCCCTTGCATTTCCTCTTTTCCTGATACTCTCCTTCCCTTCACCTCAGTTTTCAACATTTGTTTCATTTGTATTTTCTTTGTATCTTTTCTTAAGCTTTGCTTCCTACCCCCACTTTCTGACTTGTCTTTCCTGCCTGTGCATAACTTCTGCCCCCTTCCAATCTCAGTTGAAACTCTCACAGCCATTTTTGGTTATCTCGGAAATCAGATAGTTGTCTGCAGTTGCCAAGAGTAATGCAAACTGGTTACCAAGATATCATGATAATCTCATGAGATCTGAGCATTTTATTTGGTTTTGATCCTTGTTCTTTTTTGAAATGTAAAATTTTATGCAATACTGGGGTATCCCCAGATTTGTAGAAAATGTTTCCTTTATGTACCTAGCCCTATTACATGGATTTTTAAAGCTACATTCACATTTAGATACAGAGAAGATTCCTTCATGTGTCATGGCAACTCCAAAGCATTTTCAAGGAAAATTATGAACAGGGTGGTTTGCCATTGCCCACCTCCATATAGTATCCTTGGATTTCCTAGGTGGTTTCCCATCCAAATACTAACCAAGGCCAACCCTGCTTTGTAAGCCAAAATGCCCTCAAAATGAGGTTGAGGAATTGACAGGTGGGCACCTGGCTTAAACAGGATCTTTTAATCTATGTATACAGGATACATGTCCAGAAATTATTGCTTAAAGTTACCAGGGACACTAATTAAGTAAAAACAATTAAAATTTATTCTTGAAAAATATAGACACACATACAAGATAATAAACTCATAAAAACATACACACAGTCCGATGAAAAATAGAGAGAGATTCAGAGACAACACAAGGATGGACAAACAGGGTGATACTTACCGATCATAGTCTTCAAGGAAAGCTCCAATGGCGACAAATGAGGACTAGGGGGAGGGGACCCTCAACTGGCCAAGAATCAGGGATGTATCTAGACAGTGGAACTGGGGTACTGCTGGATGCACACCTGTGAGGAGCTGGGTTACAGGTTATAAGGACTACCTTGAGACCTTAGGGGATGGGAGGTACAGGGGCGGATGACAGTGGTCAGCTGGTACATGACCTCAGAAAAAGGGGAGGCTCTGCAGTGACCATAAGGGCTGGACTTCTGCAGTAGCCAATAGCCATTTAATTGCCATTCCCTGATTGGATGCTCATAGCTGGCCAATGAGCAGACTTGGCCTTAGTTACCTGATTGGACTTCCAGGTAACAATGGGCCAAGGGGGAGGCTCCAGGATGACCGTTAAGGGAAAGAATGGGAAAAAATGTTAAGGTGGGGGTACTTAAGTCTATCAAACTTATCTAAAAAGATGACAATAGATGGACAAATTGCTACCTAGGTAACACCCGGTCTATATAAAGAACTTGGTTCTGGGTGAAGATGTTCCTCCTCCTCTTTAATCTTCTATTGGCACCAGTCTTTGTCTTGAGTTCCGTTGGACAAAGGTTTAGGCGGGCTGACAGGGTCCATGCCTAAGATAAGCTTGATGGCTCTTATGCTTAGGTGACATCTGTTGAGTACGTGAGCCTCCTGCTTTGCTATAATGGAGTCTGGCACTGCAGGAAGATAGCCGCTGGTGGTGTTAGCCTCTCAAGATGGATTCTCTGGTCAAGGCTGAAAACTGCTTGCCTGGACAGTTCCTGGTGGCGCAGCTTCTTCCGCTCCATGGCCGAGATGGGTATTGCACGCGGCAACTGGAAACCATCCGTTCTCCTGGTCAGCACTCCTTCCAGAGACACGGAGCGCTGCTGCAATGGGGTAGCTCATACCATACCAAACCTTTTGAAAACACAATTTTATTGATAACATATGGTAACCATATCCATTAATACCTTCTTTTTATCTATCCCATATGCTATTTTCTAATCCCCCCTCCCCCCATACCATACCAAACCTTTAATGGCATAACAGTTGCAAATAAAAATACACAGATTATAAAAATTTAAACATTGGAGATAAAATCAAAATGAAACCGAGATTACAGATGCATTCATACATGGTCAGATTTAAATTTAAGGATGTCAGCCAAAAATTTTGCCACAGCCTCGCTAACCTCCCCCTCAGTATCATTCAATAAATAATAGCAGGGTGGCAGAATAGACAAATCTGGGGAGAAAGAAAGCTTACAAAATAAATCTTTACAGAGATTATGATAAAAGGAACAATCAAGCAATATATGCTGAATTGAGTTGGGAATATTCGCTCCACAGGAACAGAGTCTGTCACCTAAAGGGACTCGATGATATCTCCCTTGTAAAACTTTGGAGGGAAACGCATTTAGTCTAGCCAACATAAATGCCCTGCGATGACTTGGAATGGTTAAGACTGATAGATAATGGGGCATTTTGCTGCAGAAAGCATAAAGACCTAAGGAAGCTGGGGAGCAAATATAAGGGTCTGTTGGCCGTAGTTTCGTTTCCTCCAACTCCCACAGTCTCAATTTAATACATCTGAAGATATATGACTCATCAGAAGTAAAAAAAATCATCAACCTCTATCCCCAACTGGTTAAGTTTGGACATAAGCACTGCTGTCCAGGATGAAACATATGGGTCTCTTTTCATACAATCAAGAAGGCTGTTAGGATCTGTTCTAAAGTGAATTTTGAGCCAGAATTTAAACTCTGCAATCCAGGCTTTTGTCTCCACCAAAGACTGACCCACTTCAGAGCAGAGAGCAAAGTAGGACACACATTTTGGCATACCAAGAATTTATCTAAAGAATGAGGCTTGAATGCCCTCTACTTTCCTGGTAAATGCTGAAATCCATATAGGGATACCATAGAGAATTTGGGTTAGCGTTTTGGCTTTGAACACCTTAACTGCTTCGGCAGCACATATACAATGGGGTAGCTATTAATACTCATAAGTCCCTTCCAGTTTGGTAGGCAAAATCCACGTTCTCTTGGCAGATGTGTGTGAGTTGAGTCTCCAGGCACCCTAGCAACCCAGTGGGTGACTACGATGTTCTGGAGATAGGGGTATTTTCCTCACAGCTTAGCTTCCAAGATATAATAAGATCAGAGATAATCTGGGACATCCAGATCAGGGCATTGATGGAATGTGCTCCAAAACTGGTGGATGTTGGTAGTGTTGTTATGAACCTGAGACCAATAGCTATGCTTTTGCAGTTAGGTCTTTTTTAGTGGTGGTAGGGAGGTTCCTTGCTGAGAAAGCTAGCTACATCAGAGGAAGTCTGGTGTTGGTGACATCTGGGCATTCAAGAGTATAAAATTTAGCTGCCTATCCACTAACATTAGTGTTAGAATATGCTACAACTAATTTAAATGATACTTAAATGACAACTAACTATATCTGGTTTTGGGCCAAAGTTTTTAAAGTACAGCAAGTACAGCAAGTACAGCAAGGCAGGAGGAAGGTGGCGGGCCTAGCTCGCCTGGGAAATTATAGATGTTTGTATGCAAATGCTAGAAGTGTTCAAAGTAAAATTGGTGAATTGGAATGTTTAGTGCTGGGAGAAAACATAGACATTGTGGGAATTTCAGAAACTTGGTGGAATGAGGAGAATCAGTGGGACACGGTGATTCCTGGATATAAGCTATATCGGAAGGATAGGGAGGGAAGGGTTGGAGGTGGGGTGGCTCTGTATGTCAGAGAGGATATACGGTCCAGTAAGGCTGAGATCAGAGAATTAGATTCACTTTTAGAAATGCTTTGGGTTGAAATAGAGGGCCCAAAAGGAAATTTAACTATGGGAGTTTGTTATCGCCCACCAAATCAAAAGAGAGAGGACGATTATAATATGATGGAAGGCTTAAAGATAGCGGCTAAACGTAAAAACTGTGTTGTAATAGGTGATTTTAACTACCCGCAGATTGATTGGGTCAATATGTGTTCTGGTCGAGAGAAAGAGATTGAGTTTCTTGATGCTCTCAATGACTGTGCTATGGAGCAGATGGTCTCAGAACCTACCAGGGGTGGGGCGATCCTGGATTTGGTCCTAAGTAATGCCCAAGACTTGGTGAGAGATGTAAAAGTGATTGCGCCGCTTGGGAGCAGCGACCATAATGTTATTGATTTCACCGTTTGTATAAATAGGGAGTTGTCCAAAAAGACCACCACAACCACGTTTAACTTTAAAAGGGGTAAATACACTGAGATGAGGAGGCATGTGAGGAAGAAACTGAAAGGAAAGGTACATATGGTCAAAACCCTTGAGAAAGCTTGGACGCTATTTAAAACTATAATCCTAGAAGCTCAGATAAAATACATACCACAAGTTAGGAAAGGCACAAACAGGCATAAGAAAAGGCCTGCGTGGTTAACAAATAAAGTAATGGAAGCTGTAAAAGGTAAGAAGGACTCCTTTAAGCGGTGGAAAACCAGTCCAAGTGAGATTAGTAAAAGGGAACACAGGCTGTGGCAAATCAAATGCAAGACTGTGATCAGGCAGGCAAAAAGGGACTATGAGGAGCATATTGCAAAAAACATAAAGACCAACAATAAAACTTTCTTCAAATATATTAGAAGTAGGAAACCAGCCAGGGAGGCAGTGGGGCCCTTGGATGACCATGGGGTAAAAGGATTACTGAAGGAGGATAGGGAAATGGCTGAAAAGCTAAATGAATTTTTTGCCTCCGTCTTCACTGTAGAAGACGAGAACTTTTTGCCCGCCCCAGAACCACTAATTTTGGAAGGGGTGTTGAAAGACCTGAGTCAGATTGAGGTGACAAATGAGGAGGTCCTACAACTGATAGACAAATTAAAAACTAATAAGTCACCGGGTCCGGATGGCATACATCCGAGAGTTCTGAAGGAACTCAAAGTTGAACTTGTGGATCTTCTAACAAAAATCTGTAATCTTTCATTGAAATCTGCCTCCATTCCTGAGGACTGGAAGGTAGCAAATGTCACCCCCATCTTTAAAAAAGGTTCCAGAGGAGATCCGGGAAACTACAGGCCAGTCAGTCTGACTTCAATACCGGGAAAGTTGGTAGAAACCATTATCAAGGACAGAATGAGTAGGCACATTGATGAACACGGGTTATTGAGGAAGACTCAGCATGGGTTCTGCAAGGGAAGATCTTGCCTCACTAACCTGTTGCATTTCTTTGAGGGGGTGAACAAACATGTGGACAAAGGAGACCCGATAGATGTTGTTTACCTTGACTTCCAGAAAGCTTTTGATAAAGTTCCTCATCAAAGGCTCCTTAGAAAGCTTGAGAATCATGGAGTAAAAGGACAGGTCCTCTTGTGGATCAAAAACTGGCTGAGTAATAGGAAGCAGAGAGTGAGTATAAATGGGCAGTCTTCGCAGTGGAGGACGGTAAGCAGTGGGGTGCCGCAGGGCTCGGTACTGGGTCCCATGCTTTTTAACTTGTTCATAAATGATTTAGAGTTCGGAGTGAGCAGTGAAGTGGCCAAGTTTGCGGATGACACTAAATTGTTCAGGGTGGTGAGAACCAGAGAGGATTGTGAGGAACTCCAAAGGGATCTGTTGAGGCTGGGTGAGTGGGCGTCAACGTGGCAGATGCGGTTCAATGTGGCCAAGTGCAAAGTAATGCACATTGGGGCTAAGAATCCCAGCTACAAATACAAGTTGATGGGGTGTGAACTGGCAGAGACTGATCAAGAGAGAGATCTTGGGGTCATGATAGATAACTCACTGAAAGTGTCAAGACAGTGTGCGTTTGCAATAAAAAAGGCCAATGCCATGCTGGGAATTATTAGGAAGGGAATTGAAAACAAATCAGCCAGTATCATAATGCCCCTGTATAAATTGATGGTGCGGTCTCATTTGGAGTACTGTGTGCAGTTCTGGTCGCCGCACCTCAAAAAGGATATTATAGCTTTAGAGAAGGTGCAGAGAAGGGCAACTAGAATGATTAAAGGGCTGGAGCACTTTCCCTATGAAGAAAGGTTGAAACGCTTGGGACTCTTTAGCTTGGAGAAACGTCGACTGCGGGGTGACATGATAGAGGTTTACAAGATAATGCATGGAATGGAGAAAGTAGAGAAAGAAGTACTTTTCTCCCTTTCTCACAATACAAGAACTCGTGGGCATTCGATGAAATTGCTGAGCAGACAGGTTAAGACGGATAAAAGGAAGTACTTCTTCACCCAAAGGGTGATTAACATGTGGAATTCACTGCCACAGGAGGTGGTGGCGGCCACAAGTATAGCCACCTTCAAGAGGGGTTTAGATAAAAATATGGAGCACAGGTCCATCAGTGGCTATTAGCCACAGTGTATGGAGCACAGGTCCATCAGTGGCTATTAGCCACAGTGTATGTGTGTATATAACATTTTTTGCCACTGTGTGACACAGAGTGTTGGACTTGATGGGCCGTTGGCCTGATCCAACATGGCTTCTCTTATGTTCTTATGTTCTTAAGTAGACATTCATAAGAAGTTAGTAAAGTCACATGAATCTAACTTATTAGGAATCTAAGTTGTTGGTTGTATTTATTCAATTTTTAAAATTTCTACAAATGTCTAAATATATGGTTGCTTCCTTTTTTCCTCACTATGACCAGTGGCCCTAAGTGGTAGTGCATTACCACTACTAATTCTTAAAGCTGACAGACCCTTTGAAATATCATACTACAAACACTGACTGTGATAAAAACAGTTGACTCACAGTTCACATTTAATGAAGCATTGTGTATCTGAAAGAACTAATTCAAGCTTCACTGTAAAATTCCAACCTTTCAGCCTTAAATTAGATTCTTCTTTTAAACAGATTCTCTTCCAAACCTTATATTGAATTTCTTAATTTCTTAAACAGACATTTAGTGTGGCATACATAGATCCCATTTTCTGATAGTTAGAGAGAGTGAGCTATGGAAGAGGAATAAAGCTTGAATAGTCACTCCCCCCCACACACATTTTAACTATTATATTTGTATACAGAATATTTTCACTTTCAGTATATGGAACATTTCACCATTAAAGCATTGAAAATCACATTAGCTGATACCATCATTTGGTTATTTACAGAAGATTAGTGCTGGACACAAAGTTTTAAAATCCCTGTTTGGCTTATCCTTTAATTTGTTTTGTATTTCTAGGCATTGGTAAATGGAGCAAAATTTCACAGATGGTATCATAGTGACCAACTGAGTAGAGGGAAACGTCTTTTACTGCTGTTCATTAGCAGTCCATTATAATGAGAACGATGTTGCTATTGATACATCAGGTGCCAATTTGTAAAAGTGTAAATCACTTACACCATTGGACTAATTTGATTACCTTTGAAGGATACAGAAATAATTATACAAATCATACAAGGATTTCTGCAAAAACTATGTGACCAGATGTGATCAAAATACTCTTGTATCTGTAGTCATCAGAATACTTGAATGGTTTGTGGAATAACAATCACCACACTGCATCTATGCTGGTTTTGCAGAGAAGCTGGTGGGTAGAGAAATAATAAAGTCAGTGCCTTAATTCCCATTGTTAGAAAATCATCACAACACACAAAATGTACCAATCTTAGCTTCACACAGAGATTCTACTGCTATGCAAGCTGGACCTGGAGAATGGGAAATTAGCTTTAAAAACTGTTACAGAAAGGAATAACACATGATCTTGTAGTCTGTTTATACCAGGGGAGATCTTGAAAGAGATACCTAAAATAACATTATGACAAGAATGAGAGATTGTAAACATAAACAAACAACTTTGTGGTAATAAAGTTAAAAGAATAAAAATGTAAAAAACCTATTCTGGGCATCTGAGAACTAATTCCCTAAGTAACCACAAGTGCACTCACACACACCAACAAGAGGGCACAGTTATAAAAGATAGGAGGGATGATAATGGAAAGTTTTAGGGAAGAGACTTATGATCTGAAGTTTTGGGCTTGAGATGTGGAGAGGTCCGGGGCAAACACAGCTGAGCAAGGGCAGAGCAAGGAGCCTGCAAAGCTAGGAGAAAGAGCCTGCAAACTGCAGTATGAGTTCTCATCAGGAAACTAGATTCCTCACTAGCAGGGTTCTGGACCAAGGATCTGAGGAATCATTTGCTATATTTATTTATTATTTTCAATTTATAACCTGCCCTTCCCACAACGGGCTCAGGGCAGATAACAACAAAATAAATATACAAAGTTAAAATTAATTCATATAATTAAAAACAGTATTACACACTAAAGAAGGACTTAAATTCTACAGATGGTGTCCTCTTTTATTGGCAGAAGATCCCCAAGGTTGATGGGATTTGGGCCATCCAGCCTTTGGAGAGGGTCAAAATAAAAAGTTTGAATCTCACTGGCTGGTTTAAAGTTAACTGTTAAACTTTTGGGGGGGGTGGGGAATGGGGAAAACACCTTGATTAGGCTATTGTGAGTGCACAAAGAGCCTCAGTGAGGTAACATGTTTAACATACTTTAGGTTGAACTGAGCCCCATCTGCTTTGGCACAAAAGTTTGGGTGAGTCAAGATATCTCCTGAAACTGGATGGAGCATAAATTAATTACTTAGGTACCCTTCTTCATTGAGTTTTGAAAAAAGGAAAAGGAAGAACCAGACATTGGTTAATGAAATAGTAACTTCCTTGGGCTTGAGAGACCCCTCTGGGATACTGGGTAATATCTCCAGTGGTGAAAATTCTTTTGCTATTAAGAACAATATGCCACTGAGCTCAGGGAGATTGTAATTCATCAGTTTATAATTTGGCACACCTTTCTTCATTTCAGGAATTTCCTAGTGTCATGGCTGTACCCAGTGATTTTATGAGACTCCCCAAGTTTCAGATTTCTTCAACATTTAGAAGGTAAAAGGGACTCCAGTAACCAAAGGGGTCATGGCTGGAGGAGGGAGCAGAATGTCTGTTGTGGGGGAGGAAGGTAAAGGAAATCGTAAACCACTCTGAGATTCTGAGATTCTTCTTCTTTTTTTTCTTCTTCTCCTTCTTCTTCCACCACAATGGAGACACAAAGCAATTTGTATCATCCTCCTCTCCTCCATTTTATCCTTATAGTAACCCTATGAGGTAGTTAGGCTAAGAATGTATGAATGGGCTAAGGTAACCCAGAGACCTTCCACAGTAGAAAAAAAAAACATTTAAACTTGGGTCTTCCAGATCCTAGCCTGAAACTCTAACGACTACACCACACTGGCTTTTTGTGGAATGGCTGCTGTTAAACAGTAGCAAGCAACCCAATCCTGGGTGAGTTATGCAGGTCATATGGTAGCAAGTTGCCTGATGGTTGCTGCCAGGCATGGCCTCCCCTCCCAAATTTTACAGATAGAAACGAAGGCTGGCAACATTGTTATAGCTGCCACAACCCCTATAATGGCCACTGAAAGAGCACTGGTTTTTTTGTTTTAAGATATAGGTGTTGCTTCTATCATTTTGGGCTTTTTTACCCACTCTTTTTTAAAAAAAAGATTTCAGGCTATTTTGCAAATATGGGGCTTTTTTTTTTTAAAGTTTATAGAAAGATTTTTGTCTTGTATCGTCACGGCTCCAGTCTCTGGATGTAAGGATCCACAGATATGACCATGTTAAGAATAAGATATATTGATTAGTAACAAAATGGGGCATTGTGGGCAGCAGAAGAGCCACGCTGGGGAGTGTTCTATACTACTTCTGCTGGATCCACCACACTCCTTTTGGCCAGCGGGAAAAGGTTACCTGTCCAGGCCATGAGAGCATTATTTTGCAGGGCAACACTGCCCTTGATACAAAGTCACATATGGTTGCCAGGCTGTAGCAAGCAAAAGGATGTACTGGATCAACCTGCCTTTGGGCTGGATGAGAGCTGCAGCACAGCCACTTCCCCAGCACCTCTCTCCTTCTGACAGTCATGGTGATGTTTCTCAGGATGGCTCACAAACACTGTGATTTGAGAAGACTGAGGTCTCTCCCATGACTTTACAGACTGGGCACTTGGCAAAATGTAGATCTTCCATACTGTGGAAATAATTACAGATGACAAGGTGCATTGCACACCCAGACTGCCTGGCAGCTGTGGATGTGCAAATGTCCTCCTCAAAAGATCTCCAGGGAGGGGAATGGTTGGCAGAGAGAGTTGACAAAGGGAGAAGGGAAACAGACAACAGCTTCTGCTTGTCTCATTCTCTTACTCTGGCTCCTCTAGGCCAGGGGTATCAAACATGTGGCTGGCTCCTATCAGGCTCCCGAGCAACTGGCTGTCATCTGCTTCCTTCTCCCTCTCTCTTGCTCCCTTCTGCATCACAGCTTGTTTTGCCAGCTCTCTCAATTGCACAGCAGAGCTACTGAGCCAAGCCTCTTTTCCTTCTATTGGCTGAGGCTCTCCCCTTCTGGTCCCCTAAGGAGGGAAGGAAAGAAAGTGCCAGAGCTTCCTTTGCCCAGTTATCTGGATCACACAGGAAACCTCAGAGAGTCCTCTCCAGATCGCACCCCAAATACAGCCCCTGTTTCTTTTCCTGTTTTAGTTGAGTCACTGACAGCTGTTGCTGTCTCCAGGCTTCTGCTTCCATTGGCTCAAGTGATTGATTCCCCACCAGTTGCTGTGTAGGTGCATTTTGACCTGCAGCTTCCTCCAACTCTCCCTGCACCTTTCTGATCTCTAAAAAATGAGATTGGGAAGGCATGGGGAGAACTGGAGGGAGCCTATAGCAGCGCCCACCTCACGGCCTCACTGGATCTCTATATTTTCGTCTCTTCGGGGTATTTTTACTTGTTCTGTTGATGGGACCGCAGCAGCTTTGTTTATTCTTCCCACAAAATATATAGGCTCACGAGAACTTTAACTTAAACCACAGATTTATTGTAACAAAAAGTCTTAACTGGGGATATGGGAGATATTTACACAGGCTTATTCTTTGTTCAGTTGTTTCAAGCTTACAGTCACTTTTACTTTCTTGGATCTCTCACAGTTACACAGTTCACCGTTCCCTTTAACTCACTCTCCACCTCTAGCCAAGGTCTGGCCTCTTGGGATTGATGTGTCTAGTCTCACCCCTCGACTGGAGTCTCTCCTCTCAGCCCTCTTGGTGTCTCAGACCCACATCCACTCCCTCAGCCTCCTCACTAGATCTTTAGAGTAGTTTCCTGGTGTCTGTGACCATTCCGGTCTTAACTGACTCACACACACACAGCCCTCTTGGCTGGTTTTGTCCAGCCGGCAGTCTCTGGAAGACTTCCCCGTCTCCGTCTCCAGCTTCTTCACAGGATCAACTGCCCTCTTAGCCCTTCTGGCCGGCACTAACTGACCCTCTCAGTCTCTGTCAGGTCCCCACTGACAGACTTCTCTGACAGGCCTCCACTCTGTCAGACTCCAACTGCCTGAACTCCTGCCTCAGCAGTTTCTCTCACTCAACTAACTTTTTTTCCCTCCCTGAGAGCTGTGAGCACTCTGCCCCCACCCTCAGGTCACCTGACGCAGCCCTGTGCGGCTTCAGTTTATTCTTAACCCTTTGCTTTCCGTCACATGCCCCTCCCCTTTTTGAGACATTGCGCAAGGCGAAAGGTCTCAGCCTTTTGCTGAGCAATGGGACATGGGCACACTTGCTTGGGTTACACTACGTTATAACACTTTTGTCATAACACCAAGTTCAAAATTATATACATTCTTCCTCCGTTATACAGACTAATTTTCTTTAACATTACTATACAAACAGACTTTTAAAATTTTACATTCTTCTTGATAGTGCATCTGCTATCACATTTTGCTTCCCAGGGATATGCTGGATGTCAAAGTTGTAATCTTGGAGCTGTAAACTCCATCTTATCAGTTTGCTGTTCGTATCTTTAACCTGGTTCAACCATTTCAGGGGAGAATGATCTGTACATAATGTAAACTTCCTTCCCCATAGGTATGGTTTCAGTTTACCTATTGCCCACACAATCGCTAAACACTCTTTTTCAATTACTGAGAGGTGTTGCTCTCGGTCCAATAACTTTCTACTAAGATACAGAACTGGATGATACAGTCCTTCCTCTCCTTGCTGACTTAGTGTTGCTCCTACCCCAACATTAGATGCATCAGTAAAGAGGGTAAACTCCTTTGAAAACTCTGGAGTTCTCAACACTGGTTCAGTGGTCAGAACCACTTTCAGATGTTCATACGCTTTTTGACACTCTGCATTCCAGTTTACTGGATCAGGGTTCTTCTTCTTGGTGCACTCACATAGCGGTGCTGCTATCGTGCTAAACTCAGGTATAAACCTCCTGTAGTATCCTACTATGCCCAAAAACGCTCGAATTTGTTTCTTGGTTTGGGGTCTAGGCCACTCATGTATGGCTTGCACCTTTCCCCAATCTGCTTTGATCTTACCTCCTCCTAGCACATGCCCTAAATACTTAACCTCGGCCATGGCTAGTTGACACTTAGATGCCTTGATGGTGAGACCCGCATCTTTCACTCGCTGTAACACAATGGCCACATGCTGCAAATGTTCCTTCCATGTAGCACTGTAAATAGCAATATCGTCAATATATGCAAGTGCAAATTCTTTCAGTCCCACTAGCATCTTGTCAATTACTCTTTGGAATGTGGAGGGAGCATTCCTTAACCCAAATGGTAACACAGTAAACTCAAAGAGTCCCTCTTTGGTTATAAACGCTGTTTTCTGCTGATCTTTTGGATCCATAGCTACCTGCCAATAACCTTTTGTCAAATCTAAGGTGGTAATAAAATTGGCAGCTCCAATGGTCTCGACTAACTCATCTATGCGAGGCATTGGATACACATCCGGTACTGTGATTTTATTCAGTCTTCTGTAGTCCACACAAAACCTCATAGTTTTGTCTGGTTTGGGTACTAGGACTACAGGTGAGGCCCACGGACTTTCTGATGGTACAATCAAACCCAATTTCAACATTTCTTCTACCTCCTGCTGTACATACTTGGCATTCGGGCCGGTCACTCTATATGGTTGGAGTGCTACAGGCCTCGAATCCCCTGTGTCAATCCTGTGACACGCTAAGTTTGTCTTCCCTGGTACATCTGAAAAAATTGTTTTGTACCCTCCCAATATTGTTTGTAATTGGCCTCTTTGTTCTCCATTAAGAGAAGGGGCGAAGTGAACCTCCTTAATGGTTTCTTCCTGGGATATTTTCCCCCAACCTGACAATTCAGTTCCCGCACACTCTCCCTTCTTTGCAATTAAAACCAAATTACCCCTGTCAAAATAAGGTTTTAACATATTTACATGGAACACTTTACATTGTTCACCATCTTCACTTAAATTCACTACATAGTTCACGTTGGAGACCTTATGGGCGATGGTATAAGGTCCCTCCCAGGCCACATCTAACTTGTTCTTCTTCCTGGGCTTCAACACCAGTACTCTGTCTCCTGACTTGAACTCTCTGTCTCTGGACTTGGAGTCGTACCACTGCTTCTGCCGTCGTTGCGACCTTCTCATGTTGTCTGCAGCAGCCGTCCTCACCTCCTGCAGATGCTGTTGTAGTTCTTGTAGGTAAGAGATGACATCTGTCTCCTGGATGTCCTCGTTTCCGGACCACGCCTCTTTCAGAACATCAAGGGGTCCTCTGGCTTGTCTTCCATACAACAGTTCAAATGGACTGAACCCGGAACTTTCTTGGGGTACCTCCCTGTACCCGAAGAGCAGGTGTTGCAACCTCTGGTCCCAATCGTTGGGATGCTTGTATGCGTAAGTCTTTAGCATATGGTTCAGGGTGCCATTAAACCTTTCATTGAGCCCATTTGCTTGTGGGTGGTATGCTGTAGTGGTCACATGCCGGATTCCACAAGCTCTTAACAATTCTTGCATCACATTTGACATAAATGTGGTGCCTAAATCAGTCACCATCTCTTTTGGAAAACCCAATCTTGAAAACACAGTCAATAGGGCTTCCGCCACTGTCTTTGCCTCAATATCCTTAAGTGGAACCGCTTCTGGAAACTTGGTGGCATAATCTACGATGGTCAGGATGTACTTGTTTCCCCTTCTGGTCACTCTGGAGATAGGACCAACAATATCTACTCCTATCTTCCCAAAGGCTTCTGTGACTATAGGGACTGGCTGTAATAGACCCTTAGTTTTGTCTAGAGCTTTCCCCACCATTTGGCAGGCCTGACACGATTTGCAAAAAGCCCTTATGTCCTTGCCCATATTTGGCCAAAAGAACCGTTCTTGCACTCGGTCCCTTGTCTTATTGATGCCAAGGTGAGAGGCCATGGGTGATGCATGAGCCAAATCCAACACTTGCATCCTATACTTTCTTGGCAGGACTAATTGCTTCTTTCTTTCCCATACTATGTTATGTTTTCTTTTTAAGGCCACCCGGTATAGTTTCTGGTCTATCACTTTAAATTGGCATGGGTGTTCAATTGTGATCTCATTATCACTCACCCCAGTTCTCTGCCATAGTTCCTTCAGGCTGTCATCTTGTTGCTGCTCTCTGAGGAATTCTGCAGCAGGGATGGTCTGCAACATTGTTTCCTCTTCTTCTGCTGGTTGCTGTACACACACCTCAGGAGCTGCTTCTGGCCTGCTTCTGGTAACAATGTTGACAGGATTAGCTTGCTGTCTCTTTAACTCAGAAGCCAAATCATTGCCCAATAAAAGCGATGTTCCTATGTCACTCAGGACTCCCACAATCCAATCACCTTGGAACTCTCTATACTTGATAGGAACTTCTGCCAGGGCCACTTCAAATGTAGGTCCTTTAATGCCTTTTATGGTGTAAGTTTTCCCAGGCAAATACTGATGACTTTTTACTAATTCTGGCTGTATTAGGGTAACACGCGCCCCTGTGTCCCTATAAGCCTTGACTTCCCTGTCATTTACTGTCACAGTCTCAGTATATTCCTCATCCAAGCTTTCCTGTACCTTCCACACTTTCAGAACACTAGCGGGTCTTTCTGGTGGTGTGTTCTCTGGAAGTGAGGGGTTTGTTTCTGCTTCTTTCTGTTGACTCTGTACCATTTTAACTGTCTTAGCTGGTGGGGTCTTTTTTCCTTTTTCTGGGCAAAACCTGGCATAGTGCCCTATTGCCCCACATTGGAAACAAGCAGCCTGAGTCTTCCTGTATGGAGGTGGACTGTACCGGTTTGCAGGGTTGTTGTTACCCGCCCCAGACTTCTCTGGAGAGTTCCAGACTCGGGGTTTTTTAGTTGGAGCAGTCCACATTGAACTCCCTAGATCTGATTCAATCTCATCTAGAATCACAGCTGCTTCTTCTACTGTCTTCAATTTCTTGTCTCTCAGAACCCACCTATACTGAGAGGGGACTTGGTTATAAAACTGTTCCAAGCCCACTAAGTTTTTCAGGTCCTCTAAAGTGGAAACTTTACTCCCTTCTACCCATCTGTTCAGGGCTCTGTCTAACCGACAACCTAGTTGAGAGTATGTTTCTCCAGGCTTCCTTCTGATTTCTCTAAATTTTTTCCTGCTTTGCTCTGCTGTTAAGCCAAAGCGGACTCTGACCCTTTCCTTGTACAATTGATAATCAGAAGTTTCCTCATCCCTCAGTTCAGAGTAGATTTCACTCAACTCTCCACAGATCTGAGGTCTCAAATAAATCATTCTGTCCTCATCAGCAACTCTCAAATCTTTACATGTTCTTTCAAAATTAAACAAAAAAGCTTCCACATCATCCCCTTTTTGGTACTTGGGGAATTTCTTTTGCTCTACTGTGAGTCGCCTCTCACTTCTAGTATCACGTTGAAACTCAGGCCTTCCCTGAATCTCCTGGAGTTTCAAACTGTACATTTTTTCCTCATGTTCTCTCTCTCTATTTTCTCTCTCTGATTCCAGCCTAGCCATCTGTATTTCTCTCTCTCTTTGTTCTCTCTCTGATTCCAGCCTAGCCATTTCCATTGCTTTTTCTCTTTCTGCTTCCCTTTCTCTGTTTTCTGCTTGAATCTTGGCCATCTGAATTTCTTTTTCTGCCTCTATTCTGGCCAATTCCAACTGTATTTTCATAGCCTCTATGCTCTGACTAGGATTCTCCTCAGGAATCTCTTCTTGTGTCTGCCCATCCCCCGTGGCTGTGGTAGTTCTCTTAGGAGGAGCCATTTCTGACAGGAATTTTTCACAGAACTGTCTTAATTCCTTTACTGCAGTGTCCCTCTACTTTCTGTGTGTCTTAGTGACACTTATTTTGGGGTTTTTCTTCGAAATCCCGACGCTGGCAACCAATTATAGCAGCGCCCACCTCACGGCCTCACTGGATCTCTATATTTTCGTCTCTTCGGGGTATTTTTACTTGTTCTGTTGATGGGACCGCAGCAGCTTTGTTTATTCTTCCCACAAAATATATAGGCTCACGAGAACTTTAACTTAAACCACAGATTTATTGTAACAAAAAGTCTTAACTGGGGATATGGGAGATATTTACACAGGCTTATTCTTTGTTCAGTTGTTTCAAGCTTACAGTCACTTTTACTTTCTTGGATCTCTCACAGTTACACAGTTCACCGTTCCCTTTAACTCACTCTCCACCTCTAGCCAAGGTCTGGCCTCTTGGGATTGATGTGTCTAGTCTCACCCCTCGACTGGAGTCTCTCCTCTCAGCCCTCTTGGTGTCTCAGACCCACATCCACTCCCTCAGCCTCCTCACTAGATCTTTAGAGTAGTTTCCTGGTGTCTGTGACCATTCCGGTCTTAACTGACTCACACACACACAGCCCTCTTGGCTGGTTTTGTCCAGCCGGCAGTCTCTGGAAGACTTCCCCGTCTCCGTCTCCAGCTTCTTCACAGGATCAACTGCCCTCTTAGCCCTTCTGGCCGGCACTAACTGACCCTCTCAGTCTCTGTCAGGTCCCCACTGACAGACTTCTCTGACAGGCCTCCACTCTGTCAGACTCCAACTGCCTGAACTCCTGCCTCAGCAGTTTCTCTCACTCAACTAACTTTTTTTCCCTCCCTGAGAGCTGTGAGCACTCTGCCCCCACCCTCAGGTCACCTGACGCAGCCCTGTGCGGCTTCAGTTTATTCTTAACCCTTTGCTTTCCGTCACAGAGCCACTGGTCAAAATGTGCCTGCTCAGCAACTGGTGGGGAATCAATAACTTGATCCAGTGAAAACAGAAGCCTGGGGGCAGAGCAACAGTGTCTGCAGAATTGGTAAAGGAGCAGAAGCAGTTACTGCAGAAACACTTGTACCAGTACCATCTACCTCTACAGAGAAGTCTGCAGGTAGCCCAAAAGAAGTGTCTACTGCAAAAAGAGCTCTGCAAGGCCATGTCAAGATTTGGCCTGATTATTCCTCATCAAATGATGAGGACACCAACTTGGTAAATGCCATAGATGGCAAAACCATAACAGACTCTGAGGTGCTGTCAGAAGATTTGCAGCTAGCTGTGACTACTGGAACTAAACCCCGGAGGGTCAGAAGCAGGAGACAGCACCAGGACTGCAGAAGGACTGATGGATACTTGCACTGCCACAGATGCCTAATTCCAGGGATTCCATGGTCCTCCCCAAGACTCCAAGAGGAAAAAAGACAGGAAATGCTTATAGATTCCAGATTACACAATTGACTGTCCAAGGCTTTTCCCTTTCCTGAAAGCCCCAAAGCATCCCCTCTATTCCTGCTTCCAGCTCTCCTTCTAAGGTTCCCAACCTGGGGATCTCTTGGAATCACAATGGATCTCTCAACTACAGATATCAATTCCTCTTAGGACTGACATAGTTCAAAGTTGGGAACTTCCTGAAGATATAGGGGTGGAGCCATGGAAAGGTGAGTTTTGGGGAAGGAAGCAACTTCAGCAGGGTGTAATGCCAAAGCAGCCATTTTTTTCTAGAGGAACTGATCTGTCACCTGAATAGCAGTTGAAATTCTAGGGGATCTCTAGCCCCCCACCTGGGGGTTGGCAACCCTCGTTCCATGGAAGGAATGCATGTTTAGGACGGTTGAGTCTATGACATTACACCTTTTTGAAGCTCCTTGCCTCCTCAGACTCCACTATGTCCAGGATCCCCCCCTGTCCCCCCAAAAAGCCCCTCCAAGAATAGTCTAACCTGGAGCTGGCAACACTACCTTCTTTTTACCTTACAGCCAGCCTATCTTTATATGACTTTCTGTCTTAAACTGTCTTCCCTGCCCCAGCAGCCTCTGCCTATGAAAACAATGGCCCAATTATATGGTGCCAGCCACTGGGCCAGGCCAACCTGCATGGTAGGGAACCCTGAAGGACTTGTCGGAGGTGTCTCATGTTTCCCGGTATTGCCCTTCCCACACTATTTCTTCTATCTCCCCTGATAGCCCCCATCTTTTAATCCCTTTACCTGTCTCATTCTCCTCTTCTCAGCCATTCACCAACCTACCTTTTATTTGCCTTACATCTTCAGCAACATTTATTATTTATTTACTTCATTTATACTCCACCTTTCAACACAGTGGGGACAAAAGCAGTTTACATTATTCCCCTCTTCTTCTTTTTACCTGCATAACAACCCTGTGGGGTAGATTAGGCTGAAAGTATGTGAGTGGTCCAAAATCTCCCAAAGTTTCCACAGCTACTCTGAACCTGGATCTCCCAGACTAAGTTCTAGCTGCTAGGCCACACTGGCTTTTATAGGGTGGCTTCTGTGGAACAGTAGGAAACAGCCAGGCCTATTTGAGTTACATAAATTGGGTAGTTTCAACTCATCCAGAGGTTGCTTCCAGGTCTAGGGTTGTCAGTCGCCAAATGGGATGTGGAGATCTCCCATAATTATAACTGAACTCCAGATGGCAGAGATCTCTCTCCCTGGAGAAAAGTCAAGCTCTGTGGGTTGGGTTTGATTTCTTAGTATCTGACTGAGTCCTCTCCTCTCCCCTCCTCAAACTTGCCCTCTTGAGACTTCACCACAAAATATCCAGGAACCGAGGTCCGAATCTACATGTTTTTTGAGGAGGGGCAAAATTAAAAAAAGACGCCCCCCTTATGGGCCATTCTATTTTATGGTCCCATAGAATACAATGGACTCCATACCCAATTTGGCGCCCCCCCCCCCGTCGGCACCCAAGGCAAGTACCCCCTTCTGCCCCCCCTAGATCCGGCCCTGCAGGAACTTAGAGCTAGCAACCTTAGGTCTGGCCCCAATGAGTCCTCCCTGAATGGCCAAAATAGTACTGGAAAGCAGGAATTCCTTTGCATATTAGGCCACACACCCCTGATGTAGCCAATCCTCCAAGAGCTTACAGTGCTCTTAGTACAGGAATTCCTGCTACAAAAAAAGCCCTGCTGGAAAGGGTCCTCAAATAAATTCAGCTTGGAATACTGTGGTTACCTAACAACAACCACTGAGAGATGCTGTTACTTAAAGCTACAGCTTTTATTATTTTGTTCTTCTTTTAAAAAACCCACATTTTATTTTATTTTTTAATTTCACATTTTTCTGTAAATCTGAGGCATTTTGGTTTGTTGAAAGCTTTGTCTTGCCTATTCATAGCTACAATCAACAGATTTAAGTATCCACAGATTTGGCTTTGCTATTAGAATATGATTCAACTAAACACATTAAAAACATTAGAACCAGGGAGCCAATAACCATTGTAAACAATTAAAGCCAAAACCTGCAGGCAGTGTAGATGCCATTATTTTAGGCAAACAAAACAAAATATCATAACTGACCTTGTGAATCTCTAACAAAGCAAAAATATAAAATTCCACCTTTCTGGAACATTTTCTGTATGGACACTCTACTGTGCTTTTCATACCTTTGAACATTCAGTGCTGGATTCTCTTACTGTTTTCTTACTTTTTGACAATAAGCAAAGCTATACATTTTCTTTCTTTCATTCTTTTTTTTTAAGACAGCTGAAAAACTGTTTCTACAGAGCAGGCTCCTTAGGCTATGACCTCAGTGGCCAAGAATAAATGTCTTAATACCTGAGCAGTGGGCGCTTAGAACTGCTGGCCTGAAATATAAATCATATTGCTTTGGGGCCTTGTCTGAAGCTGATGAGTTGTATTCAGTGAAATCCAGTTTAATTTGGGAAGTGAGGATTGGTAATGTGACATGACTCTATAGCAGTAAAGCAATAAAACGACCGTTGAGAATGCGACTGGATATTTGCAAAGAGCTAAGTATTGACTAAACAGCCTACACTTCCATGGTCTTAAAACAAACAATAAAAGAAAACAGGGAGAAGCCCTTGCTAGCTCACAGCCTTGTGATAATTCAGCCCAAATCCAGCCGCGCCACAACAGTGGCCGTAGGCTGGGGGGGCCGCGGTTGCCTCCTTGTTGGAGGAGGAGGCGGTGTGTTTTCCTGGGCATCTGGGGCTTCCTGGGGGTGGTCCGTCGGGACTATAAGAGTCCCAACCCTGCCTCGAGCCACGCAGATCTTTTCGTGGCTCTCGGCCCACCCACTTGCCTTGCAGCAGTACAGGTTTAACTGGTCGCCTTATTAGGGGTCAGGTAAGAATTTTTTCACTTTCATCTGATTGGCTTCTGGTGAGGTGTTTTTTGCCTACCTTGTACTGCTTGTTAGAGAGGGACAGATGGTAGTAGTTTTTAAGCGTTGGCAGAATGAGCAAGGGGTTACGGAAGCCCAGGTGAGCACCCAGGGCACCGCACCAGTTGAGTGCAAGAGATCGGCAGGAGTGGCAGATGGTCTCCATGGCTCAATGTTGCAGAATGCCGATTGTGTGATCCCTCCCCACAAGACTGGCTCTTCCTGGGTGATTATGCCAGTGTGGGTAGGAAAATCTGGCCTGGCCGGCCTGCCATGAGCCAAAGCTGTGGCTCATGTCGGGGGCAGGGTGGCTCGCTCACACCTGGACAAGGAAGGGTCATGGGGATGACCCCGGGGCTTGTCCGGCTTCTGGTAACCCTTGCTGTATTAGTTCAGTATGGTTATATTTAATAAAAAGCCCCATTTTACCAAACTTATGTTGTCAGCCTCTTCATTCCAACTTGGGGGGCAATAGATTTTTGCATGAACTCCCAACAGTTGGGATTAAACAGGCCCCAGTTTTTTTAAAGGGTCTATATAATAAACAATATATGGGCGATTATAATCTGTTTAAACGCACATGAGATGTAGGGGTTAAAGTATTAAATAAGATACAAATCAAGTTCAAATTTCTATTTTGTTCTGAACTGGATCTATTGGGTCAATTACTTGTGAGTCTTGCCTGCCTCACAGGCAATTGTAGGTATAGAAGGGGGTGAGGAGTGTACCCATTTATGAACCCTCAGATTCTTGGAGGAACAGTGGCACAAATGTATAAAATGAAAAGTGGCATGTACCAGTCTGGTAGTTTATTTGAAAGCTAACACAGCTGAATATTGAACTTTGTGTACATTTTCCCCACTACAGAAATCTATTATCACAAGTTGTCAGCTAGCAAGGTGTCCCCCTCTCTTTTCTTGTGTTCCTTGCATTTTTTTTCATGTAGCTTTGATTGTAACTCCCTGATTAGATACAATATAGTGTCTCCCTCTGGTTGCATAAGACGCTAATATCTGGGGGAGCTCTTCGGATTCAGTCTCCTAGCAAAAAAATAAATGGAATTTGGAAAATTTGGAATTGGGTCAGGATGGGGGCTCATTTTGAGTTCTCTGCCTTCAGTTTGGTTTTGTTTTCTGAAAAGGGGAAGGGAGAGAAAAGCAGGTCTTCCGATCAATCTGATCCCAAGGAAAGAATAGTTGCTGGTCTGCAATGTGACTCTAGTAGCACCTTAGAAAGATGTGACTCTAGTAGCACCTTAGAAATCAGAAAGATTTGAGGAGTATAAACATTTAAAAGTCAAAGTTCCTTTTGTCAAAAGGAAGGAGAACATTAGTCAATCAGGCCTTCCTATGCAGAAATTTCCCTCTTACTGTTCCTCATATATGTCTGGATTTGAAAAAGCATTGGATTACAGCGGAGTGGCCCTTGCCTGGACCTTGCTTGGAGTATGTAGGCCCTGGCCTGGACCTTGAACTGCTATGCTGGAGACTCACCTGGACTATAGACTGGTTTGATTAATTTGATTATTATTAGTAATTGGCCTTTGTTTTTTCCCCCCTGTGGGGGCTAGTTAATAAGTAGTCACAGCTGTGTTCCTTGGGTGAGGAAGAAGTTGGTTTTTGCTATTAATATACTTTTCTTATTTTACCTTTTATTTGTTTTGCTTTGGAGGAGTTGCCTTTATACCAAGATAACTATATGAAGGTAGGTGTGACAGACCGTGCTTTTAAAAGCTTACAAGCATTGTATAAAAAGGTATAGGACTGTGAAGGGTTAATTCTTCACAAAAACATAGAGCCTTGAGTAACAGACTGCTCCAAAGAATCTGATTGGTTAGCATCAGCTGAGCAGAGAAAGACTTGAGAGCTGAATGCTGAGGAGAAATTTGGTCTGAGTACAGCCATAGCTGAGAAGAGTTGAGTACTGACAGTGTCTGAATTCAGCCTAACTGAGAGCAGTTTAATGCAGATGGAGTACTGGGGAGATTGGCAAGAAAGAGTAGGTAATAAGGCAAATACTCCCATTCAGGCCAAGAATATGATATAGATCAGCGGTCCTCAACCTTTTTGGCACCAGGGACCGGTTCTGCAGAAGACAATTTTTCCACGGATGAGGTTTAGAGGGGGGGGGGGATGGTTTCAGGATGATACAATTGTGCACTTTATTTTGGTGTGGAGGTTAAGCGTGTAGACTCTTATCTAGGAGAACTAGGTTTGATTCCCCACTCCTCCACTTGCAGCTGCTAGAATGGCCTTGGATCAGTCATAGCTTTAACAGAGTTGTCCTTGAAAGGGCAGCTTCTGGAAGAGCTCTCTCAGCCCCACCCACCTCACAGGGTGTCTGTTGTGGGGGAGGGGGAGATAAAGGAGATTGTGAGCCACTCTGAGATTTGGAGTGGAGGGCAGGATCCAATGTATTATTATTATTATTATTATTATTATTATTATTATTATTATTAATAATAATACATTGTAATATATAATGAAATAATTATACAACTCACGGCCCAGTTGCTAACAGGCCACAGAGCAGTACCGGTCCATGGCCCAGGGGTTGGAGACCCTTGGTATAGATCTTCTCCCAAAACGGAGATACCTACTGATTTTAATTCAGAGTTATTTATTTCAGTTACCTGAGAAATTAACTCAGAAGTTTTACCCCCTGATTTCAATTGACCTTTCCCTCTCAATGTTGAGTAAAATCAGGGCTTTTTTTTTTGTTTAGCAGGAACACACAGGAACGCAGTTCCGGCTGGCTTGGTGTCAGGGGGTGTTGCTTAATATGCAGATGAGTCCCTCCTGGGCTTTTTCAACAAAAAACTCTTTGTGGAATAATGGTGATGTCAGGGGTGTGTGGCCTAATATGCAAATGAGTTCCTGCTGGGCTTTTCCTACCAAAATAGCCCTGAATAAAATGTTTTGTTATTTTTGAACTTTCAAAAGCCTTGAGTGTGATTTCAGTTGTTTAAGTTAAATGGGGCTTGCGACCCAGAGTTCTTCAGGAAAAAAAATAAATAGATAACTAGGGTGGCTCAGTCACAAAGGGAAAGAAAAATGGAGGGAAAATCTTGCCTCTGAGGGAGAGAAGTAGATGGGTGCATGGTAGCAGACAATGGCAAACCACCTCTCTTGAAAACCCTACTGAGTGATGTAAGTTGGCTGAAATTTGATGGCAAAAAACACCCAAACCCTCATCTTACCTTCCACTTGCCTTCAGGGACAAAACAATGTATTCTTCCTCCTCTCAGGTGGTTTCCCTGAATCAATTGAATTGATAGACCAGGATCTTGGTGTGTGGTGTGGGTATGCTTTCTCTGAGACCATACACATCCAGATCATAGGGTTAAACAATCATGAAATTAACTTTTATTTATGGCTTAAACACAGCATTGGAGTATATAACCAACTGCTAAAGATTCAAGGTGATAAAGTTGAATTAAAATCTGCAGAAGAATTAAATAACAAGTATGACTGGTTTCAAATGCAACAAATAAAAAGCTTGATGGAAAATAATATTAAATCTGTTGGAATTAGACGTGAGCAAATGGAATTGGAAAAGGTTCTGCTTGGAGATAATGAAAAATTAATATCGAAAATATATAAATTATTGTTGAAATGGTCTACAGAAGAAGTAGTAAAATCTCAAATGATTAAATGGGCAATTAATGTAAACAAGGAAATACAAATGGATACATGGGAATATCTTTGGAAGAACTCGATGAAAATATCAACATGTCAGAGTATTAAAGAGAACTGTTTCAAGATGATGTATAGGTGGTATATGACTCCGGAAAAACTGGCAAAGATGAGTAAAAAGATGTCAGATAGATGTTGGAAATGTAAGAAACATGAAGGTTTTTTTTACCATATGTGGTGGACTTGTGGAAAAGCAAAAAAGTTTTGGCAGATGATACAACAAGAAATATCTCAAATTTTGGGATATGATTTTAAGAAAGTAGCAGAGACTTTTCTGTTGGGATTACAAATGGAAAAATTTCCAAAAGAAGATAGAACTCTAATTTGGTACTTGCTCTCAGCTGCTAGGACATTATATGCGCAGTTATGGAAACAAGAAAAAATACCAGATAAATGGGATTGGATTGTGAAAGTTTTATCATGGAGTGAGATGGATAAACTAACAAGAACTTTAAGAGACTATGATTTGGAAGTGTTTAAAAGGGAATGGAAGAAATTTAGAGGATATATAGAAAAAGAGTGGAATTTGAAAGGACATTGGGCAATTTTTTAACAATGAATTTAAGAAACGGGAGAAATTGAACCTTGATGGGTTAAGGGTACCTTTATAAGTGAACTTAAGTATATAACATCGGTGGAAGTCTAGTAAAGGAGGGAGGGGGGATTAGAAAAATATCATATGGGTTAGGGATAGTAATGATATAATTAGATATTGTTACCATATGTTATTAATAAATTGTTTAAAACACAGCATTGGAGTGAATCAAGTAGACAATTACAAAATTTCTCCATGTTTGAACTTATGAACCATAGCTCTATTTGGACATTTGGGATTCTTTGTTCCAAGCTGATTTTCTCCAAGTCAGTGTCAAGCTGTTGTTCTGCTACACCCTGGCTCAAGCTTACTATTTCTTTACTCATCCAGTTCTCCTCTAACCAAACTAATGATGTTCAGCTATCAACATGTGACCAGCATTCTATAGAACAAAGCTGGAGTCCAGTAGCACCTTTAAGACCAACATTTTTTTTATTGAGAATATAAGCTTTCATATAAAAGCACACTGCATCAGACACTAGTATGGGATGGAATTAGCAGTGTTACATATATAGAGAATGGGCAGTGAATCAGCCTGCAAAATAGTGAAAATGTTTTTAGCAGATTAAAAGAATAACAAGTTGGGGTCTGGTAATCATCGGTTTGGGTTGACTGGGTGGAAAAAAACAGCAAATACAATAAATGTCCAATAGATCCAAGTGAGCAGCCATGTTGGTCTGAAGCAATAGAACAAATCAGTAGACAAGAAGTACCTTTAAGAGCAACTAAATTTTATTCAGAATGTAAGCTTTCATATGCTCTAAATACATAATAAATAAATGTCAGAATTGGAGATGGATTATGTCTTAATTGTGAAGAGTAATAAATTAGAGTATGTTGTAATGTTCCATTGGCCTCCTCTAAAGCATGGGTTAAAATAACAACATTTTCCTGTAGAATTAGGCTGAAGTCTACTCTGTTCAAATACTAATACAAAAATACATTAGAATACAGTGGGTGTATACCTCTCAAATATGGGTTGAACTAACAACATCCTTTTCTAAGAGTAGTTCTGTCAGAGAGATTTCTACTCAGTTATATTGCATAGTATCATAGACAGATTATACACTATTCTAAAAGAGAAATACAGTGGAATAAAGTGGATGCATAGCTCTACTTGGAGATAATAGGTTTTGCATATGTAATGAGATAAGAAACTAATATCCCTGTTCAGTCCTGGGAAGGTGTTTGTTCCAAGTTTCATAATAATTTGTAATTCAGCAATTTCCCCCTCCATTCTGTTCTTGAAGTTCCTTTGCAGTAAAACAGCTACTTTGAGGTTTCCCATTGAATGTCCTAGAAGGCTGAAATGTTCTCCTACAGGTTTCTCAGTTTTGTAATTCCTGATGTCAGATTTGTGTCCATTTATCCTTTGGCATAGGGTTTGTACTGTTTGTCGTATGTAGAGAACTGAAGGGCATTGCTGGCATTTAATAATAATAATAATAATAATAATAATAATAATAATAATAATAATAATAATAATAATAATAATAATAATAAAAATAAAATTTTATTTATACCCCACCCTCCCCATCGAGGCAGGCTCAGGGCGGCTTGCAAAGTGTGGCAAAAGCCATATTAAACAATAAAACAATTGTACATTTCTGTACCATTTAAAATTTACCATTACATTTACATAATAAAAATCTAAAATCAATCTAAAATAATCTTATCTTATTGCTAACTCGGTTGTTGATGTTATTGATGGCATGATGTTCATTTCAGGTTTCATCTTGGAAGGCTAGCCGGAAGAGGGCGGTAGCATATATAATGGTGGAAAATGAGCACATGAATGAGCCTGAGATGGTGTAGTTAATGTTGTTAGGTCCAGTGATTGTGTTGTCAGTTTCATCAAAGACTCTTGCTTTTGTCAGTAACAAATTCAGCCACAGAAAGAATGTTCTGTTTTGGTTAGATATACCCCAGTACTTTGTTCTGCTAAAATATAAAGGGATTATCTTTTCTATTCAAAATCCAAATTTATGCAAGAACTATGGGATGATGTTTTATGAGCACAAAGCATTTCTACTTATGCCAGGAAGGGTGTGGTCCCTCACAAGAACCTATTGATTCTCATCTCCTCACCAGAACCTGATAGCCAAATTGCCCTTGAATGAGGTGTAGGGGGAAATAATTTAGGTCAAAGATGGCAAATGTGCGGGGTCAATAATCTGTGCATACAGAAGTCAGTCTACCCAGAAGCCCTCTTGAAATAATTAGATTTATTGTCTAAAAGGGGGTTTTATTAAGAAAATTATTCAAGCATACAAGAAAAATAAAATCACACAACAATCACACTGTTCTAGGAAAATAAAGAGGGGAAATTGGTTAGGGAAACACAGAGAGGGTGATACATTACCGATCTCGAAGAATCCAGAAGAATGACCCAATAGTGAAGAATGATGGAAGGGGGAGCAAGAAACGACCAGTGTATCTTACTATAATGGGCCCAATACTGATCAGGTAAGTGGGGGTGGGTCAAACAGCAAAGGTAGGGGTATCATAGGATACACATCGAACTGGCCAAAAACTGGCCTTCTTATAGCCAAATTTGTGTCCTAAGGTGGTATCGTGCTACATTACATCATCCCGGAGATGGCTCCCAGGATTTTGACAAAAGGATTAATGGGCAATGATGGTTTTACCTAGTGCAAACCATTGTTAAAACAAAGGAATTTAAGTGGGCGGTCTTGCACCAATTTTTTTTACTATTATGACACCATAACTAACACAATGGAAGAGGTCTATGTGACAGGATTAAGTAGTTGACTGGCAATAATCTTTCACAATGTTCTATTGTTTAAAACACTTGCCTAGATGATCGGCAGGAAGAGTCTTTTGTTAGGTGAGAAGACATTGCAACAGTCTTATTGTTAACTGTTGACTTCTTAATTAACATCTCCAAAGCATGACTAGTCTCTGGAAATGTGATATGTGTTCTTGACATCTCCTTTGCATGGAGGTCTGTAGGAATGACTGTTTTGTTTTGGGGCATCTCAGGAACATGGCTTCTGTCAGGAGCTGCTTCTAGCACTGTTGTCTGGATGACAGGAGTGCAGTTGCTGTCTGCAAGGCTGGGCAGCTCATCTGGGAAGCATGAACTGGAGTCCTCTTTGCTGGGCAGGCACAACACAGTCACAGGCACAAGTAGGAAGCTGGCTAAAGCTTGGCTGGGAACACTGCTGCATGATCCATACAGAGCGAATATCTGTACTGAGGCCGGCACAAAGACCAAATGCTTATAGTCCAACAAAACTGAATGTCCATAAAGCAGTAGGCATATGGGTTTTGAGTTACAGTGTCCATTATAATTGTAAGACCATGTGGGCCTGGCATCAGGGCCAGGGGAATCAAAGTTCTTAATGATGGGAGAGGGAGTCCAGAACTAACAAACCTATAGCAGAAAAGTTGTGGAAAGATAATCTAAGCAGCTTTGCCAGGAAAATGGATTGCAAATTGGGGGGAGGGGTTGCAGGAGAACAGATGGGGAAACAGATGGGGAAAATCCTGTGGCCTTTTATGGCATCTGGCTTCCTACCCTGGATGGTGCTTCTCTTATGCCAACTCAGAAGGTGAGGAGTATGGGAGTGATGCTGGATGTCTCCCTTTCCATGATGGTCCAGGTCACAGCAGTTGTGCGATCTTCCTTTTACTATCTTTGGCAGGTCAAACAGCTAGCGCCCTACCTGACCCCCCCCCCCCAAGGACTTAGCAACAATGATCCATGCAATGGTCACTTCCAGGTTGGACTATTGTAACTCGCTCTACACAGGCTTGCCCTTGAGGCTGATCCAGCAACTCCAACTGGTGCAAAATATGGCAGAGCAGCTGTTAACTGGATTGCCTTTACAGGCAAGCAGTCAGCTGATGCTGTGCAAGTTGCACTGGTTACCAATTGAGTAATGGATCTGTGTCACGTTCTCAGGGTGCAGGCAGGCAGGAGTCCAAAGCCAGTCCAAGGTCAAAGTCCAGGAAGTCAAGCAGGAGCCAAATCACCAATGCAGAATCACAAACCGGAATCAGAAGTCAATGTTCAAAAGCCCAAAGGTCAGGGTGCCAAGGAAATCAAGCAGGTCAGGATCAGGAAGGAGCGTGGATGCAAGCCAGAAAATAGACTTGTTGATTCCACAAGGTTACCAGGTCCTGGGTGGGAGCTATATGGGAGTCTCAATCAGCCTGCTCCCTGGGTGGCAGTGACTCTGCCAGAACTCAGGGCTGAGAGACTTGAAGCATCGGCATGCCTCATGTCTTCGCTCTGAAAGTTCTTTCCAGAGCCTGCTTCAAACTCTTGAGATGGGAGGAGGAGACCTTGGAGGAGATTGATCGTCAACAGCTGACGTTGGTGCCTGGAGAGTGATTGATGGGCCAGCTGCTGTTTGGTTAGCTGAGGAACTGGCTGGCAACTCTTCCAGGTCTGTTAACCCTTCTAGCTCCTCGTCAGGGCTCATGACACTCTACTTCAAGGTTCTAGTAGTGACATTCAAAGCCTTAGGCTGCCTGGGACTGACATACCTGCAGGACCGTCTCTCCCCATATGAGCCCCAAAGACTGTTGCGATCTGCCAATCAACATATTTTGGTCATCCCTGGCCCAAAGGACGTTTGACTTGCCTCGACCAGGGCCAGGGCTTTTTCAGTTCTGGCCCCCAACCTGGTGGAATCAGCTTCCCATGGAGATCCAGGCCCTATCAGTCTCGTTACCATTCTGTAGGGTCTGTAAGATGGAGCTGTTCTGCCAGGCCTTCAACTGAGGCAAGCAGGCGTCCTCTCTTCTTATTGTCTATACCACTTATTGTGTTCCCCCACAATGACTTATCATCTGAACTATTATATTTGGGTTGTTAACTATGTTTTAATCTGCGAAATGTGCCTGTCCCCCCTGTATTACATTTTTTACTTTGTATTGTTGAATTGTAGATTATTAATTTATTGTTATATTTTAACTGTTTTTATGCCTGTAATCCACCTTGAGCCCATTATCCACTAAATAAAACAACTGAATTAGGTGGTAATGAAGACCTGATATGCCTGTGCAGGAAGTGAAGTAACTGAGTAGTACATATATATAATACACAGGAATGCAGTTCTGGCTGGCTTGGTGTGTGGGGGTGTGTGGGGGGTGGCCAAATATGCAAATGAGTTCCTGCTGGGCTTTTTCTACAAAAGAGCCACCCCAAACAGAACATAACTGAGACATTTTGAGCTCAAGGATGCAGACATCTGTACTCATAACAACACCACACTTATAAATTACTCATCTGGATCACTGCAAGAGGGCCTGCACACCAGAGGAAGAGTACTAAGTGCAGCTTAAAAGGATGTGGTGATATAACTTCTCAGAGATACTAACAACTTACCAACAATTTATGCAATTCCACAGGGCCTGTATGGCAGAGATGTTCCACCACAGTTTTTGTTGAGGGTAGCAATGGTTTATTATACAGTCGGCACCTTTCTTTCACCACAGTCGCTTTGTAAGTTTTATTCCCCTCCCCCCAACAGGATGCCCTGGTAGTCCAAGGTATAGAAAAAACTATAGGGCACCATCTGAGTTTTATAATTTTAATGAAGTTATATGTTGTTTTAATTGTACACTATTCTATGTTATACATTGCCCAGACCCTGGCATGACCTAGGATAAGTTATTAAGTTTTTTTTTTAAAGTAACAGCAATTTGCCTTGTCTGATTCAAAGCCTGAAACTCTTACCAAGAGTGAATAAGAACTCAAAATTGGATTACATGATTAAAAAAAACCCTGTACTCTGTAGGTGGAGTCTGTCTCCACTTTCCCAGATTTACCCAAGTAGAGTTGAGGCATGCCTCACCCCAGACAGTAAGGCTCTACTCCATATTAGGGGCTCCTCAAAGGAATGTGGACTTATATGATGAGTTCAGAGTTAGCAAAGATGCCTGTCCTCACCTTCTTTCCCAAAAGGTTGCTCTCACACAGCTAGCAAGGGGACAAAAATGGGAGACATGCTTACTTCTGAAGAGGCCAGCCTGGATTTTGTTGCCCTGGGGGATTTTTAGCAAGTGAAGGTTTGACCCTCCCAGGAAGTTTTCCTTGATGTGATGAACTGGGTGCTGACTCCAGGCCTACATTATTATAAGGTGGAACTCTTAAAAGGGGGCTTGGACAGCTAAGGAGAAGGTGGGTTGCTGGATGGTATTGGAAGCTAGCAGATGCTAGCTAAGAGGAGAGCTAAAAAGAGGGTAAACAGGAGTGATTGAAACTCTTCTCTCAAGCTTGTTCTTCCCATGCTGAGGCTGCCTCTTACAGGCAAAAGGCCCTCTGAAGGATGCTGCATCCCCCAGCTCATCAACTCCTTGCAATCTGATAGACAAACAAATCCAGACCAGGCCCTTTCCTTTTTATTTGCCTGCACTACAAAGCATTTAGAAATATTGTAAGACTGATAATGTAAAATAAATAGCAAAGGCATAGTTGTATCTGGCACAGCGGATGAGAATAAA
The DNA here is from genome assembly GCF_032191835.1 of Heteronotia binoei. Classification (NCBI taxonomy): domain Eukaryota; kingdom Metazoa; phylum Chordata; class Lepidosauria; order Squamata; family Gekkonidae; genus Heteronotia; species Heteronotia binoei. Next base: position 83,602,726 of record NC_083225.1, read on the forward strand.
TTTAAGGTAGTGGAAGGTGGTAGATTCCTTGTGCTATTTGGAATGCACATAATATGAATGGTTTGCATGCCTATTCAGTATGGCTTTGTACAGAAGCTTCGCCAGATGATCTTTCAGGCTGTATTTCAAATGCTTCTCAATACTGTTCTCTGGAGCATGATAAGGAAAATTTTCTTTACAGTAATGACTAACAGATGGCACTATAGTTGGACAAATTCCATCTCATATGGCTGTATCTGGCAATGACCAGTGGAAACAGGATGCTGAGAACCATGGCCTTGCATATGTTTTCAAGACAGATACATGGAGAGAGTTTGACTTGGATGCTTAACGATACAATGCAATTGTTTATGCTCCTAAACACATATTAGCAGGGTAGGCAGGAATCAAGCCCAGGTCTTGAACAAAAAAAGAGGGAGAGAGGAAGAATGGCGAAAGTGTGACAGAGAAAACTGATGTAATGGGGAAATTTAGGAAAGGAAAGGCTTACAATGCCATTTAAATATAGGTATGGATAAAATTCAGACAAAAGTGAGAAAGAAATAAAAGATTAGGTCAGAGGATACAGCATAAATCCCACAAGCTGAATAAAGACCAGTAGTCCATAGTGGTGGTTTTCAATGACATTTTTCAATGACATTTTTAGAGTGGGACCCAACGCCAATGAGTTCTGCCGCCGCCTTCGAGAGGTGCTTTGCTGTTTCCAGAATGCAGGTCTCAAGGTGAAGTGGGAGAAGTGTTCACTTGGGGTGCAAAGGGTGAAGTTCCCCACACTTGGGGTTTGTGGTGGATGCCGCAGGAATTCACCCAATGGCCGACAAGACCAGGGTGATAGTTCAGGCCCCGGCCCCCACTCGCAGGGCAGAGCTACAGAGTTTTTGGGGGCTCCTGAACTTTTACCATTCATTCTTGCCCTACAAAGCAGCCCTGGCCAAACCCCTACACAGACTCCTAGATAAGGGCGCCCCATGAGCCTGGGGAAAATAGCAGGCCACGGCCTTCCAGGTGGTCAAGGACATCTTGGTTTCAAATGAGATACTCCACCATTTTGACCTCCCCGTGATTTTAGCATGCGATGCTTCCCCTTACAGAGTGGGCGCCGTCCTGGGCCACCAACTCCCGGATGGGAAAGAGGTCCCCATGGCCTATTACTCTCGCACTTTGACCCAGGCTGAGTGCAACTAAGCCCAAATAGATAAGGAGGCATTGGCAATCGTGGTGGGCGTATACAAATTCAATGACTACCTGTATGATAGGCGTTTCACAATTGCCACAGACCACAAGCCATTACTCGGTCTACTCGCCCCAGACTGCCAGACACTGCAGAGCCTGTCACAGTGGGTCCTGTGGTGCAACGACTTCCTCAACTCATACACCTACAAGCTTGTCTACCACCCTGGCAAGGCAATGGGACATGCAGACGCCCTCAGCCGCCTTCTGCTGCCGCAGATGGACCCAAATCCACCCCTAGCCCACCACATGATGCTCCTGGAGTCTCTGCCGGAGTGGCCCCTCCACGCAGCAGAGGTAGCCAGGTTCACGGGCAGAGACCGCATTCTTGTACGCATTTTAGACTGGGTGGGGAGGGGTTAGCCCACAGGCAAATTGGACGCTGCATTCAGACCGTTTGTTTCCCACTGGGAAGAACTCTCCTTACACAAAGGGTGTATGCTTTGGGGCAAACAGAGTGGTTGTTCCTCCCCCACTCTGGAAGCAAGTGTTCAAAGCCTTGCATGAGATGCACCCGGAGATAGTGCGTATGAAAGCTCTGGCATGGAGCTATGTATGGTGGCCGGTAATGGATGAAGAGATTGAGGGGTGGGTTAGGAGGTGCCCGCCCTGCCAAGAGTCCCAGACGAATCCGCCTGGTGCTCCCGTTCACTGCTGGGAATCCAATTGGGTACTGTGGTCCTGGCTACACTTAGACTTTGTGGGGCCAAACCAAGGGCAGATATTTTTTTATCTTGGTGGATGCTTACACGAAGTGACTGAAGGTCAACCCAGTCACTTCCACCTCCACTGCAGCCACAGTCAGAACCTTACGGAGGGTTTTTTGCACCCATGGAGTCCCTGACACCATAGTGACGGACAATGGCACCGCGTTTACCTCCTGGGAGTTCCAGGAATTCCTGAACAGGTACTTCATCCACCACATATGGTCCGCTCCTTTTCACCCGGCCACTAACAGCCAAGTGGAGCGCATGGTTCGCACAACCAAGGAGGCCCTGTCGGTGTATTGAGTCCTCTTTCCACAGCATGACAGGAGCAACAAGGAAGCAGGTGGATCTATCTGACAGGTCAGGTCAGAGTAACCTTGTCAGCAAGCCGGTTCTGGCTGGACAATGACTATGGGAAAGTACCTGCTGGAGTCAGCAAGTATATGGACTGCCTTGATTGGCTGACTTGTGTATATAAGGACTGCAATGCCTATATGTAGTTCTCTCACTCGAGAGGTGGATGCTGGCGGAGCACTTTGTCGCTCAGATGTATGTTTCTCACCGCTCTAGTAGCTTTGTATATATCTTGTAAATACACTGATTTGATACTAGGTGCTGGTGTGTGGCTCACCTTCTTTCCGGAGTTTACTATTGTACAGTTCTCTATTCCTGACTCTGCACACACATGCACCGATAGGGTTATGGGCCCAGCGTGGTTCCGCTGCGCAGAGGAGTGTTGAGAGCTGTCCAGACGTTGTGGTGGAGCCGGAGGCGAGAGAAGCCGTGGAGGACAAAGACAAGGAGTTCCAGCTATCTCTGTCTGAGAGCGAGGGGGAGGACGGTAGCCAGCTGTCTGGAGGAGTCGGTGAGATGGCTCAGCAACAGCTTGCCGTGGCCGTGGAGAAACTTACATCTGCCAACTACGCAGTATGGAGCTTGAGGATGGAGCATTTCCTGAAGCGGGAGGGTCAATGGCTATTCGTGAATAACCCCCCTGCTGTATTATCTCCAGCCGAGACTGTGTTGGCTGAAAAAGCACTTGCAAACATAGTGCTGGCTGTTGGAGATGACCAGCTTATCTATGTGCGAGGCAAGGACTCTGCGAAGGCTGCGTGGAATGCACTCAATGGTGTGTATGTTAGAACCACTGCAGGCTCCCTAATGGCCTTGACACGCAAGATGTTCCATATGCTGATGCCGGCTGGAGGGTGTGTAAGGCAGCACATTAAGAACTTGACTGACTGTTTTGTTGAATTGGAGACCCGGGGAAAGGTGATTGCTGATGATGACAGGGTTTATATACTGTTATCTTCCCTACCGCCAGAGTTCTCTCCACTCATTACCTCGTTGGAGACAGTGGACGTGGCCACACTAATGATGGAGTATGTGTGTGCTCATCTTTACGATTACCAGGAGCGAGTGGCAGCTGTTATCCATCCAGGAGTGTCAGCTGGTGAGCGTGTGTCTGCAGAAGCATCTGGGAAAGTGTCCAGAGAGGAGCCGGTTCGTGCTGCTGGCAAGCAGCCAAAGCCTGAGATAGAGCCGAGAGCATTGGCTGTGAGGCGTTGCTACAGATGTGGGTCTGCATCTCACCTCTTGCGTGCTTGTCCCGAGGCTGGGAGGTGACGTCGTCAGAGGCAGAGGAGTCAGATTACCACAAGCAGCTGTGAGGAGGAAGCCCAGCTGGTTACGTCATCAGCAGCAAGTGCCGGGTCGCAGTGGATTTTAAACTCCGGTGCGACAAGTCATCTCTGCTATGAGAAAAGCCTGCTGCGAGGCATTAAAAGCTCCAATCTTTTCCACGTGAGGCTAGCTGATGGGTCGTCGGCTGCTGTGCAGTGTGTGGGAGGTGTTGACTTTCCCTCATTAAGGTGTAAGCTCCAAAATGTACTGTGTGTTCCCACTCTGAGATCGAACTTACTCAGTGTCAGTGCTTTAATTGATGGCTTTGAAGTACTGTTTACCAAGGAATGTTGTAAAATTCTTGGAGGTGGGGGAAAGTTGCTGGCTATTGGCATCAGGGTTGAGAATGTTTATGTGCTTAGGAGTGCATCTGTCAATGCAGCTCAGGTCACCAACGTGCCAGTGCATGACAGATTTATTCATCTAATTCACCGCAGACTGGGGCACTGTGGCTTTCATGCCCTAAAGAAAATCCTGCAAATGATGTCAGATCTAAAAGTCAAGCCGTGTAAATGCTTTTTCGACTGCCAGGTCTGTAAGAAGACAAAAAGCAAGGCTTGTGCTGTTGCAAAGCAAAACACTAGGGAGACAAAGCAGGCTCTAGAACTGCTTCATCTAGATGTCCTGGGGCCTTTTCCCAAAAGTCATTCGGGGAAACAGTTTTGCTTAGTGGTAACCGACGACCACTCGAGGTTCTCATGGGTGTTTTCAATGGAACATAAGTTGGATGTGTTTAAATGCTTTACACAGTGGGCAAAGGCTGTGGAAAGGCAGCTAGACTTAAAGATAAAGGCTGTTCAGTCAGACCGTGGGGGAGAGTTCACCTCGAATAACTTTAAAAACTGGCTAGAAAGCAGAGGGATTGCTCAGAGGCTAGCAAACCCAGCAACCCCACAGAAAAATGGCCTGGCAGAGAGGCATGATGCCATCCTTCAAGGGTATATGTATGCCATGTTGGAAGATGCTAGTCTACCATTTGTGTATTGGGCTGAAGCTGTGCATTCTGCAGCTTATACATATAACAGGGTATGGACTAGGGCTACAAACGACATACCTTATAGAAGGTTATATGGAAAGCTGCCTAATTTAAAATTTCTGAAGGTGTTTGGTACCCGGGCATAGGTTAATATTCCTTTAAGGAACAGAAGAAAGGGAGGTGACTGGGCGAATTGCCTGACTTTTCTGGGCTACGAGCCAGGAACAAAATCTTATCAGTTTTGTGATAAGAAGGCGAAAATCACCTACAGCCGTTCAGCAAGTTTTAATGAACAGAGCAGCTGGGCAAAACTGCACGGCTCTGGAAATGAAACTGTTTTGCTGCCATGCTCAGACAGCAGCTCTGGGGAAGAGCAACAGGAGATAAAACAAGAGCCAGAACCTCCAGCTCAGGAGGTGGTATTGCCAGAATCTCCAGCTCAAGAGGTGGTAACGAGTGAGCCCAGAGGGAGTGAAACCAGTGTGAGTGAGCCCAGTACAAGTGAGGGGCCACGGGTGTCCTCCAGAGCAACGAAAGGCATTCCTCCTGTGAGATATAGGTGTCCAGAAATAAAGCTGGTTAGTATGCCTGACCCCCACCAAGTGCAACTATACCCAGATAGACAAAGAGCCTTGGCAATAGTGGCGGGTGTGCATAAATTCAACGACTACCTGTATGGTAGGCGTTTCATGATCGCCATGGACCATAAGCCGCTACTGGGCCTCCTCACGCCAGACGCCGCAAATTCTGTCACAGCGCATCCTACGGTGGAATCAGTTCCTCAATTCATACACATATGCCCTGGTCCATCGCCTGGGCAAAGCTATGGGACACACTGACGCTTTCAGCCGCCTGCCACTGCCCTCTATGGACCCGAACTCAGCCCACCATGTGATGCTTATAGAGACTCTACTGGAGAGGCCCCTCCATGCCACCGAGGTAGCTAGGGCCACGGGTAGAGACCGCATCCTCGCCCGTGTTTTAGACTGGGTGGGGAGGGGATGGCCCGCAGGCAAACAGGATACAGAATTCAGGGTATTTGCATCATGCAGAGAACTGTCCATGCACAAGGGGTGCCTTCTCTGGGGAAGTAGGGTGGTGTCCCCCCCCCCCCATTGTGGAAACAAGTGCTGGAAGCCCTACACAAAACTCATCCGGGAATAGTGTGGATGAAGGCCCTGGCACGCAGCTATGTATGGTGGCCGGGAATAGATGAAGAGATTGAAGGGTGGGTTTGAAGGTGCCAGCCCTGCCAAAAGTCCCAGCCTGATCCACCCAGTGCCCCTGTCCCCCACTGGGAGTCCAATAGGAGGCCGTGGTCCCAGTTACACCTAGATTTTGCGGGGCCATACAAGGGCCAAATATTCTTTATTTTGGTAGATGCATACACCAAGTGGTTGGAAGTGATTCCCGTAGCTTCAATCTCCACTGTGGCAGCAGTCAGAGCCTTGTGTAGGGTCTTTTGCACACATGGGATTCCCAATACCCTTGTCACGGACAATGGGACCGCTTTCACCTCCCGGGAATTCTGGGAGTTCTTGAATAGTTACCTCATACAGCACATTCGGTCCGCCCCCTTCCATCTAACGGCCAAGCAGAGCTCATGGTGCGCACCACTAAAGAGGCCCTGGGGCGCATTGTACAGGGAGATTGGGATCACCGCCTGGCAGCCTTCCTATTTGATAACAGAATCAACCCCAACCCCGTCACTGGGTTGAGCCCTGCCAAGTTTCTTATGGGGAGGAAGTTGATCACAAGGCTAGACAGATTGCATCCTGACCGGGCCACAGACGTCCACAGTTCCCCCGAGACCAGGGAAGCCGCGAGGGGGTTCTTCCCGGGGGATCCGGTGTACGCTAAGGACTTTGCAAGCGGCCCAGAGTGGTTAGCCACCCGGGTGCTGCAGTTGACCAGGTCCCACTTCTAGGTCTCGTTGGAGGGGGGCAGATCCTAAGGAGGCACATCGACCAGTTATGCCACCGCACTTTGCCGGAGGAACTGGCAGCAATTGGGGGAGGGGGGAACTGATGGCAACACCCCCAGAAGCTACCCAGTTCATGCTGGCCGCACCGACTATACAGGCGTAAGAGCACCACAGCAGTGGGAGCGACCCACCCAGAGAGGGAATTCCGGAAGAGCAACAAGTGGCGGACAGTCCTCTTCCGGTGTCACCCCAACACGAGGAACCACCGCCCCTCCAGCCATGGCAGCTGCTCCAACTCCCCAAATAACCCCGAGGAGGTTGACCAGGGAACGCAGGGTGCCAGCCTACTTGAAAGACTTTGTGTCCTGAACTAGGGGGGGAGGAGTGTTATGTCTTGCATTTCAGGCGTGATGTTACAACACAGCAAATGCTACAGAGGCGACCAATGGAAGTCCACTGGTCCCTGGATGTAGCTTGCTAATACGCTCCGCCAATCAAGATCTGTGGTGGGAAGTTTAACTGGCCAGGATTGGACCTAGCCAGACGGAGGGTTGTTCCGGGGTATGTATATAATCGGGACCCGGCCCGCGTGTGCTCCCCTTGTGATGTACTCACCAATAAAGTATGTTGCCTTCAACACATCTCGTCACTCAGTACATTACATCTTCCATTTATCTCTTGACAATCACCAGCTACTCTCTCTCCGCTTCTCATGTACAGCCCTTTGCTGCCTTTTGTATTTCTCCTCTAAAGAGGTATAAGTCCATGAAGCACATTCTGGTTTGGTGAGCAGTTAACTAGCTAGGGTGTGTGGAAGAGAGTATTCTTACAAAGCATAATCTCTAGCTCAATGCAGCTGGAGGAGCATGGTCTGTGCTATTCTCGCTGTGTGCAGAAGGCTAAGCAGGTTAGTGCTGCTGAATAAACTGGGATTTCTGCATTCTCATATCACATTAAGCCACAGTTAGGACAAATCACAGTTAACAAGCTAGATGCAAAATGTGATGTAGAATCCCAGTTAAGCATCACAGTTTGTTCATTAACCTATATCATAAAACTGGAGTCCTGTCTGAATGCATCCAAATTTATAATTGATTAGGGATGTGTGCAACATTTTATTTAGTCTTAGTTTTCATTTTAGGTGTTTATACATGATTTTAAAAAAAATCGCACTGATCCAACTGGGATGAAATTCTCAGGGTTTAAGCAAATTACTGAAGGGATCATCCTGACAAAATTTCAGACTGGCAAAAGCATCCTTCTCCTCCACCACCATCACCATCTTCAATAATAAATTGCCCAATCCCTGCTACTGCCGGGCTCTGTGCAATGTACAAGATTTATGAAGTCACAATAAAATAAAAAAAAAACAATTAAGATCAATTTACAGAAGTATTTATAGCACTCTGATGGTGAATAATAGCCCCAATTTCAACTGCCAGCTACATTCAAGGGCAGGGGAAAATAGGTGGAAATAAAAGAGAAGGGTGCCAGACAGATGGAAACAATCTGTCAACCAAATGCTTGGTGAAACATCTCTGCCTTGCAGGTCCTGTGAAATTGCATCAGATCCTGCAGATGGTGGCCCAGATGGTGTTTGGCAGGGTTCCACTAGGTTAGGGCCATGGCTGAGAATGCCCTAGCCCAGCTCAAGAGCAGCTGGATGTCTTTAGGACTGGGAACCACCAGCAAGTTGTTTCTAAGGAGCACAATGATCTCCCCAGGGACATAACAGAGGAGACAGTCCCATAGGTACAATGGTCCCTGATCACTCAAGGTCTTATAGGGTCAATACCAAAACCTTGAACTTGACTTGGTATTCAACTGGGAGCCAGTCATTTCATGGCCAGTCACAATCCTTATGAAGTAGGAAGAGGCAGATTTTTGAAAAATGCAAGGAAGTGGTCAGAATGGAGAGCAAGTAATATATAATATATGCACATAAGTTTTCTGATTCATATATTTTTTAAAAAGTGTGTGGATAAAACCTATTTTGAAGACAAATTCAGTGCCCAGTATAGGGAAATGAATTTGGGCAGACTTCAGAGGATGGTGGAAGACAGGAGGGCCTGGCGTGACTTTGTCAATGGGGTCACAAAGAGTCAGATTTGACTGTGCAACTGAACAACAACAAAATACGGAAATACAAACTTACCCTGTTGCACATTTTCTCTTCTACACAGTATATTTCTCCCAGCTTCATTCTCATATCTGAACCAAGACTGGTTGGGCAAAAATTGCCGAAAAGACTGAACATCTTGTTTGGCTTATTTAATAATAGATTTCTCTATGAATTGTGAAGAGCTCCACAGTGATCTTCCAAACTTGGATAATTGTGCAGAGGAAGGAAGGAAGGAAGGAAGGAAGGAAGGAAGGAAGGAAGGAAGGAAGGAAGGAAGGAAGGAAGGAAGGAAGGAAGGAAGGAAGGAAGGAAGGAAGGAAGGAAGGAGGGAGGGAGGAATATTGATGGGTTTTGAGAGGGAAAAGGTATCTCATGGTTGTAGTGAATTGCTTAATTAAATATCTACTCATTGAGTAGCAGTAATTTTTATTTTAAAAAACAAACTTTATGCTAGAAAGGGGACTGATTATAAAATGGCCACTATTGTAATGCCCAGTTATCGATTTACTGTATGGCCTCATTTGGAATACTACACACAGTTCTGGTAATTGTATCAAAAAAGATTGCAGAGCTGGAAAAACTGCATTTGCCTTGCCTGCCCTGACAAGTGTGCAGCACTACTTTCTTGTATGCTAGGCCAAGCAAGAAAAATACTTGGTCCTTTGCCTTGTATGTGAATACTAGAGAGAGCAGAATAAAACAAAAAGCAAAACAAAAAAACCCACAAGAATAAGACTATTAAATGTGAACCATATACAGTGAGCAATTGCTATTCAGGGATACTGGTGAGGGCTCCATTCATGAACTGAAGCCTGACAGAAAAAAATGAAATCTCAAATCAGGGGTTAGAGCAGTAACCCCCAGCATTGTACCCCCAGGCACTATGGTGCATTTGATACCCTCATACTTCTTTCTCAAAACAACTTTGACTAGCATACTCTTCTTCCATATTGGGGCAGCCTCTGAACTGGGTTTCCCAGGGGAACACATTTGCACAATTGATGAATGGTGGTTCACAATATACAGGCCTTACAAATACTTTTCAGGTCAGCTGGGTCACTAATTTTCGTGTCCAGGTCAGCACAAATCTGTGTGGGTCATGTGTCACTACAATGTCTATTGGGCTGGGAGGTACACCACATCATCCAGATAGGGAAAAGCCTTGAGTCTTGACAGCTGGCTGCACACCACTTGGTTGGGGCTCTGGGGAATGCATTGGCCTTTTCACTACCATGTCAAGTTACATGTCAAAACAGGGACTGGATGACATATTGGTGATACAATTGGGGGGAAACAATCTACTGCAACAAAAAGAAGAAGAAGAATTGCAGATTTATACCTCGCCCTTCTCTCTGAATCAGAGACTCAGAGTGGCTTACAATCTCCTATATCTTCTCCCCCCACAACAGACACCCTGTGAGGTGGGTGGGGCTTAGAGGGCTCTCACAGCAGTTGCTATTTCAAGGACAACCTCTGCCAGAGCTACGGCTAACACAAGGCCATTCCAGCAGGTTCAAGTGGAGGAGTGGGAAATCAAACCTGGTTCTCCCAGAAAAGAGTCCACACACTTAACCAAAAGGGGTGCCGCTGACATGTTCCATCAGAGCAGACTTGAAAACTCTCCATGCTAGGCTGCCTACTACCTGCCTAATCTGGCTGACTGCAAAGTCCTTGTCCTGCTCTCCTGCTGACATGCATTAATTTAGCCAAATAGCCTCATGTAACTACATACTTATTCTAGATTTTCAATGGAAATAATATATTTTGTGTTTTCCAAGCTGTGAGTTGTTTAAAATTGCACTTACACGTTGCAGGCAGTAGGGAAAATTAAAATTAAAATTGCACTTATATGTTGCAGGCAGTATGAACAAAATTAATAACTTTAATGTGTAACTATCATTTCCAGCATGAGAGTAAAATGACAAAATCGAGCATCAGAGCCTTGTAATTTACTGTGTTACATGATCACTGATAACAGAAAAGTAAAGCAGAAATAGAACACTCTGAGAGCCAATTAAAGAAAATTATTTGTATCTTTGCTATTAGCCTTTCCAAGCATCATTCCCTAACATCTATTTAGAAATTTATCTCATTATTATTATGATTACAGTGGTTTCATTCGCCATACTCTACTAACCTTCAGATCATTATTATGACTTCCATAAACAAACTTCCTCCCCTATGCATGCCTGAACATGTACTGCAAATTCTATTACAAAATGAATACCATTAAAATTGTATATCAAAAGTTCCATATATCTTTTACACATTGTTAAGTTATGAATATGAGGCAGCACACATTCTATTGTGTTGAATAACTTGTGGCCCTTTCTATGTAATCTTTCTACAGCTTCTTCTTGATACAAAATTATTATCTTATATGAAGCTTCTGAATCAGATGTTATTTTGATTGTGTTATAAACCTCATAAAAATAACTGCTCTTGAAGCTGAAACAGAATTTGTCACATGGCATGGGTTATTCAGGAAAAGTGTATATGGCCAATTAGCTTTTTTAAACTCTTGGCTAATCATTCCCTTTTTCAACGTTTATGAAGAAAAACAACATGGGAGAAACTATGTTCCCTTGGACTCATGGAATTATTTCCCAGGGACCTTTGAGCCTTTGTTTTCCTCTGTAATGAATTACTTGCATAATTATTGATTAGTTTTAGGGATTATCGCGTGCTAGTTTCCTCAAACCCAAACAAATGATAACCATACAAACTAAGCTTGTTATTCCTATTTTGTCCTTGCATCTGTTAAACAACTTCATTATGTTGTATGCTAATTTGATGCTCAGCCTCTACCTATATGTATGGATTGGTAACTTCCATTTCAATTTATCTGAAGAAGTGTGCATGTATGCAAAAGCTTATACCTTGAAAAAAAAAGTCTTAAAAGTGCCCCTGGACTTGAACTTTGTCCTGCTGGTTCAGAGCAACCCGGCTACCAGTGGTTATCAGATTACTGATTTATCAGCAGGCCGTTCAGATGGTTGTGCCCTGTTCATGCCTGTCTGACATGAAAAGGCTGTGTGTCAACCTTGTAGTTAGTTGGTTTTTAATGTCCCACCCAGGAAACAATATGACCTTCTTTAAATTGAATGCACTAGGGTCTATTCATGCTAAAATAGATCCTTTTTCTCCCCCTTTTCTGGAGTTAGAGGATGCTGCAACAATATCATTTTGACCCATTTTCTAATGCTAAATTAACATTATGCACCAATTTGGATCTAAAAAAAAAAAAGGAAGAAAGGAGCCACTCGTGGGAAGGGCGGGATATAAATTCTAAATAAATAAATAAATAAGAAATCTTTTTATGGAAGGCTTGGGCAGAAATTAGACTATTATAGGTACATTGGTCAAAATCAACTTGGAAACTCCAATTGATGCAGAATGTCTAGGTAAACAGATGGGAGGACTGGCTCATCTTTGATCAGACAGCTGAAAATGGCATGTTAGATTATTGAACACACACACACATTCACAGCATTTTTAATTAAATATTAATCTACATAGATGATTCAAACATGTATTCTTTCTTATTTTGCTAAATTCCCTTCTCAAGGTATGCAAAAGTGTGGGCATCTAAGTCCAAACTGCAATGTGATAGTATCTGTCACACTTCCCCCCAACCTCCCTTTGAGCAGCTCAAGGCAGTGGACAATTCTCCATTCCATTGTATTTTTTTTCATTTATCTAGAGTATTTATACATCATGTAGAATGATAATGTGAATGTCACTTCAAAAACAGGTATATTCAGTGGCTAGAATGTCACTTCAAAAACAGGTATATTCAGTGGATAACAGTTTCATTTGATTCAGTTTGGGCCAACTTAAATGTATGAAAGAAATTATATGTAGAAACTATATATGGTAGACATAAGAGAAATAAAAATGAATCAAGAGTTCTACAAATCTGAGCTGCATGAAACACCAAAATGTGGAAGATTATGCAGGGAACATATATGAAATTGCAGTTTCAAGGGGGAAGAAATAAAAATGAAAGTATGCCTTTATTTAATTACTTGTAAATTTAAATGTAGTGACCCATTAACAAATGGTTCATATTACCCCATAGAGTGTTGTATACTTTTACAGTTTCGCAATCTGTTCCCTAGTTCTGTATTCATATTTCATTGAAGAACTTCCAAACCATATGCAAGGCAATGATTTGCAGGAAGCATCAGTAAGGTGAAATAAATGTGATTATTCTCAGCTGTGATTTGATCCTCTCTTTTATTGGGAAAGATCAACACAACAGACACAAAGCAATATGAAATGAATATTTTCATACAAGTTATTAGCTGATGCAATAACTCCACATCTACTCTAATTCCAAACCAATCAAAGGGAAATAAGCCTTCTTTAAAATAAATAAATAAATTGTGACAAGTCATGACAGACCCCAAATAAGCAGATAAGTACTTCAAATATAATGTATAATTGCAACTGCATATCAGTGAAATAAACCAAGCCTTCTATTAAGTTTTAAAAATGGCATACATATGTCCCTAATTTCAGGTTATATTAAAAAAGCATAGGACAGTTTTCGCTTTCCACAAAGAAGCACTGACATACTAAATAGAAGTTCACAGATAAAGGAGATGCAATTTAATAAATGGTCTCTTCCACACCCTACAGCACATACCTGCATTAATGAAAAAAATTAGTGTTAATCAGTACAATTCATATAGAGGTGTTATCACATCCCATACCTCTGTTCTGAGAGCAAACTGTGAAGTGGCTTTGCTGGCATAGTCTATTGGTAATTACTGTGATAGACTCCTTAAAACAATTGAATGGGATGAGATGTCACTTCTCTGATGAAAAAGCAAGTATTCTTCTGTTTTCCATTTCCATTTCAAGCAAGCTCCATGGTGTGTTTGTTAAGGTTGAAACCAAATTACCTGCTTTCATTTTGGTCAAATTTTAAAAAATTGTATTTTCTTTGTCTTTATTTGCAGAGATGTGCAACGTCATACACCTAAGAACTTAAGAACATAAGAGAAGCCATGTTGGATCAGGCCAACGGCCCATCCAGTCCAACACTCTGTGTCACACAGTGGCAAAAATTTTTAAATACACACATACACTGTGGCTAATAGCCACTGATGGACCTGTGCTCCATATTTTTATCTAAACCCCTCCTGAAGGTGGCTATACTTGTGGCCGCCACCACCTCCTGTGGCAATGAATTCCACATGTTAATCACCCTTTGGGTGAAGAAGTACTTCCTTTTATCCGTTTTAACCTGTCTGCTCAGCAATTTCATCGAATGCCCACGAGTTCTTGTATTGTGAGAAAGGGAGAAAAGTACTTCTTTCTCTACTTTCTCCATCCCATGCATTATCTTGTAAACCTCTATCATGTCACCCCGCAGTCGACGTTTCTCCAAGCTAAAGAGTCCCAAGCGTTTCAACCTTTCTTCATAGGGAAAGTGTTCCAGCCCTTTAATCATTCTAGTTGCCATTCTCTGGACTTTCTCCAATGCTATAATATCCTTTTCGAGGTGCGGCGACCAGAACTGCACACAGTACTCCAAATGAGACTGCACCATCGATTTATACAGGGGCATTATGATACTGGCTGATTTGTTTTCAATTCCCTTCTTAATAATTCCCAGCATGGCGTTGGCCTTTTTTATTGCAAACGCACACTGTCTTGACATTTTCAGTGAGTTATCTACCACAACCCCAAGATCTCTCTCTTGGTCAGTCTCTGCCAGTTCACACCCCATCTACTTGTATTTGTAGCTGGGATTCTTGGCCCCAATGTGCATTACTTTGCACTTGGCCACATTAAACCGCATCTGCCACGTTGACGCCCACTCACCCAGCCTCAACAGATCCCTTTGGAGTTCCTCACAATCCTCTCTGGTTCTCACCACCCTGAACAATTTAGTGTCATCCGCAAACTTGGCCACTTCACTGCTCACTCCCAACTCTAAATCATTAGTTCTACTGAATTGTATAAAAAGTTCTACTGTATTGTATAAAAAGTGGTTTATGTTCTTACTACTTCAAAATACTATTTTAAAGGATTGATAAGGGAGAAGATAAGGAATGAGTTTGGGGTTTCCCAGTCACCTCCAGAACTGCTCAGTTATCTCACTATTAAGATCATAATTTGTTCACAAATTGTGAAGACTGTCAAACCTCAAACAAATATTTTATGTGTGACCTCTAATACAGTTTCTCCAATCTCTGTTCTTTGTTCATTATATTTGTCATAAATATAAAAATACAAATTCATTCTAAAATATGGGCATATTGAAATCCTGCTTTTTTTGTGGGAGAAGGGTAGAAAATCCATATTCATTTTGGTTGGCTGAATTATTTTTTTCATCAGGACTGGGTCACAAATACTGCACCATGACTTATCTCCCATATTTAGGATAAATCATGCACAGTTTTGGACTAGGTAACAGCAGTAGGCTGATGACATCCAGCTCTGTATTTATCCAAAACACTTAGTGAATCCTGAATCAGTCTCTTCCTGTTGTGGGCAAATGGCTAAGAGTGAAACAAGTTGAAACTGAATTCTTAAAAGATGGAATAATGTTGGTTGCTATGAAGCCCTTAATGATTCTAGATTCATATAGCTGCAGGAGCATCTCTCCTGTTGTGCTTTGCCATGACAGCTTTACTTACCAGAGCATATTCTTCTGGAGGAGACACCCTACAAATAAGTAAGATCAGTAACTGCTTGTTGATTAGCATTCTCTCTGGCAGCTCCCACCTTGCAGAATTGCCTGCCTAAGGAGGTAAGGAAAGCTCCTACACATCTATCATTCCACAGGATGTTCAAAGCAGAAGTGTTCAGGAGGGCATTTTTATAAAGGGATTAGAACACTGGTAGAATGGAACAGTCCAGGAGGATGCCTTTATACTGGAACAGGATTATAGTCTACTGTAACAATTATTGAAGGTATCATCTTGCTTTTGCAGCATTGTCTTCTACCTTTGAAATTCTGCTTTCAACATTGTTTATTGCATGCATACCTTGCTTGCTTAGAAAGTTTGTGGCTCAACTTGTTTTCCAATTCTGTAATCCTAGTCCTATTGCATTTTTCAGTATCATTTGGCATGTGATTGTATTGTTTTATATTACATAATCCACTTTAAATTTCAGTTAAAAATGGAGTATAAACAAAGTAAATAAATAGACAAGATATTTACCCCGTCCCATCTAATGTCCCTGGCAGGGGAAAAATTAACTGAATAACTGGTTTTCATGATTATGCCAATCTTTCTTAGATAAAAGGAGTAAGAAATAACATTATGGTGGGGTCTGCTATAGACCACAAAGCCAGGCCGAGGACTTGGATGAGATACTCCTACAACAGATTGCAAAGTTCTCCAAGGTCGTTTTCGCACTCACCTTAATCAGCAGCGACGACCCTCTTCACCGCGCAGGATCTGCGCGAATTTCGCACTAATTGCCGCGGAGCACCCAGAAGAGCCGGAAAGTCCCGGCGCTTTTGCGGCGCAAATGGAAACTGGTTTTTGGCGGTTTCCGTTTGCGCTGCAAAAGCGCCGGGACTTTCCGGCTCTTCTGGGTGCTCCGTGGCAATTAGTGCAAAATCCGCGCAGATCCTGCGCGGTGAAGAGGGTCGTCGCTGCTGATTAAGGTGTGTGCGAAAACGACCCAAGAGAAGAACACAGTGATAATGGTATATTTCAATGGGATAATGGGATATCTGTTGGAAGTGCAACTCTGCTAAAACGAAAGGTCAAATAAATTCCTGACTTGTCTTGCTGACAACTTTCTTTCCCAGAAAGTAGAGAAGAAAACAAGGGGATCTGCTATTTTGGATTTGATTCTCATCAACAAAGAACAATTGGTTGATGAGGTGGAAATAGTAGGCACCCTGGGCAGTAGTGACCATGTGATTTTGGAATTTATAGTCTTAGGGAAGGCTAAAGCTGCATGTAGTCAGACATATAGGATGGACTTCAGAAAGGCAAACTTCAACAAACTTAGAATTATGCTGGGTAAAATCCCATGGTCACAAATACTTAAGGGGGTTCAAGAGGGGTGGGAGTTTCTTAAAAGGGAAATATTGAAAGCACAATCACAGACGATTCCTATGAGAAGAAAAAATGGGAAAAGCCTAAAGAAGCTGAGTTGGCTCCATAAACAGCTCTCTAAAGACTTCAGAAATAAAAAAGACTCATTTAGGAAATGGAAGGATGGCTTTATAACATAGGATGAATATAAACAAGTCACCCATGCTTGTAGAGAAAGAGGTAGGAAAGCTAAAGCTCCGTATGAGCTTAGCCTAGCCAAAGATGCTAAAAACAACAAAAAAGGGTTCTTTTCTCATGTTCAGAGTAAGAAAAAGACCAAGGACATAGTACGCCAACTGTGAGGGGAGGAAAGTGAAATTGTAACAGGTGATGAAAAGAGGGCAAAATTGCTCAATTCCTACTTTTCCTCAGTCTTCTTTCTGAGGGAAACAGTGCTCAACATGTCAAAAGCAGAACATATAATGAGAGGATGGAGTTCCAACCTAGAATCAGCATAGGGGTAGTACATAAACACCTAGTTTCTTTAAATGAAACCAAGCCCTCAGGGCCAAATGAACTGAATCCCAGAGTACTAAAAGAGATTGCAGATGTAGTTTCTGAGCCTCTGGCCATTATTTTTGAGAATTCTTGGAGAACAGGTGAGGTTCCAGAAGACTGGAGGTGAGCAAATGATGTCCCCATCTTCAAGAAGGGGGAAAAAAAGGATCCGGGTCACTACTAACCCATCAGCTTGACCTCTATATCTGGAAAAGTTTTAAAACAAATAAACAGTCAGTCCTGGAATATTTAGAAAGGATGACTGTGATTACTAAGAGCCAGCATGTCAGACTAAGAGCCAGCATGTCAGACTAACTTGATCTCTCTTTTTTTTGAGAAAGTGACTACCTTGCTGGATCAGGGGAATGCTGTAGACATAGTTTATCTTGATTTCAGTAAGGTTTTTGATAAGGTTCCACACACTATCCTTATTGACAAATTGGTAAAATGTGGTTTGGATCCTGTTACTGTTAGATGGATCTGTAACTGGTTGATAGATCGCACCCAAAGAGTGCTTGTGAATAGTTACTCATCCTCTTGAAGAGGAGTGACAAGCAGAGTGCCTCAAGGATCTGTTCTGGGCCTGTTTTGTTCAACGTTTTTATAAATGATTTGGATGAAGGAATTGAGGGAATGCTTATTAAATTTGCAGAGGATACTAAATTGGGAGGAGTTTCAAATACAGTAGAAGACAGAAACAGGATACAGGATGATCTGCAGACTTGAAAACTGGGCTAAAACCAATACAATGAATTTTAACAGGGATAAATGTAAAGTTCTGCATTTAGGTAGGGAAAATCCCATGCATGGTTATAGGATAGGAGAGACATGTCTGGGCAGTAGTATGTGTGAAAGGATCTAGGAGTCTTAGTGGACCATATGCTGAACACGAGTCAACAGTGTGATATAGTAGCTAAAAAGGCAAATGCAATATTGGGCTGCATTAACAGAAGTATAGTGTCCAGATCACGTGAAGTGATGGTATCACTTTATTCTGCTCTGGTAAGACCTTACCTGGAGAATTGTGTTCAGTTTTAGGCACCACATTTTAAGAAGGATATAGACAAGCTGGAACTGGTCCAGAGGAGGACAACATAGATGGTGAGGGGTCTGGAGACCAAGTCCTATGAAGAAAGTTTGAAGGAGCATGGGATGTTTAGCCTGGAGAGGAGGCAGCTGAGAGGTGATATGATCACCATCTCCAAGTACTTGAAGGGCTGTCATATAGAGAATGGTGCAGAATTGTTTTTTGTGTCCCCAGAAGGTAGAACCAGAACCAATGGGTTGAAATTAAATCAGAAGTGTTTCCGGCTCAACATTAAGAAGAACTTCCTGACCATCGGAGTGGTTTCTTAGTGGAACAGACTTGTAAGTTAACCGTTATTTTGCTCATAATATAGATTTGCCAAATTTTTTTGTGCCATAATTCCAGTGTGGGTTTTTGTTTGGCTTTCCAAAGTCTAGTTATAGTCGCTTTTGCTGCATATACTAATAGAGCTGTTGTCTTTCTTACTGTGAATGAAATTGACTCATTAATGCTTAAATTTAGTAAGAGTGACTCTGAAGAGATCTCAATTAGATATCCTGTGATGTGTGGAATTTGATTTATTATTGTTATCCGGAATGGATATATCAGGGAACAATATATCCAGCAGTGTAAGTATGAGCCTTCTTCATTACATTGTTTCCAGCATTTTGGTTGTAGATTTGGTATGAAATGTGATAGCTGATATGGTGTACTGTACCAGAAGGTCATGATTTTTAGAGTTTGTTGTCTAATTTCCAAGATTGATGATAGAGTTTCATAGTTATTCCAAATATGGTCCCAAATGTCCATAGTTAGTGTGGTTTTGTATAATTGTTGCCATTTGGATTGGTAGGATGTTTTTTGATTCTCTTTGGAGCTAAGTATGGCTTGGTAGGATTGAGAAAGAAGACCTTTGTAATTTGAGGAAGAATTTTGTATGACCTTTTCAAAGGGAGTTAGTGGTTGTTTGATTATTGAGTTGAGTTTGATAACTTCAAAGAGGTTCTTAATTTGGAGATACGTTAGCTACATTATTCTAAAATTTAATTTTGATTCCAATGTATTTTTATCTATAAACTTCTTTTTGTAAGATAAGTCATTAAGTGTGTCAATACCTGTTTTATACCATTGAGTGTATTGCGAATAGCCTAATGCAGGAGGATACCATGTCTGGCTGATGAAAGAAGTAAATCTTGAGATCTGTGGGAGGAGCTTATTTCTCAGTTTATCCCATATGTTTAATGAGACCATTAAAAATATATTATATTTTGTATTAGGTGGTCTTCCTTTAGGAGTCTGCCAAATTATGTCTTATAATATAAGGAGTTGAATAAGCTGACATATTTATTTAGATAGTTTTCTACTATGTATATAGGTATAGTTTGAAATAAAAACATAATTTTGGGCAGAATAAATGATTTAATTAAATGGAATCGATCTGTCCAAGATAAAAATTTGTTTCCCAATTTTTGAGTCTACAATTCAAATTCTTTGTGCCATTTAATATGATTCTCTTTTAGTAATTCATTTAGATTTTGGATTAATTATATTCCTAACTAAGTTAATTGTTTTGGTGACCATTGAAAATTAAAAAAAAATTGAATATCTTTTTGTGATGACTGATCTAAATTGACACAC
The DNA here is from genome assembly GCF_032191835.1 of Heteronotia binoei. NCBI lineage: Eukaryota > Metazoa > Chordata > Lepidosauria > Squamata > Gekkonidae > Heteronotia > Heteronotia binoei. The sequence continues at coordinate 83,622,603 of NC_083225.1, forward strand.
ATTAATCTTGATTTTTCTTCATTTATTTTAAGTCCTACAATCTCACTACATTCCTGTAATGCCAATTGCAGAGACTGAATTGATTGTAATGGTGAAGATAGAAATAGAAGCATGTCATCTGCAAATAACATGAGTTTGCATTGCTTGCTGCCAATTGTAATGCCTGAAATAGAAGATGATTGTCGAATATGTTGGGTTCTATGGATAGGGCAAATAAAAGGGGGGAAAGTGGGCAGCCTTGCCTCATGACTTTTTCCAAAATAATCATTTTTGAATGTTGATTATTAATTTTTAAATAAGCTTGTGGTTTATTGTAGATAGCATTGATGGCAGTAAGAAAGTGTGTTCCACAGTCCATGTTTTGTAAAAGTGTTTTTAAAAAAGAAATATTCACAGTGTCGAATGCTTTAGCAATATCTAAGGATAAGAGGGCTGTGGGGATTTTGTGTTCTTTGTTGTAATGCATAATATTTAAAACTTTGCTTGTGTTATCAGCAAGGTCTCTGCCCTTAATAAAGCCTACTTGATCTTTTGCAATATAGTTGTTTATAATATCATTAAGCCTTTTAGCTAGGGATGCTGTGAATATCTCGAAGTCAACATTCAGTAACAAAATTGGCCTATATGAGGATGGAAGAGTGGCATCTTTTTGAGGTTTGGTATTATTGTAATGGTGGCTTGTTTCCAGGAGGGAGGCATAATACTGGTGATAATATATAATTACATACTTTTAATAGAGGATCAGCTAGATCGTTAGTAAAGGCTTTGTAAAAGCTTGTAGTGAAGCTGTCTGGGCTGGGGGCCTTGTTTACATTGAATGATTTGATAGTTGTTAAAATTTCTTATTTTGTGAAAGGTCTATCTAGAGAGTCCTTGTGTTCTTGCGTTAACGAAGCGGGTTTATATTTTTCAAAATAGTTGTCTATTTTTGATTGGGGAATGTCATTTTTGGAATATAATTATTTATAGTATTGATAAAATGTTTGACATATTTGATCTGTTTTTGTTATAATTTTGCCCTTTTTATCTTTAATTGTGTATATACATCTGTTTGATTTTCATTGTTTAACACATTTAGCTAGATTTTTAAGTACATTTGGTGAATTGCACCAAGTTTCTTGTTTTAAGGCTAACAAATTATTTGGAATTTGCTCAGAATCTAATAGTTTTAGTTGTCTTCCTTTGGCTACCTGTTTGTTTATGCCTTAATTCAAGGTTTTGAATAAATTGTATAAGATCATGTCTTAACTGCTTTTTTTGTTTGCTTATGTAGGATGAATGGGAAATTATTTGGCCTCTAAGAATTGGCTTTAAAGCGTCCCATAGGTTGGTGAGAGTGATGTCGTCTGAAGTGTTTTTTTAAAAAAATATTCATTGATTTGATTTGCCAGATCATTTTTGTATTGTGTATTAGATAATAAATTTGAGTTGAATGTCCAATTTGGTCTCTGAAGTGTTTCTTTTTCAAATTCTGTCATAGTTTCTACCCATGCATGGTCTGTGTAGACTATGCATGGTATTAATAATATAGTCAATTTCTGTATTTCTACCATGCATGGTATTAATATACAGTCAATTTGTGTATATATTTCTTTTGGGTATTTAGCAAACAGCATTGCCAATTTAGTGTTGGTCTTGGATTTAGAGTTATTTTTTCCAGTCTTATATATTTTGTCCAGTTGATAGTTTGCTATATAATTGAGATCTTCCCCTGATATTATTTCACTTTCTTTAAACTGTTCTAATTTTAAAAAGGCATCTTCTAAGAAATTTAGTTGTTCCATACTAGGAGTATAAATTGAGCCCAAAGTTACTATTTTCTCATTCAAGGTTCCCTTTATAAAGAGGAATCTACTTGGGTCTGCTAGCACATCCTTAAAATCAAAATGCATATTTTTGATAACAAAATCACAACCTCTCTGGCTTTTGATGACCTTCCAGCTTGATATCGATAAGCGAACCAATTTTTTTAAAATAATGGTTCACCCATATCTCTAAGATGTGTTTCTTGGATAAATAAAATATTGGGGTGAAGCTTTATTAAATTTGTATATACTCTCTTTCATTTGATTGGATTATTTAAACCCCTGACATTAATCAAATGGATTTTAGATTGTTGTCCCATCTTGTTTGCAAACTATGAAACAAAACATCTGATTTTAAAATAAAAAGAAGATAGAAGAGGGAAAGAAAAGGAGAGGGAAGAAAGTGAGCAGAAAAAAGAAAAAAATAGGCTAATACATATATATGTATGTATGTATGTATGTATGTATGTATAAATACCAATATTCAAACCTTGTTAATGAACTTTCTTCTTTTTTTTCAAGATTGTCTATGTCAATTATTATGATGAATTCTAATCAATAAATTAACCAATATCTAATATCCTTATGGAATACTGTGTTAACTAACCTATCTAACTAATCCTAATTTATCACTAATCCTATATCTTAAACTCTAACTAAATTTATCTAAAAACAATCCTATAATATCTGGTTACTATTTTATATCCTTTACTTATCTATACGTTTTTTTCTATCTAGTTTTATTGCTATTTTCTATAACACTTGTCTGTACTATGAATTCTGACCTCTAGGCTCCTGTTAATTCACAGGAGAGTAAAACCTAACTTTTGACTACCAACAATAGGTCTTATCTATGCTAGAAGCTATTAATATTCTTGTAACTAAAAACTATTCCCTTTTTATTTATTCATTTATTACATTAATTTTTTATCCCAACCTCTCTGCAAGCGGACTCAGGGCGGCTAGCAATGTTCATTTTCACAAGTTAAAAATTGATAAAAACCAATAAAATATAATTACAATTTTTAAATTTTCTAAAAACCATTTCATGGTGCTGTATCGCTACAATATACGCTACATTATTCTGACATGGGCAGCCCAATCCAGACATAAGTGGCGCTTGACCATGGCGTAGCTGCCGCACCGCTAGTAGACTTCCTGAGGTCTTTGGCATGCTGGAGCGTGGGGAAGGGAGAGGCGTAGCTTGTCATGAGGGAGACGGTCACCATGGCAACATCACTGGCATAGGCATGCAAGGGATACGGAGGCAGCCGGAAGGGAGGGCCAGCTCACCCACCCCCATTGGCCAGTCCAGGTGCATGCACTGTGGCTCAAGACAGTCAGGGATGGGGAGAGGTGGCCCCAGAGAGGCTGATAGCCATCCCCAACCCGTCCCCAAACAGAGAACAGGGCCAATGTTGGGCAGACCATCAAAGGCAAAGGAGAGATGTCCCACCAACATGGGAACAGGAGTGAGGCTGGGCAAGTGTGCACAAGAAGCCTGGCTTGGTGGCGAGGTGGGGGTGGGGGCAAGACAAGTCTGCAAGGGACCATGGAGAAGCCATCAATCCCCTCACACCCTCCTGCTGTCAGAGACTCTGCCAATGGCAGGCAGACAAACAGGAAGTACCAAGTGCAGGAGTTCACTGTCATAGACAGTGGCTGGAATGTGTGTCTGGGAGTGAGCAGCCCAGCAGCAGACACCCCCCCACACCCAGAGACCCCCTGTGTTGTCCTGATGTCCCCTGCCATATGCACGGAAGATAGAGATCAAGAGCACTTGCAGGGGCGGTGGCTTGAAGAGAAGGCTGCATTTCAGCTGGGCACTCTCTTAAAGAGACAGTCTCTGACCCACCTCCCCACAACAGGGCAGCTGCGACACACACACACACCCCGTGCCCTGCCAGGGTTTGGGAACGTGGCAGAGGGCAGACCAAGGGAAGGGAGCAGGCAGCAGCACAGGGGAGTGGGGTCAGCAAATGTCCCCTGCCAGAGCCCACTGCCTAGTTCAAGTGCCAGAGACACTTGCACACCAAGCAGTTGAGAGCAAGGGGAGGGGGAAGCTGGGGGGTAGGACAGTGGAACTTACCCAGCCTTGGGTGACAGCCTTGAGCCTCCGGGAGCCCAGAACCTGTGGAGACCTGGAAACAAGAGCAGTTAGCCCCAGGGGAGAGACCTCTATCTCCCCCTCGCAAGTCAGAGATACTGTCAAAGCAACCGCGCAGTGCAAAACCTGTCACCAACGTGCCTGCCTGTCCCTCACTCTAAGTCTGTATGGCTGGGAGCTCACTGGCAGAACTTCCTGCCATGCGCTCCTCCCCCTAACAACTGAGTTGTGCGAGGCCAGAGCAGAAGTATTCCTAGGAGGGGGAAGACTGCGATTGGTTGATGGGGAGGGGGCTCATCAGCTCGAGGCGTGAGGGGATTGGCGAGGCAATCACGCCGCTCCCTAAGGGGGTTTGCGAGCTTCTGCAGCAGCGGAGGCGACCTTTGTTTTTGGTTTCAACGAGTGCCTATGGGACAAGCTGCTATTTTTGCTGGCATAACGTTGCGCCTCTTGGGGGGGCATGTCATGGGCCAAACTGCTCAGGAAGCCACCTACACCTGGCTGCGCCCCCAATTCCACCCCCTCCTCCTCCTGAATGCCATGCTCTGCCTCACTTCCGCCCACGCTCAGGCGCAGCCCTCAGGCAGTGCTGTTCTCGGGCGATGCGGTGCTTGGGCGGCCCCCCCGCCCATGTAACTCCCCTCTGCTGTGGCAGTTCCTGTTGTACATCGGTGCAAACCCTTCCTGCGCCCATGTAGCGGCTCGTCTGCTCCCAAAAGACTTTCCACTCACCCCCTCTGGATTGTGCTTTTAGTGTATTTAAGCTTACTATAATGTTTTAAAGAAAGATGGTAAAATATGCACACAAAAGAAAGCCCATGTAGTTACATAATGTAAACAATGTTCCTGTATGAAATCTTTTCAAGCTGCTGTTGTTTTCAGTAATGAGGCTACAGGTTTTCGGCTGTTTTTGTTTCTAGGTGGAGTAGAATATTGGAGCCTCTTTCTCTTGACATTTTTCTTGGGAAGATCAGCAGGTTCAGATAGTCCAAGTTTCTTTAAGAGATTCAAGCTAGTGTCCACATCTGTTGCTTGGATTCTCATGTTGTTGTGGAGTACTTGCAATGTGGCTGGCCCAATCCATTTATATTTTTGCTGTGCTTTCTGAAGCTGGACAGTTATTGGTTTCATTTCTCTCCTCCTTGCAATGGCATCTGGGGGCAGATCTGGGAATGCTTCTATTGTGAGTTCATTGTATTGGAAAGCTTTCCTTTTTCTTGTCTCTTGCAGGACTTTGTTTTTCATTTTGAAGTCAAGGAAGGATAAAACAATGTCTCTTGGACCTTTCTGCTTGGGAATGATGGGAGGCCTCAGTCGATGCCTTAGTAATAATGGGGACTAACTAAGTTGTAGTTCCTTTGCTAGCCATTGTGCTATGAAGGATTGTAAGTCTGTCATTTCTGGCATGTTTTCTGGGAATCTGCAAAATTTTATGTTGTTTTGTCTAAGGTTCATTTCCAATGTTAGTATTTTTGCAGCCATTAATTCGTGGTCTTTTTGTATAGTTTGGTTTTCTTCTTGAATAGTCTCGGCTAAAGTCATTGCTGATTTAGCAGTCTTACTGACTTCAGATAAAGATGGTTTGATGTCATTTAATTGTGCTTGCACTGGTTCAAATAGTGCAGCAATTTTATTTAGGAGGCTGTTTTCCAGTTCAGTTATGTCTGTTTTGTTTTTCCGCTGGGCCTCTTCTTGCATATCTACATTCCCACCCACTACACTCCCATCCCCCATTTTGTGTTGTATCTCTTTCCCACCTGCAATTTTCTTTCTTGGAGGATTTTTAGAAAAGAAGTCACTCACCAAATGCGATCTTTGCACAGCGTTTTCCCCCGATGTCTGCTTTTCAGCTCCGGTAAGTCTTTTAGCCATTCGGGTTTTATAAGAACATGATATTGATGCTTTCTGTTGGGTTTGGGAAGCGCAATCTTTTTAGGCATCCATTTTGCAGCCCCGACACCCCACCCCCCCTTTGTATACTTAAATCTGTAGTCATTATGATGTGAATTTTTAAAAATTCTATGCCAATAAAGGGTGATTGGACTGGTCCTTCAGGTATTTTGTTCCCAGCCTATTTAAGGCTCTAAAACCAAGCACTCAAATTATGCTTAGAAATAAACAGTAGGCCAGTAAACACTCACAGAGAGAGAGAAATGATATATCATTTATGGTAAGACCTCACCTGGAGTATTGTGTTCAATTTTGGGCACCACATTTTAAGAAGGATATAGACAAGCTGGAACAGGTCCAGAGGAGGGCGATGAAGATGGTTAGGGGTCTGCAGACCAAGTCCTATGAAGAAAGGTTGAAGGAGCTGGGTATGTTTAGCCTGGAGAGGAGGCGGCTGAGAGGTGTTATGATTACCATCTTCAAGTACTTGAGCTGTCATATAGAGGATGGTGTGGAATTGTTTTCTGTGGCCCCAATTTCATTCATAACTGGAGAGACATAGTCTCAATAACCAGCCAACAACCTTGCCACTGCATTCTGGTCAACTGCACTTTCTAAACAGTCTTCTCACATAGACTGGTCCATGTAGAGTGTGTTGCAGTAGTCTCATCTAGCCATGTGCAGAGCATGGATAACCATGGCTGGGTCTTGCAGCCATGCATCACAGATATTAATTTTGTCCCTGCATAGTATTCATTAAACTTCTGCATTCCATGTTGATAAAAAGCAGCACTGTGATCAGCTTTTTATTGATGATATAAAGAGAAATGTACTACTAAAAATTGATGAAATATCCTTCACAGATGCACTTCTCTGCATGATACAGAACACCACTAAGAAAGTATGTTAGCCTCCATGCATAAATATCTAATTTAAACCAATTAAGTATGGAACAAAGTCAAAATCTATTGATTATTGGTACTGCTGGTATAATGTCTACAATTAATTGACATAGGTTTTTTTTAAAGAAAAAAATAAATTCTGTAACTAAACTTCTAAACTATTTATTAGCAATCCAGATAATAGTAGAGAACACTTAATAGTAAAGCAAGCAGTTCAACAGCTGGCCAATTGTTGCCACAAACTCTAATCTACATATTTTCTCTGGTGTTTCAGTGTAACTGTCACAAGAATATAAAATTTGGGATTATTTGTTTGCATGGGACTTGATGTGCTTCATTCTAAATAACAACAAAGATCTTGTGAAGCAAGTCCTGGGGCTATTTTATTCCTGTATGTTAAGTTTCTTTGTATGGTGAAGAAAGGGCTGCATGAATATTAGTAACATATTACATAAAGTCTTATTGAATGTTAGTGACATATTACATATGTAGACTGTACATATACATACATGCTATGTGTATGTGCATGTGTCCTTAATATGGTAGATTAGGCAACTGATACCCTACCTCTCCCCCCAGGACTTGGCTACAGTGCAATAGTCTCTTCCAGGCTTGCCCCTGAGACTTATCCAGAGACTCCAGCTTATACAAAAATGCAGCGATGCACCTGCTGACTATACTGTCTATGTGGGCATACATTCAGCTGGTGCTATGCCAATTGCACTGGCTACTAATTGCTCCAAGGTGTTGGCATTTACATTTAAAGCCTTGCTTGACCTGGGATCGACATATCTGAGGGACTATCTCTCCCCATATGTGTCCCAGAGAGCCAACCAACATTTGCTAATTGTCCCCTGTCTAAGGGATGCCTGCTTAACCTCACCTAGGGCTAAGGTTTTCTTTTCCCTGGCCCAGTGAAACATGCTCCCACTTGAGATCAGGACCCTGCGAGACATTTTACCTTTCTGCAGGGCCTGCAAAGTGGTGCCACCAGGCCTTTGGATTAATTAAGTCAGCCTCCCTTGCTGAAGCTCTCCATCTTTATATGGCCCAGATTGAGAACCTTTTTTTAGAAGCCAGTGGCTCCAGTTTCTAAGACTACTGTACTTTAACTGCTAGTGCTACCTGTTTTAATTTTATACTGTTTTAATTATTGAATTATTGTGTTAAATTGTTTCTGTGATCTGCCCTGAGCCCATTTGTGGGGAGGGTGGAATAAAAGTAAAAATAAATAAATAAATGGCTGTTTATGGTGCAGAAATGGACTTTCATCTACTTTCCCACCACAAAAAATAAAATTGGGTGAACATATGAACAATTCCTTAACTACAAATTTATGAACTGGAGTATTCAATGGCTTGTAGAAGCTACATGCTATTGTAATAATTCACTTCCTAGATTTTCCTGTCTATGTGAATACAGCTTTTGTTTTGTACATTTCATGTAACCATCCTTCTACCCAATATTATCATTTTCTTCTCGTCAATAATTTTGAATTTCAGCTTTTCATTTTATCTTGCATCCAGAGATATGTTAGTTTACAGAGAAATTTCCATCAGGTACACTGCTAAACACCAATGGAAATAATCTTACAACTCTATGGATTTGGATAGACCCCAAATAATAAAATACTATTATATCAATAAGTAGGGATGTTAAATGATTGCTTGAAGGATTTGCTTAAAGACTATTTTTTAAAACCTTGGGAATATATTTAAAATGTTGAAAGACTATGCAAAAAAATCAAAAACCCAGAAAGTAGCCCTATAGATTTCAGAGAGTTGTCAGTGAGATCATTTTGGAGTAAATGCTTTTAACACTGCAGCCTGTATCTTTCAAATACAAAAATGGAATCCTTTCTTTTTCTTTAAATAATATATTATTAGAGGCATTAGATACCACTTAACAATTACCTTTTACTTAGGAAACATAGTAAGTATTGTATGGACAATTCATTTTCTAGCAAATTCCTGCACAGTTAATTTCCTGTCAGAAAATGAATTATTATACCAGAAAATCATTTGGTGCCCACCCCAGTTAGAGAGCACACACTGTTCTCTACACTGGGATTTTTTAGAATAGTTAAAGTACATGATGTCTAAGTAAAAGTTCCAGAAATTACCCTGCTTAGAAACATCAAAATTATCTTGGTTTATGCACTAATAATTGATTATCCATTCTTTCTTTTACTCTTCTACAGCCCAGTGCCGGATTAAACCCTGTAGAGGCTCCTAGGCAGTTGAAATCTTTGGGTGACGCTTGTAAATTATCTCAGAGTCTGAGCATCTGCTCCACTGCTCACAGCCCCAGCTGCAGCCTGCAGGCATCTTCTTAAAAGCCCTTTTACTAAGATGCGGGGGAGAGGCAGAGAGAGGCAAACCTGGTGACAGTGCCAGCAGCAACTACACCAGGCAAGTCAGGCAAAGAGCAGCTCAGTTACAGACTGCGCGTACAGGCTGGGAGGGCTGCAAGCAGGGGGAAAACCAGCCTCAGGCCCCTAAAGACATGGAGGCCCATAGGCCAGTGCTTACTTGGCCTAATTGTTAATCTGGCTCTGCTACAGACCCTCCTCCCTGCCAATTTCTGCATACATGGATCCAATGATCACCTAGTTTCTTGAATCATGTTTGGGATAGGTAAAATGCAAAAGGTGTTACTAAATGTTGGTAGGTGCTGGGTTTGTGATCTCAGCAATTGTTGCTACAGGGCAATTTATCTTGCAGATGACCTTGAACATGAACGTATGAACATGTGAAGCTGCCTAATCAGACCCTCAGTCCATCAAAGTCCATATTGTCTACTCAGACTGACAGCAGCTCTCTAGGGTCTGAAGCTGAGGTTTTTCACACCTACTTGCCTGGACCCTTTTTAAAAGTTGGAGATGCCGGGGATTGAACCTGAGACCTTTTGCTTACCAAGCAGATGCTCTACCACTGAGCCACCATCCCTCCCCTATAACATTCACTATAACATTCCCCTATAACATTCTTACTGAAAATGTCTAGAAATTAGTGGCATGTGGCACAGATCACTAAATGTGAGTAGACTGTGATGCATCATTTTACAGAGGGACAAATGTCCTAGGATTTTCAGATATAAAAGGAAGCAATGTCATGTCAACTCCACACTCTGACATCACGTTTAATTAATCATGTTTGTTTAAAACATTTAATGTACTCTTTAGAACATTTAATATATTCTGTTCCAGTCTAAGTCATGCCAGAGGGGCAACCTTGAATGTTCAAGTTCTTTAATTTCTTCCTATACAAGTTCTTGAAAGACCAGTACTCTAGGATTTTTTTGTTGGGGGGGGGGGTTAAGAGTATATTTGGGTCTAAACATATTATGAAGTGAAGCATCATCAACTGCATTTCTGTCCTTGAAAAAATCAGGAAGTCTGATCTTTCTAAACATATACTATATTTCAGACATCATTCTGAAAGGATCAATCTGTATTAGTCCTGTAGGTCTTTATGATCAGCAATGCAACAACTCCTGGTGATACCCAGTCCCAGAGACATCCATCTGGCCTCAACGAGGGTCACGGCCTTTTTGGCCCTGGCCCCTGCCAGGTGGAACGAGTTCCCCCTGGAGATCTAGCCCTGCAGGATCTGCTTCAGTTCCACAGGGCCTGTAAAACAGAGCTCTTTTGCCAGGCTTTTAGTTGAGGCAATGGACGTCACTTGTTATTGTCCTACCCCCTTCATCCCATCCTAGTGCTGTAAGACCTGCTGGACCTGGACAATAGGCCATGTCTGTGAGGAAGAATTTGCCATTTTAGTACCTATTGTTCTCTGTAATTTAGATTTTATATATTTTAAATGGTTTTTTTACTGTTGATTGTTTTTTGTTGATTGTAACTCACCCTGTTGATTGTTGATTGTTGATTGTAACTCACCCTGAGCCTGTTCTATGGGAAGGCAGGCTAAAAATCAATCAATCAATCAAACAAACAAACAAATTAATATGATGAAGTATGGGGACAAAAGGAAAACCTTTCTTCAAAATTGATAGTTCAGTTTCAGAGAAGCCAATAAGAAGTCCATCTTTCAAATAATGTTATAGAATCATAACACTGTAGAAAGAAAGAAAGAAAGAAAGAAAGAAAGAAAGAAAGAAAGAAAGAAAGAAAGAAAGAAAGAAAGAAAGAAAGAAAGAAAGAAAGAAAGAAAGAAAGAAAGAAAGAAAGAAAACACACCAGGAGATATAGGGAAAGAGTGTGTGTGTGTGCGTTTGGTGGGGGGAGAATGAAGAAACAATACAAGCACATGACATCGCAACCTACCCACCAAAAAAAACAGAAAGGAAAGGAGCTTCATGGATGGATGGGTAATTGCACAGGGAAGGCTTGCTCCCTTTTTTGTTCCAATATTGTTGCTACATTATAACGAAAAAACCTGCATCATAATGCAATCAAAATTGTGATTTAAAATTAACAGATTGCTCAAAGGACAACCTGGATGGGAGGGGTGAACACCCAACACTGATGAAACAAAAGGGTGGCAGGAAACAAAATTCAAAATCAGGAATTCCTCACTAGAAAACTGCAAGTTCAGATCCGAGTGGGGGGGGCATGGAAAAAGATGATTTGAAAAATTACTGGGGCATTAAGTTTGGAACCGCGTAGTTCAAGATTCAGCAATTCACCTCACCCCACTTCAACCAGTGAAAACAGAGTTGGATGAGATTCCCCACTCTAGAAGAGACTGTTAAAGCCATCAAGCAACTGAAAAGTGGCAAGGCAGCAGGAATTGATGGAATTCCACCAGAGATCTGGAAGCATGGGGGCACAGTACTACATAGCTCACTTCACAAAGTACTTGTCACCTGCTGGGAACAAGGCAAATTACCACAGGACTTTCGCGATGCAATCATCATCACCCTATACAAGAACAAAGGGGAAAAGTCAGACTGCTCCAACTACCGGGGGATAGCCCTGCTCTCCATCGCAGGCAAAATCCTTGCCAGAATACTCCTGAACAGACTGGTGCCCGCCATTGCAGAAGAACTCCTCCCAGAGAGCCAGTGCGGCTTCAGAGCTAACAGGAGCACCACCGACATGGTATTTGTTCTCAGGCAGCTCCAAGAGAAATGCAGGGAACAGAACAAGGCTCTGTATGTGACTTTTGTCGACCTTACCAAAGCTTTCGATACCGTTAGCAGGAAAGGCCTGTGGCAAATCTTGGAACGTTTAGGATGTCCCCCAAGGTTCCTCAGCATGATCATCCAGCTACACGAAGACCAACGAGGCCAAGTCAGACACTGCAACGACCTCTCGGAGACCTTCCCAATAGGCACAGGTGTAAAGCAAGGCTGCGTTCTCGCGCCAACTCTCTTTACAATCTTCTGTAGCATGATGCTTCAAAGAACCGCAGTAGATCTAGATGATGACGATGGTGTCTACATCCGCTATTGCACCGATGGCAGCCTGTTCAACCTGAGGCAACTAAAGGCCCACTCCAAGACAATGGAAAAACTCATCCGAGAGCTACTGTTTGCTGATGATGCTGCACTCGTCTCCCACTCGGTATCAGCTCTGCAGCATATGACGTCCTGCTTTGCAGAGGCTGCCAAGCTATTCGGCCTAGAAGTTAGTCTGAAGAAGACAGAAGTTCTCCACCAGCCTGCACCCCAGGAAGATTATCACCCTCCCTGCATCACTGTGGGTGAATCAGTTCTGAAGACAGTCCAGCAGTTCAGCTACCTGGGGTGCATCATCTCCTCAGATGCCAAGATCGACAAGGAGATTGACAACAGGCTGGCAAAGGCAAACCGTGCCTTTGGCCGACTGCACAAAAGAGTGTGGAGCAACAAGCATCTGAAAAAAGGCACAAAGATCAATGTTTACAAAGCGGTTGTGATGACAACCCTCATCTACGGCTCCGAATCGTGGGTTTTATACCGTCATCACCTGCGACTCCTTGAGCGCTTTCATCAGCGCTGCCTTCGCACCATCCTCAACATCCACTGGAGTGACTTTGTGACCAACACTGAAGTTCTCAAGTGGGCGGAGGTTACCAGCATCGAGGCACTGCTGTTGATGACGCAGCTGCGCTGGGCAGGGCATATTTCTAGGATGGAAAACCACCGCCTTCCCAAGATTGCCCTGTATGGCGAACTCTCCACCGGCCATCGAAATAGAGGGGCACCAAAGAAGAGGTACAAGGACTCCTTGAAGAAATCCCTTGGCACCTGTCGCATCAACAATCACCAGTGGTCTGACCTAGCCTCAGATCGCAAAGCATGGAGGCACACCATCCACCAGGCTGTTTCTTCTTTTGAGAACGCACGCATAGCTGGTCTTGAGGACAAAAGGAGATTGAGGAAGAATTGCACTGCTACAGCACCAACCCGAAATCAGACGTTTCCCTGCAGCCACTGTGGCTGGACCTGCCTGTCCCGCATTGGTCTTGTCAGCCACCAGCGAGCCTGCAGCAGACGTGGACTATTGCACCCTTCTTAAATCTTCGTTCGCGAAGCCAAGCCGAGAGAGAGAGAGAGACTCCTGGGGAGGCAAAAAGTTGTGTGGAAAGTTTTACAAACTTCATTTATTTAAGAACACCAATGTAGAGACTTGCACTTGTGTGGAAATGGTGTTCAGTCTGCTGAACAAAGAGAATTTGGGACAGGGCCATTAAAGATGTCAAAGGGGAGTGGGCTTATACAAGGAGAAAATGTAAGCATGAGTCCTTGAAGGGGTTTTTTATGGTCAACACAGTAACATCTAGAGTGCTGCTAAATGTGGGCTGAACTGATTTCTCTTTGTGCTTTCCTCTGCTTTTTTCCCTACCATTTTGATCTACACATCCATCTGGCACAAAAGATAATAGCAAACTGACACTAAACTACTTGCTACCTGGTTCGCAGAGATTGAAGATATCTTCAGTCTAGGTAGTCAAGGCTGCAGCAGTCAACATCCCTCATTAGACCTGGCTGCAATATTACCAGAACCTTTCCAGTTAATTTACAGGTAATATCAGAATGGTGATGTCCTCATCAGGAATTATCCATTTTCTAATCTGAAGAGTTCACCATCTGTTCTCTACTTTAAGTTGAATACTCACATTAAGTATCCTGCCATGATCACTATCATAGTAACTACAGGTTCAGATACTATTTTGTGCAGCTTACTGCTCTGTGCCATGGGACTCATTAGGCGAACATAATTTGACAGTTTGACAGCTGCAATAACTGTGACTTGAACCTCAGATCTCTTTGACTTCCCACAGTCCACTTTCAGCTGAACTACTGTCGGACAGCTTTGTAGTAGAGCCATAGCTGTAGTATTTCAGTTTGATTTCCTTCAACTGTGCAAACCCTTTTGTATCTATGCAACAGGATAAATCAGTTCTTCCACAAATTCATGGATGGTCAGGTAAAGTAATTAAATGATGCACAGCGAGATATTAAAACTTCCATAAGGCTGTTCAAAATGATGCATGAACAAAATAAACTTCAATGATATAACACAGACTTCAATAAATACTAAACAGGAAACAAAATAAATGCAGTACTAATTTATAATCACTGGTTGATTAATTTGAATACTTCTTATATGTCAGTCTGCTAAACAGATCTGTGAAAGGGAGTGGAAGAAGAACTCCCATTGTGTGTCAAGAAACATGTGCAAAATACTGCTATTTGCATTGTACTCCTTGAATGTGCAAAAATCACTCCGTGAACAGGACTGAACAATGTGGCAAATAGCTGGATCCCTGCTTGCAACCAGCAAGAAAAATGCAAGCTGAACCAAGTGTTTGAGTACCCCTAGTTACAGGGATATTTTTCATAAGCCACAAGTTTTCCTATTCAGAAAACAAAGTCCTATCCTTTAAGTTGAAATTGACATGACACCAAATGAAATATGATTTTTGAATATTCTTAGGAGGGTTGAAGTAGGCAGGGGTGGTAGATCTACTAAAAGCAGACTCTAGCTTTTTAGAGAGCTATGATAAAGGGAGTATTTTGCCCCAGCACACACACCCCTCCCAGAATGAGGGCCTTAGAGTTATTAAATTAAGTAGTTGAGCCACATCATCTTGTGTGGGCTTGTGTTTTGTGAACAACAGCAATCTTATGGAAAACTTCTTTTGAATTGTGGGATTGTCAGATTATAGCCTTAAATTTAGTGGTGGTAGACAATCTAAAACTCTTCCAGTTTTGTATGGAAGAAGAAAGCCTCAGTCACAAAGTGTGGGGCTGGGCTTTTCCAATATAACATTCCCATCCACATTGCTGGCAACTAAGGGAAAAACTGATCGAATGTATAAAGAAGTGCAAACCAAAATGATATTTGAGCTGTAGTAAATTACATAATATGTAACTCGTTAAATTATATACTACATGAAATACCATAACAAAATCAGCTATTACAAGGAAAGCGACTATTTTCTTCCCCATATTCCCAGACACTGTCTGTATTTACTGCTGCTGTCTCCTTGGTAATCCTTTTATTCTGTTTAACTGATTTCTTTTATGCCAATAAAGGCTGATGATGACGATGATGCTGTCTCCAGGTGTTAAAAAGTGTATTTTAAAAATCACATTTTGGGATGAGAGTTACTAATTAGGTTTTTTTGGGATCAATCTTAAGCAAGTATACTCAGAAACCACTTCCATATTATCCAAAGGGTCTTACTCCCAGGAAAGTGTCTGTCAGATAGCAGCCTCTGTATCCCTTACAATAGTGTCACTAGGTTAATTCATGCAGATCTATTCTTGCACTACCGTATGGGAACTTCATGCCCACCACATGCAATAGCACAAAAATCTTTTATACAAAGATTTTTGCAAATTTTCTACAAAGATGCGCCTCAAGGCTTAAGAACCTTATGTTGAATTAGGCCAATGGCCCTTCCAGTCTAATATTCTGTGTCACACAGTGGCTAAAGACCAGGTGCCATCAGGAGACTCCAGAAGTTCTCCCACTGAGTTGCTGAGCAGACAGGTTAAAACAGATAAAAGGAAGTACTTCTTCACCCAAAGGGTGATTAACATGTGGAATTCACTGCCACAGGAGGTGGTGGCGGCCACAAGCATGGCCACCTTCAAGAGGGGGTTAGATAAAAATATGGAGCAGAGGTCCATCAGTGTCTATTAGCCACAGTGTGTGTGTATGTATATTTTGGCCACTGTGTGACACAGTGTTGGACTGGATGGGCCATTGGCCTGATCTAACATGGCTTCTCTTATGTTCTTATGTCACTGTTGCCCCCCAAGCACCAAGAATACAGAGCATGACTGCCCTAGGCATGTTTTATTGCAATATTCCTTACACACAGGGGGCGTTTTTTAGCAGGAATGCAGTTCTGTCTGTCTTGGCATCAGGGGTGTGGCGTAATATGCAAATAAGTTCCTGCTAGACTTTTTCTACCCAAAAAGCTCTGTGTGCAACAATGGTGACATCAGGAGGTATGGCCTAATGTGCAAATGAGGTCCTGCTGGGCTTTTCCTACAAAAAAAAAAGCCCTGATTACATGTAATATTCATTCTGATAGCTGAAGGAAAGGGAGATTATTTTCCAAAACAGTACTTTTTCCTGACCCTGTAGCATAAGTGAGTACTGTGAACTAACAACCTGGGCACAACATTTGAATTGAACCTATCCAAATAAGATCAAGACATTCAGTCAAGGGGGGCTCAGTTAATATCTAAACAATTTCTAAACAGTCATAGTATGCTGGAATCATAGTCATCATATCCACGTTGAAGTTTGTAGTATTCCCAAATTTACTTCCTCATCTATTGGTTGTGAGAATGAAGACAAAGAAATCCACAGGAAATCCTCCAATTCTTTGAAATGTGTTAATCTCCACACATTTTGGCCCTTTTCAGCTACACACAATTTAATCTAAATACTCAAGAGTCATATAATAAAAGTGGGGAACTCATAGGAACTTGTGGGGGATCTCATTTCCCCACTTCAGCCTCCTGCTTTTTCTCTATCCCTTTACTGGCAGTGCCTGCAGCCTCTTCTCTTAGCTACCTTCTTACCCATCTCTTAACAATGAACCAGTACCTTCATTCCCCCACTTTTGTTTTACTCAATCAGTTTTTTCCCACTATTTGAACAGCTGTGTAGCAAGCTCCTTTCCCCCTCTACACTCTTCTCCATGGACCTCAGCTTCATTTGTCCTTGGACCTCTCCAGATCTGAAGCAGGTTTCTGGTTTCAAGGGCTTCATTAACACAGCTCCATAGAGTATTGAAGGTGGTGTTTTGCTTTCAGCACTAGTGAGAGATATGATAAATCTCACAAGTTCATGGGGGGAATCTACAGTTTTTGACTTTCCTTCCAAAGGTATAAGCTGCATAATTGATATATGAGGAGTTTATACTAGGTATTTAAAGTGAGAAAATCAAACAGGCATAACAGAATGACAACCAGGGTGAAAGACAAGGAGAAAAAACCACCTGGACAATTGGAAGAAGAGGAATTAGACTTCTCAGAGTTTATGGGGAAAAATCAAGAGACTGCAGATACAGTCACAAACTATCACAGCACAAATCAAGAAATCTGAACAAAGAACCCTGCAACAAATTGCACATGCTGGAGAATCTATTTATGACAAAATTTTAAAAGTTTTACAACAAGCATTTACAGCTGCCATATCTGAGATACAGAAGAAAGTTCAACACAATTTACAAGAAATTGACACAGTTAAAGCTCAATGTAAAGATTTAAAATTGCATCAAGAAGCCACAGATTGGAGCTAGCAAATCAAAGAATGGAAATAGTGGAGACTCAGATTATAATTTGTAACCTTCATTTCAAATCCATTCCAGAAAAATTTGGCAAATCTAACATGGAAGAGAGTTTTTAAACATTACTACAGGATCATTTTAAGACTGAAGGAGACTTCCCAGATTTTAATCAAATCTACAAACTCGAAATTCTCAACCAAATATAAAACATCTCAAATATATGTCAAATATACACAGCAAAAAATTATGAAATTTTTATATTGAACAAGCTGAGAAAATCTCCTCTTCAAGTTTTGGGGATGGAAGTACAGATTTTTCCAAGCTCTTCCTATGACCTTACTAAAAAGAAGAAAACAAAACAAAAGAAAGACTTTAACTTTTTGAGACAAACTCTACAAAATACAAATAAGATATTGTTGGAGAATTCTATTGCCCTTAAAGTGTTTTTGCCACAAGGAAAAAGAACTATATCAATGACTGATCAAGGTTAACAATTTTTGGCAGCACTACTAACAGGTAACACCCCTAAGGATCAAAGAGACCTAAGAAGCCAAAAGAGAAAAACAACAGAGAAGTTATAGGTAGAAGATAAATTAGATGAAGCAGCAGCATTTCAGCAATATGGAAGACTTAGTTTTTTTCCCAATAAATATTCATGGTCTGAACTCTCTTACAAAGAAGTCCAAAACATTTAATTTATTTTTTAAAAGACTGAAATTGTTTGTATTCGATGAAGACATATAAAGAAAGAACATGAGTACATTCTGGAAAGTAAAAAACTGAGAAAAACCCTAACATCAAGCCTGGGCAGACAGAGTTCGTTAACGTAACATCTACCACCTGGAGGACTCGCTGCCGGCGTCCCGGCTTACTGGGCCATGGCAGATGACCCCATGGTGAAAAGGTGGAGCCAGTACTGTGCACACTGCGCTTCACCTAAAAATTCCTCTGCGCAGGCCTGAAGGGTATCCACATCCACAACTCACAACATACCAAGTCCTGCAGCGATGGGCAAGGGGCGAAACGGCAGGTGGAAGATGCCACTGGAAGCCGCAGTACCGATCCTGCATGTAGGCGGTTCAGGGTATTGGTCGCCTGATGCTGACCCGGAGTCAAAAGCATTTTTCGGCAGCACCCTGAATGACCAAGCAGCCTTATTTAGGGACCGCACTGCTTGCTCCGTATGGAGAGGGGCCTAGAAAAGGTGGCCTAAATAAAGCTAGTCTCCTCCCCCCCCCCCCAGTTGGCTAGCTGCGGTCCACGGGCATCCTTACTTGCGGTTGAAAAATAACAACAAAGAAAAGGCATACACCTGCCTCACAAAGTGTGCAAAGACTAATAATAATAATAATACTTTTTATTTGTATCCCGCCCTCCCCACCAGGGCAGGCTCAGGGCGGCTCACAGCATAAAAATATAATATACATCAACAATTATAATTATAAAATCATCATTAAAACAATTTACAAGTTATATTAAAATTAACATTAACATAGTGGTGCTATAACATTAGGTCTTCAATAAGGTCCAGTAGCTAAAAAACATATCCGGCGGTACTTTCTTGGCTTGGCATTAGTTGAAGGCTATTTTGAAGAGGTAGGTCTTACAGGCCCTGCGGAATTGATCTAAACATCATAGGGCCCGTACCTCTTCTGGGAGTTGATTCCACAGCAGTGGAGCTGCAATGGAGCTTGCGTGTTGGAACATCAGAACCATGCTTGACACAGTAGACAGTGGTTGCCCTGAACGACGCTCTGCTCTAGTTGGCCATGAACTTCTCAGGTTGAATATCGACATAGCAGCTCTCAGTGAGGTCCGTTTCCCTGAGGAAGGTAGTCTTCAAGAACACGGTGCTGGCTATACCCTATAATGGTCGGGTAAGTCAAAGACTGAGAGCCACCTTTCTGGCGTTGGCTTCATGGTCAGGAACTCCATTGCCTCTAAACTCGAAAACCTGCCAACAGGTCACTCAGATCGCATCATGTCTATGCGCCTCCCACTTCAAAACAAGCAGCATGCAACACTCTTCAGTGTGTATGCCACAACCCTTCAAGCAGATTCTGCAGAAAAGAACAAGTTCTTTGCTGATCTACGCTACCTCGTACGGAAGACCCCTACAGAGGACAAGGTGATCATCCTTGGCGACTTCAATGCCAGAGTAGGTAAAGACTCGGAAGCCTGGAAAGGAGTACTTGGCAAACACGGCATTGGCAACTGCAATGATAATGGGCGCCTCCTGCTAGAATTCTGCACGGAGCATCAGCTCACCATTACCATCTTTCAGCAGAAGAACAGTCTGAAGACAACCTGGATGCACCCACGGTCCAAGCATTGGCACCTTATTGACTACATTATGGTGCACCAGAGAGACTTTCGAGATGTCTTACACACCCGAGTAATGCCCAGTGCAGAATGTCATACGGATCATCGTCTTGTACGCTGCAATCTCCGTCTTCACTTTAAATCTACACCCAGGAGAGGCGGTATCGCCCGGAGAAAGTTTCAGGTTGGCAGCCTTCAGTCAGCCGAAGTTAAAGCTGCCTTCCAGGCAAAACTCCAGACAAGAATTGAGGACCCCAGTTGCCTCACAGATCCTTCTCCAGAAGCACTCTGGGAACACCTAAAAACTACCATCCTGTTGACCTCTGAAGAAGTCCTCGGGTTCTCCACAATGAAGAACAAGGACTGGTTTGACGAGAACAATCAAGAGATCCAAGAATTACTGGCGAAAAAGAGATCTGCCTACAAATCACATCTTGCTCAGTCCTCCTGTCTCGGGAAAAAAGCAACCTTTCGTGCTGTATGTAGCAACCTCCAGCGCAAGCTTCGAGACATTCAGAACAATTGGTGGACCAAGCTTGCAGAGAGAACCCAGCTGTGTGCAGACACTGGTGATTTAAGAGGGTTCTACGAAGCCCTGAAGGCAGTATATGGCCCATCATATCAGGCTCAGAGTCCCTTGCGTAGCGCAGATGGCCAAGTGCTCCTCACAGACAAGGCATCCATACTGAACCTGTGGTCGGAGTATTTTCAGGTTCTCTTCAGTGCCAATCGCATAGTTCAAGATTCAGCAATCCACCTCACCCCACTTCAACCAGTGAAAACAGAGTTGGAGGAGATCCCCACCCTAGAAGAGACTGTTAAAGCCATCAAGCAACTGAAAAGTGGCAAGGCAGCGAGAGTTGATGGAATCCCACCAGAGATCTGGAAGCATGGGGGCATAGTACTACATAGCATACTTCACAAAGTACTTGTCACCTGCTGGGAACAAGGCAAATTACCACAGGACTTTCACGATGCAATCATCATTACTCTACATAAGAACAAAGGGGAAAAGTCAGATTGCTCCAACTACCGGGGGATAACCCTGCTCTCCATCGCAGGCAAAATCCTTGACAGAATACTCCTGAACAGACTGGTGCCCACCATTGCACAAGAACTCCTCCCAGAGAGCCAGTGTGGCTTCAGAGCTAACAGGAGCACCACCGACATGGTTTTGTTCTCAGGCAGCTCCAAGAGAAATGCAGGGAACAGAACAAGGGTCTATATGTGACTTTTGTCGACCTTACCAAAGCTTTTGATACCGTTAGCAGGAAAGGCCTGTGGCAAATCTTGGAACGTTTAGGATGTCCCCCAAGGTTCCTCAGTATGGTAATTCAGCTACATGAAGACCAGCGAGGCCAAGTCAGACACTGCAACGATCTCTCGGAGCCCTTCCCAATAAGCGCAGGTGTAAAGCAAGGCTGTGTTCTCGCGCCAACTCTCTTTACGATCTTCTTTAGCATGATGCTTCAAAGAACCGCAGTAGATTTAGATGAGATGATGGTGTCTACATCCGCTATCGCACCGATGGCAGCCTGTTCAACCTGAGGGAACTAAACGCCCACTCCAAGACAATGGAAAAACTTATCTGAGAGCTACTGTTTGCTGATGATGCTGCACTTGTCTCCCACTCAGTATCAGCTCTGCAGCATATGACGTCCTGCTTTGCAGAGGCTACCAAGCTATTCGGCCTAGAAGTTAGTCTGAAGAAGACAGAAGTTCTCCACCAGCCTGCACCCCAGGAAGATTATCACCCTCCCTGCATCACTGTGGGTGAATCAGTTTTGAAGACAGTCCAGCAGTTCAGCTCCCTGGGGTGCATCATCTTCTCAGACGCCAAGATCGACAAGGAGATTGACAATAGACTGGCAAAGGCAAACCGTGCATTTTGCCGACTGCATAAAAGGGTGTGGAGCAACAAGCATCTGAAAAAAGGCACAAAGATCAATGTTTACAAAGTGGTTGTGATGACAACCCTCATCTACGGCTCCAAATCGTGGGTTTTATTTATTTATTTATTTATTTCATTTATATCCCGCCCTCCCCCACCTTGGCAGGCTCAGGGCAGCTAACAACAATCCATAAAAACACATCATAGTAAATAAAACATTAGAATTACAGTATAGAACAGTAAAACATTAATACATAAATTAAAAACCAGTCTAGTAAATATAATTATACTGCGGTATAGATCTTTAGGCCGCATTGGCGGATCTTTGATTACCATTTTTCTTAGCAGTCCGAATATGCTGATTTAAAAAGGATGGTCTTGCAGGCCCTGCGGAACTGTTCAAGGCTCCGCAGGGCCCGCACCTCCTCGGGGAGTCGGTTCCATAGGGTAGGGGCCGCGATTGAAAAGGCCCGTATTCTGGTGCTCTGATATTTAACTTCCTTCGGCCCAGGGATAGTCATTAGGTTTTTCCCCGTTGACCTCAGTGCTCTCTGGGGTTCATATGGGGAAAGACGGTCCCTCAGGTAGGCAGGTCCTCGGCCATATAAGGCTTTAAAGGTAACGACCAACACTTTGTACTGGACCCGGTATATAATCGGCAGCCAGTGCAGTTCACGTAGTCCCGGCCGTATATGCTCCCGTTTCAGGAGTCCCAATAACAGCCTGGCCGCCGCGTTCTGCACTAGCTGCAATTTCCGGGTCCGGCACAGAGGTAGCCCCAAGTAGAGGGCATTACAGTAGTCTAGTCTTGAGGTGACCGTTGCGTGGATCACTGTTGCGAGGTCCCGGCGCTCAAGGAAAGGGGCCAACTGCCTTGCCCGCTTCAGATGGAAGAATGCTGACTTGGCAGTGGCTGCTATCTGGGCCTCCATCGATAAGGAAGGCTCCAGTAAAACACCCAGGCTCTTTACCTGGTGCGCCGCTTTCAATGGCGCACCATCGAAGGCCGGGAGAGCTATTTCCCTTCCCAGAGCGCCGCGACCCACGCATAGGACCTCTGTCTTCGCTGGGTTCAGCTTCAGCCCACTCAGCCTGAGCCATGTCGCAATAGCCTGTAATGCCCGGTCGAGATTCCCTGGAGCGGGGTCGGGCCAGCCATCCATTAGTAGATAGAGCTGGGTGTCATCTGCATATTGATGACAACCCAGCCCAAACCGCCGGGCAATCTGGGCAAGGGGGCGCATATAGATGTTAAACAGCATCGGGGAGAGAACTGCTCCCTGGGGCACCCCACAATCCAGTGTGCGCCTCCGGGACCGCTCGCTCCCGATAGCCACCCTCTGTCCCCGACCTAGGAGAAAGGAGGAAAGCCATTGCAAGGCCAACCCCTCGACTCCAATGTCGGCGAGGCGGCGCGTCAGTAGCCGATGGTCGACTGTATCAAATGCAGCCGACAGATCTAACAGCATCAGTACCGCAACGCCGCCCCGATCCAGTTGCCGTTGGAGGTCATCCACTAAGGCGACCAGCACCGTCTCCGTCCCATGGCCCGGCCGGAAACCAGACTGACATGGGTCTAAGACAGAAGCGTCATCCAGAAACCCCTGTAGCTGCAACGCCACGGCCCTCTCAATAATTTTACCTAAGAACGGTAAATTGGACACCGGCCGGTAGTTCGCCAATTCGGCCGGGTCTGCTGTAGCTTTTTTCAGGAGAGGGCGGACCAAAGCCTCTTTCAGAGGTGTTGGAAAATGCCCCTCTAAAAGGGATCTATTTATGATGTCCCGTAAAGGGCATCTAAGCTCCCCTTGGCAAGATTTAATCAGCCAAGAGGGGCAAGGGTCCAGATCACATGTTGTCGGGCGAGCAGCAGAGAGGATTCTGTCGACTTCCTCCAGGGTGAGTGGGTCGAAGTGGTCCAGCACTAAACCTGAAGACAGGCACGGAGCCTCAATTTCACTCACTGTATCTAATGTGGTAGGCAGGTCTTGGCGGAGCAGCGAGATTTTATCTGCAAAATATTTTGCAAATGCCTCACAGCCTATTCCTAATTCTCTAACATTTGGTTTGCCTTGTGGCAACGTTGTAAGATCCCCAATTATTCTAAATAATTGTGCTGGGCGCGAATTTGCAGATGCAATCTTGGTTGCAAAGTAATCTTTCTTTGCAGCCTTGACTGCCATCTCGTAAGACTTCATAAACGTTCTATAGGATGTTCTCGTTGCCTCATCCCGAGTATGCCTCCACTGCCTCTCTAGTCGTCTGAGCCCTTGTTTCAGCTGGCGTAACTCCAAGGTATACCATGGAGCCAGCTTCGTGCGAGGGCGCAGAGGGCGCCGGGGTGCAATTTCGTCGATAGCCCTGGATAGCTGGCCCTGCCAGATTTCCACCAGGTCATCGAGGGAATTGCCAGTGGGCCAGGGATCCCTTAGGGCCGTTTTATACCGTCATCACCTGCGATTCCTTGAGCGCTTTCATCAGCGCTGCCTTCGCACCATCCTCAACATCCACTGGAGTGACTTTGTGACCAACACTGAAGTCCTCAAGCAGGCAGAGGTTACAAGCATCGAGGCATTGCTGTTGAAGACACAGCTGCGCTGGGCAGGGCATATCTCCAGGATGGAAAACCACCGCCTTCCCAAGAGTGCCCTGTATGGCGAACTTTCCACCGACCATCGAAATAGAGGGGCACCAAAGAAGAGGTACAAGGACTCCTTGAAGAAATCCCTTGGTACCTGTTGCATTAACCATCACCAGTGGTCTGACCTAGCCTCAGATTGCAAAGCATGGATGGAGGCACACCATCCACCAGGCTGCCTCTTCCTTTGAGAACGCACACATAGCTAGTCTTGAGGACAAAAGGAGATTGAGGAAGAATCGTACTGCTACAGCACCAACCCGAAATCAGACGTTTCCCTGCAGCCACTGTGGCTGGACCTGCCTGTCCCGCATTGGTCTTGTCAGCCACCAGCGAGCCTGCAGCAGACGTGGACTACTGCACCTTTCTTAAATCTTCGTTCGCGAAGTCAAGCCGAGAGAGAGAGTTGTTAAATAGTGAGTTTGATGCAGTGGAATTCAACATAGGTCATGCTTTATTGATAATACATACTAAAAAAACAAGATGGCTGGGCCGAGATCTCACTTATAAAACATGCAAAGAACACCTCCCCCCTGAGTCCATACCAAATCACTGCAATCGATTTTCCCGCCACAACCACTCATTGGTTCCTTCAAGTAGTATCAGTCCATCAAGGTATCCTGCGGTAGCTCAGAAGCGCATGAAGCCATTGTGAAATGCTAAATTCAGTACACAACCCTTCCGAAATTTTAACATAGTTGTCAAGGTATTCTGATCGGTGTCGTTCCCTTTGGGAGCACTGCAGCTTGGCTGGAGGTGGAGGTGAGAGCCGCATTAGGCACAACTGCCCTCATACTTGGTAGTGGTGGAGTGACCGAGACACTTGGCTGCAGTGGAGAGAGTGGGTCCCCTTCAGAAATTTCCTCCATCATAGGCAGAGGGGCAGCTTCTCTCAGTGTATTAGCTGCCTGAATGGGTGGGGCCGATGCAGGCCCAGTCTGTGGCGACACTGGTTCTACCTCATCCCTGTCATCCCCCGTTACCTCTGGGCTATCTGGCTCTTCCAGCAGCATCTTGCAGTGCAGCTGGTCGATGTGCCGGTGGAGGAGTTGGACTCCCTCTATTGATACCTTGTAGGAGCAGGGCCCGGTTACCTGAACCACTCTAGCTGGAAGCCATTCTGGACTTCTTGAAAAGTTCTTGGCATACATTGGGTTTCCTGGGAAGAATCCTCTTGTCCACTATGTTGGGGCACTGCTCCTGAGGCCAATCAAGGTGTAGCCAGTCTAGATGGGTAGTCAGGCACCATTAGCAGCTTGGCTGGGCTGCGGTTTCCAAAGAGGAAGGCGGTAAATCTGTGGTCCTAGTCCCTGAATGTTGGGGAGGGACAGTGGCTCAGTGGTAGAGCATCTGCTTGGGAAGCAGAAGGTCCCAGGTTCAACCCCTGGCATCTCCCCCCCCCCCAAAAAAAAAGGGATAGGCAAATAGGTGTGAAAAACCTCAGCTTGAGACCCTGGAGAGCCACTGCCATTCTGAGAAGACAATACTGACTTTGATGGACCAAAGGTCTGATTCAGTATAAGGCAGTTTCATATGTTCATATGTTCAATAATAGTTCTGTCCTATTATTAAACAGAGGCTAAATGGCCATCTGACATCAAAGAAGATCCTATGAATTTAGGGGGAGGTATTTGTGAGTTTTTTGCATTGTGCAGGGGTTGGACTAGATGACCCTGGAGATCCCTTCCAACTCTATGATTCTATGCCCTCAATTATCAGGAACCAGTGCCATGTGACATATGCTACACATGCTTTTAGTAAAGGTAATAATTGTGATAGTTTCTAAATTACACTCTTTTCAAGCTTGCCTTTTTACAGAATTAATTAGAGTGATCTGAAAAAAATAACAGGGATATTTATGCTTACTGAATACTTGAATACATAACACTGCAGTAAATTGTGTTAGATTATTAGTCTGCCAAAATCTGTATTTGTCTACACTGGCAGAAGCTCTGGAGGGTCTCAGGAAAAGGGCTTTTGCACTACTGACGACCTGATTCTTTTAACTGCAGATGCAAGAGACTGAACCCGGGGTCTTCTGCAGGCAAAACAGATACCCACAAATCTGAAAGGCAGAAAGCAATGACAAAATTTTACTCTAAGCCTTTTATTGATTTTTAAATTGTGGTACAATTTAGATATAATAGGGGTTTTTTTTGGGGGGGGGATATGTTTGTTCTGTAAAAAATATATAAAAAACCAACAAGGCTGCCTATTCTTTCTAAGGTACTAGCAAAAAAAGGGGGGGAAGGCAGAAAGTCAACTACTTGTCTAGAGGTAAAGCTTTATTTAAACATCTAAGCAAACCTTTGCTTTAATATTCACATTCATATTCAGAATTGTGCGGTTAGAGTTGGAACTGGAGCATAATACAGAAAAGCTTTGAGGAAAGCCCAGCATTGGTCCTAGTTGCACAGACAGGACTTATTTATTTGAAGAAAAATGGATTTTATATAACAAAGGCTGGGGTCCTTGAGCAAAGGTCATTTCAGCTGAGAGTATTGGGTTGAAAATGTTCTTAAGCCTTCAGGTGCTTATTTAAAGATAGATGTTCTGTTGCACCTGCTTGTGCAGATAGCTGCACATTCACAAGCTAGTTCCCAGGATTCAAAGGCTCTCTACTGAACCGTTGTTGAAAGGAGTGCTTGCAAATTTCACAAATAACTAAGGAGCAGGCAGCTGCAAGACACAACTGGCAAAATCAGAAATACCTGTAACCTCAACAATCCTCACAGTAAGTAGATTTGTTCCCCTCCCTCTCTTGACCCTCTTTAACAACAAAGAAACCAAGAAATCACCAGCATTCAACTGTCACTCAAAGGCCTAAAAATGTGAAATGTAAAACGTTTCTCCTTGATGATGCATAAGACTGAAAGACCAGACCAGGACACTGAATTTAAAGAGCCAAATATATGAAGGTTTGTTACGTTTGGTTCATTTGACAAAATTATTCTTTGTTTAAAACAATTTTTATTTGTAACATATGGAAACAATATCTGTTTCTTGCAACATTAGTAACTTTATATATATCCCATATATATATATCCCATCCCATATATTACTATCTAACTACCCCTCCCCCCGATACTTGACCCCTGCCGGTGTTATTTACTTTAAATACTAATATTTAAAGGTACCCTTAACTAATAAAAACAAAGATTAATATTCTTCTTCATTCTAAGACTTAATCATTATCAAAAATTGTCCAATATCCTTTTATTTTCCACTCTTTTTCTACATATCTTCTAAACTTTTTCCACTCTATCTTAAAAACTTCTAAGTCATAGTCTCTTAAAGTTCTTGTTAATTTGTCCATTTCACTCCATGTCATAACTTTTACAATCCAATCCCATTTCTCTGGTATTTTTTCTTGTTTCCATAACTGCGCATACAATGTCCTAGCAGCTGAAAGCAAGTACCAAATTATAGTTCTATCTTCTTTTGGAAATTTTTCCATTTGTAATCCCAACAGAAAAGTCTCTGCAACTTTCTTAAATTCATATCCCAAGATCCTAGAAATTTCTTGTTGAATCATCTGCCAATACTTTTTTTCACAAGCCCACCACATATGGTAGAAAGAACCTTCATGTTTTTTACATTTCCAACATCTGTCTAGCATCTTATTGTTCATTTTTGCCAACTTTTTAGGAGTCATATACCATCTATACATCATTTTAAAACAGTTCTCTTTAATACTGTGACATGTCGAAAGTTTCATAGAATTCTTCCACAAATATCCCCAAGTTTCCATCTGTATTTTTTTATTTACATTAATTGCCCACATAATCATTTGAGATGTCACTACTTTATCTTCCGTAGACCATTTTAAAAGTAATTTATATAGTTTTGAAATTAATTTTTCATTGTCTCCAAGCAGAACTTTTTCCATTTCTGTTTTCTCTTTTCTTATTCCTTTCTCTTATCTCCATATTTCTTATATTTCATCCATGTATTTAGCAAATTATTTCTTATATAATGGTGAGAGAAAAAACCATCAATCTTACCCCCCCATAATATATATAAGCGTGCCAGCCAAATTTATTTCCATGACCTTCCAACGCTAAGAGTTTTCTGTTTAACAGCATCATCCATTGTTTTATCCACACTAAACAAACTGCTTCGTGATATAATTTTAAATCTGGTAATTGGAATCTGCCTCTCTCTTTTGCATCTGTTAAAATTTTCATTTTAATCCTTGGTTTCTTTCCAGCCCACACAAACTCTGAAATTTTTCTTTGCCATCTATTAAATTATTTACTGTCTTTCACAATCGGAATAGTTGGAAACAAATACATTATTCTTGGTAGAATATTCATTTTAATTGCAGCTATTCTGCCTAGCAATGACAAATTAAGTTTATTCCATTTTAACATATCTTCATCCATTTTACGCCATAGCTTCTCATAATTATTTTTGAACAAATCAATATTCTTCATTGTTATCTCCACACCCAAATATTTTACCTTAGAGGTAACTTCACAACCCCTTAGCCTCTGCAATTCCTTTTGTTGATTTACTTACATATTGTTACATAGAAGTTTTGATTTTTCTTTATTAATACAAACAACAAATGTGTGACGTATGGGATTTTCATTTATAAACATTATATCATCTGCAAATGCTCTATATTTGTAAGTAAATCATTTTACTTTTAATCCTTCTATTTCTTTATCTTCTTGGATTTGCGTCAGTAAGATTTCAAGAGTCATTATAAACAGTGGGGAAAGCGGACAGCCTTGTCTTGTACCTTTGTTAATTATCATGTCTTCTGTAAGATCTGCATTTATACATAGCCTTGCACATTGTTCAGTATATATTGCTTTTATCATCCTTATAAAGTTTTCCCCCAACTCCATTTTCTCCATTACTGCAAACATAAAGTCCCAATTTAAATTATCAAATGCTTTCTCTGCATTCGCAAAGAATAATGCTACTTCCTTTTTCTGGATGTCTTTCATAATATTCTACAATATTTACAACAGTTCTTATATTGTCTCTTATTTGCCTTTTGGGGAGAAACCCCGCTTGATCTTCCTTTACAAAATTTGTCAAATGTTGTTTAAGCCGTTCTGCCAAGATTCTTGTATATATTTTATAGTCATTATTTAATAGTGAGATTGGTCTATAATTTTTTACATTCGTGACATCTCTATCTTCCTTTGGAATCAACGAAATAACAGCTTCCTTCCATGTATTTGGTATTTTCCCTTTTATTCTTATCATGTTCATCAATTTCTGAAGTTTTGGTATTAACTCCTCTTTGAAGGTTTTAAAAAATTTAGCTGTATATCCATCTGACCCAGGTGCTTTTCCATTTTCCATTTTCCATTGCATTAATTGCTGCTTTAATTTCTATTTTTTCCATTGGATCATTCAAAACTTTCCCCATATTTTCTGTTAAGGGTGCTATTTTAATCTTTTGTAAATACTCTTCCATCTTTTCTTTCTTTATTTTAACACCCTTAAATAATTCGGAATAATACTTAAAAATTCTCTTTTTATTCCTTCTTGATCTACCACCTCTTCCATCCACCACAATTTTATTAATAATTTTACTTTCTCTCTTTTTCTTCAGTTGCCAGGCCAAATATTTTCCAGGTTTATTTGCTTCCTCGAAAGATTTCTGCTGCAATCTTTTCAGTTTCCATTCCAGTTCTTTATTTAACAAATGTCTCATTTGTGTTTGTAATATTGTAATCTCCCTCATAATTTTCTTTTCCCCTGGCCTTTTTCTCAGTTCCCATTTTTTTCTTTATTTCATTTTTAATGTCCAACATCTGTTTTTCTTTTGCCCTCTTGTCTTTATTATTCAATGTAATCAATATTCCTCTCATTACTGCTTTATAAGCATCCCACACCATCTGAAATTCTATATCTTCTTTATCGTTTATTTGGAAGAAAGCTTTAGTTTCATTTTCTAGAATTGTCACTATTCCTTTATTCTGTAGTAAATCTTCATTCAATCTCCATCTTCTCGACTTTTTAGACAATTTTGTAATCCACATTATTGGGTTATGATCAGCCCCTATTTTAGGTAAAATCTCTTTCTTTGTTATAAGGCCTAAATCTTTAGTACCCCACAACATGTCAATTCTGGAAAAAGTTTTATGTCTTGCTGAAAAAAAGGTATAGTCCTGCACTTCAGGATTAAATTTCCTCCATATATCCTCCAAGTTTTCTTGTTTGACCAATTCAAAAAAAGTCTTTGGCAATTTTCCTTCCTTATTATTTCCCCCCCCCCCCAGACCTATCCAGTGTGTTCTTAATTGTTCCATTAAAGTCCTGCATTATCAAAACTTGATCATATGTCACTTCATCAAATTGTTGTATATTTTTTTTTAAAAAAGCATCCTTTGCTCCATTTGGTGCATACAGTCCCAGTAACAAAGGTTTTCTTGCATTTAATATTATTTCTACTGCTGCAAATCTTCCATCTTTATCTTTAAACACTAATTTCGGATCCAATTCTTGTTTAATATAAAAAAATCACTCCCCTTTTCTTCTGTTCAGCCAATGAATGAAATTCTAGTCCCAATTGCTTATTCCATAAAAATTTGTAATCCTTTTGTTTGATATGTACTTCTTGTAAACAAACTATATTACAATTTTGCTTTTTAATCCAATGAAATGTTGCCTTTCTTTTTTGTGGTGAATTTAGTCCATTTACATTCCAAGATAACAATTTGTAATCCATCATGATGCAAATTCTTTATGTTCTTCATAAAATCCACGCAGTTCCTATGTACTTGTAATTGTAATCCTTTTTCCTTGTAGCTCAAAGCTCAAACCTTCAGGTATTATCCATCTATACCTCATTTCATTGTCCCGTAATTTTTCTGTCAATTTCTTATATGCTCTTCTGTCATTTATCACTTGTCTTGGCAACTCCTTCATAATTCTTACTCTGCTGCCTCCCACTATCAATGTCTTTTCAAAATTGTATTCATGATTTTTCCCACCCTTTCTTTTGTCATATATCTTATAACCACATCTCTTGGTAGATTTTTTTTTTTGGCATATAGTGAGTTCACTCTATACATATAGTCATACATGTTTCTAGTCCCTTCAGGATCTTCCTCCAAAAATTCTGCAATTATTTTTATTATATATTCTTTCAAATCAGTTTCTTTATCCTCAAATACTCCTCTCAGATGTATCTGGGTCTCCATCCATTTGCAGTCATGAATTGCCACTTTTTCTTGTATTTTTAACAAGGTGGAATCATGTACTTTCACTCTCCCTTCCACCTCTTGCATTTTTTTTATGTCACCACAGTCTCTTTTCTTATTATTTTTATTTTATTTTATTTATATCCCGCCCTACCCCACCGAAGCAGGCTCAGGGCGGCTCACAACACAGAGGGTTCTAACAATAAAATTCTAATTTTAAATACAATAACAGTTTACATCATTAAAACATTAAAAAACATTAAAAAACATTTTCTGAGATCCTCTATATCTTTTTTTAGCTCTTCAATATTTTTTCTAATTTTTTTTTTGGAAGCAGTTATCATCATCATCCCTTTCATTATCCTGGCTTCTATTGCATCTAATTGGTCCTGCATTTTCTGCAATGAAGCAGTCTTTGCACGGGTTTGCTTGTGGTCTGACATGTAAAAACACCGAAAATTTTGACCTCACCAAATTAAATTTCAGCTATCAAATTGAAAAGAGTGAGGCTTGCTCTTTTCAATAAGCCTAATTTTGCTGTCCCCAGAGCCTCCTGGGCTCAGATATTAATTTTTAAAGTTTTTATTTTTTCCAAAATGGCAGTCACGACTTTCTGCCTCACTTTAATTTTCTTTCCCTTTTTCCTCTAGAGGCTTCTAAAATGGTTATTAACAGTAATGTCCGATAGTATTTACCTTATAATCGTCACTTCTGTTGACTCCACCAATTTTTAATACCCTGAACACTTAAAAAAATATTTAAGTTTTAGCCTCCTAGCAATGGCCACCGATGTTTTTCTATGATATTATAGTCCTAGAGTAGGCTGGCTGCTTCAATGATTTCCCTTTTCCATCCGATACTTCCTGCTTTGCTTGCCACCAAATCCCATTTTTGCTGGTAGAGAGATCTTACGATACTTGACGTATTTCCTGTGTTGGCTGTGGGAGCTGCATATCTATGACGGTGGGGCTTTGTTTCCAAAATGGCAAGTAGACAAAACAATAAATTCCTTTCCACTTTTTAGCACTGTCCTTTAAATTTACAAAGTCCAAATTTCACCCCTTCTTCCCTTCTTCTTCCAAGCTTTCTAGATTTCAATTTCCCACCTTTTGATTTATTTTGTTTAACTTTAATTAGTCCCGGAATGAAAGATAGCAATCTGTACCTTTTCTGTAGTTATCCAGAGCAACATTGGTCTTGTATAGCTTTAGATGTTTATTAGTATCAAAGAAGATTAGGATCCTGTGGACCTTATGTCAAATAAATGACTCTGGAAACTTCTGCAGATGACGAAAATGCAACTCGTCTCCAGAGACCCCTCAAAGCTTCAAAGGAGCCCCCCTCCCCCGGGACTCCCTTTTAGCCAAGGTATATCTTTTCAAAGCTTCCTGTGCATATCTTGGACTGATCTCTGACTGAGAAAAGTAGGCAGTAGGCATTAGATTGCCTTCCACTACCCCGAACAGAAGTTCCAGCCTGCTCCCCTTCTGAGAAGCACTTTAGCTCTGCATTTTCCAACCCTGGAAGTCATTTGACAAAATTATTCTAACTGGATGACAGCTGATTACCATGACACATGTCATGGGGGAGAGGAAGATGAACTAAATACGGTATAGGCAAAAAGTAACCTAACATCATTATGTTGTGTTTTAATGTAAATATTTTCTTATTAGGTCATTTGGAAGTTTGTTTGTATGGCTACTCTTGATATGATCTGTTTTTATTCCAGTTGGAATAAAGGCATTGAATGAGTCACAATGTATTGCAGAAATAATTTTCAGGCAACAAGAAATGGCAGAATTTTTCCATCTTCAGTTCAGTTGAGAATATCATTATAATCAGTCAAGATAGTCATATTGCAAGCATGTTCCTCAGGTCTTAAGTCTATGCATCTAGCAATGAACACTGATTGAAAATTGGCCAATAATGAGAATGTATGAAATTAGGCAAAAGCAATGCATTTACATAGGCAGTGACTTTATGATGGACCTCTGCACACACAGTTTTCCTTTATACAGGTCAGCATTTACTAATTCATTGTTGAGGTAGAAGTGCAAAGTCTTTTTTTCACCATGTATGACATGATGCCTCTATGTAAGTTAAATGGAGAGAGACTCTGTAGGTACAAATATTTGGGAATTCATTTGCAGAAATGATATACATTATGTCATTAAGAAGGTTTAGGTTTATTCAATTTATATCCTGCCCTCCCTGCCAAAGCATGTTCTTAGAAAACTCAAGACAGCAGCCATTTGTGACTAGAATCCATCCTATCGTACTGTGAACTTCAACTCTGTGATAATTCTTTTTTTCAGAACATATGTACAGTTATTTTTATTCAAAACACTTCCTGGCCACCAGTGGGACTTCTTCAGTTGTTTTTAATAGCAGCAGAAGCAATTATATCACTGAAGTATAAGTTCCATTCATCCAAGTGCCCAAACCACTTATATAGAAAGATAAAGATCCCATGCATTATTTTAAATAGAATGAATCGGACTACAGCTGCCTCTTACAGCCATATAGACTTGGTTCACCAGAGAGTGCATAGAAGTAAGTTCTCTCTATTTGTTAAAGTATGTTCTGACCACTTTATATCATTTTTAAAGACAAGTCATAAATCATACTCATGGTAACAGTGGACTTACAGGTTGCTCTTAATAGTTTGTAGTTTGTATCTGTCGTTACCATAAAGTAAATGTTCAGCTTAAGCAACAGTTCACAGGTTGTATTCTGTGTGCTACTGGCTAATTTTCAGGTCTCTTGATATAGAAAAAAACTATTTACGTGTAAGCAGGCATCCTATTTTTATAATCCAATTACTCCGATTTAAAACGTCTATCTTTTTCAATTTGATCTAGCCCATCCAAAGTGATTTTTTGTTGTGGCATTTTGTATTATGCATTACCCATACATTTTGAAGTTGTCAAGAAAATCACCTTTAAAATGCTTTTTTTTTTAACCCTCAGAAAATATATTATTGACTTTCTTCAGTCAAGTACTGGAAAGAATCTTTAAATGCTTATGCAAAAAGGAGATGCATTATTGAAGAATGATATGAAAACTACATAGAAGTTGTTTGTTTAAAGGTCATTTTCATCTTGTTTTCCCTGTGGCTATCAGAATAGAGAACACT
Organism: Heteronotia binoei; assembly: GCF_032191835.1. NCBI lineage: Eukaryota > Metazoa > Chordata > Lepidosauria > Squamata > Gekkonidae > Heteronotia > Heteronotia binoei. Next base: position 83,657,166 of record NC_083225.1, read on the forward strand.
TTATATCTCAGAAATAATTACAGAGGAAGACAAAGTGCACTTAAGTTCTTTATGCAGGGAATGGGGCCTTCAGAGAGTTACTTTCATCACTATATTCATCACTAGACTTCTGCTGTCTTTAATGTTTTAAATGTTTTAAATGCTTTAAATGTTTTAACTATTTTAACGGTTTAATGTTTAAACCCTATTTATGTTAGATTCTATGTTGTAAGCCGCCCTGAGCCACTCGTTGGGAAGGGCGGGATATAAATCATAAAATAAATAAATAAATAAATATATTAATTCATTAAAAGTATTTTATGTGATATGAACCAGCTATAATAGCATTCCATAAAATGTATCATGTTTAACTTTTTTAAAAAAATATGGATTCAATCCAGTCAGCTTTTTTATTCACTGTCCCAATTCCCCTCCCAACTAATGCTTTTGTCTAACATGACATTTGCATGATGGAATCATTAATGCCCATAATCCCATTGTACCCTTTTTGAGTGACCAAAGAGGACCTATTCTTTAGGGATGAGCACAAACCAGAAACATGCATTTTAGTTTGTGGTTCATGGCATGCCCCATTCATGAACCATGGACCATCACAAATGTTCAGCAGCCTCGTGAACCAGTTCAGTTGGTGAGGTTCATAAGGCAGTAGAATACCCTCTGTGTGACAGAGACACTAAACTCACAGGGGATCTCTGGATGACTCTCCTCTACCTGCCCTCAAAGCTTGGTGAGGATTGAATTTACAGGGTCTGAGTTATGGACCCCCAAAGAAGATACCCCCAGGAATGTGCAGATCCTGTGCACACTAGAGACATCTAAGTCACAGGGAACCTCACCCAGATGCTCCTCTATGTGCCCTCCAAATTGTTGCTTTGAAGTTCTGTGAATTTTTTGATATGACAGAGACAGTCTGTCTGGAAATGTCACTGCACAAAACTCCACTAACAGTTTGAATTTTCATGGAAAGTTCCTACTTGGTTGACTTCATCAACCACAAACTGGCTAAAATTCATCACAAACTCAGTTCATGAATGGGTTTATGCTTATCTCTACTCTTTGTCTTTTTATACCAGCAGAAAAGCCAGTTGGATAAAATCTTACATTATTCACATGCTTATGAATATAAGACATTTTACCATGTTTGCAGAGAATTTTGGAATTTTAACTCATTCTTTGTCCTTTAATAATAACATAAAAAGAACCCTGCTGGATCAGACAAAAGAAGGTCACCATGGCTCATAGACATTTATAGACTTATCCTCCATGAATCTATCCAATCCTCTTTAAAGCTGTTTTCCCCTCATGGCTATTATATTTGGGATTATATATATATATATATATATATATATATATATATATATATATATATATATATATATATATATATATATATATATATATATATATATATATATATATATATATATATATTTGGTATGACTCATCTACTCTCCCTTTAACTGAGCCATGTGTTGCTCAAAGAGCAACCCCACCTCCCCAGTCCCAGGTCAGATGAGGATTGGGCCACTGGGAAGCTGCTTGGCAGTGGCTATTGCTAGGCAACCAGCTTGGTTCTGTCAATAACAGGTGGGGGGAGGCCCTTTCCAGGCCTATTTTGGCCTCTGAGGTAGACTACCTTGGGATCAGTCTTGACTAGGGTTGCCAGCTCCAAGTTGGGAAGTTCCTGGAAAGTTTGTGCTGGAGTCCACAGAAGCTAGATTTTGGGGAGGGGAGATAGAGTCCACACTCCAAGGCAGTTATTTTTTTCAGGGGAAAATAAATATGTTGCCTGGAGTTCAGTTGTGACACCAGGAGATCTTCAGCTTCCATCTGGGGATTTTCTACTCTAGGGGTGGCTGCACTCTCTGAGTGACTTGATGCCACCTGACTATCATGCCTTTACTAGGCACAAGCTTAAATCACTTAACACAGTTTTACAAAATCTTTTGTTGAGTGATGAAAGTATATGAAGCACTATAGAATGAAATCTACAGAATGAAATTCTGTTCTCCATTGCCACCTAGACACCTATAACATGTTTCCCTCTCCAGTAATCCTCACCTCCTTCAGATCCTTAGTTGCCACACATAGCTCTTAGTCACCATTCTGTTCTCACTCCCA